>NC_136867.1:3621869-4274369 GCF_951799975.1 Gobius niger
CTCTGCTGGACACGTGTGGAATTCTTTTTTTATGTTTTCAAGTTGTCCCCTAGTGGCTGGAATGAGCACACTGGTCCTTAAACATTCATAACTCGGCACTGGAATGAGCTGGAGACTTACTTTTTTTTTTTTTTACATACTCAGGAATTTGTGCTGGACGAGTCAGAGGCCGGATTGAATTATCTCCGCCTGTTGGAAAGACCCCGGGGCTACACGATAAGAAATACACCTAAACAACACGCTCTCTCTCTCTCTCTCTATCTCTATGTCTCTCTCCCTCTCTCTGTCTCTATCTCTCTATGTCTCTCTCTCTGTGTCTCTCTGTCTCTCTCCCTCTCTGTCTCTTTCTGTGTCCCTCTGTCTGTCTCTCTCTCTCCGTCTTTCTCTCCCTCTCTCTGTCTCTCTCCGTCTTTCTCTCCCTCTCTCTCTCTCTCTCTCTCTCTCTCTCTTCTTTTCATTAATTGGTCATTTTCAATTATTATTTTCTCAAGTTGTTTGTCGACCTGTACTATATTATTAAATGTTTTATGTCCATCCGTCCATCCATTTTCTTCCACTTGACCGTTGCCGGGTCGTGGGGGCAACTGTTGGAATAAAATACATGTAAAAATATATGAATTATCAAGTTCATTCTCAACTCTATTTACATTGTACGATTCTCTTTGAAGACATTAAACTATGACTGAACACATGGGATTATGTGGGAAACACTAAAGGGTGAAGTAATATGTTTTGGAGTTAAAATGAAATGTTTCTTTCTCGTTCCTCCATTATGCATCATTATGCGTCCCCCCCTCGTCACAGGTAAATGGACGGCCTGGTGCATCGCCGGCTCCGATCGGGCGCTGAACAAAGACCGACCCTTCACTCTGAGGGAGACGCCGGGGGTAAAGCGGACAGTCAACAAACAGTCGGCGAGAGCTCCGCAAACAAGCTGTCAGGGCCCATTCAGCGGGGACGGGTCCAGCCGGGGACGTCCTGCCTCCTGCCCGCCCTGCAGGGGTGAGCCGGGGGTCAGCCAGCCTGTGTACATATACCTGGGCGACAGAATGGGGGATTTGCATAGTGTGTCAAAACGGCGGAAGACGGATTGTCGCGGCGCAAAGGGTGTAAAAACAATTGTCAGGAAATGCAAGTGAGGTGAAGACAGGCAAGACGTGCAAAAGTAGCAATTATCTGGGCAAAACACGCAGTCGCATCCTGAGGCGTGTGCAGTGTCAGATAGTGAGGAAAGTTTGCGGTGTAGATGGTGAAGTTTTTACATAAACAAAACAAACGTCGGAGGGAAATCACATGACTGACTGTCCAGGAAGCATCTTGGCTCAGCGAAGCATAATTGAATAAGGATAGTATAACTCATGGGTGTAAGTTTGCGTGAGGACCATGGGGACATGTTTCTAGTTCATTTATGTCGGATGTTTCACTCAACAACGATCAGAAAATGGTTGCTTTGCTCTTTCCATAACTTATTTTATAAACAAGTTAAGTAGAGAAATATATAGCCAAACTGTTGGGTCTGGTCATTGACAGTAGTCTTTCATGGACAGAACATATTAATGCTGTTGTTAATAAGATGGGACGTGCCATTGCAGTTTCAAAAAAATGCAGTCGTCATGTGAAACGTGACACTTTAGAAATGGTTACCAAGTCTTCAACTTTGTGCCACTTGTCATATTGTTCTGAAGTGTGGTCCTCCGCTGCTCAGAAAGATCTAGCAAAGCTACAAGTGGTTCAGAACACGGCAGCGAGACTTGTCCTTGGAGGCTCAATTAAAACTAACAGAGAGCACATGCATTCTAATTTGTCATGGCTCAATCGAAGTCAAAGAATACAAGTCACATTGGGCACCTTAATATTTAACAGCCTGAGTCAAAATGCCTGTTTTTATATTCAATCAAATTGTCCTATTAAACTCTGTGCATAAGCATAATACTAGAATGGCGTCCAATGCTCATATAATAACACAACATCCTAAAACTAATTTCATGAAGAAAACGGTTCTCTATAGAGCTATATCTACCTGGAACCGTATTCCAGTTGGAATTCGTGAGCTTAGAAATAAGGTACTATTCAAAAATAATCTGAAGCGTCACATTTGTGAGCTTGTTTGCTCCTAAAAGTATTATGAATGTTTAAACCTATGTACATTTTAAGCCAAATATATATACATGTTATTATATTTGTTTTTTTAAATACTGCATATACATATTTTTGTATGAACATGTAAAAGTAAAATGTAGCTGACTGCTTATTGCTCTCAGCTAATGGGATCCATATAAATAAACAAATAAACATAAATACCAGGGGCTCAGAGAAGAGCTGGAGAAAACCTGGAGGGTGAAGGCATCAGTGGTGCCCATGGTCGTTGGGGCACTCGGGGCAGTGACCCCCAAACTGGAGGAGTGGCTCCAGCAGATCCCAGGAAATACATCAGACATCTCAGTCCAGAAAAATGCAGTCCTAAGAACAGCAAAAGAACCCTCAAGCTCCCAGGGACTCGAGGACCCGAGCAGGAGGAAAAAGAGATATTATTGTTTTTTACTTATTTTTTTTTGGAGGGGGGGTAAAGTGTCCCCACCGATAGTGACACCAAACCTACACCCTTGTTACAATTGATATTCTTTTTACTGAAGATAGAGCTGTAGCTATAAATATACATTTTGTTCTGGTGTTGAGGACGTGAAGCTCCTCTTATTGCACATTTCAAACATCCTCCACTGGCATAAAGGCTCAGCAAGAGGATTTATTTTGGAAAAATTGGGAGCTTTTGAAGTTTGAAATTGGGTTAGGGTTCGTGAGCATTGCTTTAATGTTGTGCAGTCCTGTGAGGCAACTCCTGTTGTGATATTGGACTATACAAAACAACTGACTGTGCATCCTCAACCACGAACGTTCTAAACAACTCCAATCATCTGTCTTAGGGTGTATGTTTAGATCATCCTTTTTTTGCTGATGATTATATTTACGATTGCATTTTAATTTTGCAATTACAGCGCAATGAGCACTAAATAAATGTTTTTCTACTTGTGTTGTGAAGATCGGTATAATAAAGGTACATAATGCAGCATCATTGATATTTGTGTGTATTTGACCTTGTAGTGACCCAGCAGCTGTCTGAGAGGTCTGCATAATGCTCCTTTAAAGTTTGAGAACCCCTGCCCTAAAGTCTGCAGGAGGGGGATAGTATAACTGCAGCGCTATAGTACTACAGCAAACTGACTCCAGCGAGTATTTGTTATAAGGATGTACATAACGAGCCAGTTAGCGGGGCCCTTGTCAGTTGTGGGGCCCCAAACAGTTCCCTGTCATGCCTAATGGTAAGCTACACCTCCACAACTTTTAGGAAGCCTAAGTGGAGCCTTTATAATCAAGTACTTCATGAACACAAATGACTGCTTTTACAATATACTGAAGGAAAACACATTCCATTCCACTGCAAAGAAAAAAAAACAGGTACAAAGCCTTTAAGCATTTGGACAAAGCCGGTTAACGAAGCATCGACGGCCGCCTTGTTAACAGTTTGAGTCACACATAATGAATGCTGACATGACGTTTTAACGACTCGGTAATAATGGTGATTTTGGTTGTGCCGTATTGATTGGAGTTTTTTTTTTTGGTCATAATGCCAGCACGGTGACAGCTTGTAGATACACAGTTGTCAGTCCGGGCCCCAGGGGACGGGGGCCCGGAGCCACAGAGAGCAATCAAAGACTTAGTAGCCATTGTGAAGACACATGCTGACCAAACGCTCGGCTTCTCTGAGTCGCCGTCCTGCTTTTGGGTCGCGCCTGGTGAACTCACTGTCTTTGTATTCCTTTGAAGACAATATTACCGCAGCATTCTCCCAGTGCACTGAACGTTGTCCTCTGTGGCACCTCTGACGCTGGGCTTGGAGGTGTGCTAGTTCCCCAAACTAATGGCCTACTAAATAAAAGTCTTCAATGAAACTGTTGATAGGACACGATGCTCAGTGACGTGGCAAACATGGCAGCCATCTTGTGGTTGGCCTATCGCTCATAGGAATTCAACCTGGATAGACTCAAACAGACAAAAGCAGAGATTAGGACGATTTATTGACATGTTTATTAGTTTTGCCGATCAGACCCCGGTGGTAGACGGCAATGTAGGAAAGTCAGTATGGATGAACAGCTTGTAGTTAGTGATGTCTTCCCCGGGGCCTGGACACTGGTGGTGGTGGTATGGAAGACCCATGAAGATGCAGCAGTAGAAGCCGTGGACGGAAGAGGCGGAGATGGGGTGGAGGCGGTGCGCAGCACAGCTGGGAAGCGAACGAACCATGATTGCTGTGGCTTAAAAGCCGGACCGAGGGCGATGATTGGCTGCTACGGAGGGTGCGGCTCTTACGCTGATGGGGTGAGGTGGAGGTGTGGCCCTCTCGGAAGCGCTCATTGGCTGGAGGTAAGTGATGCTTAAATTAGTCTACCAGGTTGAATTAACGCCTAGGCTTCATGTCATGAAAATGGGAACACATTTTTTGTCGGTAAAACCTCAGAATTTGAGATTGTTTTTGATTTGATTTCCCTTTGTCACCGGTTCTGTTCATTACTTTTATGGACAGAATTTCTAGGCGCAGCCAGGGGCCGGAGGGTGTCCAGTTTGGGAGCCTCAGAGTCTCATCTCTGCTGTTTGCAGATGATGTTGTTCTGTTGGCTTCAACAAACCAGGACCTTCAGCACGCTCTGGGGCGGTTTGCAGCCGAGTGTGTAGCGGCCGGGATGAGGATCAGCACCTCCAAATCTGAGGCCATGGTTCTCCACCGGAAAAAGGTGGCTTCCCCTCTACAGGTCGGTGGGGAGTCCTTACCTCAAGTGGAGGAGTTCAAGTATCTCGGGGTCTTGTTCACGAGTGAGGGACGGATGGAGCGTGAGATCGATAGATGGATCGGTGCGGCGTCAGCAGTGATGCGGTCGCTGTATCGGTCTGTCGTGGTGAAGAGGGAGCTGAGTCGGGGCAAAGCTCTCTCGATCTACGTTCCCACTCTCACCTATGGTCATGAGATTTGGGTAATGACCGAAAGGACGAGATCGCGAATACAAGCGGCCGAAATGAGTTTCCTTCGCAGGGTGGCTGGGCGCACCCTTCGAGATCGGGTGAGGAGCTCAGTTACCTGGTCGCCTCCCTCGGGAGGTGTTCCAGGCATGTCCTAGTGGGACAAGGCCTCGTGGAAGGCCCAGGACACGCTGGTGGGACTATGCCTCCGAGCTGGCTTGGTGTCGCCTCGGGGTCCCCCCAGAACAGCTGGAGGAGGTGTGTGTGGATCGGGAAGTCTGCTGAGACTGCAGCCCCCGCGACCCGGCCCCGGATAAAGCGGAAGAAAATGGATGGATGGTATTGCTGGTAAATCAAGAAATCTCAGGTTTGACACATTCACTCTGGTTTTGTATATCTTTAGAGCTGTCCATTTGTTCTGGTGTATAAAAGACCTTTTTGTTCACACTCCAATGCTTTGTCACCGCGACATGTCCCCCCTGTGTCAGTGTGAGCCATCTCGACTTAAAAGCCATGTCCTTCACAGGTACAATTATCATTGACTCTAAAATAATGCCTTTTATTTGTGCAGCTCCAAATCCCTCTGTAGTGTCTTGGTGCTGGTTCCTGTGGCTTAAACAATCCAAAGGTATGTTCCTGTTTCTGATTCTAACAGAGTTAAAAGCTCAAGAAAAGGTGATTCTGCATGACGTAGGACCTTTCACTCTCGCTGTTCCCTGCAGGCCTCTTGGGCAGTGTTGACAAATTTGCCTACGCTTTTAGATGAACAACCAGGCAGCTCTTTTCAACCCTCACTCGCACTCTCCTGATCCGGCTGCTTGTAAAAAAGAGCGGGTCCGTTTCCGAGCTCGCCGGCGTGTTTTCGCCCGCCTCGTTCACAGGCGCCCGGGTTTACGGCTGCATTTATTTGACTGTAATGGAAAAGTGTCTCCATAAAGCCACTGTTGGCAGCACTTCCCTTTTGTGGCCCTCTTTAAAATGCCACTGGGAGCAAGAAAACCAAGCCCCAATATGGTCCCATTACTATAAATACTAAACGATCATTCAGTGGGGGCGCGGGGACTTCACACCGCCATGTGTTAACCACTTTCACTCAGCATTGCATTATCGAGGGGCTGAGGAGTGTGTGAGCCAAAGTGGCGAGGTGGTACCTGTGCGAGAGGCTATATTTGGAAATAAAACTTTAATTTACTAAAGGCAAATAATGGAACACAACTGTGAGTTTGACTTTTTCTGAAAGTCATTCTTCCATTCATTTCCCTAAAGATTCTGCAAGGAATTTATTGATCTACAATGAAGTAGAAAACAAAAGATTGAAACATAATAATTAAGGCAGGTAGAATTACCTGTTGTCTGTTTTTGTTTTTTGTCATGTTATCTGCTGAATACTCAGCTGCTCAAATAAAAAAAGGAAGAAAGAAAGAATAGGGAAAAGATGATAATATTGTGATATAAATTTGAAACTTCTGCTGGAGATTACGGATATAAATATGACGAAAAAATGTATTGCAAGTTTTCTGTAATTTTATTTTTCATGTTGTCACATTGAGTGCCAAAAACGGAAAAAGTTGTTTTTGCGTTTTTTTTGTTTTTTTAATTGTGAAACTAGACACTCTAATACACGTGATGTGTGGTTTTGGTAGCTCTGTGATGAACAGAACTGAAATAAATGACGATCACAATCTGGACAGTTCATACTGTATATTATTGCGTTTCTTTTTTTTTTTTCGTCTGAGGGGGCGTGATGTTGTGTAGCGAACAGCTGTAAACCCGACACAAAGCAGACTCCCATGGAAAGATCGAAACAGTTGAGATTTTAAAGTTTATCCGAGTTTTTAAATGGACAAAATCGGTCCATGGACGACTGAGAAACATGTCAACAATTTACCTCATTTACCTCTTCCCATAACGTTTGTGTCTGTGCAGAGGAGAGAGTTGAAGACAGGAGTTAATCTGAAAGGAGAGTGTTACATAAAACCCCGTTATCTCCGAATCTCGAAAAAAAATCTGTGATTTTAATCAAAACTAGCCTCTGTTCAGCTTAGCTTTCTCAGGAACCGACGCAGAATTAAACTGTTTTCACCTACAGAGAGCTTAGAGTCTCATCTTTCAAACAGGCCATAGCAGGTGTCCATAGCTATAACATAGAATACACTGTGGTGCTACAAATATCATGAAAAATTGTCTGGATTGTTGGCACTCTACAGCTAAATCTATATAATGGATAGGCTAGTATGGTTTTACTTTGTGACATATTAGTCACACAGACTTTTTCAGTTTTTGAATAAACTAATCATAAGTGATAAAAATCTGTATTGCGCTTTACAAGCCTGTATTTCTAGTTTCTCAAAGCGCCACACTGTATTCATTATTCATCCACTCCATACTCGCTGATGGTGAGCTTCTATTGTAGCTTCCACCTGCCCTGGGGTAGACTGACAGAAGCGAGGCAACCAGTCTGTGCCATCGGCCCCTCTGATCACCAACCACTCACTCACGCACTACATTCATTTCTATTGCGCATGTTTATGACACGAGAAGAACATGCAAACTCCACAACCCGGGACTTTCTCGCCGTAAAGCACGAGCGCTAACCAATGTAGTAACTCTCGCAGTAAACGAATGCGGCCCGGCTGAAAAAAGAACCTTCCGAAAAAATCTTGACCTCCGAAAACCCCCACAATCCCACTTTTTGCGCTACTTTTCTGCTTACACAAAGGGACAACTTCTTCCTCCTTCATTAGCCCTTCCAACATAACGCCACGCTCCGCATTTCCACACCAGACTGGAGTGGAAGGGGGAGGGGGGAGGACATTTTTCCAGCGCAATTTACACTCCGTACAATTATAGCCTCCACCGGCGCAGATATGGTGTCGGCCCCTCCTCCTTGACCCTTCACCTCGGTTGACGCGAGCCCAAAAAAAAAAGAAAAAAGCGTGCTAGCTGATTAACGACCAAAGCCGCCAACCCCGGGTCACGCTCCGCCGTATGCACTTTATGGAAATGAACCCGGCAAAAATGCGCCCCAATTAGGCCCGTGTTATTAAGGAGGGGACACAACAAGCGCGCCCACTATCGCCGGTCAAATTAATGCGAAGTTGGTGGCCTGCCAACGGAGCCGCTCCATCTAACACCGGGACGTTTTAAAAGCCTCGCCGCTTAAATTACCCAGAGAGAGAGAAATGGTTAAAAGGTGCGTCCGTGAGTTACGTAGTGCATTAGGACTTTGGACACGGCCCGACAGGATAAGTAGGCAAGATTAGTGGGAGTTAAGACAAGACTGTAATTACTGTGGCTCGAGAAGTGAATATTTTTAAGTGGATATATCATGCACAATTGCGGCTTGTAAATATTCTTTTGGGCGCTTCAGTGTCGACGTTTTAAGTATTAAATGATTTGGAATAATGTACAATAGTAAACCAGACGAATCCTTTTAAGATACTTCATGGCTCACAGCGATAAACAAAGCAATAGTGAAGTGGATTTTACCAAAGAGAGCTAAACTGTGTCCGAATGGTTTGCTGCACGGTGCGGCTATGCTACTTCCGCTAATTTGAATTAGCGTGCGCCAGAACTTCGCCTTCTGTGCGTTTCCAATGGAGATTAGCTTTGACCAATTCAAAAAAACTCAGATTTTTGAATGATTGTTGCTTTTTGAAAGTGACGCCCTGGTTGATAATTACTTAGCCTGGCCATAGCCATAAGTAATAATTATCATTTCCCTAGATGTACGTCTGGGTCTGATCTCAGTGGCCGCGTTACATTGGTTGAATTTCAACCAACCATTCAGCGAGCGGGGGAGGCGGGGCTTATAGGTGACTTCAACCATTTGCGGCGCATTTGCGGGTTGTAGTTTGGTAATGGCAGCGGATACGAAAGCAATGGAAGCTCTTCAATCTGTTCTGGCTCGGCTCCCAAATATCCAGAAATTAAAATTGAAGCCATGGAATGTGCAAGGAATGTCCCCAAGAGCTATGATAAAGTTATGATAGAGTTATGATAGAGTAATCATGAAGTTATTATAGAGTTATGATAGAGTTATGATAAAGTTAGGATAGAGTTATGATAAAGTTAGGATAGAGTTATGATAGAGCTATGATAGAGTTATGATAAAGATGATAGCTGCTTCACTCACCAAATGCTAGTGAAAATCAGATCCAATCATTTGAAAGGAGTTCCCCCCTCCCACCTGATAACGGAGCTCAGTTCTGAAGATCCAGACCCTCTGTATGAAACTAAATGAGTACGAGGGTCTGGTAAAACCAGGCTAGCTTTGACCCATTGAAAGAACTCATATTTTTGAATGATTGTCACTTTTTGAAAGTGACTTCCAGGATAATTGCTCAGTGCATGTTAAATACTTAACGTGGTGTTCTTTCAAACAGGGGAAGCTCCTGATATTTATTCATTATCATGCACCTGCATAAACCTGGACCAACAAACAAAACTTGAACTAATCAAAGAAAACTTCCGACTAACCCAGAACTAAATCAAGTCCAAACTAGGACTAAACAAAGCAACCAGGTCCACATTAGAGCCAACTCTGAGCTGTTGTGCTTGTGTCATGGTGTAGCTGTATGTGGCTAATAGCAGCTAAAGCAGGAGGAGCTAACGCCAGAAAACACTGTTTACTCTCCACAGAAGTCTCTTATCCACAAAAGTACATTCCTTTGAAAGCTTCATGAGGCATGCCGTTCATGACTGGTATAAAGTCCATCTCTGTCATGTTTTTCTTAACAGCTTCAGTTTCCTCTTGTAGCTTTTTATTTACAGTGACAGCAGCTAATGCTAATGCTGCTCTCACACAGTCACAGAGGAGCGTAAGGAGGAGGAGCTGTCAGTCAGAGCTTTTTCCCCCTTTTTGCAGATGCAGCCAATCAGCATTCAGCTGGTGGGTGTTACAACATCGGCCTATGCTGTAAAGCTCTGCTTCACAGTTAGCCAATCAGAGGCTGCTTTCTGAAGAGAGGGCTTCAATGGTGTTTCCAATAGAGCTTGAGGCAGACAAAAATGAAACACCCGGTTAACAACTGAAACAACTCTCACAAAATGTAACACACTGGATTTATTATGTATTATAATACCCACATTTAGTCAATGAGGAGTAGGATGTACAGTAAACACTTCAGCTGTCTTGAAGGTAAAAGCAAACATGCATTTAAAAAAACTAAATTAAATGTCTATATAGAACAACTACAGCCATGGTGACTGTGTTTTGTCAATATGAACTTTGAACTTCTTCCTGTGTCTAGGTGAGTTCATGTCAAGGGTCCCCACAGATGCAGCATTGTGTATTTCAACATTGCAGTAGCTCGGTTAACGCCTTGGTAGAGGTCTGAGCTCCTTTTCCAAGCCACAGATAACCAGTGCGGAGTTTAAGAGTTTTACAAAAAGGATTCAAAGGCACCAAAGCACAAGTGGCCCCAAATGTTTATCGCTGACCCCGGAGCCATTGTGAAAGCTGCCAGCCGTCACCACGGTAACCGCACTGTATACAGGTTTTAGAATTAAAATATTTGGGCCGTGGCGGGCGGGGATTTGTGTGTCCCTCGCTGTTGTTTATGGACAAAACTTTCCCAGGTCCCGCACCTTTTCTCCCATAAGTGTTTAAAGGCAGGCTGGGCGTCTGCAGACCGCCTTTTCAGAGCTGCTACGCGGTCTTAATTTCCCCTTTCTGCGGTCAGCGTGGAGCGACAGCCTTAGGAGGGTAGGAGGGTCCCGCTCTGCGTGCAAGAATACGCCGGGGAAGTTGCAAAGGGCAGAGTCGCTTGGAAATCCACTCTTTCTTTGGAAAGAAATGTCACGGGAGAGATAGGAGATTGGCACCACAAAGCGGCTAAAGTAGCACGGGCTGATACGCATTGTCAGGCGAGATTTAGCTGGAGACATTGACTTTTGTTCTGCAAAGTATCGGCCCCTGAAAAGGAGATGGGAGGTGTACAAATTGTGATTTCTTCTCTCGCCGTGATTGTGTGTGTAACATTAGCTTTGAGCAAAGGCGCACGACTTGGGTGCAGGATAAGAGTGTCACTTTGGGCTTTCACTTAGTGGAATTTGTGGAAATATGTTCAGTCTGTAATAGTTCTAGGACTAATGTCATTACTCTGAGTTGGATATCAATCATTTTCCCATGTGGTTTTGTCTTATTATTCTGTATTGTTATTATTATTATTATTATTATTATTATTATTATTATTATTATTATTATTATTATTATTATACAGAAATGATCCCCAGTGCTTAATCTGTAAATCAGGGATTACAGGAACATTTTATTTTTCCTGTAATCAAATGAAGACATTGCACTAGTGTATCTCTCTAAAGGTCATGAGCACAGGGCATGGTCACTTCAGTCTGCTGCTGTCCCTGCACGCGTCCAGATCGTGATGTCATCATCTGTAAGCGCTTTATCTTGTTTAACTAAACATGGTCAGCAAAGCTAAGAGTGCCCAACTGTGGCAAACTTGGACCAATGAATAGTTTTGGATTAGAATCCATTGGATTTAGACGATTCTGAGTTAGTCCAGGATGTTGACTCAAAAACAGTTTCTATTTTTGCTTTTTTGCTAGATTTGGTTGTGAAGTTGTTTTCAAGCCTAGGCTTCATTTCAACCTGGATAGACTCAAACAGACATAAAGCAGCGATTAGGAACATTTATTAACATTTATATTAGTTTGGACGATCAGAAACCGGTGGTTTACATCGATGTATGAAAGTCAGTATGGATGAACAGCTTGGAGTTAGGGATGTCTTCCCCGGAGCCTGGACACTGGTGGTGGTATAGGAGACCTGTGAAGATGCAGCAGGAAGAAGCCGTGGACAGAAGAGGCGGTGATGGGATAGAGGTGGGTCGCAGCACAGCTGGGAAGCAAAAGAACCATAATTTCTGGGGCTTAACAGTGGGAGCGAGGGTGATGATTGGCTGCTACAGAAGTGCGGCTCTGACACTGATGGCTGAGGTGGATGTGTGGCCCTCAAGGAAGCGATCATTGGCTGGAGGTATGTGTTGCTGAAATTAGTCAATCAGGTTGAAATGACTTTTGAAGCTTTTGAATAATGTCTCTGTCTTCATTCGGCGAGTGTTTCTGTCATACAAACTGTGATGTTTATTGTAAACTGTTAGCGTGTTCTCTGTTCTCTCTGGGAGACGCTCGAATGCCTGGTTAATGCGTTGACATTTCATTGCAAGAAAATATTTTGGTGATGTTTTCAACTATGGCTTAAAAATAGTGTATAATTTCAGCCAAAACCTTGCAGACAAATGTGTTCAGGGAAAAACAGTTGAGTCGAAAGCTGAAGGTCAGATTTAATACCGGCTTTAATCCAATATGTAATGTATGTAACTTTAATATGGGGAAAACGTTTATATTAGTGCGTAATTGACCTTTCTGTATAGCTGGTTACCTTGGCTGGGAAAAAAGGTGATATTGGAGCCTCTACTTTCCATTCTGGTGGCCTCTAGGACGCTCAAGGATCTATTGTTTTTTTTTAGGGTTTCTGGTACATTCCAACTAGAAACCCTTAAAAAAAGACTTTAAAAAACATTTGAAAACAACTACAGTATTTGTTTCACAAAAAAATAACTTTCATTTCTCATACTGTCCAGGATGATTAGGGATAATCTAAAGACTACTTAGGTTCTTAATCATTGACTAAATACCATGTGTGTTTTTGGCTGGAGGTGAAAATATCTACAATGACCGACTGAGGAGCGTTGGGTCACACAGAAGACAACGTCACTCCTCACCATGTTTTGGTGGGGAGTGACGTTTGGTCTGTTATTGTGGATCTTCTGTTTTGCTTGGAGACCTTATTAGAGCTTCTGAATCCAGAGACTGTTCTCCTGCTGTTCCCCTTTCCCTGTTGGAGGGACTGACAGGTCTGATCCATTTCATATGTTTCCTGTAGATGTTAGTGGTCATCAAGCTCAGTAAGTCAAGTTCAGTAATGACCAACACTACGGTTTACGGATTTTTGTTTAAAATAAATTGTGGTCATACCGCCTTTGCTCTGCCCAATCCCATCAGACCTTGGAAGCTAAGCAGGGAAGGGCCTGGTCGGTACTTGGATGGGAGACCGTTTGGTAACACCAGGAAGCCTAGCGAATGTAATCTGTGAGTGAGTGAGTGGTTGGTGGTGGTCGGAGGGGCCGATGGCGCAGACTGGTTGCCTCGCTTCCGCCAGTCTACCCCAGGGCAGCTGTGGCTACAATAGTAGCTCACCACCACCGAGTTTGGAGTGAATGAATAGTGCAATGTAAAGCGTCTTTGAGTGTCCAGAAAAGCGCTATATAAAACCGATGCATTATTATTATTATTATAAAATATATATAGTTTTCTATGTGTAGCACCTGTTTCATGTTTAAATATTATAACTTTTACCAAATTAACAATACAAAATGTATAAGATATCCTGTCATAGATAAATATTGGTGTGTCAACCCTTTAGAATAGTGCCCCAGCTCTCCACAAATCACTGCAATACTTTAAATTGAATATATTGTGTTTCTGTTGAATATTAAAGATAAGATCAGATATGTTGTGTATGAAGTGTGATGTGTAGATGGTGAAGAGAAACGGTGAGCGGACGGTGCCTCATGATTTAGCAGTCTCTACACATGCTTCTGGAGAGTGTGCAGACTTAGTATCGTGCCAAAACCAGCCAAAGCTAATAAATGTCTTTTGTGGCCCAACCCTCCCCGCTCTTCCCCACTCGTAACCAGATTTGTGGAATAAAGTCAGTTTCACTTTGGTTTTCTGTTCCAGATTTCCAGATATCGCATCCAAAAGCCCAACACTGCGACGGGGATCAAGCCCTGTTTCCACAAATCTACAAAATCAAATCACATGACGAGGCTTAGGACTTGGCCCATCGCTTCTTCTCCATCGGCCAGCGATCAAAGTGCGGGCCCTTTGGGGAAGTGCGGAGACGGGCCGGGGACGGTGACCCTGTCTTTAATGAAAGGGTTAATCTCCACAAAGGTGACCATTCAGAGGCGCCGAGTGTGACCAAGCGGAGGTTCAGGCCCGCTGTAAAGGAGCAGGGGGTGAACGGGAGGCAAGGGCCGAGGTAAGAGCGCTTGCAATGCCGTGTCAGAACCTCCTCCTCGGGACAGGGATTAAGAGACAAAGAAAGGTGGGAGAGAGGCCGTTTGTTTGAAGAACCTGCGGGGCCGAGGGGTCGCGGAGGTGTCAGGGACGGGGATGGATGAGTGGACTCCAGTGGGATTCAATGGACGGGGAGATCAAACAGCACGCGTGAGGACTTTTGATGAGATAAAGAGGGATTAGGTTTGTAGATATGAGAATTGGGGAATATCTGAAGCATAACGTTAGGAGAAAAATGTTGCTACCCAAGATAAATGTGGTTTCTGAAGGAGTGTCAAGTACAAGGAAACCAAGTGCGTACCCTCGGTCACACAAAACAACTTAAGATGTTGTCAGCATTTGGCCTCTCCCAATGTATTCCTATAGCTCCAAACGGGGATGAAGTTGGAAGCTACCACGCTCTTTCACAGGCACGCACAAAGACCAGACCTATCAACTTGTCTAAACTCAGGTTAGAACATATCACAGTATGGAAAAATGGTGGCCTGTTCCTTTAAGAGGAACCTTTTAATACCTGCCCCATTATTGACTCAAAGCCAATAATGAGAGTATCAATGATAGCAGATCAGTCTCCTCCTGAAGCGCATGTTCCTAAAAGGGGTAAAGAGGCGGCATCTTCGCTGTAATCTGTAAAGACCAGAGAGAAGTACAGTAACTCCTCATTGGTTGAAACATCTCATTATTCCCTTTAGAGCAGGACGAGGGAAGCCTAAACTGGTTCAAAGTTCAAAATTATGCCTTTTTTTTTATGTCACTATGCCTTTTGTTTTTCTTGACTCTCGATAGGCCAGTGCAACGCCTCATTTGAAAGCTAAGACCTTTTTCTTTACATTGATGCTGCATTCGTCATTTTTTTCATCTTGTTTGTTACTTTTTTGTTACAGTTTTTTTTTTCATCGCTTTTTGTTGCTTTTTTTTGTAACAGTTTTTGGTGCTTTTTTGTAACTGTTTTCATTGATTTTTTTTTTTAAATCACTTTTTTAAACTGTTTAATTAGACTGTTTTTGTTGTCATCCTCATCTACGTCTTGGGTTTTTTTGTCACTATTTTGATGCTTGTATCAATAACATTTTTGATTTGGTTAAAGTCGAACTGGAGAGAATGTGGTTCCGGTGGGAGCTTAAACCGTTAGTTGTGTCCAAACTCGATTCCTAGCATCTAGTCCAGCGGCTGATTCTCGAAATTTGGATTATTTGGACCTCGAGACAATCTTAAAGGAACAGGCCACCGTTTTTCCATACTGAGACATGTTCTTACCTGAGCTTAGACGAGTTGATACGTACCTGTCTGGTCTTTGTGCTTTCCCCTTAGTCACGCAAAACAACAAAAGATGTTGTTGGCATTTGGCCTCTCCCAATGTATTCCTATGGCCCCAAACGGGGGTGAAGTTGGA
Source organism: Gobius niger (assembly GCF_951799975.1). Classification (NCBI taxonomy): domain Eukaryota; kingdom Metazoa; phylum Chordata; class Actinopteri; order Gobiiformes; family Gobiidae; genus Gobius; species Gobius niger. Next base: position 3,637,381 of record NC_136867.1, read on the forward strand.
AGCGACCAAGCTCTTCCATGGGCACAGAAACCAGACAGATCAGCTCGTCTAAGCTCAGGTAAGAACATATCTCAGCGTGGAAAAACGGTGGCCTGTTCCTTTCAGTTTGATATTTGCCAATATTGAAGTGTTTAAATCCCAGTTCTTCACATGGGTTTAAAAGCTTGTTTCACAACTATCCCTCTTCAGGCTCGCGGTCGCCGTAATGGTAACACAAAACCTAGCCTGCGAGCTCACAATCGATAAAAAAATGCTTTAGAATTGCTTTTTTCTACAAACCGGTACATATTCAATACACCGGAAGAGGGAGAAACAAATTTCATTTCATTACTAGTAGAACAAATTGGGACCAGGGCCTTTAACACAGTCTGGTTGAGGGGTTCCATCACGGCGCTGCAGTAATTAGGAAAAGGCTTATCACCGAGCCAGCTCCCGCGGCGGCCCAATTAATCACCGGCTATTGACATTACACCGCGCTACAATTATCATTCATAAGCCTTATGTTAATTGGACATTTCTCTGGGAGACATTAGGGTGCGAGTGATTCCGGGCTAAATGAGCACAGCCAAATACAAACATTAATCAAATCAGAATAATAACTTTTCAACTGTTCATTGTGCACGGGCGAAACAAAGACAAGGAGGATATCTGTGTCGACTTGAAAGACACCGCGATGGCTCGTCGGAAATTCATTTAAAGCGGACAATTATTTACACACCACTGACGAGAATGTGTGCCTTAATTAAACTGTGAGGCTTCACGCTCCGGCAGGCGCTGGCAGGTTAATACAATTATTAAGATAAATAAATCAATATTGAAACGTAGAACTTGGTGAAAGCAATTTGAAAAAGTGGTTTAAAAAAAAGGCACCATGTCGAGCAGAACAAAACAGCACTGCACGACTTGTTTTATCTTTGTTTGGTCTTGCTTCAGAATCGGGGAGAACACGCAAACTCCGAACATGTTTTCCACATTTTAGTTGAGAATTCATTTGAAGCTGCCAGTTATTTGGAGAGTGGTTCACGGAAACCACTAGGGTCAGCCTGGGATTATGCTGTTGTTTCTGTTTTATTTGTTTGATTCACTCTGTTCCAAACATACATTTGGGCATGATGTGGCTGATATCCATCCATCCATCCATCCATCTATTTTCTTCCACTTTTCCGTTTCCTGGTTGTGGGGGTAGTTGTTGGAGCTGCCCAAATCACATTGCACCAGCCCCTATGGCTCCTCCTGCAGGTGGTGGGTCCAGAGGAACGATGGCCTCATGGCTCTCAGGCCTGTTGGTCTCTCATAAGGAGCTTCTGAACCGCTCTTTGTCTGACCCGTCACCTAGGACCTGTTTGCCCTAAGAGACCCGACAACAAAGCTCCCAGGATCATTCGGGTGCTCAAACCCCTCCACCACATTAAGGTGGCGGTTCCAGGAGGGGTGGTTGATGTCATGAGGATAAATAGTAGGGCTGGGACGATCCACCTTTGTCATGATCCGATACATATCACGATACCCAGGGACCGAACCGATAAGTAAAAGTATTATGATAAGGGATATGTTAACCTTAAAAGTCCTGTGTCCTGTGTCCTGTGTCCAAAGTTTGATGGCCCTAATAAATAGTAGGGCTGGGACAAAATATCAGATCGGACTTAGATCGCAATACTTTGTGCTGCAATACCAAGTATCGATACTTTATTGAGTATATTAAGCATTTTTATCCTGCACTCCTTTGTTTTCCAGTAACAGCACTTTGTTACATTTGAAGTTAATGCACTTTTCGCTGCTCTCTCCATCAGTGGGGAGGAAGTGCGTGGGCAGTTCCTGAAGCTGAACCCGCCGGAAGCCCCCGGGCCGGAGGGTGTCTCCCCCTCCACCCTGAGACACTGCGCGGATCAGCTGGCTCTTCACAGACATTTTCAACACCACCCTGGAGTTATGCCACGTGCCGTCCTGCTGTAAATCATCCACCATCAGCCCTGTTCCTCAGAAACCACAGACAACAGGACTTAATGCACGTGCAACAAACACTAGAACTCCTCAGGGCTGTGTACTTTCACCCCAGCTCTTCTCCCTGTTCACAAACTGCTGCACCTCCAGTCACCGGTCCGTAAAACTGATCAAGTTTGCGGACGACACTACCCACCCCCTGCGCAGTATAAATAAAGTTGCCTCACAGGGTGAAGGACACAGGAGATCTGTAAAGAAGAGGAAAAGCTTTATGACAACGCAGCAGCTGTGGGTATATGAAAATGTCTTCCAGACCGAGGCATTCGGATCAAAGGAATTATATATATATATGATCAGTTCCCGGACCCAAAAATAACTCAATGAAAAGAACTGTTCTGTACAGAGGAGCAAAGCCTGGAACTCGTTTCCTTTTAATACGAGAAACCCTATAAGTAAACCACACTTCAAGCTGAAAGTAAAAGGTCAATTAGCTCAGTACATATGAGCATAGTCACCATGTCCTATACAGTATGTGTCCTATAAGGTTGCATGATTATATGAAATGTGCAACATTCATGTATTCTATTTTAACTGTTTTGTAATTTTATATTGTGTCAGGACCACAGGAAGACTAGCAACCACTTGTAGGCGCTAATGGGGATCCTAATAAAGAATAAAGAATAAAGAACTTAAAGACTTATGAAAACATGGACACAATATAGAGCACACTGGATTATAAACATGTTTTAAACTGGATTTTTATCACAACATGATGCTGGACAGACGGGTACTGCACACTCAAAAACAAACGTATTATTGAATTGATGTGAAATAGACTTAAAGAACATGATGTGATGTTTAGACATACCATCTACCAGTTGGGTTTGTGGGCGGGCAAACCAAAGAGGGGAAGTGCATCTCCAAAGGGCAACAAACTCAATCTACAATTGATTCGACAGGGTACCAATTTGATGCATTAGGTGTGCACTTAAAAACAGACCTGAAAAAACAAAACGCAAAACAAATTCAAGATTTAATCCAGGACTGATCCAAGTCTCACAGAACTCAAAGCAGAATCAGAAAACAACAGCGATGATCGAGATCTTATAAGGACAGAATCCGACCAGTTATAAACGGGGACTAAACCAGGGCCTGTTCACAAGCTAAAGCAGCACTGATGATGTCCCAAACAAAGGTATACATTTGTTCCTCTTCTGGCTGCCTTATTTCGATAACCTACTCCAAAAATAGTTGAGCTGAGCACTGTATCTCCTGTGGCAAAGACACATGCCCTGAAATGTTGTGCATGCGCTGGCTTTAATGAGGTAGTTTAGGATGCGCCGTATAAGCTTACCGTATAAGCAGTTTGTTTTTACCGGGCTGCCATTGTTGCAGTCCTTAATCCCGTGCAGGTAAATGCGCTGCGTGGATTAAAGCAAACCAACTTCAAACAGCGCCGCGGCTGATAAACACAGCACAAACCCGCATTGTCCCGGAGACTGTTTATGAAAACCTCGGACTGACTTTTTTTTTTTTCATTTGGAGACAATGTTTACAGAATGAGCTGGTTTGGATAATCCCAGAGCCTATATGCTGCACTCTGCAACCTAAAAATGGGATTAAGAGAAGATTGCAAGGTAAAAGTGAGCTAACAAATTAGCATTTCTCTCTCTCCAAAATAATGCATTTAAATAAGCTTGCGCAGTTTCTGGTGGGACGGTTATGTAAATGATTGTGTTGTGTTCTGCTGTGGCGAGCGCGGTGATATGAGCAGAAGTAACTGTAAGAATACAGTCTTTATCAAGAGTTTGTTGACAAAGAAGTGGGCTGTGTGATCAAAATTGCAAACAAAATGAGTGCACTGTAGCCTCTGCTGGCACACAAAGGTAGAACGGTCTTATTTTGGTCACCTTTTGAATGGAAAGCTGTGGTAATTTATGTTTTTAGTAAACAGACCCCTGTGTCCTGATGTGCAGGTAAATATAGCACACGCTCCCCCAGCACGACCCAGGAAGTCAGAGGCTAAACTAGCACAGCGTTAGCATGACAAAAAATCATTTAATTTTACTCAAGATTTGGTCTTTTATTTTAATTGTTTATTTGTTTTGTTAGTAGTGCATGTTACTGAACACGCATGGGTTCTCATGCATGTACAGTATAATTTTATTTCATTTAATGTTTGATTTCATGTTTCAGTATTTTTTCAGAAATATGGCAAAACCATCGGCACACATTCACCCAACCAGACAAAGGGAGCTGAGGCCTGAGCCTGAGGTGAGAGACAAACTCAGGGAATTCTTAAAGGAATAGGCCACCGTTTTTACATACTGAGATATGTTCTTACCTAACCTTAGCCGAGTTAATATATCCCCGTCTGGTCTTTGTCCGTGCGCTCTGTCACGCAAACGGAGCACATACGCAGCCTCTCCCACATGTCATATAGCTCCAAAAAAGCTCACAATAGAAGCTACCAAGCTCTTCCACGTGTTCCCTATTTAAATAAAGTTACGTGAAGTGTTTTCATGCGAAGTATATTTACACAGAAATGTAACATGTCGATTTTATAAGCAGATAAAAAGGGGGACTATATTGTGAGGCGTAATGATACGAGGAGTAAAATGTCCGCGCAGTAACTCCTAAAGACTTCCCCGCTCACTTCCGTCAATAGTAGCTGCGTGACTGGTACAGAGCCTTTTACAACAAGCAGAAAATATATTTTGGGAAAGTGCTGGCGCATTCCTACCTCATGGTGGAGCTCCTGAGTCCTGTGTCGTCGTCCGGGGTGAGTTGGAAATCTGTGAAACATTACTACACTATATACTTTCTGCTTTTTATCACAGCCCGGCACGATGCACGTAAAAGGCATTGTTCACAAGTTATCCACGCTTCTTCAACTGTTCTCTGCTGCTCTACAAGTCACGCAGCTTCTATTGACGGAAGTGAGCGGGGAAGTCTTTAGGAGTTACTGCGCGGACGTTTTGCTCCTCGTATCATTACGCCTCACAATATAGTACCCCTTTTTATCTGCTTATAAAATCGACATGCTACATTTCTGTGTAAATATACTTCGCATGAAAACACTTCACGTAACTTTATTTAAATAGGGAACACGTGGAAGTAGCTTCTATCGTGAACTTTTTTGGAGCTATGTGACATGTGGGAGAGGCTGCGTATGTGCTCCGTTTGCGTGACAGAGCGCACGGACAAAGACCAGACGGGGATATATTAACTCGACTAAGGTTAGGTAAGAACATATCTTGGTATGTAAAAACGGTGGCCTATTCCTTTAAGTCAACGCTAAGCTACAACATAGCATGGCCTAAGGTGAAGCCCATTAACATGTGAAGGCAGCAGCCTGCACTAAAAAGAGTAAAACACTCAGCTACAATCAGGTTCTCAGGTTGAGGAGGCGGAGCAAGTGTGAGAGGTCAGGGAAAGATTGACTTTTACAGGGTTGGCAGCTAACGCGGACAGACAAAAACATTCTGGAGCTGAAGGGGGAAACCTTAGCACCTTGAGGAAACATCCACAATGTACACAGGAACGTCCCGCCTTGATCAAATCCACGTCTCACTGCGAGGCCCGAGCGATAACCGCTGTGCCACCACTACAAACATATTACAATGACTGACGACCACTCTCGAAATCACTCATGCCGCTAATTCCCTCAGTCTCATGTCTTAAAAGGCAACATTCTGACACTGCGCCCCCCCCCCTTCTCTCTTCAACACTGGCTGGGGGCATTTTAATTGGCCCACTTCCAAACTGTAATTTTTCTCCTAATTGCTTGGAGACACTTTGCTTCTTAAAAAAAGAAAAACACAGTGGGGAAAAAAAAAAATCAATGCAGATGTAATAATATCCGTAATTGTCTCCACGCTCCAGGGACACGACAAAGGCCCCCCCTGATCAATGGAGGGAATTGCGAGGGAGTCGGGTAGGGGTTCATTCGGGCCTGTCCGTCCGTAATGGCGGGGAGGTGGTGATTCTCCGGCGTAAATTTGCAACTTGCTCCCGTGTTCCGGACATGGGCTAATTGGCCCAAAAGCTGTCGGCAGCGTGATTAATGAAACCCCCCTAAACCTGATAAAGAGTGGAGAAAAATGGGAGAGGAGAGGGGGGAAATATCAACCTGCTCCTCTCTGTTCATCCGTATTCATGCACTGTTGTTTTTTTTTCTCCAATGTCAATCCCGATTTCCGTGAGCTTAGGAGGTGAGGCGGGTGCACGTTTGGTGATTTTTCTTCGTGAACGGGAAGCCGGACAAGGGGCGATTACTGCGGTTTGCAAGTAATTAAAGAAAGGAATGGTGAGGCTCAAGGCTAAGACAATGCAATATAACAAAGCACTTATATATACAGAATGCTAATGAGGTTTTATATAACATCCGTATCTACAGTGGAGTTATTATGTCATATCAGCTTTAAGAGCTTTACGCCATTTCCAAAGATGTGTTCCCTTGTCAAAAACATACTTGGAGTTGTGTTGACATTTTCCCTTATTCCTTTAGTTAATCATCTGTCCTTGCTCTGTTTAGTTGTATTAAGTGTAACACGTAAAAGTTACGAAGCCTCAAAGCTGCATTATAGTCAACAGGGAACTGCCTTACCAACCCCTTGTTCCGGATTGTCACGGGGTTCATGACATTGTGCCGTCTTCATCAATTTACCAAGCAATGAGTTGCATGACAGTCTGATCTCTTGCCTTGTCCGACTAGTACAGGATTGCCCAAACCCATGAACCCGGGAGATTCAAGTGGGAGGGCACGATCCGACTTTCCTATGAGCCGAGGACCTGCCCGGGCCAGGTCTCATCAAATCAAAGTGCCTTGGACTGTCAGGCTGCCGAAAAGGAACACATCGTCAAAAGCTACAATTGGTTCCTAACATTTTTTGTCTTGTGTACCCCTTAGACCTTTCGTGTATACTGTAAGTACTGTGCCGTACAGCCTACATCCCCCTACATCATGGGTGCGGCCATTAATATAGAAAGTTATCAAATAAAACTCCTTTTTAGTCATAAAAAGATGTGTTGCGTTCACCTTAACCTTGAACGTGTGTTGGGAATGAGACAGACGGCTGTAATGTTAGCTCTGATCGATCATATGAAAACAAGAAGTTAACACCAATAAAGCCACTAAAACCATCAGCTACATATAAAGCGACCGTTAAAATTGTGTTTGTGTTGCGCTTGTTGAATTTATAGTCCATAACAGAATTCAACAAAGAGCCGTAGTGTATAGTGTCATATAACGCTAGCTGCTAGCCACGGGTGCTAATCGGCCTCTAAAGATCCGTAGGACATCGCAGCAGTTCGATCTGAAAGCACCTCGGGCTAATCAGGGCTAACTGTTTGCTAGCAACATGAGCAAAAGAAATATTTTTGGCTAAAGTTCAATTTGAGTGAGGGACGGATGGAGCGTGAGATCGATAGACGGATCGGTGCGGCGTCAGCAGTGATGCGGTCGCTGTATCGGTCTGTCGTGGTGAAGAGGGAGCTGAGTCGGGGCAAAGCTCTCGATTTACCGATCGATCTCGAAGTTTGGGCACCTCTGCTGAGACTGCTGCCTCCGTGACCCGGCCCGGATAAAGCGGAAGAAAATGGATGGAAGGATGGATGGGTAAAGTTCAATTTGTTTCCTTCTTTGTTCGCCCCCTCTGGCAGCTTCAAACATGATCACATATGGGCACAGATGCCGTCTGTATAGTCATCAACCCCCTGCCCCCTTCTGGCCAGGAGTTGCGCTGCTCCGCCCCCGATCAGTGGCTGTCATGTAACACAGACTGGTTTGTCAGGCTCTATCGGAAAAAACGGATCAGACTGGACTGAACTTCACATGTAAACGTAAAGTGATTTGCTTATTTTAGCACTCGCTGATCAGCACCCATCTTGATAAGTAATATAAAACTAACACACAACTAAACCAAGCCTGTTCCGAATCGTAATGTTTACATCCTGCTTTGGTTCAGGAGAGAGGAGAAACATGCTAACCATGGCCAGAATCCTGAACACTTGGTGAGTCCCAGAGCTGGCTAGCATTACTTTTACGTTCTCCTCCCTCAACTCAACCTCGCGGAGTATCAAAAAGTTGCAAATGTGTTCGAAAAGCTAGGAATGACTTTGAGCAACAATTCTTTTTTTTTTTCAGTTTGAAAATGTAGAAAAACCCGGTCGTCGAGCCTTAAATTGTGTTCTAGCTCATACAGTACACTGCACTTCATGCCCTGACCTCATTACTGAAGTGAAATATCACACATCATGTTAAAGAGGACAGACCAGAGGCGAGGCGGCCATATTGTCTTGTCCTTATCGCCTCCAGGGACAAGTGTCAGGAGCCGAATGTCAAAGGTCACAGTATTAGCCTCATGGCCTTTCACTAATTACCTCATTACACCTTTTCCTATCACCGCACTGGCCAAACATGTTTTAGAGTAGTATTACCATTACTTGTTAGCAGAGGTGTGCTTTTTAAATGTGTCTATTCATTTATTTTACAATATATTAACACTGTTTGATCTACTAGCTTCTACTAGCAGTGGAAGTGTCCAAATTAAAGGTTGATCTAAGGCTGATGCCATTTTTGGAGGATTTTTATTGCTTGGCCAATATTTTAGACCAATATTTTTCCAAATGTCTGGTCTATAATCCTGTAAAAAACAAACAAACCTGGCCAATCCAGCAGTGGCCGATTTTATTATATTACTTCAAGTGATATAATTATAGTTTTTTGTCCCAGCTTTGATGAGTTGCTGATAGCATTAGCATACTGTTGCTAGCGCGGCATTGTGCGCGGTGTTCCACAATCCACAATCGCAGAGGTTAAAACAAACTCAGCAATTGAACTCTCCAGGTTCTGTGCTGCAAAAGGACGAAGGTTTAGTGAAACTTATATTTAAAGGGGCTAAATGCAAGTTGGTTATTTTATACTCACTACTGCCACCTCAGGTCTTAGGCCGAATTAACACCTTTTTGAGTGACAGCGCAGGATTTTAGAGGCAGTTGTGTTGAATGGATCTGAGCTCATTCTACACATTAGGACATGGCTGGAGCATGTAGGGGGAGGAAATACAGGATTTTTTTCAAACATTTTTAAACTCCATTTGGTCCCTTTTACAAACTTGGAGCTAACCTATTTTCATTGCAATGTTTCTCCGTTCGAGTTCTAGGAAGTTGTCAGGGGACTCGTTTTAAAACCCTGACTCCGCCCTCTCCAATGGAAAAGTCCAACGCGAAGTCTCTTTCACTTCCAGTCCCGGAGATATCGTCTTTTATTGGCGCTAGATCGGCCGATAGCCGATATTGCAAAATCCCCAATTATATCGGTCGACCTCTAGTCCAAATCTCGATATGAGCTTTTCATTTCAGCATTAATTTCTGTTGATATTGTTTCTTAGAGTGAACAGCTAATAACAAGAATCACATTAGCATGCCCAGTCCAGGCTGCATCCCGGTGACCCGTCGCCCCGCTGACCTGTTTGTAGCTTAGCACTGGGGCAAATCAATCCTTTGTAAATATATTAAACCCAATTACGTCCTGCTAGACTTTACCTAACGCATTAACGGAAGCATTAGGCAAAGTCCCGCTTTATCAGACCCCGGGGCCGACGGCATGTAATTTTCGCCTTGCAATTGTTGTGAAGATATTGGGGAAGGGAAGGGAGGAGGCCGAGGGTCTTATTGAGTTGTAGGGCGTTCTCAACACCAGCCTCTTTTGTTATCGTAATAAGATTGTACGAGATGCGTATGAGGAATAGCCAAATGAACACGCACCCTCAGGCTGTAGTCAATATGTAATGTATGTAATAAAGCGTACATGCACAGTGTAGGTCTTCACTGGAAAACACAATAGGAGAGTTCTTAGCATGCACATTAAAGCTGGAGTAGGTCATTTAACAGCCAGCTTATTGGTCCTAAAGAGGGTTAGAAAAGATAGTGTTTGGTAGCATAACGATAGTGCTGTTTCTGTGTAGTGATGATCATGTGTTTCTGTGTCTGTCTTCTTTTAATTGGGAATAGTACCGGTTGTCCTGCACATTATTATTCCTATTAACCTCTTAACCCTTACCTTAACCGAGCACATTTTTGCCATTTATTTTCCAGGAATCTTGAAAAAAGTGTCAAAATAGCGACATAAACGAGACGGAAACGAAGACGGAAAAAACAAAATCACAATAAAAAAGTGACTAAAATGTGATGAAAAAGTTACAAAAAAAAGAAAAATAATCTTAGATCAGTTTTGTAAGTCTTAGCTTTCAAATGAGGTGGAACTGGTAAAAATGTGCTCCGTTAACAAGCAAGAAAAAGCATTCAAATTCCTCACCAAACTACCCTCAACAGTACAGTTGAACATGTGCCTCAGAATTTCACTTTTTCTTATTGCTAATCACTAAAAGAAATTTCTAGCCCCTACACGGCCGACCGAGGACATCTCTCATGCTTCCCGTTGTTGGATATGAATCGCTCCATCTCTGCCTGACGTCATCTGAGATTTCCACCATGTCATGATGTTCATACATGATCCTCATGATCATTTTATTGTCATGTCATTGCCGTTTTAGTGAATTCATGGTGTTCTTATGTGATCCTCATGATCATGATGAATGATTAAGATGTTCATGTACATTCAAGACAGTAATGACAAGTTTAATTCAGGGATGAAGTCGTCCATGAACCGTCATGTGATCATGTTTGTTCCTGAGAAGTCATGGTTTAGTAATGCATGAATGTATCATGAAATCATGCATGCATTATAAAGTGTTACCAAAAAGTCAGTCAAATTAAGAGTGAAAACTTTATGGACTAGACTGGCTTTTTCTGGATTAAATACAATATGACGTTGCCAATAGACCCTGTTCGTGAGGCTCATCAGCAGTGTTAATTTCATCGACTAAAATATTTAGTCTTCATTTTAGTCAAAGGGATATTTTTGCCGACTAAAATTGGACTAAAACTAAATTAAAACTTTCTCATGAGACTAAAACTATGACTAAAATGTCCAGATATTTTAGTCGACTAAAATAAGACTAAATAAAAATGAAAAGGAGAGACTAAAATCATCCAAACTTCTATTGATATATCATGTAAATCCACTGCCAAATGAACAGGTCTGAGCTTTATTCATGTGGAGCAGCTCCATGAAGCAGAGGAACAAGATTAAATATGATTATAATGAATATTATCAATGCAAAGTCGACTAAATTAGTCTTAAATTTAGTCGACTAAATTGACATGCAATTTTAGTCGACTAAAACTAGACTAAAATAAAATATGCTGTCAAAATTAACACTGCTCATCAGGATTGGTAACAACTTAGAAATCACGGCCCATTTGTCATGCAAACATCTGCAAAAGACTTCTTCTTCCTTCCATTTTGAAGACTTTCTATTGGAGACCATTCCCCATGTGCCTCACCAGCTGCAAACCTCAGCGCACGTCACTGGACCACAGTGGTGTATTCACTTTAGAGTGAAAAATTCTACCCATAAAAGCGAGATCCGGCCGCCTTCATAATCCGCAATTCCCCTTTGATCGTTACCTCGGGCTTTTGCCAAATGGCCCTCAGTGAAAGTTATTTGCTACAAGTGAGCAGGTGAAGGAGGACTTGCAGATTTGTATCCTTTATCGCGGCCGCACTATCATTTCCTCAAACAGGTGCGGATCGTTCAGTGCCCTCCAAGGCGGAAAAGGAAAAAATCCTCCTGACAGCCATCATAACGACACGCTTTCGCTTCGCGTTTGGGGAGGAGTGAGCTTGAAACGGTCGGACGCGTGAAGACCCAAATGGGAAGCTTGGATTGTACACGGTTTGGAGGCCGAGAGACTATAGGAGGAGATAACCGGAGGAGCCGGTGGGAGGGGACGGTCATGGAGTGCCACCTTCGTTTAGCCAAACTGAGGCGTCAGGGGCCAAGGCAAGAGGGGGCCCCTACTTTGTGATACACCGCAGGGGTTCACGGCCACAGGAGGGGGTGGATTTAGCATTGAACTACATCAGATGACCCTAAGTGGAAATTTAACATATATTTGGTCACAGTGAAGCGGCTGAATAAAGCTCGGCAGGGCTTTGTGACAGAAGCCTAGAAAATTCACTAAAGGCAACATTTTCCAAGAGAGATTCCAATAATTCAGTTACTTTTCTTTTCTATTGACGCTGTTATTAGGCCCGAGCAGGAGACGTGCAGCTCATGTCGCAAACATCCACAGATATGTAAGAAACAGGGATCAGAAACTCTGAAAAACTCTGTAAGCTCTAATTTTGGGTGTGGTCTGTGAGAAAACATAATAAAAGATGGCTCTGGGGCGCCCCCTCAAGCAGGCAGTTTACATGGGGCCTGTGGGAGCCCGATGGGAAGAAATGTCATCGTACAAAGATAGAAAGTCGACCATTATTGACCGGAACCTCAAACCTCCAACATCGTACCTCTCGACCTTTTGACACACATTTGAAAGACACAGTGTGAAAAAAATGACACAATATTAATTTAATTATTATGATATGATCCGTAATTCCTATTTATCTTACCAGCCAGTCAATGAACAATGACCAGAGTGTTGTTTGAATGTACCGATATTGTTCACACAGTCTGAGGCTGTTAGTTAAAGAGGGGGTATTATGCTTTTTTCAATCACACAGCACCAGTCTATATCACACTACAATGATGACCAAACCTTCTGTTGGTCTGTAAATGCAGTAAAATAAAATAACTGCCTTGTATAAAATTGCTCTCTCAAAATGGCTGTAGTGAATGTCTTGAAATAGGCCTCTGTCTCTTTAAGAACCTCTGACCCTTTCAGACACGCCCCCTCCACACGCTGTCTGTGGCATCAGTGGGGAGGGGGTTCTGCTGAGGAGCAGTGGTTGGTTACTCGGCTGGTGACGAAAGCTCGGAGGCGTCTCCAGGAGGTGGGGGCGTTCCTAGGAGGACTCAGGCAAACCTATCCCTAAAATGGCCGCCATCAGACTCAAAAATACGTGAATGTGCCAAGGCAACACTTCAGGCATGTTTTTAATGAGGGAATGACATAATAACATGATGTAAAACTTGAAAAAGTCGATTTTGCATAATACCCCCCCTTTAAAGGAAGGCCTCTTCTCCTCCTAGAGCAGGGGTCGGGAACCTTTTTGACTAAGAGAGCCATGAAAGCAAAACATTTTTAAATTTATTTCAGTGAGAGCCATATAATATATTTTAAAAGTGAATTCAACTAAATGTCAGTATAATAAGCCTCTGAATTTATTCTTTTAAATAATGTTGTTATAACACTCACCATTAATGCGACTTCTGGTGCTGCATGGATTTGCTGATGTCTTTGTAGTCGGGTTGGTACTTGGTGAGGTTAAGCTTCATGCAAGCGTTGAGGCTTTCATCCGTTAAACGTGATCGTAGGTTGGACTTGATGTTTTTAAGATGTGAGAATGACTGCTCACATGCATACGTAGACCCAAACATGGTCAATACAGCAATAGTCACACGCTGCAGTGTGTGGTATGTGACAGGAAGCGCGTTCCAAGTTTTGAGAATCAGCTGGTCTTCGGGTTGGAGTTTTTTCATTTCTGTCCACATGTGCTTGCTCGCCAACTCCGCTTTCTGTCGTGTGATTCTTTCCAAATCTTCATTCAGTGACTTGAACTTATTCACCCACATGTCTGAGGCCTTCAGGTCAGCCACTTCTGCTTCAAAATCTCTGACGGAGACACCAGGGATGCAATTCAGGTCGGCTGTGTTCAGTGAACACTCGTTTGGATGGGTGATGAACTTAAAAAGACGAGTGTGCTCACGAAATTCTCCAAAGCGTGCTTTGAAGGACTGTAGGAGACTGGATGTGCAGCCAGATAGCTGGTGGAGATCAAGGTTTTGAATGGGCTCACTTGCTGTGCATGCATCTTTAAATTGGCTCAGTTTTTCAAAATGTAGTAAACGACCTGTTTCAAGATCCGTGATGAAAAGCTCCAGCTTGTTTTCAAAAGCAAATACAGCTTGTTGAAGGGATAACACTGTATTTCCAGTGCCTTGCATTTTCACGTTGAGCTGGTTCAGATGTTCAGTCAGATCTACGAGATAGTAAAACTTGAGGAGCCACTCGGTGTCGGCTAGCTCAGGATGCACGACGCCTTTCATTTCAAGGAAAGTCCGGATTTCGTTCAGGCAAGCCGCAAAACGGCTAAGTACCTTCCCTCTTGACAACCAACGCACATTGCTGTGCAAAAGCAGACCAGGATAGTTGTTTACAACTTCATCCAGCAGTGTTTTAAACTGGCGATTATTTAAGGCTCGGGCAACAATAAAGTTGATCACACGAATGACCAGCGACATCACTTCGCCAAACTGCCTGTCACACATCTGAGCACAAAGTGCCTCCTGGTGTATAATGCAATGGAAACTTAGGATGGGTCTATTTTGATGTTCACGGAGAAGCGCCACAAATCCTTTGTTTTTCCCTACCATACACGGAGCACCATCCGTACACACTGAGAGAAGTTTATCCATAGGTAGACTTTTTTCTTGAGCAAACTCCATGAAAGACTTGAACAAATCCTCACCTCTTGTGGACCCTTTTAATGGCAGAACAGCAAGACTTTCTTCGCGCAGTGTGTCACCAACAACATATCTTGCAATCACGCTGAACTGCGACAAATGGCTCACGTCTGTTGACTCATCCAAAGCCAGAGAAAAGAACGGCGCTGCATTTATGTCCTTCATTTGCGTTTCCTCCACTTTGTTTGCCATCACGATGGTACGATCATGAACAGTTCTTGCCGACAGAGGCATGTCTTGTATCCGTTTGATTATCTTGTCTTTGTTCGGAAGATCATCAAAAAGTTCATTGGCTACATCCAGCATGAACGTTTTAGCATACTCGCCATCTGTGAATGGTTTTCCGTTCCTCACTATTGCTAAAGAACCAGCAAAGCTAGCTGAATTATAGTCACCTTGCCGGGTCCATACGCAGAGTTGCTGCTGGCTAGCTTGAACCCTGCTCAGAAGCTCTTGGCACGCTTTCTTTCTGCTGTCTCCCGCAGGGTATTTTGCTGCAAAGGTAGCGTGGCGCGTGTCGAAGTGCCGCTTTACATTCGACCGTTTCAACGATGTAATTTTGTCATTGCAAATTAGACACACCGCAGAACCCGCTCTCTCCACAAAGGCGAATTCTTCGGTCCATTCGTTCTGAAATGTACGATACTCGTCGTCTTTTTTTCTTTTCGCCATCTTCTTCGTCGAAGGGTTAGCTTTGACCGAGCTAATGACCGAGCAGACTGATTCAAAAGGGGGCGTTTACCTGTTTTACCCAGTAACGGCAAACGTAGGCCACGATCATCCAATTAAAATAATGCGCAGTGAAAAATCGATGATGGATTAAAACAAGTGAGAATATTTTGTTTATCTGCGAGCCATATGCAATCATCAAAAGAGCCACATCTGGCTCGCGAGCCATAGGTTCCCGACCCCTGTCCTAGAGCCTTGTATTGTGCCACAGTTTTAAATCTGTTCTCTAAAATGTGCAAAATATCCTCTTTTTCCGGGGGTTTTCCGGGGTCAGGGACATAGAACAAGAAAGATGTCACAACAAGACGAAGACCAAGGGTCAGTAGAGCAGCCCTGCTCAAAACGAATAGTTCCAACTCTTTATAAATCAGAACTGTCTGATTGTGGTTACTTTCCTTAAAAGAACAGACAACTGTTTTTCCATACTGAGATATGTTCTTACCTGAGCTTAGACGAGTTGATACGTACCTGTCTGGTCTTTGTGCCCGTGGAAGAGCGTGGTCGCCTCCAGCTTCACCCCCGTTTGGAGCTATAGGAATATGCTGGGAGAGGCCAAATGCTAACAACATCTTTGGTTGTTGTGTGACTGAGCGCTCTCACAACAACCAGACAGGTACGTATGAACTCGTCTAAGCTCAGGTAAGAACATATCTCAGTATGGAAAAATGGTGGCCTGTTCCTTTAAAGATCAGCAACACTGTTTTTCATAAATGCTATTAGACAACTTTTATTATTTAAGTATTATTTCTACTTATTTATTAGCCTGGGATCACCCATGCTGCTGTGTGCGCTCGAATCATGTTGAACTACACAGCAGTCTGGGGACCATGGCCAAAATCTTCACCTGGATTTGGGAACCAATCACAGAACGAGGAGGGACGACCGTAAACCACACCTCTCCTCCGAGAAAATGAATTGGTGGTCCACAGACTAAATACAACTTGTGATATTTTGTTATTATTTATTCATATATTATCAAAATCTACTAAGTATTTTCCATTGGGGGCCAGTCCCTCTGCGGCCTGTGTTAGCTCCGCCCCTGCTCCTGACAGGCTCCAGACGCACCACAACCCCGCTACGTTTCACCATCTTTTCTCTTCATTAAGCATCCTAAACTAATCTCTAAAACCGCAAATATAAGGCTGCTTGTTGTTAAATTAAAAGTGGGAAAACGCTCGGGACGAGTAGATTCCGATTATGGCTTAGTGCATGTTCGTAGAGCTCATGATTGTATGATAAATGTTGTTCCATTAGGCACATTAAACCTGCAGCGTCTTCCATCCATGTGCAGCATTGTGCACACAGGGAAAGAACTGCGCTTTTCTCATATGATTCTTCCTCCAATCTCTCGCTTCAGCAAATGAACCAAATAACCTCTGTGCGCTCCCCTTCTCTGTTTATTTGGTGTTAGGGATTGTCTGTCAAACGTGATTTTTTTGTTCATTTTTCGTCACTGCCTGTAACTAATATGGCGGGCTACGTCACAAATACCCGGATTGCCGTCTAACTCAGTAGAAAAGCTCACAGATGAGTCCACATTGTTGCCTGGTCTTTGTTGATGGGCACTTAGTCTGATTCCAAGTCATCCCTCTGAGGGTTCTATCTGCTCCTCTCTGTGTTTTCAGCCTGTCAGGTGTCAGTCCATCTCCATCAGGGTGAACACTCTCCACGCCTGCACCTGACAGACCCCTCCTATCTCCCTCCGCCTCGCAGATAGTTCACCTCCGTCCCGCTGAGCCCCGCAGCCCCGCCGCCTCGACCCTCACCTTCCATTGTCCAGGAAAGCGGCGCCACACTGGTTTGTCAGGCACACATGTCATCGAACACCGTGGAGATTTTAAATTGTGCCGTCCCTGAGGTCTATTTACGGAGTTAGAGATGAGCGTACAATCCAGATCTTATAAAAGGTTCCAAGTAGAGCTTCAATGTGCAACAAGAAGTAGTGTGGGTGCAATTTGAGTATTAAAACTTAACCCCACACTGCAAAAAGTACCCTCCTAAAAACAAGGAGAAACATCTTAAAATAAGGCATTTTGTCTTGTTTTAAGGAAACAATTCTGCCAATGGGGTCAGCATTTTTTCTTGCTAAGAATTCTTATTTCTAGAATATTTTTCTCATCATAAAACAAGAAAGAAACACTAAATTTAAGCAAATAAATAACAAGAATTAAGCAAAATGTCCTCAGAAAATGGAATAATTTAAGTAAAACATTCTTATTTAGTGAAAAATGTGGGGGTATTTTACTTGAATGTTGCTTGATTTAAGCAATTTTTTCTAAATTATACACATTTTTGAGCAAAATGTTCTTACTAAATACTAATATTTAAGGACAGGGGACCCAGGCTGATAGTCAGAATCACCTGGCCGGAGGATTCACCTATTGTACATGTTTTTAGTGGTAGGGGAAGCGTACGCAGACATGGGGAGAACATGCTCCACATAGAAAGACCCCGTCCTGGTGAGAATTGAACCCGGGACCTTCGAGCTGTGAAGCTGAGGCTCTAACCGCTGTGCCACCCACTTTAAAGAATGGAATGTATTATCTCTCTGTGAGAATCAGTTCTTAAATTGAGAGTTGTGATCTTATTTTGTCTTAAAATAAGAAAAAATATTCTTTGTCTAAAGTTAAAGAAGATTCAAAAAGTTTTTCTTTCTTGTTACAAGAAAAATTAGCATGTTTTTTAGCAAATATATCGGAACAAGAAATGGCTAGATTTGATTTCCTAAAATAAGATTTTTTTTCTCAAGAAAACTTTGCTCGGCAAAATATTATTACTTTTTAGGGAAAAAATAAGAACTTATTTCTTAAAGTAAGACATTTTTTACTTGCTTAGAATCCACTTTTTGCAGTGCATGTGTGACAATCAGAGTTCATTTGGTCAGACACTATGGTTAGGATAGGAGATGCTGAAATATCTACCTTTACAGTGGTCCCAGGACGACGGGGGGCGTGATCTCTGGAGAAGGGTTTCCCAGGTGTGGGACCGGAGTAACGCTCCTTCGTCACGGTTGGTGGTGTTGTTGCTCTGTTGTTCCTGATTTCGTTGGCTTCTTTTACACAGCACTTGAATTTGTCGGTTTCAGATCCGGTGACCCGCGTCTCGTCCCAGTCCATGATGGGATTATTTCTTTTACCATCGTCCAAAATAGCCAAATTGAAATTCTCCTGTTGTGCCTTTTCTGTTTTTGTTCGTGTGAGTTGTCCCGTTATTTCTTTTTCAGTTTAAAGGATCTGTATTATGCTATTTTAGCCATTCCAAAGTAAAGTATAGGCATTTATATGATATATTGCACCACTACCACTATGGAACATTAATTTTTGTGATAAATATAAGTTTTTCTGGAGGTATTTTCCAAACACAGAAGACAAATCGCTTGGATTCAGTTAACTCCGCCCCCTCTCTCCGCTTATACAACTTTAGCAGTAGTAGAATTATAAATACACAGCAAAAAAAAAAAGGTTGAATCAAGTCCCGTCCTTGTAGCCAAACGCTCTTTTCTCTGACATTATCGTTAGGTAAGAAAAAAGAACAGGCGTGTCCAGAGTAGGTTAGAAAGAGCTCCTTCTTCACAGCTTTCAGTGCAAACATGACATCTGTTCGGACGCTCAGGGGTGTGTTTATTTACTCCACACCTTGGGCTTCCTTTAAAAAAAAAATGTATTACTTATTTTTCCTTTCTTTCTATCTTCCTTACGACAGAAATAATGAAAAAAGCTGTTTTACTAATTAAAATCACGCCGTAAGACACTGTAAGAGACCACTCTGACAACACAACGGAACAAGTCAGTCGTTTTCCAAGCAAGATTCAGGAGGATTGCTGAGAACTGCGTGAATCAAGTAAAAAAAACACTCTGGGGGTGTTTTTGATAAGGAAATAGCATTACAACATGGTTAAACGCTCCAAAAAGTCGATTTTGCATGACATAGGACCTCCCACATGAACGGATCCCATTATCTCCAGTTTGGCTTTACCCTAATCAAAAAGCTTCTTGGGACAAAAGCACCAAAATAGCCACAAAAAATGAGAAGAAAACAAGCATGTAAACGCAACAAAAATGTGACAAAAACTCAACAAAAATGTGACAAAAATTCAACAAAAATGTGACAAAAACGCAACAAAAATGTGACAAAACTTCAACAAAAATGTGACAAAACTTCAACAAAAATGTGACAAAACTTCAACAAAAATGTGACAAAAACTCAACAAAAATGTGACAAAAACTCAACAAAAATGTGACAAAAACTCAACAAAAATGTGACAAAAACTCAACAAAAATGTGACAAAAATTCAACAAAAATGTGACAAAAACTCAACAAAAATGTGACAAAAATTCAACAAAAATGTGACAAAAATTTAACAAAAATGTGACAAAAATTCAACAAAAATGTGACAAAAATTCAACAAAAATGTGACAAAACTTCAACAAAAATGTGACAAAAACTCAACAAAAATGTGACAAAACTTCAACAAAAATGTGACAAAAATTCAACAAAAATGTGACAAAACTTCAACAAAAATGTGACAAAAACTCAACAAAAATGTGACAAAAACTCAACAAAAATGTGACAAAAACTCAACAAAAATGTGACAAAAACTCAACAAAAATGTGACAAAAACTCAACAAAAATGTGACAAAAACTCAACAAAAATGTGACAAAAACTCAACAAAAATGTGACAAAAACTCAACAAAAATGTGACAAAAACTCAACAAAAATGTGACAAAAACTCAACAAAAATGTGACAAAAACTCAACAAAAATGTGACAAAAACTCAACAAAAATGTGACAAAAACTCAACAAAAATGTGACAAAAACTCAACAAAAATGTGACAAAAACTCAACCAAAAAGTGACAAAAATTCAACAAAAATGTGACAAAACTTCAACAAAAATGTCACAAAACTTCAACAAAAATGTCACAAAACTTCAACAAAGATGTGACATAAATTCAACAAAAATGTGACAAAACTTCAACAAAAATGTGACAAAAATTCAACAAAAATGTGACAAAACTTCAACAAAGATGTGACAAAAACACAACAAAAATGTGACAAAAATTCAACAAAAATGTGACAAAACTTCAACAAAGATGTGACAAAAACTCAACAAAAATGTGACAAAAATTCAACAAAAATGTGACAAAAATTCAACAAAAATGTGGCAAAAATTCAACAAAAATGTGACAAAACTTCAACAAAGATGTGACAAAAACTCAACAAAAATGTGACAAAACTTCAACAAAGATGTGACAAAAACTCAACAAAAATGTGACAAAAACTCAACAAAAATGTGACAAAAATTCAACAAAAATGTGACAAAAATTCAACAAAAATGTGACAAAAACTCAACAAAAATGTGACAAAAACTCAACAAAAATGTGACAAAAACTCAACAAAAATGTGACAAAAACTCAAAAAAAATGTGACAAAAACTCAACAAAAATGTGACAAAAATTCAACAAAAATGTGACAAAAACTCAACAAAAATGTGACAAAAACTCAACAAAAATGTGACAAAAACTCAACAAAAATGTGACAAAAACTCAACAAAAATGTGACAAAAACTCAACAAAAATGTGACAAAAACTCAACAAAAATGTGACAAAAACTCAACAAAAAAATGACTAAAATTCAACAAAAATTTCACAAAAACTCAACCAAAAAGTGACAAAAATTCAACAAAAAACTCAACAAAAATGTGACAAAAATTCAACAAAAAGTGACAAAAAACTCAACCAAAAAGTGACAAAAGTTCAACAAAAATGTGACAAAAATTCAACAAAAATGTGACAAAAATTCAACAAAAATGTCACAAAAATGGAAAAAAAGAAAGAAAGAAAAAAACATACAAAAGGTGACACAACACAGCAACAACGCGAGGAAAAAGATCAGTTTTGTGGGTCTTAGCTTTCAAATGAGGTGTTACACAGGCCTAAGAGGCATTTGGTTTAGGTGTAAGAGGTTAATGCTCATTTTCTCTTCTGTGGAAAGCTTGCCCTGTTTAACCTATGTATGATTTATTACATGATTTGCATGTTCCACCTGTCTCCAGCTCCTTCCTCACTGACAGTTGACAGACATTGGCTGTTTCTCAATTGCGAGGATGCGTCCTCCGTTTGGCCACTTCGTTGACGTCCTCGGTGGCGGCTCCTCCAAAACGGAGCGGAGTGTCCTCTCCCCGCCGCCTTTGAGCTCAAATGGAACGGCCTCCGGAGTGAGCGGCTGCGTCAGGTCACGTGTCAATCCATGCTCATTAAAACAACTGTTTTATAAATAACAGAGGCCAGGAAACTGTTTATGTGGAACACAACTTTTTTTAAAGTGAGTTCAAACTAATAAAGTTTTGCGAGAAAAGAAAAAAGAAACTATGCTGCAGTGCATCATGGGTAATTTCAGCTCTCCGAGGCAGCGGAGGATCCACTGCTGTATCCTTCGTAAATGAGCCAAACGGAGGAGTCGAGCTGCGAGGGGGCGAGTGGTCCAGGTGAAATGGAACACCACTTGTCGGCGCCGTGATGACGCGAATGACGTCCGAAGTGGTCGAGACGCCGAGGATCCTGGCAATTGGGAAACAGCCACTGTTGTCATTCTTGTCATGGCGGGCGCTGATGCACATCCGGTTTCAGCTTAGACCTGTTACCAATTTGCTCGATTGGGATGAAGCCCTGAAACACATGTTTTTAGAGGAACCCAACCCCGACACAGAGATAACTGATGTCACCCAAGTTCATTCCAGTTGACTCCTTACAAGCATCTCGCTGATTGGCCCATTCCCGTCTCTGTGTCGGTCCCATTGGTCCCAAACACTTCCTCCATTCTAAAGAGCTATCTGTTGTGTTTCTGGTTTCCATTAGCGGGGAACAAAGCGTGCCCCGTCCCCCGCGTTCCCCCGCGTCTCCCCACAGCAGACAGGTATCCAGCGGGGGGTTCCGTCGCCACACTCTCCCCGGCTGCGGTAAGTGGCAGGCCGTGTCAGAAATGTCAAGGCCCGCCGATCCCAGCTCAGCCCATGCGTGTGATGTGATGGGCGAGTGAAGGCAGTTCCTGGGGAGACCAGTGGGAAGTCATTATTAAGCCTCTTAAATTAGCCCCCCCCCATGTGCCTCTCCCTACTCTGCTCGGGCGTTTTTGATTTCTTTTTTTTTAACCCCCCAAAAGAGCTGCGCCTGCATGCGCACGCTCGACCCCGCGTGTTCAATCAATGGGAATCAAAGTTTAGTCATTGTGAGAATATGTCTGAGATCTGTCCTCATATTCAAAGGGCGACTGCATTTGAATTCCCAGTTACAAGCGGCGCCACGGCCACCCCTGAGTGTGAGCTGGGGCTCCATACCTTCTGAATTGTCATTGTTGTAACATTAATATTGCAAAATCAAGACCTACACATTCTGCCTAAAACAAATGGAACAAATCATGACTAATATGTCAGCGCACTCCGGTTTCCCCTACCACTAAAACATGTACAATAGGCCAGGATGAATGAGAGGGTGTTTGCACATGAGGCACGACAGATGGAAATTAATCCAAGGCTACCATACAGTGTGGCTTCTTCATTAACCACTAAACAAGTAATGAACCACAGTTGCGGGGGAGACAGAGCCACTGCAGTCACTAGCAGTGGTCTGTGAGCCGCTCGGCTCCTGTCGGTTTAGCGAGCAGCTAACTTTACAATAATACTCGAACATAAGTACAGAACTTACCTGGTGGTCGAAGAGCATGACTAGTCCACAGGACTGTGCCGGTTGCATTAAGGCCAGCGCCTCGACCTGGATAGTTGTAGTGTCCCCGTTTTGCCTCGATCTGGAGGAGATCACGCTGCACCAAAAAGTGAGTCGCACAAAGAGTCATTAATACGCACTTTATTGTTTTGAAGTGCTAAACTCCACTTCATGACACATTATCTGAAATTATCTGGTGTAGTTGTAACCTGATTTCTTCATCTTTTATACCTGTGCCAGGATAACACAACAAAAAGAGATGAGCCAATCAGACGAGAGTCAGATTTAAACCTTTTTTAAGGTAAAGGTCAGGTTTGAACCCTGGGCCTCTGGGGCCTTAGTCAGATGTTAGAACCACTGAGCACATGGTGTAAAGCCACTGGAGTGGCCTGGGTCGTATTTGACAATATGTTCACTAATTAGTGTTGGGCCGTTATCAGCGTTAATGTGAGACTCTTATCGGCCGACAACAAAAATATCATAATATAATATAAAAAATATATATATGCACCATGTGCCAACACTGGAGCGTAACAACACTTGAGGCTTTCCTCACACCGAGCAGAGCTTTAAACACGATTTATCAAACATAACATACAACACGTACGTCAGCGTGGAGCAGAGAGCAAATGTGGCTCTTTTTACCAGGTTAATAGCGAGTTGGCGACGGACAGTTTATCTTCCCAGAGTGAAGTTCTGACCATGAGAGCGCCCCCTGTCTGCCACAGGCCATAGACTCGTCTGTGTCACTGCAGAAGTGTGAAGAGCCTGTGTTTTCCTCTGCGGCGCATCACCTCATCATAGAAGTGTGATGAAACTGCGTCTCAAAGCGTCTCGGTGCGCTGGCTTGACCTGCACAGCGGGTTTGAGTGTAGTTCAGCTGTAAGTCTGGTCAGTGCGGGGCAAACGGCGCATGCATAAAGTGCATACTAAAACCAGAAAAAGACACAAAAAAAGGGTCAAAAAACACGGCAGCAATGCAACAGAAAGTCACGTTTTGTAGGTCTTAGCTTTCAAATGACGCATTACTCTGGTTTATAGGCTGTAAGCTCCAGTCAAGAACCTTTTAGATTTAGGTAAAGCCGAACAGGAGAAAATGCTCTCAGTATAGGTGGGGATAAGAGGTTAAACACATGAGATGTAACGACTTCACAGAGTAAGACTGTTGAGCCAATGACAAAATAAAGCAATTATTATTAATGTAGTAATCTATTATTACATTATTATTATTATTGGCCTGACAAGATGAAAATCGTTCACAAATGTAATAATACATTCAGCCATAATGGAATGATGCGTCAATCTGACTTCATTTTCAAGTAAACATTTTGTCAAGCTTTGCATTCATTGTTTGTTTCTTTTTCTCAAATGGTATTTATTTTATTTTATTTTTTTCTCACTTGATGTCACGTGTTGAGGCTTCAACTCGTTTCCCTCTGAACCAAAAGACAGTTCTGAACCCGTCCTCCTTCAGGTGCATGTCTTAGTAATGTGTTAGTTTGTGAAGATCAAGGCAGACTGATGTATTATCACATTATTTGTGAACTATATTTGTCTATCACGCCAATGACGTAATCTTTTTAATGGTCATTACGTCACTGGCTTATTCCATTATGGAAAACACCAAATGTATTAAGTTATTGGTTCATATGAAGTACTTGTGCAACTTTTTGAAGAAAATGTACTTATTAGAGTAGTTCAGCACTTTTTACTTCTACTTGAGTAACTATACTTCAAAGTAACGTTTCTCTTACTTGATATTTTTGGCTTCTCTCCCACCTCTGGTTCACATACACCTGTCCAGGTTAAAGGACCGGAGGGAATAGACTATACCACTATACCACTATACCAGTATACCACTACACCACTATACCAGTATACCACTACACCACTATACCACTATATCACTATATCACTATACCACTATATCACTATACCACTATATCACTATACCACTATACCACTATACCACTATATCACTATATCACTATATCACTATATCACTATACCACTATACCACTATACCAGTATACCAGTATACCACTACACCACTATACCACTATATCACTATATCACTATACCACTATACCACTATACCAGTATACCACTATACCACTATACCACTATACCACTATATCACTATATCACTATATCACTATACCAGTATACCACTATACCAGTATACCACTACACCACTATACCACTATATCACTATATCACTATACCACTATACCAC
Source organism: Gobius niger (assembly GCF_951799975.1). Classification (NCBI taxonomy): domain Eukaryota; kingdom Metazoa; phylum Chordata; class Actinopteri; order Gobiiformes; family Gobiidae; genus Gobius; species Gobius niger. The sequence continues at coordinate 3,662,543 of NC_136867.1, forward strand.
TATACCAGTATACCACTATACCACTATACCACTATACCACTATATCACTATATCACTATATCACTATACCAGTATACCACTATACCAGTATACCACTACACCACTATACCACTATATCACTATATCACTATACCACTATACCACTATACCAGTATACCACTATACCACTATACCACTATACCACTATATCACTATATCACTATATCACTATATCACTATACCACTATACCACTATACCAGTATACCACTACACCACTATACCACTATATCACTATATCACTATATCACTATATCACTATACCACTATATCACTATACCACTATACCACTATACCACTACACCACTATACCACTATACCACTATATCACTATACCACTATACCACTATATCACTATACCACTACACCACTATACCACTATACCACTATATCACTATACCACTATACCACTATATCACTATACCACTATACCACTATACCACTATACCACTATACCACTATACCACTATATCACTATACCACTATATCACTATACCACTATACCACTATACCACTATACCACTATACCAGTATACCACTATACCACTACATCACTATACCACTCCTATACCTGCCCAACATGAAAGGTATGGAAATCCTCTGACCTCGTGCTCCATGTGACTGAAGTACAACATCTACTACTACATAGCTACACTTCACAAAGCCGGTGTAACAGGCCAAACAAATTAACCCACGCCCAGATTAAACCCGCGTTTTTTTATGGCCTCGGCCAGACTATACCCGGGAGTATAAAATAGCCTAGGCTACACTATACCCCCCTGGGCCAGAATATACCTGTCTAACTTTTGACACTCTGACCAGATGTTCAGATGTTATTGTTATGTTCTCAAAGTGGTTATTGTTAAAAATAACCACTGTTGATTTGACTTCTGAACTGTGAACATTGGTAGTAACATAACATAGGCAGAGCTGTTAATATTGCATCACAGGTCACTTTGTATGCCTTGAATTACCATAATAACTATTTATAAATAACTTTTTTCTTTCATTGACAGCGCTAGCTAACGATCTTCCCTCGATGGAGAAGTTAACTAAGCTCAGTGTAAGTAAAATAACTTCATTCAAATACACAAGCTTCTTTCAAATCTAAGAATTACTTTGCAAAAACAGACATGTGCCATTTATAACAATCAGGTGACATTTGTGATCAGGCCCAATGAAAGTGTCTTGCCCAAGGACACAACAACAGCCTGTACCTGCAGGAGCATGGATTTGAACTGCCAACCTTCTGGTTAAAGGACAACCCACTCTATCTAAGCTATTGAACAATTCTTGCTACATCACTTAGCACAACTGTAATCATTGGGGGTGTAATCTGGCCTGGGGGGCATGACACAGCCTGGGCTAGAACATACCCGGGGTATAAAATGGCCAAGGCCCCTTTAACCTCGGGTATAGTCCAGATCAGGGGTATACTGTGGCCTCGCTCATTCATTCATCCACAAATATTGACATGTTTTACATCCACGTGTCCTGTGAATGGTCCCCGAGACGAGTCACGATCGTCCAAATATGGTCATTTCCTTTCTGGGAAAACCCCACGGGCAAAATACGGCAAATCCTTTCTCATCCTTTATGAATACCTTCTTCAAACACTTGACCAAACATTAAAACAAAAACAATCCCCTCTGAAAAAAACAAACAATGTAACATGAAAACAAAATTAAACCATATATATATATATTTTTTTTTAACAAAAGTACAGAAAACTTTATTTTATTTTTTTCTTAAAATGTCAGTAATCTACAGCAAAAGTTTCAAACTGATGTCACTAAATTAATTGTTTCCCCCATTCACCTGCAGCGTCTTCATTACAAGCTGCATTACTGTTCTGTCTCCTTAGTTACAGCTGTCAGTCATGCATAAGACCCGCCTCATCACTTTTCGCCCAGACAGCGCCAACCAATCAGTGTCATTGCTGGACTGGGAGGCTGCCGGCTCAGAGCCTCTGTTGGGGGCAGTGTTACTCTGTCTAACAGGGACGTGGATCACTTTGAGCAGCACCACAGTGGTTAAACCCAGGGTGTAGTGTTCCAGTCACAGGGCTGATTAGACCCATCCCAGGTTTTAAGACCCCGTCCCTGATGTTTTAGTGGAGACGCTGCAGGTGAACGGGGGAAAAAAGAAGCAAATGTAGAAATATCAAATTTAAACTTTTGCTGAACATTACTGATATACATATGAGGGAAAAAAGTATTGCAACTTCTCTGTAATTTTATTGTTTTCATAGAAGAATTGTGTGACCCAGGTTTAAATGTATGGTTTAATTGTATGACGAATTAGGGGGTGTGATCTTGTTTAGTTTATGAATAAGCTAATCATAAGTGAAACAAATCAGGTCAAAGCTCAATGAATCCAGCCAGTGAATAGCTATTAAAATATCCCTCAAAAAAAACTTCTAAATATTGTTAAACCCAAGACTGCAAAGTGTGGAGTCTGTAGGAGCGACCATAGTGTAGATGTTGTTCCAAGAGTGGAATGAAAACCTCATATTGAGAAATCCGGCTGTGTGTCTCCCAAAATACTCTATTTGGATAATATACTGTCATCTCCCTTCGCAGGAGACGTCGATATAAAATATGTCATTATTTGTGAATGAATGCGCGAGGGATAAAGGGAAATTTCAAAGTACACAATCAAACTCCACCCCTCTTTAACCAGGAAGCCCTTCTTATGGTAACTGGTGAAATTTCCCACCTACCCGTTGGAAATAAGCCATGGAACGCCACTCAAAGTGCTAATAATGACAACATGTAAACTGGGACACCTCCAGACCTCCTAGTAGTCTGGATATGAAATGAAGACAGTAATGGCGCCCCCCAGTGGAGCAGCAGCTAATAATAAAACTGTAACAAAACTGAAGCATCTGTGACGTTATGTCGTGTGTGTTTAATGATATCTGGTTTGGAAAAAGTTTCGTATAACGTTAGCATCGTATGAGCTAACTGTTGTAGCATTAGCCGTTTTCTAACGTACGACTTTATGTTCACCCCAGGGTTTCCCGCAGCGCTTGCCCCCGCCCCCCAACCCCTGCATTTCAGCATTATTATATATTAGAACTCGCCCCTGTGTTAGAAACGCACTCACAATGCTGGGAATGAGTTTAGACACAACTGATTACCGTATTTTCCAGACCTTTTCTGGAGTAAGATGCACCAGCCAAAAATTGCTGAATGGAGAAAAAAAAAAAACAGGCTGAATAGACGTACGGTATGCTAACCTAACTCATTGATGGTTAGCTACATGTAGCATAAACAACAACTAAATAGGTGTTTGGTATGTTAATGTCACATAAACAGTTCAGATAACTATAGCCTAGCATAAAGAACACACCAAACTCTGGATCTCACTCCAAATCAATCGCCCTGGCAACTACCTGTTGACGAGCCTCTCCCGGCATCACGTTGTTCAAGCACCCATTTGCGAACTCATTCCACGAGCTGTGGCCATCGAGCTTTTAGCCCGTGCAGCAGTTCCCAAACATGCATGATGCGGCGCAATTTTTAATAAAGATGAAAGAAATAAAGCTGTCCCTCCACTGCTGCAGCCGCTCACTGTAGATCCAAGATGAGCGGGCGGGACAGAGAGGCAGCAGCCTCGCGCTGGACACCGTTCGAATGCGCAAAGTTACGAAATGTACAGGATTTAAATGATCAGAAACTGTCATATCGGCTGCAGAGGAGTTGTAGAGTGATGCAGTAGTTACAAGAAAACTGTAGCGTATTGGAACATTTGCGCTACAGCTGCAGGATTCTTGGAGCGGCTAAATTGAAAAAAAAAAAAAAGTTGTTGCTGTAAAATGCTTCTTTCTTTGGACTGAGCTGTGGCTACACAAGGAACATCATCAGGAGGTAAAGACTGACACACGATGGGAATGTCTCCTTAAAACTCAGATTGGACGAGGTGTTGTGGCACTTGAAGGCATATGTGGTTTATTTATGGATAACTCTTGTTTTGGTGTTCGGGGTGTGCGGACGCTCAAACAGACTTTTCAAGGCAATTTCGCTTTTGTTTTCAATTTGATGTCGATTCTAAGGAAGAAGACGAGGCAGCGCGATGTAAAGAGTTACATAATGTGAAGGTTTCCACAGAAGAGCAGTGCAAGTGCTGCTTGTAATGAACCAGGCCTCAGTCGGCCTCTTTTTCTTAAATACATTTCTCCCTAGTGCCGCTGCCTTGAGTGTCACATGCAAGATCACGCGTGCACCACGTTGCACAGACTGCGCCAGTCACAAGATCTGGCCCTGTCACTTTCTGGCGGGGCCAACATAATTCTTCGGGCCAAATTTGGCCCGCAGGCCCCACTTTGGGCACCCCTGGTTTAGAGTAACCCTGCTTCTCGCTCACTCCAAACTTTCATTCTGCTGCTCGATTAGCCTGCAGTGCATGTGAAATGATACAGTTGAACAGAAAAAGTGTCTTTGAGCGGGAGCAAAAACAAAAGTGTTGCATTTGTATTTGAGTCCATCGTACTTCCTTTTGTCAGTATGAAATACAAAATACAATCGGGGGACACAGCCTTTAACAACCCCTTACTTTCAAACGACGGTAAATCTCGCCTGTATACAGTAAACTGGAGTGAGGTAATCACTGCTAATTTCACCGCGAGGATTAAAAAGCGATCGGGTTTGTCATTTTGTGTGAAAGGTGCTGCACATTGAACCCAGTTAATCGGGAGCGTTTTCATAATAACCCTAATCGTATCCAACAACACGGGCCATCGGAGGCTGCTGACATTCTCCGCGATGTCTTTAATGTCCACCCGCGCTCTCTTTTGTGCTATAATCCCTCATTTAGAACAGCCCGGATGATCCATTCTGTGCCATATTACCCATTAGCATATGCATAGCCACGCTGAGCTAAAGGGCACTGATAACAAATGAGATGGGACGCCATTTTGAAGACTTTATTAGAAATACATGCTAATAGCTAACCCATATGATACCTACGGCTACTGGCTATGATCCGTCTGCTGGAAATATAGTAAGATTAGAGCGGGAAAACACGGGGAATGCTTACGCTTCATTCGGCTCAGGCTAAGGATTACCGCCACAAATCACGTTAGCTGAAGTCGCGGCGTCGGCGCAGGGGGGGCAGGCGCGAGATGGACGGTGTTCGGAAACGGGACGACAAATGTCTGCGGTTTTAATTGGGAAGTGGGTTTGGTTTCCCTCATCACTTGTACAGGAGCAGGCGACCGTCATGCTCTTCTGCAGGCGTGGAGGCGCGAGGTAGACTGACGTACACTGTGGTTAGTCGACCTGAACCCAGGCCCGGGCCCCGCAGTCAAAAAGAAATGACAAAATATCCACCAATAAGCATGAGACAATTGAAAGGGGATCGGTGTTTTCTGCACCTATGTCTCATTGTTCGATCACACGTGGAAGTCGTACTGTTTTATTTGCTCCAAAAGTGATACTTATGGCCTTGGATAGTGTTGAGGAGAATACATTGTAATTACATTTGGCTACAGAATACCGAATACTTTCCTTAAAATGTATTTTGTAACGTGGTACTGTATTGTGAACACTCTCTCACATTGATACAGTATATTCATGCATAAAGGCGGCATGTGATTAAAAGCCCTGTCTGCGTTCTCTTATAGTTATGAATATGAAACGCAAATGTAATGATTGAGTACTGACATGTATTCATTGACTTTAGGAAAGTAACTCTATTCTAAGTACTAGGGCTGTTGAAAAATATATCGTGATATTACGTTGCACAATTCTCGTATCGATCCAAAACGTGCCATATCGATATTTAAACATCTATTTTGGGGGAAATATTCATAGCAGTGTCCCACTTTGGTTCTGCACTTTTACTCCCGCCCGCCAGATGGCAGTGCACAGAGCGTCCCACTTGAGCAACACTAGAATCTAGTGAGAGTTAGAGAAACACAGGGAGAGTTCTACTGTTGAAGAGAAAGAGCTGTGAGACGCTCCGGGCTCTTTTAAAACTCTATGTTTGGCCCCACTTTGGCTTTTACAGCAAAGACAGAGACCTGGATTATTACGAGAGCCGCCAGCTGTGTGCAGATGTTGCGGAGTGTGTCGCCGCTGCGTTCAGAGAGAATTTGGCTTCGTAGCATATTATTACAGAATAAAACAAAGCCGAGGGGAAACTAAATACAGCAGCTCATGTTAAACTGTCTCACCACTGCACGACTACGACACAAGTTTAACATGAGCTGCTGTAGTTTCCCCTCGGCTTCCTTTGTGGAGCACTGCTCACACTAAAAGATGAGCACTAGAGTCACGGTGATGCCCGTGAACTGAGTCTGTTTCATCCATAACTGTTATTACTGATCGCTAAGGACTAACAACTATAGAAATACTAGAAATTATGAGGTTTCCCAGAGTCTGTTTTGTGTTTAAAGTTACATAATCACCATAAAACACCACAGTCACAAGCACATTAGTGACAAGCATTTAGATAGATAGATAGATAGATAGATAGATAGATAGATAGATAGATAGATAGATAGATAGATAGATAGATAGATAGATAGATAGATAGATAGATAGATAGATAGATAGATAGATAGATAGATAGATAGATAGATCAATTGAGCCCTCAGACCAGATACAGTTCTGGGGGCCCCTGGGCTCGCCCTGAGGGGAACCACAGCTGAAGGGCTCCAGGATGAGACACGTTTGGTGCAAGTGAACTTTAGAAACTATGAGGTTTCGAGTGGCACGGCGGCGCGTCAGTTAGCACTCGTGCTTCACAGCTAGAAGGTCCCGGGTTCCATTCCCACCTGGTCGGGCCTCTCCATGTGGAGTTTGCATGTTCTCCCCGTGTCTGCGAAGGTTTCCTCCACTCCAGTTTCCCCTACCACTAAAAACATGCACAATAGGCCAGGATGAGTGAGAATGGCAGACGACAGATGCAATATTTACAGTGAGAGAAAAGAAAATGGCCAAAAATATTTACAGTGTTCAAATGTCCAGTCCAAGCTGAGTAATCGTACGGTTGAGCAGCTCACAACGTCAGAACAACCTCCAGGCCCATGTTACCTCCTCATCTGGAACATCTGGAACACAACGGCCCCCCCGTTGTACCCCACAAGCCCCTCCCACTGGGCATTACTTTGACAATAAAGAACGCCGTATTGGGGCAAACAAAGTTACAGCAAATATGCATAATACTCAAACCATACACAGAGCACGATCACCTGATCAGCACCAGGGTGTGGACAGCTCCTACATAAACGCACCAGGTTAACAAGTATGTGTTAGCCTGTATGACCGAGAGGAAGCCAACGCGCTCAAGTGTGCACCCTTGGGCGAATTGGGACAGTAGGAACGAGGGGAAACAAGTGTGAGGCCTTGCATGAAACAGTGGGGATGGGGAAAATGTGCAAATGGAATGAATGAAGTCGCCGTGTGTAGTTGCAGCTACATCACTGGAGAAATGGCATGTGTTTCACTCAACGTAGTTAAAGATGGACGGGCTCTGTCACAACCATGGCTGTATCCGAATGTCCACACTAGTCCCTATAAAGTGACTATATAGTGCTCACGCCATTTTGTAGGGGTGTCCGAATGTCCAGAGAGAAAAAAGTAGTGCACTCGAAATTTCCCACAATGCATCTCGAAAAGTAGTGAACATCGATGGTCACTAAACGGGTCAATATAGACCACAATGCATTGCGAGAGTCAGAGAAGAGCCTGACAGCGACAGGTCTTTGAACTAAATACGACTGAAGTAAATCAGCTGTTTCAGTCGAGTTTTTGCGTATTTCTCATGAATAAACGACCTAAATATAAACGGTTACGGTGAAAAGATGCTAACGTTAGCTGCTAACCTTTAGCTTGAGGTGTTAAATGACCGACAGCTTCTTCTCGAATAATCCAAGCCATTCATGTAAAATCCATGTGAAATAAAGTGTATCTGACTCGTATTAATCCATAAATATTCCACTGTCTGAGTTTGGTCTTTATCGCAGAAATACATCATTCCCGGAGTTTCGCGAACTTTTAGCAGATGTAGTCACTCAATCTGCTGGCGCTTCGGACACCGGCCTGTGACCTACTCTCGGCGTCTCTGAGCTAACGCTGGGGCAGGGTTGTCAGGCATGGGCAGCCAAACCCGGCCAAAAATATCTGAAAACCCATACGGCGAGGCTAGAATTTTCAATATTGTTTACTAGTTAACAGAGCCCATGTGCGATGAGAAACCGCCCCTACTCCCCTCCCTTATTGAAAAAGCAGTTTACAGAGCCTTGGATTTGCCTTCAAAATAGTGATTTTGATCAATTCAACATTGATTACAGCAAGGCAAAAAACCTGGCAACCCTGCGCTGGGGTGACTTTTTTTGTTTTTTTGCTTTTTTGTGATGATGGTAACGCCTGTAAAAGTGCCAAAACAGTCGTTCTGTGCCTGACATCACGCAGCGCGGAGAAAGTAGTGGCTTGTGTCCGAATCGCCAACAGAATCAGTGACTATATAGTCGACTATATAGTGCGGGCCTATGTAGTGAATGAGGGGTTAGGGAATAGTGTGGACATTTGGACACAGCCATGACATGACACTTATGTGTGAGACCAAGTACAACCCGGTGTGGCCACAATATTTTCCTCGGCTGCACCGGTCAGACCTGTATATCCTGGTATAGAGACGAGTGTGGTGATAATAATATAATCATATTTGTTTTGTATCTGTACGAGCCGACAATAATTCAGCCTATCTCTTTATTTTTCAAATGAGATTCTATCATTTGTAAGTTCGAGGAAGATGAACTGAAACAGCACATGTGTATGAAACCTATTTCCAGATGCTTTAAGAGAATTTCCTCTGCCCTGTGTTTGAACCCAACCTGAAAACTGCCCTCTGACAATGACTGTTGTGGATTCATTGTGATTTCCGCTTCACAGGATCATTTCATGCTGAACTCAACAATGACCTGCGTGAAAATACAATGTCTGTCTTAATAGTCTACAATCATCCAGGAGCGTCGGTTTAGTGGACGCTGTTTATTTATTTCTTATTCTGGACGTATGATCGTTCTGTATGTATAACAGATTGGACAAAAACACTTGAGCACCCCCCAGGAAATAAAGGCATGCCAAAGCGTTTACGCACTCAATTAACAAGTCATTCCACCTTAGTTAGTTCGTTTTCAGAGCAAACACTTGACTTGCTCCCCTGCTACGCCTGCCTCTTACCTCGGCCTCCGCCTCATTCATTTCCAGCCGCAGACGCGAAACCGGCTTCGCCGCGCCGGGCGCCACAGTAATGAAGGGCCCTCCACGTGAGAGCCCCCTTTTATTCGGCGATTAGCCCCTGAGCGCCGCCATGAAAGAGCGCAGAAGGCCCTCAGACGTCCAAGCCCTCTCCATCTCCAAACCAATCGTCCCGTAAGTGCCTCTAACATCTGTGAAATATTCAACAGCCCCATTCAGCGCCTGGCCATTACCGCGTCAACTCTCCTCACTGCCAAAGCCTGCAATCACGGTCTGGACGGCCCGCTCCGGGACATTTGGGGGCCTGTATGAAAGTGTCAGTCAAAAAATGTTCCTCTGCTGAAACCGGGACTGCCTCCTGTTTGGGTGTAAATACTTATTACTGTCTGTAAGATGTATCTTTTGCATCTGCATCAAAAAGGCAATTCTTTTGGGTCCCGGGGCGTTTGATATTTTATCATTTGAAATCATGTCTCTGTAAGGATTAGACAGTGGCTTTAAAACACAGAGGCCACAGTTTTGAGAATCTTGTTTTTGAAGCTTTTTACTGTTGGCGTGTCCTCTGTTCTCTCTGGAAGACGCTCGAATGTCCAGTTAATGTGTTGACATTCCATTGCAAGCAAACATTTTGGTGATGTTATATCATGAGGCTAAACCAATGGAGCGTGCTTCTCTTTGGTCCTCATGGCCGGGAGCTGACATTGCGGTGATACCGCACCTTTGTGGCCAGGAGCGACGCCAAAAGACACTTGGTAGACAGGATTCTACGCTGGGGAAGGGGAAATATTTTTAACCACGCTGGTTTTTGTGAAGCACCCCTAAAAGTGCAAGCCTTTTCAGCGCATTGACTGGGTCCAGAGCCAGTCAATCCCTGGAGGAGGCTCCGCCCACCCTTTTAAGGAACATGCTTCGTAGGAGGAGATTAGGCAGCCATGTAAATTTCACAGACGACTCGGGACCTTTTCAATGAATGAGGCTGAATGGAACACCGGCTATCTCTAATTATTAAATCTATGGACTAAACCCAGCTTCCCCGGTAACGGTCAGCCTTGACCTGCACGGTCAGGTCTTGTGTGATGCTGGAGCTGGTATGGCTCTCAGTGTGGCTTTGATCCTCAGCTCCTCAGTGTCTCGACAAGGCACGGACCAGAGGCAGATCTGATGCCACGCTTGGTATGACCTCAACACAGAGGTTGAGAGGGGTTTGCCTGTAGCTCCTCCCGCAGGCAGCAGTGGGAATGACCGGGTAGAATCATCCAACAGCTTCTGGCTGGCCAACCAGGGACTGGATTTAGGTCAGGACTTTGACTGGGCCATTCTAACACATTCATATGTTTTTATTGAACCATTCCATTGTAAATTTAGTTTTGTGTTTAGGGTCATTGTCCTGCTGAAGGTGAATCTCCGCCCCAGCCTCAGTTCTCTTGTGACTCCAGCAGGTTTTCCTCCAAAATGTCTCTGTATTCTTACAATCTCCCCAGTCCCCGCTGAGGAAAAGCAGCCCAACAGCATGATGCTCCCCCCCATATTTCACACTGGGGATGGTGCACTCAGGACCATGAGCAGTGTCAGGTTTGCTCCATACATAACGTTTTGCATTTGGGCCAAAAAGTTACATTTTTGTCTCATCTGACCAAAGCTCCTTCTTCCACATGGAGCTGTGTCCTCCATATGACTTCTACAAACTTCAAACAGGATTTATTATGGCCTCCTTTCAATAATGGCTTTCTTCTTCCACTCGTCCATTTTTTTTTTTTTTTTTTAACATATTTTTAAGTCAAAACCTGTTACGGCTTATCGATCACATGATGTACCACATGATCTTATCAAGTGTTATAAAGGCACCAGCCCTTGTTCATTCACAACTTTTTGCCCTGACGAAGAGTAGGCTGTCCATGCTAATAAAGGACTTTTCACTTTGTAGTCCAGGAAGTGCCTCGGATGCCCTTGTTTGACTGCACAAAGAAAACAAGGTACACACAGCAAGTCACTCCTCACTGTTATTGGTATTAACAAAACGTCATAAATAAGGCATCATAGACAAGGAAAGGCAACTTTATTCATACCGCGCATTTCGTACACAAGGCAACTCAATGCAAGGGTCTTAGTCTTGGTCTTTGTACGATCTGACTTAAAACGAAGATGTTCTGGGTGCAAACTTAATCTCAACACTGACCACTGCTGCGTGAAAAGTCATTGTTTCTCACTGTAACATGAGCCGACGAAATGCAGCCCCACATAAAAGCCCGAATAATGTGATGGAAATGAATAAAGCTGTACCTTCTGAAACCTCTGCTTTTTCTAGTGATTACACTTGATTGCCCGACCCTCTCTGGAAACATGACAAGAGAAATCCCTTCTCCTCTCTCCGCTGACGGACTGGGTTACCCACGCTGATCTCCCGGGGGCCCCTCTCTCTCTCTCTCTCGCGCTCATGTGTGTGTGTGTGACTTTGATTAATATCATTACAAGCCAATGACATTCTCATCACTCACTCCCGTCCCACCTCTCCAACCTCCACTCTCCTGTCACACCCGTCACCCCGGCAGGTCCGCCATCGTCGGGGCGAACTTCATTCCACCTTCCCATTTGCATTTCTTACACTTAATCTAGCCGGCGCCAATTACGCAGCGGCGCGCGGAACGGCTTATGACGTCTCCGCATTTTAACGAGGGTGTGGGGGGGGGTGGTCCGCGAGCCTCCGTCTCTTCCCCCCCCCCCCCAAACACAACTGAGCTAACATTGATCCATTACCGCGGTTTATATAACTCATATTAGGAATTCATAGCGCCGGCAAAAAAAAAAGGGATTAGCGCGTTTATTTCAGTCAGCGAGATGATCCTGTCGTTAATGGCCGATACTTTTGGGTTGACGAATGTGGCGAGGAAAATATAAGGGGGGGAGGCGAGGGGGGGGGGGGCAAACCGTAAGCTATATCAGGCCCGCGCAGCTTGCTATCGTTATCTCCGTTTCGACCCTTCGTTCCTCTGACTCGCGCCGTGGACCAGCCAGGCAGCCAGCGCACGTCAAACACGGATTAGCCCGTCAATCAAGCCCCCCCCACAAACCCCCCCCCCACAAACCCCCCCCCAACACCACCGCCGTATTGTGCGGCGAGTAATTTCTCCCCCCCAAATGTCACCGAGATGGGAGTCATTTCTCGGCTAATTGCGTCGCATCGTTTCTTCTTCTTCTTCTTCCCCCTCGCTAATGCCGTAGCGTTTTTTTAATGGCTCGGGTTACACTGATATTGGCTTTTGTTTAGAAGGAAGCGCCAAAATAGGGGAAAAGTTCAGAACGAGAGAAGGAGTTCAAATTTGCTTCCCCCCCAAAAAAACGGCAATTATGTGGAAGTGGTGTTAGCAGGGGGGGAAAAAAGGGCCGGGGAAGTGTCAACGTGTTACACTGGAGATCTGCGTCGAGGCCGTGCAGTGTGAGGGATTTGCTCTCCTCTGACACCTACGTTTTTTTTTTTTTAAATAGGACTAACGAACAATGGCAGCCTCCCCGGTAATTCCGTTCTGTGGGATGGCACGGCGTTCACCGGGATGAAGCATGTGAGCTGAACTTCCAGAACGTGTCAGAGAGAGGATTACAGAGCCGTGTGTAAAGCTGACCACAAAGTGACTTCAGCTCGGGCCACGTGGCTCATTCTGGACTCATTGTGAAAATAGCGCTTTTTTCAGCAGCTGACATACTGTAAGTAGTGAGAAAATATTTAATGAAGTAACTCCATTTGCAATTATAGGATTATACGGGGAAATGTATAGAAGAGGATGTCTCAGAGAAATGAATGCAATATTTCAAAAGCTCTGCATGTTTGGTAGTACTTTTTAAAATGTTGAAGTTGCTTTAGTTAAAACATTGTTAGCTCCACGGCCTCACGTGGGTTTTAGTGATTTAAAAGTGAACAAATTAAAAACACAGTTGACCAAACTCTTGTAAAGTGTTCATCTTACAGCTCAGTTAGTGGTGTTGCTGTATCTAACCTTTGCTTTATGGATTGCAGCCGTAGATTTCAAGTCTCCTGTTTTGGCCGAGAAACTAAACCTCCGATATTATATACTGTATAAACTGTAACCTCTGTAACCCACATAAGCCTAAAATACGGTGTAATATAATGTATAATAATTATTTCCCACTTCTTCCCATGAATGCACCTTACAGTCATGTGACTCCACACACACTCACAAAAAGTTGAGGAAAGCTCTTTTCTTTGGTCCTCATGTCGGGGAGCTGACATTGCTGTAACACCACCCCCTGGTGGCCAGGGGCGGCTCCAAAAGACTCTTTGGAAACTGGATTCTAATGTTGGACCTCGTTTGATCTGCTTAAAAGCCTGGCTCCAAAGAGTTGTATTTTTTCTAAAAAATGCTATGACCCATGTGGCAACACTGTAGGTCTCATACATATCACAGACCACTCAGGATCAGTACTAATGAATGGGTCTGAATGGGACCCGTAAGGTCTCCCAAGATGGAAGGTCCAATTGCAACCATGATGCCACCTGAACAAAACAAAGCTAACTTAAACTAATCCAAAGTAACTGTATACCTGACCCTAATCCTAACCTTAAGGATAGTGGAGTTTACAGAATGTGTCTTTCAGATGTTAGTACGAATCTGACCAATCAGTGGTCATGTGCAAATGCGGCCTAAGCAATTTAAAGGCAAGTCTTATCGTGAACATTGTTATTCTATTTGAGTGTAATGGAATACTCCTTTATCTGTGTATACACTGAAACAGATAATTAGGTAGCTAGACTTTTATTTTGAACTTTTCATTATGGTTGGACCTGTTGCCAGTGCAGGTCAGGGGTGCCCTGCAGGAACCATAACCATTGTGATGGTGAGCTGAGACCCAAACAGGAGAATCAGACCTACCACAAAATATAAAAAAAAGCCTAAGCACAGACCTGCACATGAAATATATAATACGATACAAAATGGTATTGCACTGTATTCACATTTGTCCACCGGAAAGAGTGGTTGCTGCTGTTCATTCTATATCATTTTCAGTTGAGTCCTATAAGACCTGTTTCACTATTTCTGTCAATACTTTGTGTTTTTAACTTTTGCTCCTTACTTTTACAACACAATTCTGTTGTTCTTTTCTTTACCCATTGCAGCGCACGTGCCAAAGTGCAGTTTTGTTTTGACCTTTTGTCTTGGGTGTAGAGATGATCAGCCTTGCCGCACGTCGAGGGCAGCGGCTGAAATAAGCACGCTGATATCAGAGGCATATAGAGCAAAGGGACCAGTGCAGGTTCAGTGTGGAGGTGAGAGGAGATGGACACCAGCGCGAGTGTCCCAGTGCTCCACAGCAGGAATAATGAATATATATTGACCCGTTTTTTATTTTGAATACTAAAAAAACACTAAAAACATGTACAATAGGCCAGGATGAAACAGTGTGTTAGTGAGAGCGAGTGGGGGACAACAGATGGAAATGAACTTCATGCTACAATACTGTCGTGACCAAATACACAAACAAATAAATTAAATAAACGGTGCTTTGAGCCCGAAGTAACAACATTTTCAGTGACAGTGCAGGATTTTTGCGGCAGTTCAGTGGTGAACAGGTCTGAGCTGTTTCAGAGCGTGGTGTCCTGCACTGGTCAGCTCCTCCTCCTTCCTCTTCCTCCTGCGCAGCTCCCTCCGACCCGCGACAGTTTGTCTGTTATATTCTCCAGTGAACGTCCATTAGCCAGAACAATAGAAGGGAGAGAATAGCCAGAGTGATCCTCCATGTTCACAGATACAGGGGGATGCAGTCTGATGCCAGTCCAGCAAAAACAAGCAGAGCCAATCATAGCACGGGAGGCGGGAGATTTACGGTGCGTCATCTTCAGACAGAATAGGTTTTATTGCCATTGTCATGAACAGATTCACAACTGGGACTTTTCTTCAGTATGTTTGCACAGCAGTTCCCATAAAACACACCGGTGCTCCTCCCGTAACCAAAACAGTGAAAATGGTGACCATGACACAGCGATCTTTTCCCAGCGCCCCTTCTTCTGTTTTAAATGAGCTGGACTTGTCCTTAAAGCCGCTGCTCTGAGGGCTTTCACCAGATTAA
Source organism: Gobius niger (assembly GCF_951799975.1). Classification (NCBI taxonomy): domain Eukaryota; kingdom Metazoa; phylum Chordata; class Actinopteri; order Gobiiformes; family Gobiidae; genus Gobius; species Gobius niger. The sequence goes on from NC_136867.1 coordinate 3,677,867, forward strand.
CACACGACTGCACGTCATGATAGCGGAGGATGTAAACATAAAGCGTAGGTCGTTTTGTGTTTGATCGGTTCTCTCTCATTGAAACTGCGATCTTTAGCCCCGCCTCCAGTCTCAATTTGGAAATCATGTCCTATTACCACAATATTAGAATGTCTTTATGTGTATTTCTAAATACATAAGTCAGTCTGGCTTTATGCCAGAATAGGGACAGAAGGCATGTGTGGCTTAGTTGTGAGTCTTGCCTGGATACCTCCTCGCTTGTCCCTTCCTTGTTTCCTGTAGCGCCTCTTGTGATGCCTTCACTGTGCTGCAGATTTGGGGGCTCTTGGTGCCTCTTCAGTGTTTCAGAAGAAGAAAAACATATATATTTTAAACTCAAATGTTAAAATTAAGTATTTTCCTCCCCCTACATGTTCCAGCCATGTCCTAATGTGTAGAATGAGCTCAGACCTGTTCACCACAACTGCCTCTAAAATCCTGCACTGTCACTCAAAAAGTTTTATTTTGGGTCCAAAGTGCCGTCATGCACAAGCTTTATATAGAAGGTGCAGTAACACGTATGGCCTGAGGTGGCAGTAGTGAGTGTAAAATGGCCAAGTTGCATCCAGCCCCTTTAATATAGAAGCTGCAGTTATACGATTGACCTGAGGTGGCAGTAGTGAGTATAAAATGGCTAACTTGCATCCAGCCCCTTTAATATAGAAGCTGCAGTTACACGTATGGCCTGAGGTGGCAGTAGTGAGCGTAAAATGGCCAAGTTGCATCCAGCCCCTTTAATATAGAAGCTGCAGTTACACAATTGACCTGAAGTGGCAGTAGTGAGTATAAAATGGCTAACTTGCATCCAGCCCCTTTAATATAGAAGCTGCAGTTACACGATTGACCTGAGGTGGCAGTAGTGAGTATAAAATGGCTAACTTGCATCCAGCCCCTTTAAGTAAACGAGCTGCAGCTGTACTTTTACTTTCACCTGGGTAATCTTTTACTTAAGTATCGGTACTTCTACGTAAGTGTTGAAATCAAGTACTTTTGAAATCTCTTGTAATCAGTGTGTACCTCAAGGACAGATTTCTCAAATGGATGAGCTTCCCTGACTACAAAGTTTACGCCGCCGCCGGCCATAAATACAGGCTAACAAAAACAAACACTTAGCAGCTTCCATTAGCACTTAGCCTCCTCTCCACCCGAGCGCGCCCACTTTACATGTCCCCGGGTCAAACGCTCGTCTGGAGTGGCCCTCTGTCTCCCGTTTTAGAGAGCGCAGCAATTAACGTCCACTCCTTCGTTTCTGAGCTGAGACGCGTTGGCGACGTCGGGCTCGCTGCCAAACGGACGTGTTTTTATGTCGCATTTGGAGATGATATGGCGTCTGTCATATGGGGCTAAATGGGACGCTGAAAGGGTGAGGCGCTCATCAGTATGCACGACAACGACTGATGAACACTTTTATACGATGAGTGAAGTTTGTTGCTTTGCTGGACAATTTAGCGGCACAATAAAGCATAACTGAGGGGGACGGGCCAAGAGCTCGGGAGATTAATACGATTTTTTTTGGTCATTAATAGTTACCCACTAATGTAAGCATGATATATTGGTTTGCATTTTGAAATAGATTTTGTATTTAGTTAAATTGTTCAGTATTTAATCTTCGTTATTATTGCAAATGATGTCAAAATCTTGTCCCGTCTCGTGGAATTTTTGTTTTGGCCATCCCTAATAACGGATACTTGTCAACGTTAAAGGGATTTTTCAGGATTTTTGAAGTAGGGCCTCATTTCTTAGTTATCCAGAGTGTTGCTGGTACCTGGAGATATTTTTTTTTGTAATTCATGCAGTTCTTATGTTTGAAGAGTTTTGTGACGCTAGGCTAATGCAAGGCTAGCACATATGTATGGTACCAGCTAGCCTGCATTAAAAACAGTGTGACCCGCTCCACAGTGCGCCTGAGGCAAATCACTTATAACACCAGACTAACCATGTAAATGTCTGTGTTGAGAGAGTCATTTTTGGAATATAACTGACCTGCATCACATGAATGATCGCATTTTGAGGGACTATTTTCTAGCAGATCACTCCACCGCTGTGTAGCTTATACAACCACGAAGCTGGTGCTGCTCAAATATAAGTTATTTTAAATGCAAAATGGTTAAAATTATCGACACAGACGTTTATATGGTTAGTCTGGTGTTATAAGTGATTTGCCTCAGGTGCTCTGTCGAGCGGGTCAGACTGTTTTTAATGCAGGCTAGCTGATATCGTAGAAATGCGCTAGCCTTGCATTAGCCTAGCACGACGGAACTCTTCAAATATAAGAACTGCTTGAAATACAAAAAAAAATATCTCCTGGTACCAACAACCCCCTGGATAGCTAGGAAATGAGGCCCTATTTCAAAAATCCTGAAATATCCCTTTAAAGGGGCTAGCCATTTTATACTCACTACTGCCACCTCAGGCCAAATGTGTAACTGCACATTCTATATAAAGCTCGTGCATGACGGCAATTCGGACCGAAGTGACACCTTTTTGAGTGACAGTGCAGGATTTTAGAGGCAGTTGTGGTGAACAGGTCTGGGCTCATTCTACACACTAGGACATGGCTGGAACATGTAGGGGGAGGAAAATACATAACTTTAACATTTTTAAACTACTTATTGTCCCTTTAAAGGAATAGGCCACCGTTTTTCACGGTGGCCTATTTTTTTAAAGGTTATTGACGGAAGTGAGCGGGTGAAGTCTTTAGGAGTTACTGCGCGGAGGTTTTGCTCCTCGTATCATTACGCCTCACAATATAGTCCCCCTTTTTATCTGCTTATAAAATCGACATGTTACATTTCTGTGTAAATATACTTCGCATGAAAACACTTCACGTAACTTTATTTAAATAGGGAACACGTGGAAGAGCTTGGTAGCTTCTATCGTGAGCTTTTTTGGAGCTATGTGACATGTGGGAGAGGCTGCGTATGTGCTCCGTATGCCTGGCAGAGCGCACGGACAAAGACCAGACGGGGATATATTAACTCGGCTAAAGTGAGGTAAGAGCATATCTCAGTATGTAAAAACGGTGGCCTATTCCTTTAAGGGGTGGACGACTTTTTGCAGTAGTAGAAGAAATGAAAGAAAACAGAACAAAAAAAGAATGAATTTAAGAAATGTTTCTTTTGACAGGGGAATGGCATTTCTGTCACCATCCTACACTCGTGCACTCACACGTGAGCGACCATAAGATCCATATTACATTCAATTGTCTGCAAAAAGTGTCATCTGAACATCTGAAAGGTTTGCGCATTTCAGTCCATGTAGAAAGTGTAACATCAAGATGATTTAGAGAAATCTTGTTAAGGAGATAAAATACCTGTACAAATACTCTAGTATTCTCTTTTAGTTTAGTCAGTTTTAGTCTTCTTTTGATCCTGATATCTTTCTTTAAAGGAACAGGCCACCATTTTTCCACACTGGGATATGTTCTACTTGAGTTTAGACGAGTTGATGCGTGCCTGTCTGGTCTTTGTGTGTGCCCTCAGTCATGCACAAAGACCAAAGATGTTGTTAGTATTTGGCCTCTCCCAGTATATATAGCTCCAAACTGGGGTGAAGTTAGAAGCGACCCAGCTCTTCCACGGGCACAAAGACCAGACAGGTACGTGACAACTAAGCTCAGGTAAGAACATATCTCAGTCTGGAAAAACAGGGGCCTGTTCCTTTAAGTCTTTCTTTTGACACAGTTTGTTGAAAAACGTGTTACTTACGGTTTGTGTTTGGTTAGAATGGAACATATCGTGTTGAGGGATGTATCGCAATAACATCATAATCGCGATAGTTTTGTGGGTATTTGCTGATCAGCGGCGTACACCGGAGTGTGAGCTGGTGTTCTGAGTGCGTAATGATTACTGAGACACCCCGACACCACAGCCTGGTCAGAAGCTCCAAACAAGTGATTTCTCAGGACATTATTACCACCGCCTTTAAGAATCCAGCCGCACTGGCAGAAAATACACTTCACAAAAAGCTGCAGGGGGATTACCTGCGACTCGTCTTCTTCCGCAAAAAATCTCCCACCCCGGGCTCGCTCGCGCCTATCCCAGCTCCTGTTTATGCGCCTCCGTCTGGGTCAGAGGAGGAGCGAACCGCCGCAGATCACAAAAAGTGTGTGACAGCTGACAATTTGGCGCTTTTGATTACGATTTGTTGATATGACCAGTGCCCGGGTCTCTTCCCAAACTCACTCCGGGGATTCTGACAGTCTCCTCTCCTCCTCCCTGTAATTAGGCGGCGGGTACATAGAGCGGCGTGTCAGCCACACGGCCCAATTATGGCGAGGAAATCCGCGCTCGCACACACACATGCACGGCGCTCCTGCACAGGCGGATTCTGCTGGCATTGTTACGGGACCAGAGAAGGGTCTAATTCTGACATATGCTTATTATTTACCGGAGTGCAGTGTCAGCAGTTGCACCAAACAGGAGTAGGGGGCTTATTACGGAGGAAGGAGAGGGCGGGGGTCCCCCTGAAGGTTCTCAGCATGGGCCCCGCAGGTAAACCCCACACACATTTATTAGACAAATTCAACAGAAAGAAGGTCACGCCGGCTGCCTGTTGGTTTATCACATACACTGTTTGACAAATGAGCAAGATACTCCAAATTGGGCTTTTTTGGGGGGCTTTAAAATGCATTAGGACACATTTGTATTTCACATGGTATAACTTAAAAGGGAGCATACTATTATGTGTAGCTTTTAACTGTATTGGAAAGCTTCCAGAGGCGTGGCTTGTCATTATCAGGGGCCCTCAGACTGTATAAATAATATCCTTCTTCTGCTCACTCCTCCCGTTTATGTTAAAAGCAGACATTCGAGAAGGAATCCATGTTGGATTTACAGACTCCTGTTACTGAAGCTAAAGGCGTCTTATTGAGATTCGTTTAGATAAATGTGGAGGTGCTCCCTTGTTCATATAAAGTGGGACGTTTAGTATTTATTTATGATTTTTACAATTTACAATTATGCAATGCCATAAACAGACAAAATATGAATTTTGACAAAACACAAAAGTGGGACAGTTGAGGAACAAAAAATAAGGAAGGAATAACAAGACCACTGTTCAGTGCCGTCCCTCCTCTGTGCCTTTAATCTGTTGTCAATAATTCAGCCTTTTCAGCGTTTTATTCAATAAAATCTGTGACTCCTGCTCCTCTGAAACGAACTCATAAGCATCAAATCTTGTTTATTTAAAGCAGTACTAAGTAACTTAATAAATCCTTTCCGTCGTCCCTCTGGAGGTAATACAAGTGTTAATGGGATGATTGGAAGGTCTTTCATCTCCCCCTGGTGTCTCTGGCCAGAAAACCACACTTGCAACTTTGGGGAAAAAATGATCTCCATTGTGTAATTGGATGCACGATATCCCTCTGTCCCTTTGTCTTTTCTGTCAGCTTAGTATTCTTGGGGCATGAGTTACTTAGTTCTGCTTAAAAACATAATTCTTGCAACAGCCTTTGAAAAAAATGGTTTGGTCAGAATGTACTTTACACTATCAAAAACTGCAAAAAATATATAAAATGTAAAAGTACATGCATGGATGTACCTGCAGGGATTTGACCTGCTGCATGCGGACAGGGAAGTGAACATGACGATTAAAAAGTGCATCATCAAAGTGATCATACTTTTGTATTTTGAGTGAGATTGTTGGGAGTGTTTCTGGAGAGGTTTGTACGACCTGCAGATCTGCAGCTGGAGCTAATGTCCACAAATGTTCTTCAGGGCGGGCTTTGAGCTTTTCTATCTCTCTAATCTCTCAAACCCGGCCTTAACCAAGCACATTTTCTCCATGTTCAGCTTTACCCAAATCTACAGTAAAAGCTTCTCGACTAGAGAGTTCAGAGCCTATGGGCCTATACGCCTCATTTGAAAGCTAAGACCGCATGCATTTGTAGCAGAGCAAGGTTTTTTTTAACCTTTGCTTTAGGACACACAGGTGCGTTCCATTGAGAAAGGGCACAAGTGTTCCATTAGTTAAATAGAATGTTTTTTCTTTCATTTCATTTCATAAGCAAGCTTAAGGCGAGACACGGCAGGTGAAAGTATTGATTTTTCACGCAGTGGTCGAAGTGGAGATTTGTATCTATTTTCCTCCCTTTACATCTTAGTTTTCATGTCAGATATAAAAATGACAAAACTCACCCGCATGATGTTTATTTTATGATGTTTTGTCTGTTTAGTAGCTGCTGCGCCGCGTAGAAAGGCCGTCTTTCCCACGGGTATTTATTCATAAATATTGACAGATTTGACATCCACGTGTCCTGCTAAGGGGCCCCGTGATGACGCTTTCGCCCAAATATGGTATTTTTCCTCCTACGAGACGCTGGAGCGGAAAAGTCGAAGAACGGGCCGAGCATGCGCACTCACTACAAAACTTCAGGGCTGGTTTTCTCTGAATGAGAGAAGCCGCACTCGGGCAGAGCCTGAGCCCTTATAGAAGCTCCCACAGACTCCAAACTTTACAGTCTGAGACCTGACAATATTTTGAAGGTTTTTTCAGACAGATTTTTTTAATATCTAATTCCTAGCCTGATTTATTCAGCTTTGAAACCAAAAAAAACAGGCAGAATTTGAGTTTTTACAGATTTTTTCACTGATGATTAGTTTATTGAAAAACTAAACAAAATATCCCAAATCCCCTCTGACAAAATCTTAGTTACTAATATGTCAATAAAATAAAACCATCAATTTTAATCTGGCTCAATTCATTATTTTGATTTTGTTGCCCAAAATATAGGCAATTTTGGCCATTTTAATGCTCAAAATGCCTTATTTTTATGTGAAAACATCAAATGACAGAAAAAATGCAATACATTTTTTTCTCATATTTATATCTGTGATGTTCAGCAAAAGTTTCAAATTGATATCTCTACATTTTTTTTTTCCCCTATTCACCTGCAGTGTCTCGCCTTAATTTAAAACATTAAGCACAGATGTATGTTTAGATACAGATTTCATATTTGGGGCAAGAGTCCTCCAACAATTCCCCGCCGACTGCTGGACAGACCCAAACCAGACAGACATGTTTTAGGATGAAGACAGTGATGGGCAGCGCTGGTGCTACTGCCGTGCGCCTGGAAAAAGGAATAGTTACGGTTGCAGTACAGCCTAAGCCATACTCGCCGTCGCAGCTGGAGAACATACAGGTCAGCGCCACCTTTCGTGCACTGTACTAGGGAAGACACTCATCCACAGGACCATCGGGGGACCGCAAACCCAATCCACTGCCATGACACGCTCCTGTGAGGGGACCCACAGCAACATGAGGGAACACTAATCAGGGCGAGGATAAAGGAGGAATTGAAAATAAATGTTGCAAAGATATCGACCTGTTGGACAGAGCACACCAGCGCCGGCACCGGGTACAACAGGCAGCGGGAGATACACAAGGTCAAAGGGCAAGCGACACTAAATCAGGGCCTTTTATAGTGCGCCCCCAGGGGAGCGCTGGGGAACAACCCATATTTTTGTAGCATTTTTTCTAACGTTCTAATGTGTTTTTGTTACTTTGTTCACATTATTTGGTCATGTCTTTTTGTCACCTTTGTCTTGGGCGTCGTTTTCGTCGCGCATTTTCAAGACGCTTTAAGAAGAAGCCAAACTGGAGAAAATGTGCTCTGTTTCGGTGGAGTTCAGAGGTAGGAGATGCACAGATTGATTTGAAATGCACTGGCCAGCGGTCTCCAAAATGGCGGCCACACCTGCAGAAGTCACGTGACTGAAAGGCCTGTCTATCAGATCATGGGTATCACATGAAGCTGTTCACATGTTCACACGCCACTTCTAAAATCGGATGTGGGACGTCAAAGAAGCCTGGAAGACTAACAGAACCCACAACCTCCTCTTTGGGCATGATGACTCTCTCCAGCACTCGCAGACCTGCATGTTATTGTCCTTCGGATTTTGGTTAAACAAGTTCACAAACGACTGAACGTTCACTCGAGTGTCTGCGTCCCAACATGAGGACCGCTAATCCGGAGCCGCTCCAAACAATGTTATTTTACCTAAGAGTCCCCTTGGAGGCGGCCCCGAACTTTCCCCAGTTCAGGGGAGGACAGGGCGCAGAGGTGGCTTTGATCGGCCGACTGTTACTAAGCAGCTTTACCAGGTTTAAAGGGGGTTTAAAGGAGGTTTGAAGGAAGCTAAAAGGTATAAAATGAGGGGATCAGGAGACGGGACAAATTTACCGGTTCAGAGGCAGGTTGGGAAGCGATACAGCGTTCCCACACAGCACAGGCACCCGGGAGAGAGTGCATGTGATGGGACCAGAGCGGACCCAGTGTGAGAGGAAAGATTAGCCCGAGAACAAAAGGTCCGAGTGAAAGAGTCAGCCCAGGACATACTGTAGGTCTTTACAAAAGTGGCGGACAGTTTTGCGTTTATGATGCAACACAATCCAGGACATAGTGTTTGAATCGCTTCTAAACGAGAAGAATAAACAGCCAAAGTGAACAGGATCACTCAGATCTATGCAAACAGAGCAGATTACAGGACTGTTTTTGATGATACAGACCTTTTCATCAAAGCTAATAAAAAGTGGATGAGCTTAGATTCTCTTTAATGAAGTTTCCTGCAAGTGCTGGATTGATAACATTAGCAAAGCAATATCGATCTGGAAAAGTCTGCATGCATTGGTGTATGAATGAGAGTGTGAATGGGTGACTGGACCCTTGCTGTGAAGTGCTTTGAGGGCCTAATGTTGGTGGAAAAGTACTGTATAAGTTGAGACCATTTACCATTTGTTGCGTTGTCTCTGGATCTGTTTTTGCGGAGCCTCCATCTTCCACTGGGTCGTTCTCTGCTGTCTGGAATTATAGACAGTAACACAATAACATGGGTTTGAGCGCGAGAACCCAAATCCACTCCCCTGTCGTGTTTATAGCAGACCACCTTCTTATCTTATTTGTGTTTTTGTGAACCTGACATCGGCAGTTTGTCTTGACAGGTACAAATGAACTCGTCTAAGCTAAGGCAAGAACATATCTCAGTATGTAAAACGGTAGCCTGGTCCTTTAAAGCAGTACTAAGAGGCCATAAGCCATAAGCGCAACTGCAGGCGTCGTAGCTTGTCATGGTTTTTTACTTATTAATTGTCCGTAAATCCTACGCTGACAGAAAAGACAAAGGGACAGAGGGATATTGTACATCCAACTACACAATGGAGATCTTTTTTTTCACTCAAACTTGGCTGTAAATACTGTTTAAGTGGCGCTAGCCCGCAGTTAGCTTTGCCCGTTAGCCTGTTAGCTTCTTCTTCGTGATTCCATTAGTGTGTAGAAGGACCACAGACGAAAATTCTCAGCAAGTCATCAGCCATCAGTGGACCAAGGGAAGCCGTTTGTACTGATAGAATGGGAAGTGATACAGTATTAGCACTGTATTAGTCTGTAACTTTGCACACACATTAAGTGCAGTAAGTAAACTTCTGTTAACAGATTCTTAAAGTTGGCCTAGACCATATATAGTTGAGCTTGTTTGGATTTAATTGACTGTAATAAAAATCTCTGAACCTTGGTTTGGCGTTATGTGACTTTCGAGAGGTAAAAAGTTCAATAGAGTTGAGTAAGTCCTAAATATCAATATTTTCAGCTAAAACTTTTTGTACAGCTTATCTATGACAAGCATCATGTAATGGAGGGTTGGAGAACACTGCCCTGAAACTTTCATTTTTTAGAAGCGCCCTACTATATATAGCTAATATATATTTGATATTCAGTGTTGGGGGTGATGCGGTACTTAGAAATGCGTTAGATAGTACTCAAATTACATTTTCAGAGTAAAGTAAAGTGAGTAAAGTGAGTTTTGCATTTGCAGGTAAACTAGTTTGTTTTTCATTTTTCATTTCATATCGTGGTTAGTTTGGGTCCTGATCTCTCCCTCGTCTCATTCCTTCTGCTGCTGCTCAGACTGACAGTGCATCACATCAGTGAAAATTGTCATCAGAAAAAAATGATCTACAGATTAGAGACTCATGTGTTATTAGTGGTAACACATGAGTCTCTAATGCGCTATTTTCATAATAAAGGAGTGCAGTAATGTAAGAAGGAGGAGAACGAGCTAACTTAACCAGTTACTTTTAAAACTTACTCAACACTGTTGATATGTCTAATAAATAAATAAATATTGTTTTTCCCATTTCTCTGAATGCTATTTTTCCACTGCTGTTGGGTCATTTTTCCCGAGTAGTCAGTGAATAACTTATTCTTTTATAGGTTAAAGGCTCACACCCTACAGCAGGGGTAGGCATGTTTGCTTGGTGGAGGGCAAATTTTCTTCATCGCCAAAAGACCGGACCCTCCAAATGTAGGCCGAAGTAAATCACCACTCTCTACAAATACCAGTGTTGTACATCACAGTATTTTGCACATTCTAGTTGACTTTAACATTTGATCTCTGATAATAAGATCTCTCAAGGTCCAGAGGTTCTATGATGGAGGCGTCAGTTTTGCCCTCCAGCCTAACATTGCCCCTTCCCTAAAAGTTAAAATGTGGCTTATGTAACGTTCACACACTGTAGACTTGATTTAGCCGCACAATTGGCCTGAACCACAAGCAGAGCGGATTCAAACAGGATCTTAAGATACACTTTATTCATCTCCATAAGGAAATTTGTTCTCTGCATTTGAGCCATCATCAATGCTGCTGGGGCGACCTGTAGAGGGAAGTGAGGAGCCAGCGTGGGCCGGCACTCGGGGACCCATCTCCAGATGTGGATTGAGCCGCCTAGCAGGGGCTGGAGCCATAGTCAAGGGCCTATCAGAATTACGAAAAAAACAAAAACAAAGAAAAGGTGATTTGTTGATCACTTCACTTTGATTGCTCTGCGCTCCTATGTGTGTACCTGGAGAAGACCCGCCCTACCTGGCCCAGAGGGAGTACCAGGGTTAGGGTTAGGGTTATAGGTTATAGTTAGGGTTTGCACTGTGGAGGGTTGGGGGCCTACAATTCGGTTTAAGCCCCGGGGCCTATGAGTACATTAAGGTGGGCCTGGATGTGGAGCCAGGCTAATGGTCAGACACCTGGCTGGATGATGAACCTTTAGTACATGTTTTCAGTGGTAGTGTAAACCAGAGTGACCAGAGGGAAACCTACGCAGACACGGAGAGAACATGCAACCTCAACGCCTGAACGGACTGAACCTGGGACCTAGCTCTGAAGCACGAGCGCTAACGGCTGCGCCACCGTGCCGCCCAAGATGGATTCTGCTAGAACTGTAAACAGCTACACAACATTACAAATCCAGGATGAAATGAATGTGCGCTCTTTGCTCTGGATTTATTTCATGTGTCATTTGTAACACTTATGTAGAACAACAGGTTTTGTGCATTAAATGAAGTCATGTAATCGTTCCGAAGCTGCCTCAGGTTTGATCAGCCGCTCTTCACATCCCTTCCTCTCCACCACTAATGCTCTTAATTGGAGCTTATTATATTACATAGTTTTGACGAAGGAACTCCCCCGTCACGCGCGCCACCCTTTAATTGGCAGCTCGCCGATCGCCCTGCTCCGCATTAATCCAGTGCTAATAAGTCTGGCCAATCCCACGCTGCCCTCTGTAATAATGACAGCGAGCCTGCAGTTTAGCCCGGCGCTGCCCAGGTTTATTTGGGCCGACGTGGCACGGCGGACCTTCCACTGGCGCGGTAATTAGGCGTGTTGATACGGAGACATGCGTACCTGCTATTACGGCGTTTTAATGAGCACGGGCAGATGGAACCGGGCCAGGGAGAGGTTAGCCCCAGGCAGCAAGGCATTGGTGTTTTAATAGACACTTAGACACTGTTAATTTAGTCGCGGCGTAATGGGCGAGGAGGATGGGAAGGGTGCGCGGAGAGGGGGTTCTGTTCGGGAGCGCTGGTCTGACGAAGAGGAGACTTATTTACATATTGGGATTAGGACTATAAAGGATAAGCAACATGTCTTTGGTCTGGAGCAATTCAGATGAAAAGTAGTAGAGTCCTTGTAGTGGACATGTGTAAGTGAGGCTATTTTGGATACCCCAGCTTTGACTTTGATACTTTGAAGTGATGCCTATGGATAATGTAAGACAATGACTCTAAAATGCAGGAGCCAGGGCCTATCGCTGCTGCTTTATGAGTCCCTGCTCCAGGGCTAGCCCAGGCCAATTTGGTGCCATTGGCTATACTGGGCTTTTGTTGTTGCCACACAAGTCTCTGAATGTTTGGAGAAAATCTCTTTCTCGTTATAGGCGTCTCCCAGTCACGTGACTAGAAATGCAAGCGCGCGACATTTTGAAGGGAAACAAAAATGGCGAATGCAACAGAAAACGATGGCGATTCCACACAAATATGTAGCGTTTTTTCACCTACATCTGTTACAACTCACTTACAAGGAAATGCGGCACTTCGATATACAAACTGTCATTGTTGGATATTACAGACCCAGACACGCTTCCGGCCGAGATATTTACTGACGTGAAGTTCTTAGTCAACATACCTTCACTCGAGTTTGGCGATATTTACCTAGTACATAGTTTCTTAATAGACTTTCCGTCTTTATACACAGGAAAATCATTCAAGCATATAAAAGCCTTTCTGCATACAGATACTTTGAGTCAGGATGGGCATCGAATACATCTAAAAAAAGAAAGGATATTCTCATTGTCATGATAAGGTAAGTTACTTGACACTTGGCTAAACCAGCAGGCTAATAATACTGTAAAACACATTGAACTGGACACGCAGCTTGTTGTATAGATAGCTATCTTTCACATATTAACGAACAGTAAATCTCACATTGACAGTAAATCTTTCTATGCTACAGCAGTTTTCAATAAGGCTAATCATTTGATGAGATATCCGATTAAAAAGTACAATGGGACCCCATTAAAAGAGTAAAGACATGAGAAAATCTGACACCACTAATTTGCATCCAACTGCGCAACAAGTTTCAGACATTTCAGCGGTTTTGAAATGTAGATTTTAAATGAGACGTTGGTGTGAGTTTATCTGGAGTTCATTAGCATGTATCCCGTCAAGATGGAGTAACTTTGGCGTGACGTCATGCGGAAGGCACCCATATGTTGCAGTTATGTCCCAAAGTTTGTGATGTTGCAGATGGCGGAGGCATGGACCTCATGCAACCAACTACATTCAGCATTTAGGCTTTATCATTAAGCTCTTTCAAGACAAACGAGAAACTTTATTCATCCCAAAGTGACTTTAACTCCACTGTCTCACCCCTCTCCCCTCCAATAAGGACCTATACTCCACTGTCTCACCCCTCTCCCCTCCAATAAGGACCTATACTCCACCGTCTCACCCCTCTCCCCTCCAATAAGGACCTATACTCCACCGTCTCACCCCTCTCCCCTCCAATAAGGACCTATACTCCACCGTCTCACCCCTCTCCCCTCCAATAAGGACCTAAACTCCACTGTCTCACCCCTCTCCCCTCCAATAAGGACCTATACTCCACTGTCTTACCCCTCTCCCCTCCAATAAGGACCTATACTCCACTGTCTCACCCCTCTCCCCTCCAATAAGGACCTATACTCCACCGTCTCACCCCTCTCCCCTCCAATAAGGACCTATACTCCACCGTCTCACCCCTCTCCCCTCCAATAAGGACCTATACTCCACCGTCTCACCCCTCTCCCCTCCAATAAGGACCTATACTCCACTGTCTCACCCCTCTCCCCTCCATTAAGGACCTATACTCCACTGTCTCACCCCTCTCCCCTCCAATAAGGACCTATACTCCACTGTCTCACCCTCTCCCCTCCATTAAGGACCTATACTCCACTGTCTCACCCTCTCCCCTCCATTAAGGACCTATACTCCACTGTCTCACCCTCTCCCCTCCATTAAGGACCTATACTCCACTGTCTCACCCCTCTCCCCTCCATTAAGGACCTATACTCCACTGTCTCACCCCTCTCCCCTCCAATAAGGACCTATACTCCACTGTCTCACCCTCTCCCCTCCATTAAGGACCTATACTCCACTGTCTCACCCTCTCCCCTCCATTAAGGACCTATACTCCACTGTCTCACCCTCTCCCCTCCATTAAGGACCTATACTCCACTGTCTCACCCTCTCCCCTCCATTAAGGACCTATACTCCACTGTCTCACCCCTCTCCCCTCCATTAAGGACCTATACTCCACTGTCTCACCCCTCTCCCCTCCATTAAGGACCTATACTCCACTGTCTCACCCCTCTCCCCTCCATTAAGGACCTAAACTCCACTGTCTCACCCCTCTCACCTCCACTAAGGACCTATACTCCACTGTCTCACCCCTCTCCCCTCCATTAAGGACCTATACTCCACTGTCTCACCCCTCTCCCCTCCAATAAGGACCTAAACTCCACTGTCTCACCCCTCTCCCCTCCATTAAGGACCTATACTCCACTGTCTCACCCCTCTCCCCTCCAATAGGGACCTATACTCCACTGTCTCACCCCTCTCCCCTCCATTAAGGACCTATACTCCACTGTCTCACCCCTCTCCCCTCCATTAAGGACCTATACTCCACTGTCTCACCCCTCTCACCTCCATTAAGGACCTAAACTCCACTGTCTCACCCCTCTCCCCTCCATTAAGGACCTATACTCCACTGTCTCACCCCTCTCACCTCCAATAAGGACCTATACTCCACTGTCTCACCCCTCTCCCCTCCATTAAGGACCTATACTCCACTGTCTCACCCCTCTCCCCTCCATTAAGGACCTATACTCCACTGTCTCACCCCTCTCACCTCCAATAAGGACCTATACTCCACTGTCTCACCCCTCTCCCCTCCACTAAGGACCTATACTCCACTGTCTCACCCCTCTCCCCTCCATTAAGGACCTATACTCCACTTGCAAAGGGGACTCTATGCACCCGTCACAGTGTCTCTTCAAGATTGTGCCTTCAGGGAGGAGACTGCAGAATGCACGAGCCAGGTCCAGTCGACTGAAGAACAGTTTCATACACCAGGCTATCAGGAAGTTGACCTCCCTCCCTTCCCTGCCCTCCCTGCTCTTCCACACCTCACATCACCCCCCCCCCCCCCCCCCCCCGCGCTCCACAAGGACGAGAGAATGAACTAATTCGATTCATTGTGAAACACCAGTTCATGCTGCCAGTTCCACACCCCGCCACCCCCGATATGCAGAAAAACGCCAAGTCTGTTGGAGGAAGAAGCTTTGGGGGCGACCACTGTTGTGCATAACATCAGCGTTGGCCATGGGTGTCTGTCCAGCCCGAGTCTGAAGCTGAAGATCTGACAGAGCGGCCCTCGTCAGCGCCAAAGTCTCGTCTACAGCCTGCCTTTAGAAACACAAGATCAGGCCCTTAAAGGCATCCACCTACAGTGTGTATGCTGACCCTGCCCTGCTCAACACTGTGAGAGTACAACTGCTCAGAACTGATCCAATGTTGGATTCAAAATGTGGAGGAGACAGTATAACCCAGGAAGTACCGACTGGAGCGTTTCAGCAGCAGAATAACTCCAAACCAAGATGCTATTTCAGTTCAAGGGAGCAATTTTACATCATGGTGAAAGCAAAAACTAAAGAAGTCAGTTTGCATGATATATCTCCGCAATGCAAGTATTTTTGTTGAGAATATAAGATTTGCAAATACTCCTACAGGAATGACTGGACACAACAGGCATCATTGGAGATTCCCACCACCCACAGTACGTTCAGTATGTTAGTAGATTTAGCGTTTCCACCTGCCACCTTTGGTCGGCCCCTCCGCACGCACCTGCACAGCTCCGCTCCGCTCAGCGCCTGGTTAAACGGGATCCGCCGGTGGGCTAATTGCAGCCTTGTTGTGTTAATTAGCGGCGTTAGCGTGTGCAGGTGTCGCCGGCGCGGGGCTGCAGCGGCGAGTGTTTGTGTGCGTTTCCGTGGCTTCACACCTGGTAATGAACGCGGCGAGTCTCCGTGCTCCTAGCGCCGCTTCCTCCCACGGCGCCGTAATGACTGTGATCACACCACCTTCTCCAGGAGCTTCTAACAACCGCGTACGAAAGGCACCGCGGCGATTACGGACACGTGTGGTCATACGGGAGGTATTATATCAACACAATATGAACAAGAATACAGTGGGGTTTGGAAGTGGAGATGTTTGTATGTTGCATTTGAAAGTGTAATACATTTATAATTATTGTGATATTAAAGGGATTACTACGCGGATTTCAAACTACTCCTGGTATTATTACGCCTTACAATATAGGTCCCCCTTTTATCCGCTTAGAAAATCCACATTGTTTAACTTTGTGTAATTATACTTTGTAGTGTAACACTTCACGTAACCAAGGGGCGGACTGGGACTGAGAAACAGCCCTGGACTCTGACCAGCCTGGCCCAAATTTGCGTAATTGTGACACTTCCACAAATACATATTTTAACCTCTAACCCCCCGCCTTAACATTAACGAGTGCATTTTCCCCAGTTCGGCTTTTTTTTAATTGTTTTTTTGATCGGTATCATCAGCAAAAAGAACGGGAAAGGCGGTCGTAGAAACAGAAGCAAAATCATTCATATAAATAAATAATAACGGTCCTAAAATTGAACCTTGTGGCACACCATGCTCCACGGAATTCCTTTTGGATTCATGTTTTTTTTATACTGGGCTTTACCCAAATCTAAAAGCTTCTCGACTGGAGAGCAACAATGTAACGCCTCATTTGAAAGCTAAGACCTTTTTTTAATGATTTTTTCTCACGTTTTTCTTGACTTTTCATCACATTTTCTCGCTATTTTGATGCATTTCTTTATAGCTTTTAGATTTGGGTAAAGTTGGTTAAGGCGGGACTGGTGGCCCTAGAGCCAGTGGCCCTTCTGTGCTCTTATATATACATATGGCCAGTCCGCCCCTGCACGTAACCATATTTAAATAGGGAAAACGTGGAAGAGCTTGGTAGCTTCTATCTTGACCAGTTTTGGAGCTATAGAGGAGAGAGGGAGAGGCTAAATGCTAACGCCGTCTGCGCTGTGTTTACGTGACTGAAGGCACGGGGGAAGATCAGACTGGTCTTAAAGAACTCATCACAGCTAAGGTAAGAACATATCTCAGTATGTAAAAACGGTGGCCTATTCCTTTAAGATTAAGTGAGTCACCGTAGAAATTGCTCCGATTCCCTGAATTTGCAAATCGACATGGATCTAGCAGTTAGACGGAGACGAAGACTCACATATAGAAAAGGTAAGGTTCTTATTCTCCACCTCGCAATGCCAAAGCTCTTCCATTCCCCTTCACAAACTACACCCTGTACAGTAGCCCCCTCTTCCTTTCCTTACCCCGGGCTTTACTGCAGAAAAGCCCAAGGCCTGACGTGTCTGACACTGACAGCTGCACCGGCGCGTCCAGGTGAGCTGCTGCCAAACTCCTCCTCGGCCCATCACCAAATCCACCGCCTCACGTTTCTCCCGCGCGCCTCAAAAAGAAAAAAACACGGCGCTGACTGCCGCGGTAACAAGCTTGCAGACGTCCAGATCCTCCGGGCCTCGCTGCGAGTCTCACAGTAACTCACAAATACCTCGCAAAAAAAAAAACCTGACACATCCACTTCCACTTTTTTTTCCCTTTCTTGTTTGTGCCACGCCTGAAATAGAGGATGTTCTCGGATCTCTTCAGTTGCAACCTTGACTGGACCAAACAGAAAAGATTACAAAAAAAACTTTCTTTTATGGAAATCACTGCAGTCGTTGGTCATTGCGTTGAATCGGGCGGTGGTTCGGCTCGTGGTTGAAGTGCGCCAAGAGGAAGCAGTAAAGTTACAGTTCAGGTCTGAGGACAGAAGAACCTGCTCACAGTAAAGTGCTTTTTCTTATTTAGTATAAGTCCATGTGATGAAATAATTGGTTTTAATTTATTGTACTTATTGGTTACTTTGTCACGTATTTCTCGCTCTTTTGTTGCATTTTCATCCTTGTTTTCGTCTCATTTTTAGGTAAAGCCAAACTGGAGAAAACATGCTTGGTTTAGGCGGGAGTTGAGAGGTTAAAGCAGTACTAAGTAACTCTTCCCCCTAGAGGCCATAAGCGCAACTGCAGGTGTAGTAGCAAGTTACGATTTTTTAATTTATTAATTGTCTTGGAGAGTAAATACGACGCCGACAGGAAAGGCGAAGGGAGAGAGGGTTACTGTGCATCCAATTATACAACGGAAAAAAAAAATTTCACTCAAACTTGGCTGGAAATACTGTTTAAAGTGACGTTAGCCTGCAGTTAGCTTTGCCCGTTAGCATGTTAGCTTCTTCTTCGTGATTCCATTAGTGTGTATTGCTTTCTCCGGACCGGTGGCAGTCAAGTTGCAAACATGGTTTTCTGTCCAGAGACACCAGGGGGAGATGAAAGACCCTCCAATCATCCCATAAACACTTGTATTACCCCCACAGGGACTACGGGAAGGATTTATTAAGGTAAACACGTTACTTACTACTGCTTTAAGATGCCAGACAGAAAACTACAATAATCTTGGACCAAATGTTCTCAAGTTGAATAACATTATTAAATTTTACAGCAGGGTTCATTTTACCCTAAACAATGGGCATAAGTAAAACTTTATGCCACGATTAAGAAAAACAGGATACACAGTCCCCTCCTGGAACCGCCACCTTAATATGGTGGAGGGGTTTGAGCGCCCGAATGATCCTTGGAGCTCTGTTGTCGGGGGCTTCGTGCCCCTGGTAGGGTCTCCCAGGGTAAAACAGGTCCTAGGTGACGGGTCAGACAAAGAGCGGTTCAGAAGCCCCTTATGAGAGACCAACAGGCCCGGTCAGAACCATGAGGCCGTCCTTCTGTGGACCCACCACCTGCAGGAGGAGCCATAAGGGGCTGGTGCAGTGTGATTTTAACAGCTCCAACAGCTGCCCCCACGACCCGGCAACGGACAAGTGGAAGAAAATGGATGGATGGATGGATGGATGGATACACAGTCCAACCATGTCATTATTTGTGCCAAAAACCTTTTGAAGTGTGGTTCCTGCTCTGCTCATGTGCTGGTTTATAGTAATTGCTCACTTACATTAGTGCAAAACTGCATTAAAAAAAAAAAGATCCAGCTCTTTTCAAAAGTGAGATCCAGTTCGAAGCGTTCACTACAAAGAGCCGTGTCCAAAGAGCCAGTTTGGTCACATTACAAAGGGGTACAAGTGGAACAATACTGAACAAAAATATAAACACAACTCTTTGCAGCTACACGCTTCCTTTTTTGGACGGGGCCTTTCTGTTTGTAGTTTGCATGTCTCACCTCCTGTCTGTGTAGGTTTCCTCTGGACACTCCGGTTTCCCCTACCACAAAAAATATGTACAATAGGTTAACCTGTTATCTGCTATTTGAGAGTTGGGCTTAGAGTTATACCCTCCAATTATGCATAATCCAAATCTGAAAGAGAGTTTACAGCCAATATGCCAGTGTGATGCCTAGGGCTGCTCGATTATAGAAAAAATAATAATCACGATTATTGTCGTAATAATTGAAATCACGATTGTTCAAACGATTACTTGTTGCCTTGAACAAAAAAAATCTTTATTTTAATTATTCATTTTTATTATTATTTTATAAAAACAACTATGGACTACATTTTCAGAAACAATAGAAACATGTTTGAAATATGCTCACGTTTCTAAACTAATCCTCTATTGAGAGATACCTGCCCCCTGCTGGCCAGCCCTCACACTTGTCCAACAGAGCCGCGTGGCCTGATGACATCATCACACAGCGCTAGTGTTTTTATGTCAGACCAAAGCCTGAGCCTTTAACATGTGAAATGCGAAGGGAACAGAAACAATCATCTCATCATCACAGCAGCATGAAATAAGAGGAGTTTGTTTGAGCTCCGTTGATCTGCTCCTGAAGAAGAGTTTCAGACTCTTCGACTAAACAAAACCAGTGCCTGGGCCAAGGACATCGAGGCTTCTGAACAGCTGTTCTCCTTCAGCACAAGGTGAGCTCTGAACAGTGGCGTTATCTCAAGGGTTAGGTATACACAAATATTAGTACGATATTATTAACAGTTCTATCACTCTGCGCTGGTGTTTCAGCTGATCAGACGCGTCACACAAACCGCGCAGGACGTACTTTTAGCACTTTGAATGGACGAGCAGGAGGGCATCCTTAATAATTGATTTTTCTCAATTATGCTATTTTTGTGATCATCTAGAGTATCATAATCGTAATTGAATTTCGATTCATTGCACAGCCCTAGTGATACCTCATTTAAAAGCCATGACCTTCTAGTTTCTAAAACTATGTGTAAGATCCATCCCTAACCCTAAACCTAACCCCCTGATCAGGGGATGGCAAGTATCAGGTTAATCCTCCGGCCAGGAGTTTCTGACCATTAGCCTGACTCCACATCTGGAGATGGGTATCCGTGCGCCGGCCCACACTGGCAGTTTTGCATTTGTGTGTTCAGCGTATTTCAGATTCAAAATACAAGGAGAAACTGAATAGTATCGTAGTATAGTTTACCCTATAGTTTTAAACATGTTTAGTAAAAATGTAGAATTTGACACCATTTTATCTTGATTAGAGTGAAATATACTAGAGTGTATTAATTAATCTGAGCTTAGTTGATGACCTTCTTCATAAGTGGCATCATTTTGAGGCAGGTTAATCCAAAGGTAAAGAAATATTGAAGAAGTTTGTGAAACAGGCATGTGCCATATCTTTTAACACTTAGCCTTGACTGCACACGTCCTGTATTGCTCTTGGTTTACTTTTCACTATTCAAGAAAAGAGATACATTTCTAGTCCCGAATATTCATTTAACTAAAGTAATGGTGTTATTTATTTCGGGTATGTCCCCAGAAACCACTTCCCACTTAACACAGGCCGTTTCCCTCTTTGTTTACGCTGCCGTTTATTCCTCCGCTCGTCCTTTTGTTAAGCCCGTCTTTCCCGTTCGCCTCCGGTGACACCATCAGAGCCCCTGCGTGTTACCAAGTGCGCGCCTTTGAATGGGGAGATTTCTGAAATGCGCCGGAGTGGCCCCCCGCCGTGCGCTCAGGCGGGGCCTTGATGTGTCGCGCCGTAATGTGCTTGTTATCCGTAATCGCCTTCCATTCAACGCGGAGAGGCTCGCGCGGTTTTTATGTGCTAGCGTTGTTAGGCTACATTAGCAAATGCGCGCACCTTTTAGCCCATGACCACGAAATAAGCCGAATCTGATGGAAAGATGTGGGAGAAGTGCGGGCTTCATGGGTAAAAGCATTACAGAGTGCCTTTGGGGAATTACGAAAACACAAACCCGAGTTCGATTCCGATGCGGGGTGGGGTCTGGGTAGGTCGTCTCCAGGCACGACAAAACATAAACAATAGGGTCATCTTCCTTGAGGGTGATTCTGGCCAAAGAAGAGGGCACAGTAAAGTCCAATGAAACATAATCACCACAGCGAACCAGTTTGATTAAATGGTGATTGCTTCCACCAGTGGTTCCCAAGCTTTTTGTCTTGCATTCCACTTGGACCTTCTATTTGTACTTCCTCAAGGGTTATCTACACTGCGTTCCAAATTATTATGCAAATTGTGTTTTTGTGTCTAAAAGGTAAAAAAAAATATAAAAAAATAATGAAACTCATGAATGGTATTGTGTCTTGGGGCTCTATGAATCACTGACATTAATCTCAGAGACCTGGGATGATTAGTTTTCAGGTTCAGCCCAGTTAGGGGAAAAACTACTGAAAAAAGGGTGTTCCACTTTATTAAGCAAACCATCATTTTCAAGCAATATGGGAAAGAAAAAGGATCTCTCTGCTGATGAAAAGTATGAAATAGTTGAATGCCTTGGTCTAGGTATGAAAACCTTCGATATTTCATGAAAGATTAAGCGTAATCATTAAACTGATAAGAGATTTGTGGATAATTCAGAGCACACTCGGGTTTGTGGAGATAAAGGCACAATATGGATGGTTTCTGCCAGACAAACACAGCAGATTAAGAGAACAGCTGCTACAAAGCAGCAGACATGTATTTGAAGCTGCTGGTGCCTCTGGAGTCTCCCGAACATCAAGGTGTAGGACCCTCCAGAAGCTGCAGTTGTGCATAAACCTTCTATCCGGGCCTCCCCTAAACTGTTAATGCTACAAATTCAACAAATGACCATTTTCAGTTAATTACAAGCTTTAAAATGTATTGAAACGATGAGTTGCATAATAATTTGGAACAGTGGATTTTGAGGTTTTTACTATATTTATTTTTGAAAAAAATACTGTTATCACTGGGAGATTTTTTCAACCACATTTAAATGATCCTCGACCAGCTAAAGACTTGAAAATTATGCTGACTCTCATTTGAGTTGACAATTTAGAAAATCTTCATTCAATCATAATTTGGAACGCAGTGTATGACATGACTATTTCAACCTGAAAAGACTCACAGAGACATGAACATGGATCAAGATTGGGGCTTGTATTGATGATATGGAATACATGGTGATGATGGATAATAGCCAGAATCTTCCCCCAGAGCCCGGACACTGGAAGAGACCCTAGACGGCCGGTCGAGACAACGACCAGAGCCGAGGAGAGGAGAGGCTGAGGAGGGTCGCAGCACGGCTGGGAAACGGCTGAGCTTAAACAGGCCACCGTTTTTCCACACTGCAATACGTTCTTACCTGAGCTTAGACGAGTTGAAGCGTACCTGTCTGGTCCACTGTGCTGCAGGTGTGGGGGGCTCTTGGTGCCTCTTCAGTGTTTCAGAAGAAGAAATGTGTAGGTCCCAAATGGCTTTAGCTCATAAGCTGCTGTTTGTTTACTTCTATAAAGAGCTGCTTTCTTCAGGACCACTATGGACTCTCTGCTGCTGCAAAAAAAATCTGCCGAACCCCACAAAACACAGCAACGACGTACAAAAGCATCCAGTAAAACAATGTGGAACAAAGATGCTAGCCTCAGCAAATCGTTAGCCTCATAGCATAATTTTGTATTGTTACAATATCAATAATAGAATACCAATGTGTTTTCTTGTTTTCCGAAAACAGTGAAATACGATTTAGGCAATTACGGTATGAGGCGAACAAAATGCAGTTTGCAGAAAAAGGCAAAACAAGAGAGAGGGAGGCTGCTGCTTGCCCAAAAATGTTGTGTTTACCTTTTATCGATAAGTCGGTATAGCAATTTTCGTGATAGCCCTACGTTCGTTTGCATTTTGTTTGCGTTTTTCAACTGGGGGAAAATTCCTGAGGACCACATGACTGCAGCGTGAGCCTAAACAAACTACAGAGTGCGTCTATAGTGTGGCAATATTCACATTATCCACATCTTCTCTCATTTTAGATCCGCATTTCCCGGCCACAAATCACCGCAGTTTGCACAAGAAACAACCGGCTGCAGCAATGAATACGAGATAAGAATCCATTGTTGAAACAGAGACGCTCTCATCCACAGCCCGGGTAACATGGCCGCCTTGATTCATGAAGCTTATTATGCAGTCAAATGAGACCTTTGGTAATGGACTTTTAATGCCGCGGAGCCCGGGCATAAATTCTCCGACAACTGAGGAAGCTAGCGTCCGAAACCGCAGACGCATCAAATAATAATAACAATGCCGGGGTAAGAAAGAATTCCATGTTATATTGCTATCATAACTCTGCGGAATAACACAGAAACATCAACATGAAGCGGGTAATGCATGCGCCGATAAAAAGCGTAAAGCGCGGTGTGATCGGAGGATGCTAACGCGCTCCGATAGAAGGCGCTTGTAAAGAAAATAATAACAAGGCGCGCACAGGTCGGGAGGCTGGCAATATTGGCGTCGTAAAAGTGCAGCTTTAATTTAACGGTGATAATTTGCTTGTGATTACACACCGGTTCCCGTTTTTTAATAAAGCAAACCCACTGAGCTTATTTACGCCGGAGTGAAAGTGAGATCAACTACTGGAAGATGGATTTGGAGAAAAGGAGTAGCTACATGGGATAAAATCACCTGAAATATGGCTTTGAGTTCTGGTCTGCAGGTTCTCACACACTGAATTCTCATTAGCGACTGGTATAGATCTAGTTCTATCATCGCAACAACCTTGGCTTTTCGTAAATACAGTTGGTCTGATTTTCACTATATTTCAATATACTTTGAGCCATATTTGCCTGAGGGTGTGAGTTGTGATTGTCAGAATGTAAAATGTGTAGACAGGCCATATATACTGTAGCGTGTGAGTTCTGTCAGTTGGTATCATCAGGCCCAGATTAAGTGAGCAGCAGCCCATGTGAAAATATAAAGTCTCATGAGCCTGGAACGATCCTAGAACCTCTGAGTTATAAAGCTCTCACCGTATGAGGTGAGCTATAGCTCCTAGGATTGATGGGCTCAAAGTACGTGCCAAAATCGGTCACAAAATTTGGGCGATGGTGGTGCAGGTAGTAGCGCGGGTAGTCTCGAATCCCAGCTCCTGCAAAATGCACACTGTCGTTGTGTCCTTGGGCAAGACACTTCACCCTCCAGTGGCTGCGTACACTGGTGTATGAATGAGACCCTTTGTTGGAGTGGTGACACTATACCATTTGTGCAACATCCTGCCATTCCGACACACAAGATGATTATTAAAAATACGTGGGCCTACTAGAGCTAACCCTAACCTTACCTTAGCCTTAAAACCCCTGAACGCCGAGTGTCGCTAATTTACGACATACCTGTTCCAGCAGGAATTTAGCCTCAGCTTGAAAGCAAAAACACATCCAGTCTCTGAGTGAGAGGCGAACATGTCCGCACTGCAGACCCTCCAGAGTATCCTGAAGGACAGTTCCTCTCCTCTGCACACCTTCACGACTCAGACCCCGCCATTTGAGACCAACTCAGGCACCGAAGACCATATGCAGCCAAGAAGAGCAGCACAAAAAAAACATGAAATATCTTTTATCCCACGAGCTTTAACGTTGATTTAAAAAATCTGTTTTATGTATGTTTTTTTTTTTCAAAATGACACATTTCAGGTTGAAAAGAGTTGTTTTCCCCCTGCGATGTCAGTGTTTAATGAACCTAAACCTAAAAATCCTGATAATATATTTTTTATATAACTGGAAATAAATTAAGGCGTCAAGGGGCAAACCTTAAGGATAATGGAGTTTACAAACTGAACAGGCTCAAACATTCAAAACTATTGTTGGAATGGGGGTCTCAAAAAGTGTCGGATGGAGGGTTGTCGGATTGACGGGCTTTCGGTTTCGAGGGCTGTCTAAATGGAGGCTGGTCGGAATAAGGGGTAGACGCCGCCAAAATCAGGTCCCAGTACCCACTGCCTACTTTAGCGGCTGAAGGGTGTGTGGGGAGAGTAGGCTACTGTATGTACGCATAGTGGGTCCCACATTGGTAGTTAGCGCAAGCTTACTGCAAGCTTAAAGGAATAGGCCACCGTTTTTACATACTGAGATATGTTCTTATCTTAGCCTGGACGAGTTCATTTGTACCTGTCTGGTCTCCATCCGTGCCTTCAATCACGTAAACACAGCACAGACGGCGTTAGCATTTAGCCTCTCCTCCTCTCCTCTATAGCTCCAAAACAGGTGAAGATAGAAGCTGCCAAGCTCTTCCACCTTTTCCCTAAATACATGGTTACGTGAAGTGTTACACAATAAAGTATAACTACACAAAATTAAACAATGTGCATTTTCTAAGTGGATAAAGGGGGAACTATATTGTAAGGCGTAATAATACCAGGAGTAGTTCGATATCCAAGCAGTAATATCTTCACTTTACTAGCTTCTATCTTCACCGCGTGACTGAGGGCACGCATGAAGACCAGACAGGTACAAATGAACTCGTCTAAGCTAAGGTAAGAACATATCTCAGCATGTAAAAACGGTGGCCTATTCCTTTAAGTCATAAATTGCAATTACAAGTTCCAACTTTTCAGCTAGTTGCTAATCATTTGCTAACAAAATTGATGTTGTGCTTTTGCACATTGGGCGCAACAGTTTCCGTAACACCATTTTTTCACTTCTAGCAGACAATCTGTTGTTTTGAAACATTCATTAGGACGCGCCTTTGTTTGTGTGAGCTAATTAAGCTCATAGTTTAACAGAAAAGAAGATTCCCTTAACTTACTTCCTCCCGCCTCACTGGGCCTGTATGACACATCTGTATCTATGTATCTGTGTGGCTTGTTTACATTCCAAAGTGCATTTCCCCCAAAGGTTATAAAGACCATCTACCCAGTAACATTTTCCCTTTAAGCCATTAAACGTGTCGATTTGTCTTCTTTGTTGTGCATAAAGAAATGAATGAGACAGGGGTAGCCCTCGATCTGACGTCCAAATGGCCTGGCTCGGTGACACCGGCGGGCTGGTAATGGTGAGCGCGGAGTGGCCATTGCGCGGCGTCAATAGGAGCCTAGTTATTTGTCATTACCGGGGGGTAGCTGTCCACTCCCCGCTGTGAGGAGATGCCCTCTGCTTTTACACTAAGAGGAGAAGTGCACTAAATAACAAGTGTCTGGCCCCTCGTCTCGCTCCCCTTTTGAGATAGCGTTTAAACTTCAAAAGCCATTTGCACGCAGTGGTAATGGCGCGGGGGGGCTGAGAGCGGGAAGGAGCCAAAACATGACAGCAATAAATAATAATAAACCACAATTATGAGGAGAAAACATGCAATTTCAACAAAACGGCCAGGATTGAAGAAGTGTCAGGGACGAGACGGAGAGGAGGGGCGACGGTGTGAAATGTTAAAGAATGTTTTGTGGCGCGGTGGTTTGGGTTGAGGGCTCGCTACAGTGAAGCATTATCTGGCTTTAAAGTGGACATATCCTTCATAATTGTGGCCGATTAATGTTATTTTTGGAGACCTCGGCATTCACAAATCCACGCAGCTGAGATGGACACACTCTGAAGCACAGAACTGCTCCACAACGGTTCAGGCGTCGGGATTATAGGCTTTACAAATGGGGAGGACAGTTTCATGTTCCATCTATAACACAATAAAGTCCGGTGAAATATGGCTCCAGGTCTGTTTTCGGACGAGGGGACAGGCGTTACACACGGTTCATGGCTGAGCGAGGCTGATTTTGCATGATGTTTCCCTTAAAGCAGTACTAAGTAACTTGTTTACCTTAATAAATCCTTCCCGTAGTCCCTCTGGGGGGTAATACAAGTGTTAATGGGATGATTTGGGGGTCTTTCATCTCCACCAGAAAACCACAATTGCAACTACGCTGCAACCGGGTCGGAGTCACCAATACACACTAATGGAATTATGACGAAGAAGCTAACAGGCTAATGGGCAAAGCTAACTGCGGGCTAGCGACGCTTAAACAGTATTTATAGCCAAGTTTGAGTGAAGAAAAAAATCTCCATTGTGTAACGAACAATATCCCTCTGTCCCTTTGTTTTTTCTGTCAGCGTAGGATTTACTCTCACAGACAATTAATGAGTAAAAAAATGATACGACATGATAAACATGATACGACACCTGCAGTGGCGCTTATGGCCTCTAGGGGCATGAGTTACTTAGTACTGCTTTAAAGATGGGTATGGAACTGAGATGCTGGCTGGAATTGTGTTTTGTTTTGTAGCGTTTTGGCCACATTTTGGTCTTTTTTACTTAAATGAACAGGCCACCACTTTTCCATGCTGAGATATGTTCTTACCTGAGCTGAGATGGGTTGACGTACCTGTCTGATACGTACCTGTATCTTATGATGTTCCATGTTGTTTATGAAATACATACAATTTCTAGTTGGAGACACAGATGACCCATTTAAACACATTGCGTGCCAACAATCCAGACCATTTTTCATGATATTTGTAGCACCACAGCGTATTCCATGTTATAGCTATGGACACATGCTGTGGCTCGTTTGAAAGGTGAGACTCTCAGCTCTCCGTAGGTGTCATCAACTGTGCCTCGGTTCCTGAGAAATCCAAAGCTAAACAGAGGCTAAATTGGATCAAAATCACAGATATTTTTTTTTTCCAGAAATGGAGATAACGGGGTTTGATGAAACACTCTCCTTTTTGATTAACTCCTGTCTCCAACTCTCTCCTCTCTGGACGGACACTAACGTTATGTGAAGAGGTAAATGCCTAAATATCTCTGTTTCAGGTCCATTTTCAGCAACAACATTGTTGACACGTTTTCAAACACCGTGTGTTATCCATCGTTATCTTTTTATGGCGTGTGCATTTAAACAGCCTGGTTCTCAGATTGAAGACTTTAACAGGATGTTTCTCAGCCGTCCTTGGACCAATTTTGACCATTTAAAAACACAGAGAAATGTTCAAATCTCAACTGTTTCGATCTTTCCATGGGAAGCCGCTCTGCAAAATAAATAAACGCAATAATATTGGATGAAATGTCCAGATGTGACTTTTCACAAGTTTTTATCGTCATTTCTTTCACTTCTGTTCATCACAGAGCTGCCAAGTCATACATAAGCTGTATTAGAGCGTGTAGTTTCGTAATAATAAAAACAACAACAACGCAAAAACTGTTTTTTTCCCCTGTTTTTAGAACTCAGTGTGTTAACAGGAATCACCCTAATGTGTTTATGCTTATTCCCAGTTTGTACAGAGACATGGACCAGTGAGCACAGAGAACAGTGTCCTGTGGCAGTTAACTCAACAAAACAAAAATCCTGCACAAGGAAAACCTGCAAGAGAGGAAGTAGTCTTTTATTTTCACACATACAGAAGACTATAGTGCAGGGGTAGGCAACGTCAGGCCCGGGGGCCAAATTTGGCCCTCCAGCATAAAACCTTTGGCCCCCCAAGAGAATTTTGAAGAAACATTTATTCATAAATCGAGTACATGAAAAGGACTCTAAAATGTGGAAAATACTGTCAATATTTTCACATTTCCCAGCAAAACACTCCATTAGGTCATATATTATGTGCAAAACTGATATTTGTAGGAAAAAGGATGCTTCACTTTGGGCTACGATTGTGTTTTTTCGGCCCTTGGTGTTTTGGCAATGAAGAAAAATCGTCCCTCCATGACACAAACTTGCCTACCCCTGCTACAGAGCATAGCAAAAGAGCATACCACTTCACTAGACCTATTTCAGAGATTTCAGTGCTCGGATTGTCTTCACTGTAATGCATCATGTTGGTGTTTAGTTATGGTGTGAACATGCTCTGTGAATACCTACCTTTCTAAAGTTCCAACAGATGAAAAATGCCAACACTTCACTATTGTACTTTGTCCGTTCTCAGGCGATCCAACCACTCAGGCCTGGTCGTATTAGCGCTCCGACGCCGAGCCGCAGCCTTTCTCCACCGCCGTGTCCAATTTGAGGCGCCTGAGTGCATGCTTGTCATTAGCCCTCACTTCTCTCGGGGGGTATTTCAAACGAGCGCGACATTAAAGACAAAATAAAAGCACGTTTCATCAGGCGGCAGTTACACCATCATTTACCAAATGGAGGAGAGTGTCAGCCGCGGCCCGGGCATTGTTCGGGGGCTTTATTTACGGAGGTGAGTGAAAATATTTCTATCAGTCCGTCAATGGATCAATACAGATGTGCTTAGCTGTCGGAGAGCGGTTCACTCCAGATAATGGAGGTTTAAACAAGAGGCTGTCACTGGGCGAGGGTTCAGACATGGTTCAGCAGTGAAGGACTAACCACTACTGCAGGTCAAAGTGGATGTGGTTCTGTGGTAACTGCGCCTGAAGTCGTAGTTGGTTTAGACAGGAGTTACACGGGCAGAAGAAAGTCAATCAGAATTACTAATGTATTATTTATTTTTTCAAATGGATAAGAAGTTTGGTGTTAACAGACAGGAAAGGCCACAAAACAACAAGCACAATAGACCATGGACATGAATATTTAGGATTTTACTTAATATCGGTCGATCTAGTGCAGAAAAAAGCAGATATCTCCATGACCAAAAAGTAGAGATAGAGACTTCCAGTTTTTTGCATTGGAAAGAGTGAAATCAGGGCTTTAAAACGAGTCTTCCTACAACTCCCCTTTACCCCAGGGGAACAGAGAAACATCGCAATGAGTGTGTTTACAAGGGCAAGAGTTTCCCGATTAAAATCAGAAGATATTAATATTCCAGTTTTGACTTTGATCATATGAACGCAGTTTCCCGTTTATGAGCAACTTCCTTATCCTTGAAGAGCACCCGTGGACCTGGCCAAAGGTTCTCTGCTGGACAGACGGTTTTGGCCTTGGCCCTTAAGGTATCTGCAGTGGGTTGAATAAGTATCTGTATCGCTTTAACTTTTTGGCATTTTGCTATGCTATGGTCCATAAACATAAATATATTTGGTTGAAATTTGTGACACACAATTGTGAAGTGAAATTTACACACGATTTTTAACTTTTTTTTATGAATCAAAAATTTGAAAGCGTGATGTGCAAAAGTTTCTATACCCCTTTCCTTTTAGTGCAACCAATTACTTTCAGAAGTTTCCTGATGATTTCTGAATGATCACATGTGAATGTGAATGAGTCTACCTGTGTGTAATATGATGTCAGTTCAAATACAGCTGCTCTGTGATGGTCTCAGAGGTCTGTTAAGAGACTCTTGTGGAGCAGAAGCATCATGAAGTCCAAGAACACACCGGTCCGGGTTAAAGTTATTATTAAGCTGGGTTAGGTTATAAAAAGATTTCCAAAGCTTTAAAAATCTCTCTGTGTACAGTTAAATACACCATCCAGGAATGGAAAGAGTCTGGCATCACTGCAAACCTACCAAGACCCGGCCGTCCTCCTAAACTTACTGACCGAACAAGGACAGCACTGACCACAGATGTTACCGAGAAGCCTATGATGACCCTGGATGAACTGCAGAGAGCTACAGCGCAGGTGGGGGAAACTGTCCACAGCACAATGATTAGTCGTACACTGCACAAATCTGGCCTTTATGGCAGAGCGGCATTTTTAAAAGAAAACCATAACAAGTCCCGTTTGCTGTTTGCCAGAAGCCACATGGAAATCTTTTTATAACCTAACCCAGTTTTATACTTCTCAATAACTTCATCCCGGACCTGTCTGGTGTGTTCTTGGACTTCTTGATGCTTCTGCTCCTCAATAGTCCCTTAACAGACCTCTGAGACCATCACAGAGCAGCTGTATTTGAACGGACATTAGATTACACACAGGTAGACTCTGTTTAGTCATGTGATCATTCAGAAATCATCAGGCAACTTCTGAAGGCAATTGGTTTCACAAAAAGGACAGGAGTATGGATACTTTTCCACATTCTACTTTTCAGATTTTATTCATTAAAAAAGTTCAAAATCATGTATAAATTTCACTTGACGACGTGTGTGAAGTGAAATTTCACATACAATTTCAATTAAATATATTTATGTTTGTTGACCATAGTGTGTGGCAAAATGTTGAAAAGTTTTTTTTACAAATTGTGTTCAGCATATTCAGAAAAAAAGAAAATACATCTAAACGTGACTTATGAAGCGTATGTTGGAGTGAAGAACGTCTTCATTGAACTAGTTGGAGATGACCTGAGAGCCCCATTTTGCAACAACACTTAAAGTAATAACAGTGATATTGCCGATCAAATCCAGTTTCTTTTTCCAGTCGACACATACCCAGCTTAAAGACAAAGGAGCCCGGCATAACCACTTAAAACCACATATCACCCTGACTGCATCACTTTGGATCCCAACTTTTGACAAACGGCAAAGACATGCTAATTAAAATTTCACTATCCCCCATTAAATCTCCGTAAAACTCGGCTCCATGAACGGGGACCTGCGGGGAGCCCATGAGTGTGTTGTCAGAATCATAAGCGATGTCAAGCACCTGCGCGGCATTAGCATAGTCAGCTAAATCCTGCGCCTCCTCCGGTTAGACGGGTCTCCGGGCGGCCCGTTACTTCAGCTTTCATTTCAATATAAGAACAATTCCTCAAAGAAAATCAAACAATCCAATGGTCAGTCGGTTAGCCGTTGGGGATTTTGGAGCGTGGTTTAATTCAGCTTCAAAATGAACGGCAGAAAGTTGGGGAAAACGTACTTTAGTAAATCAAGGGAGGTAAAGTAGACTGTAGGGGACTGCGGGGTCTTCAACATGGGGGTTGGGACCCTCAGACAGTAAAGGATGCGGGAGGTCACCAACCAGCATCATTTAGTCAGTGTGGATACTTTGTTTTACAATCTATTTCCGTGTACACAATTTGCTTTTTGAATCCCACAGTTCACCCTCTTGAGTTTCCTTCGCAGGGTGGCTGGGCGCACCCTTCGAGATCGGGTGAGGAGCTCAGCTACCCGGGAGGAGCGCGGAGTGGAGTCGCTGCTCCTTCACGTCGAAAGGAGCCAGCTGAGGTGGCTAGGGCATCTGTTTCGGATGCCTCCTGGCCATGGAAGACCCAGGACACGCTGGTGGGATTATGTCTCTGAGCTGGCCTGGTGTCGCCTCGGGGACCCCCCAGAACAGCTGGGTGAGGTGTGTGTGGATCGGGAAGTCTGGGCATCTCTGCTGAGACTGAGGCACAAGAAAATGGATGGATGGATGGATGGATGGATGGATGGATGGATGGATGGATGGATGACCATCTAGCCTTTGTTTTGGCCAACCTGTGAAAATATGCACCACTTTTATTGTTTGTGTCATTATAAATATTATATTTGGATATTAAAAGGCATTCAATTTGTCTTGCTGCTACCAGATTTTTTGCTCTGTGTTGTTAGGGTTAAGGTGAACTTAATTGTCCCTGTGGGGAATGTCGTCCTCTGCATTTGACCCATACGTACTCCATGGACAGCAAAGAAAACAAACCAATGGGTCCTGACAGAAATTCAAGTGAAAACATCTCTGATTAACATGATAGAGAGGAACAAAGTGTCTTTCTTTGTACATGTGATCAGAGCATCATGCAAGAGGCCTTAGAGGGAAAGAGAGGCAGAGCAGGAACTAACACAAGACGGATGGACAATGTGCTGGGAAAACTGGGGTATGACTCTGAAGAACCGTCTTGTTATCCAGAGACAGGATGAGATGGAGATGCCTAGTCTCCAGGGGTCAGAGTGGACCCGATGGACGAAGAAGAATTTGACCCATCCTTGGATGCCGCTGGAGCAGTGGGCGACTGCAGTGCGGCGCTGGGGGACTCATCTCTACTGACTACTGCAATAACCTAACCTCAACAACCACTTCTGTCTCAGGCATTGGGGACAGAAGGAATCAGAATTGTGGATCCTTGCGATCTCAGGTTCAGCTGCAACAGATAAAACTTAGTCGGAGTTTCCATAAAGCAGATTTTAAAGAGTTTAGATAGATGCTTTGTGATTCCATCTCTGACTTATTTTAGTCTCGTGGCTGTCCTCCAAAGTTGCTCTGAATGTCAGGAAAGGAGGAAGCCCATGTAGAACCTGTGTAAAAACAGTGTAATAGACTCTACAAACTACGAGACCCGTACCTGTAGTAGGCTATGCTACCAAGGAACACAGGAATGTATGTGTAATGCGTAATGTAGCATAGGCTAGGGACCAGAAGATCTAATTCGGCTCATCGAGGGAGTGCAGAATATATACAGTGAGCCAATAGTATAGATTCGACGAATGGCCTTTCAATAACAAGCGCTTCAAATTAATGGTTAAATCAATAGCAACAATCACATTAATGCACAATTGAATGTGATTGTTAATTTACATTCGGAGTAATAAATCGCGATTGAGAGTCCACAAACCCATGTTGGGAAACCCCCAAAGTCAGGCAAACCACCCAACTTCCCAACCCCTCCACAAGTCCCGCAGAAACCCACGCCTGGGTTTAATATGATAGTCCAGGGGAAATGTCCACATAAAACTAGATATTTTTGTTATGTGGGGCATTATGTTGTGTGACAGTCAGTCGAAAATTAACATGACTTCCTTCACACATCATTTTAGCAAGTTTATTTGTAGAGCACAATTCAGACAGAAGGCAATTCAAAAAAGTGCTTCAAAGTTGCATAAAACTACCAGAAAGCAGATCAAATCAATTCATAAAACATCAGCATGTACTGTAAAAAGCAAGAGTGCAGATAAAATACTTTCAGTTACCGTATGCATGGGTAAAAACAACTGTTTTCAGCAGTTTATGCATTTAAAGGCGCATTATGCAACTTTCTATGTGGAAAAAAAAAGTGGATGTTTTTGTGTATTTGACCTTGTAGTGACCGAGCGGCTGTGCGAGTGGTCAGCACAGCGCCTTTACTTTCCATCACAGGGGTCTCTAGGACGCTCCATGATCACTTGTCTGTAAGGTTTTATCTGCTGACGGAGCCTCTCACCAGAAAACCTACAAAGTAACTGATCCTGGAGCATTGTTAAAAAGGGGGTGTTCTGCTTTTTTCAATCACATAGCACCAGTCTATATCACACTACAATGATGACAAACCTTCTGTTGGTCTGTAAATGCAGTAAATTAGAATAACTGCCTTGTATAAAATGTCTCTCTCAAAATGGCTGTAGTGAATGTCTTGAAATAGGCCTCTGTCTCTTTAAGAACCTCTGACCCTTTCCGACACGCCCCCTCCACACGCTGTCTGTGGCATCAGTGGGGAGGGGGTTCTGCTGAGGAGCAGTGGTTGGTTACTCGGCTGGTGACGAAAGCTCGGAGGCGTCTCCAGGAGGTGGGGGCGTTCCTAGGAGGACTCAGGCAAACCTATCCCTAAAATGGCCGCCATCAGAGTTTTTACAGATTACTCAGAAATACGTGAATGTGCCAAGGCAACACTTCAGGCATGTTTTTAATGAGGGAATGACATAGTAACATGATGTAAAGCTTGAAAAAGTGGATTTTGCATAATACCCCCCCTTTAAGACAAGTAAAGGCGGAATGCTGACCACTCATACAGCCGCTCGGTCACAACAAGGTCAAAGACACAAAAATATCAACTTTTTTTTTCCACATAGAAAGTCGCATAATGCGCCTTTAAATGTACCAAATATAAAAACACAAATTGCAATTGCAGTAGTTGTCTGAAAAAATGCAATTAGCCTTTTTGTCAAAATGATGCAGCCCTAGCATCATGTGCCCAACACAATTTCCTCTTGAGGGACAACAAAGTACCACACCATTGAAGCTTCTGCTCGACAAAGGGCGAGAAAGCTTGTGGCGATTATCTTAAACACATAGTAACATTTCCTAAACCGCTCAAATGTCAAATCCAACGGCATTCGAACCGCCCGCAGTGAAACTCCACGTAATTACACTGATCTCTCCGATAGCTCTTGAAAGGCCTCGGTCTGCGGCTCGGATCTGCTGAAGCTAAAAGGTCTCCGTCCTCGCGCACGTGTGTGATTGTCGCCTGCCCTTTGATTGAATACATGAGCGAGAGTGCACGTGTCACGCTCTTTATCTGCCCCTAATGCCCCCTTCACCTGCCCGCCTCCCCACGCTATTCAATCTGTGTCAATCACTTTTCAGGTTCCACAATAAACCTTTCACCTCCAAGGTCTGCTGCTTCGCGTGCTGGAGCGGCGTGATTATGGAAATGTGTCTAATTGTCTGATGTGTCTGACATGCATTGTACCCGCTTTAAACACAGTGCAGGGAAGGAGGGGATCTGCAGGGACTTAAATGCTTTTTGGTCAGATTGGGAATCAGACTGTCCTGCTTCAGTGTGCTGTAAACTCAGAAATGTGTCCAAAATGTCTCATTATAAAGCATTTGGATCGATTATATGAACTTGATATCAGTTGCAATCAAAATTTACAAGCAATGACATTTAAAAAAAAAAGAAAAATCAGCCAGGATTCAAAACAAAGCACAGTACTAAAACAGCACTTTTGCATGTTTTTAATGATGCAAAAGTAACCATACTGCCCTTCTGCTTTAAGATATGTCACCAAACTCTTGTCCTGCCTGGAAACATCTGCTGGTGTCAGAGGTTCAGCCTTATGCTGTGTTTACACATAACGACGACAAGTCACGAATGCAACTGTAAAACAAATTTCGGATCTCTGCATCTGACAATAAAGTATCTATCTATCTATCTATCTATCTATCTATCTATCTATCTATCTATCTATCTATCTATCTATCTATCTATCTATCTATCTATCTATCTATCTATCTATCTATCTATCTATCTATCTATCTATCTATCTATCTATCTATCTATGCCACGAATCCACATTCGTGGCCGAGGATCACGAATGTGAGTGATTCAGGGTCTTGCTCCGCCGTGCTCTCCCTGACTCGTTGGGCTCTCGCCAAATCGGGTTAAACAAAAAGCAAATAGACCAGCTCAGCGTCGGGCCTGTCCATTTGGGCCTGCTGAAGAATAACTATAGTTTTTCAGTCTATGGGACAGTCACACCAGTTCAACCCCACTTCTATCAACGTGTAACAAGACAGGTACGCATCAACTCATCTAAGCTCAGGTAAGAACATATCTCACTATGGAAAAACGGTGGCCTGTTCCTTTAACCTCTTAACTCCCGCCTGAACCGAGAGCATTTTCTCCAGTTCAGTTTTACCCAAATCCTGTAGGCCAGTGTAACACCTCATTTGAAAGCTAAGATCTACAAAACTCATCTAAATGGATCTTTTTCCTCACGTCATCAGACTTTTTTTTCCCATTTTTGGGGGGGGTATTCAACTTATTTTTGTAAATGTATTGTCATTTTTTTGGGTCATTTTTTGTCACATTTTTTTGTCAATTTTTTTTGTCATTTTTTGCCTTTTATGTCACATTTTTTGTCATTTTTTGTCCATTTTTTGTGTCATTTTTTGTCTTTTTTGTCTTTTTTTGTCACATTTTTTGCCATTATTTTGTCATTTTTTTTGTAATTTGTTGTATTTTTTTGTCATTTTTTTGTC
This sequence comes from Gobius niger, assembly GCF_951799975.1. Lineage (NCBI taxonomy): Eukaryota > Metazoa > Chordata > Actinopteri > Gobiiformes > Gobiidae > Gobius > Gobius niger. The sequence continues at coordinate 3,714,571 of NC_136867.1, forward strand.
AATTTTTTGTCACTTTTTGTCACATTTTTTGGTCACTTTTTTGGTCAATTTTTTTTGGTCATTTTTTGTCCCATTTTTGTCATTTTTTGTCATTATTTAGTCAATTTTTTTGTGATTTTTTGTCATTTTTTGTCCCATTTTTGTCCCATTTTTTGTCATTATTTAGTCAATTTATTTGTGATTTTTTGTCTTTTTTTGTCGCATTTTTTGTCAATTTTTTTAGGTCATTTTTTGTCATATTTTTGTCATTTTTTGTCATTATTTAGTCCATTTTTTTGTTATTTTTTTGTTTTTTTTTGTCATTTTTTTGTCATTTTTTAATCATTTTTTGTCAAAGTTTTCCCACTTTTTTGTCACATCTTCATCATTGTTTTCGTCTCAGTTCTGTCGTCTATTTCCCCACCTTTTTTCCCAAAAGCTTTCGGATTGGATTTAAAGCCAATCTGGAGAAAATGTGCTCTGTTCAGGTGGGAGTTAAGGGGTTAAGACCTACCTAAAAATTGACATTGACCTAAACACTAAACTGAACTTTCCACACAACTGCAGTATTTGCCTCGTACGATTGGCAGAACAAAAGAATTCACAGAACTCGAAACAAAAACAATGCGTTGCTCTTTAACCCCTTCACTGTATCCACCCCCTTGTTATTTCCACGGGGGTATTATTCCGTCCGATTACATAGTGGGAGGTTTCGCCCCCCTGACACGCTGGAAGCTTCTCCTGTGATCACCTTTCTCCAGACCGGGATTACTGCAGCATTAATATGTCTGCGTGATCAAACCCTATAGCTTTAACCGAATTATGCAAAAAAAAAAAAAAAAAAAAAAACGCCATATCTGCCTGTGCCTTCCCATTCCCCGCCTGCGTCGAATTACTTAATACGGCATAGACATTTTCTCCATGAAGCAATTAAAGGATTATGGGAATGGGAGTGGGCGCAATTGACTTGGCTGATGAGGACGGTTTTGATCGCTATAGAACAAAAAAAAAAAAAAAAAAAACAGTGGCCGTCCCAGACCTGGAGATGTGGACCTTTGCAAACAACTTGATTTGAGCAGCTTTATGGAAAACGGTCATTTGCGGGAGCTGAGATGAAGTGCAAATGTTGACAGTGTGGAATTTGGGCTGTGCATGTGTGTGCGTGCTCGGGTGTTAAACATGCTAATCCAGGAGCAGGGGGCCCCCAATAACAAAGTGGTGACAGAACTGGGGCCCGGGCTTATCGCTGAAGCGTGCGTGCGCTCAGAGAGGGAGGGGGGACGGAATCACGCGCACTGTTTGAAAGAATTTGGGACAAGTTATTGAACGTTTAGAGGCTTCGGTTGACCTTTTGCTAAAGCCCCGCCCCCTTAGCCAGCTCTGTCTAAAAAGTGGAGTTTAAGCTCTCACCTGAACCGAGCACGTGTTCTCCGGTTCAGCTTTGCCCAAATCTAAAAGCTTCTTTGCCTCAATTAACCACTTAACTCCCGCCTGAACCGAGAGGATCTTTTTCCTCACGTCATCAGATTTTTTTTTCCATCATTTTTTTTGGGGGGGGTATTCAACTCATTTTTGTCATTTTTTTGTCACATTTTTTGTCACATTTTTGTCACATTTTTGTCATTTTTTTGTCACATTTTTGTCACATTTTTGTTATTTTTTTTATCACATTTTTGTCATATTTTTGTTATTTTTTTGTCACATTTTTGTTATTTTTTTATCACATTTTTGTCATATTTTTGTTATTTTTTTGTCACATTTTTGTTATTTTTTTTATCACATTTTTGTCATTTTTTGTCACATTTTTTGTCACATTTTTGTTATTTTTTATCACATTTTTGTCATTTTTTTATCACATTTTTGTCACATTTTGTCACATTTTTGTTATTTTTTTGGTCAATTTCTTGTGACATTTTTGTCACTTTTTCATCAATTTTTCGTCACTTTTTTGTCAGTGTTTTGTCACTTTATTGTCACAATTCCATGATTATTTTCATCTCGGTTTTGTTGCTATTTTCACAGCTTTTTTGGGGGGTAAAGCCAAACTGGAGAAAATGTGCTCAGTTCAGGTGGGAGTTAAGGGGTTAAATTATGTTAAAATCGGTCCCTGGGTTCTTTAACAGCCCCCTCTGACAGACCAGCTGTATAGAATTAAAAAAAAAGGCATCTTAAAGGAATAGGCCACTGTTTTTCCATACTGAGATATGATCTTGCCAGACGAGTTATTTTCATATTTAACATCAAAATAAGGCCCAAAATGTTCCATCATTTCGGTGACAAAATCTGAATAACGGATCAAGCCAGACTCCAATTTGTGGTTTTACTACATCTGGCATATTAGTTATAAAACTTCTTAAAAATAGCAACACAAAAACAAGGATGACAACGCCACAAAAGCGCAACAAAAATGTAACAAAATGCATTGTAGGTCTTAGCTTTCAAATAAGGCATTACACTAAGCTCCAGTCAAGAGGCTTTTAGATTTGGGTAAAGCTGAACTGGAGAAAATGGGCTCAGTTAAAGGGACACTGCGTAACATTTTGGACTATGCCGTTTCCATCAGTATAAAACATGCTCCTATGACCAGCTCAACACACAAAATGCTATTACTGCAGTGGGCAATCAAAGAATGGACCTAACCGCTTTAAATCTTCAATTCTGCTGACTTTAGCTGACATCTCCATGGCAACGAGCTGGAGACGCACCCACTCCACCTCTCCAAAAGTACAGTGAAAAAACAGGGAAAAAAGTAGACTTTCTATTGGATTTTGGCCAAATACTTATTTTCCCCACTGTTTTTCAATCATAAAAATATCTGTCATGAAATAAATGTGTGAATTTCAATGATATGTATTGGGTAAAATTCTACACGGTGTGGCTTTAAGTTGGGGACTAAGAGCTTAAATACTGGAAGACTTGTAATTTTTTTTGGCTTTTTTTTGTCTTTTTTGTCAGTTTTTGTCACTTTTTTGTCATTTTTTTTGTCATTTTTTGTCTTTTTTGTCATTTTTTGTCATTTTTTTTGTCATCTTTTTGTCATTTTATTTGTCTTTTTTGTCACATTTTTGTCAATTTCTTCTGGTCATTTTGTATCACTTTTTTGTCATTTTTTTGTCAATTTTTTGTCAATTTTTTGTCTTTTTTGTCATTTTTTGTCATATTTTTTGTCGAAGTTTTCTCACTTTTTTGTCACATCTTCATCATTGTTTTCGTCTCAGTTCTGTCGCCTATTTTCACACCTTTTTTCCCAGAAGCTTTTGGATTGGGGGTAAAGCCAATCTGGAGAAAATGTGCTCGGTTCAGGTGGGAGTTTAGGGGTTAAGATTTCAATCATAAAAATATCTGTCATGAAATAAATGTTTAAATTTCAATGTTATTTATTTGGTTAAAATCTACACGGTGTGGCTTTAAGTTGGGGGCTAAGAGCTTAAATACCGGAAGACTTGAAAAGTTTTTTTTTTAGTCTGCAGTGTCCCCCCCTCCTCTTTAAGAGCTCGGATAAGTTGTTTTTGCATATTTAAACGTCCCCTCGAAGTCAGAAAACAATAACTAATCTCTCTATATGAATCCTACAATAATCCGAGGGCCCTGGAGTACTGCAGAGATATGCAAAACAGCGTTACCCTGTGCTGCGGCTCCTGTCGGCCGTGTGTAATGATAAGTAATATTGATGTGTGATTGATGGATACGCCTGTACGCGCTGACTCCCTCCGACAGGCCCACTGTAGTCCCGGTGTCCCCGCCCCCCCTCGCCGCGCCGGCCCGGGGGGAGCTGCCGCCAACATGAAGACATCAACCGGGCCCCTCTCCGCACTAATGCCAGCGCTCATATCTCCGACGGACGCCATCTTTACTCCTCCTGAGTGACAGAGACAAAGGCGAGGGGCGGGGCTTCCTCTGACCCGCATCTGCATAACTGTCAGAGCCAACATCCTGACGGGACAGGCAGTAGGAGGGGGGGGGGATGAAGGCAGGAGAGAGTGCTTTTTGAAGAGCGGTGGAGATCTCCAGGGAGAAGGCTGTCCGTGCGGCGGGTAACGCGTCGTCAACGGGACCGGGATATCAGAAAGTCTGGGATTGTTTAAGGCCGGTCACTGCAGGGAAAACATGCTTTTTCACTGAGTAATAGTAATAGTTTCTCCCTTAACAATTTAGGTTTAATGTCAGAGTTCTTTGCAATGCTTATTTTATCCACTAGAGAGCTGAAGATGTCCCGGAAATGGCAACAACATCGCGGTGCCCCGGCCAGGTTCCCACGCTTCTCCATTCACAAACATGGACCTGTTTGGGAACCATGTGTATCATGAAAGGAATGTTGGATTTTGACAACCACGGCTTAAGACGTTACAAAACTTTATTTCACTCTTCCACCTTAGTAGCTCCGACTTTTCCATAACAAAACCAACAGAGAGCTACTTCTGCTTTGAAGACACCATGCGACTTCGGAGGAGTTCACTCTGGAGTATTAGAAGTCAAGATATTTCAACAAAATGAAAGATGTTGACTTGAATTTTGTCCTTATACTTTACTTTATCTACCAAAGTGATACTATATACTTTGTTTTCCAGTAAGTAAGTGCTTTATTTGTACAACCGTGCAAAGAAATTGTGTTCAGGTGTTAGTCCTGAGCTGCTGCGACTGAGCCGCGATGTCACTGTGGGTCAACCTGACCGGTGTGTTTTTGGAGGTCGGGGAAACCATAGAGCCCGGAGGAAACCTGGCTGGCTGCCTTCAAGAAGAAGAAGATCTTTATTTATATAGCGCCTTTCACAGACATATAGTCACAAAGCGCTTTACATGAGACAATTGTACATTCACTCCACACTCGGTGGTGGTAAACTATGTTTGTAGCTTCAGTTTCCCCTGGGGGAGACTGTCAGAAGCACTTTTGCAACTACACACGTCTGCGCTAAAGGACCCTCTGACACCACCACACATTCACTCACACACTTCATTCATCCTGGCCTATTGTGCATGTTTTTAGTGTTAGGGGAAACCGGAGTACCTGGAGGAAACCTACGCAGACACGGGGAGAACATGCAAACTCCACACAGAAAGGCCCGTCCAGGTGGGAATCGAACCCGGACCTTCTAGCTGTGAAGCGAGAGCGCTAACCGCTGTACTACCGTGCCGCCTTCAGTCTCCTCTGATCCTCTGGTTTGTCCCTGTTTCAGAGCATGGTGTCCTGCACGGGTCAGCTCCCTCCGCTCCACAACAGTCTTTCACCATCTTCTGGGAAGAACTTAGCAGTTAATCTATGTTATTCTCCAATAGAAGGGATAGAAAGCTTTGTGTGGCTTAGCTGTCAGTCTTGCCCGGATACCTCCTTGTTTGTCCCTTAATAACAGCACCTTTTGTGTTAAAGGAACAGGCCACCATTTTTACATACTAGGATATGTTCTTACCTGAGCTTAGACGAGTTGATGCGTACCTGTCCGGTCTTTGTGCGGGCCCTCAGTCACGCAAAACGACCAAAGATGTTGTTAGTATTTGGATTATTACTATAGCTCCAAATGGGGTGAAGTTGGAAGCGACAACACTCTGCCCCGGGCACAAAGACCAGACAGGTACGTATCAACTCGTCTAAGCTCAGGTAAGAATATATCTCAGTACGGAAAAACGGTGGCCTGTTCCTTTAATGCACTTTTCAATCTTAACACTTCCTTAAATGTTAAATGGCATTTGTTTTATAAACTTTGGACTCATCTTTTCACACTCAATATGTATTGGATCGATGTGTGTATCACATTCATACATATCGCAAAAAACAACTGTAACTAAAGTGTCCACAAAATAAACCATTCATTTAAACTTGTCCATCCATTATTTAGATTTCGTCCATTTTTGTAATTTTTATGCTTAAAATGGCTTATTTGAAATGATAACAAAATAACAGACAACTTGAAATACATTTCTGTTATACCTGTTGACCTGCAGCGTCTCGCCTTTAAGCCATATTGCATAATATCCAAAAATCCTCCAAACATGGCTGTCTTTGGGCTCACAGAAACACAGACAAAGTGTGATCTGAGACTAATGATGGATTGACCTGAACTTTAACAGCCAGGTTTAAGCAAGTGCTTCCTATACACGTATATTGTTGCCATACATCGACTCTGGCTGTGTTCATTGGAAGAAGTATTTTAATAAGTTTAATCTCTCCATCTGCATCTGAAGCCTGTCACTGTCCTGACAGGAGGAGGAGGAGGAGGAGATGAAGGCAGGAGAGTGTGGATTTGAAGAACAGTGGAGCTCTCTGGGGAGAAGGCTGTCCATGTGATCTGTACAGCTTCTTCACCAACATGAATTAATGTGCTCCTTTCAAGACTTTTAGACTGCAACATGGCATTTACCGTCATGGCATCACCAACAAATCAAATCCTTTAGAAGAAAGACATCCACAGCATGCAAGGATTTGATTATTTTTATCTCAGAAACTCCCGCTCTTACGCTTTGTGACAGTGACTATAATATAACTGCAGTACAAGTAAAAAGATTAGCTACAGGGCGTAGGAAAGGGGATTTAGTACATGTAAAATTGACTTTGTTTTGCCTTTACCTTCATCAATTCCCTTTAGTGCCTGCAGAGGGCGCCTCAGGCCAATTCAAAATCCTGACCAACACAGTCCCCACGCATTAAGGCGAGACGCTGCAGGTGAAAACATTGGGTTTGTCAATGTTGAGATTTTTAGCTAGGTTTCTCCTTTAACGCGTTTATTCATTCACAAACAATGACGCGACCCAGATAATGCTTTAATCCAAATATGGTCATTTCCTTTCTGGGAGACGGCAGCGGCTAAAAGGCAACGATATAGACACGCATGTGCAGACGTTGCTTTAGAGCCTTAATTCTCAAAATGAGGTTTTCCTTCCACTCTTGCTGCAAAATCTCCACTTTAGAAGCTCCAACAGACTCCAAACCTTATTCACCTTTGAACCACTTGCACGTAGCTTATTCATACACTAAACAAGATCCAAAATCATCTGAACTAATCTGAAGCCGAGGCGTTAATTTAACCTGGTAGCTTCAGCATCACCTCCAGCCAATGAGCGCTTCCGAGAGGGCCACACCTCCACCTCAGCCATCAGCGTCAGAGCCGCACCTCCATAGCAGCCAATCATCGCCCTCGGTCCCACTTTTAAGACCCAGCAATCATGGTTTGCTTCCCAGCTGTGATGCGACCCACCTCCACCCCATCTCCGCCTCTTCTGTCCACGGCTTCTCCCTGCTGCAACTTTATGGGTGTCCTATACCAGTGGTTCTCAACCTTTTGGAGCCACGACCCCCATTATAACTGGTATAGGCGTTCGTGACCCCCTACCCTGTTCATACGGTGAGAAATAGGAACATTAGCCTACATAATTCTCAAAATACAGAAATGGCTGAAATAAAATTCATCACACTACGAACAAATAATGGCACTCTGGTAAAATAGCAAATACATGCTACAATAAAACATTACATGAAATGCTAAAAAAATATGTATATTTTATCTAAATGATCTGGCTACCCCCCAAATTTGTCTCGCGACCCCCTTGGGGGTCCCGACTCCCAGGTTGAGAACCACTGTCCTATACCGCCATCAGTGTCCAGGCTCCGGGGAAGACATCCCTAACTCCAAGATGTTCATACTGACTTTCATACATCGATGTCTACCACCGAGGTCTGATCGCCCAAACTAATATACATGTCAATAAACCTATCCAGGTTTCAAATATCAATACCATCAATTTAAACCTGACTCTATCCATTATTTAGATTTCATCACTGAAAATATCATAAATTTTGGCCTTTTTTTAATTTATTGACCTCCTGACCCCCACCTGAACCGAGCACATTTTCCGCAGTTTGGATTTACCGAAATCTAAAAGCTTTTGAAAAAAATGTCAAAATAGCAACACAAATAAGATGAAAACAAGGATGAAAATGCAACAAAAAAGTGTCAAAAAAGTAACAGAAAAGTGACGAAAAAGTGATGAAAAAGTGGGGGAAAAATGCAACCAAAACACAACAAAATGGAAAAAAAAGTTTAAAAAAGTGACAATACCTCAAGGAAAAAGATCAGATTGGATGACTTTCATCATTCTTAGGTTTCAAATGAGGCATTACACTGGCCTATAGGCTGTGACTAGGGATGGGACGGCATGAGATTTCCACGGTATGTGAAATCATTGGTGTCAAGAACAACTGGAGACAACGGTGTGGATTTAGAAAATATTTACTGGGTGAAGAGTATAGGACAAGTTCACAACGAACAACGATAGACATGGGGTTTTTATCATAGTATGCAAATGAGGTATGTACAAGGCGTATCCTTAAAGATGATAGGCTGGCCCAAATTCCAAGTAAAAGTTGTTAGTCTCGGTGAAGTTAGTTGAGACAGACCGTCTGTCTGTGAGGCCCCGTATCAGTCACTGTCATGGTGACTGGACAGCTATATATGTGAGGCCTTAAGATAGAAAAACACATTCCTTGTCCTATAGGTTACCATTTCCACTAGTGTAGGCAGAATACATGTTGCACACTCATAACTCAACTCACTGCCATGCTTATTCATTTATAATATAATCTGAACATAGTAATATTAAATTATGATTTCAATATGATAACCTTGACGTTTTCTGAAAATAAAAGATAAAACAGTGTTGTCTAGTGCAAGTCTGATAAACGATGGACTGGATGATGAACAATCCAAACCATAAAGCTAACAGGTTAGCGTAACGCAAGCTAAACGCTTGGTAAATGACACCCTATGATTAAAGGAACAGGCCACTGATTTTCCATACTAACCTTACCTGAGCTTAGATGAGTTGATCCGTACCTGTCTGGTCTTGCTATCTCTAAATGTCATTTTTTTTTCCCTGTTTCCTGCACCTAAACATCAACAAATGCAGGTTCATAAGCCACACAAACGCACAAAGTGTCTGCTGTAATGCTCTCGAAGGCCATTTGAAAGGCCCCACTTGCGAGCCCCATGATTCCGTGTGGAGAATGAATGACCAGACTCGAGGCCACGCAGTTGAACAAACGCTCCAGACGGCACCGAAAAGGCCGAGGGCGCAGAGGGCACCGGCTTGTTGACGCTGCGCGACCCGGAGGGGCATTACCGGCCCCTTGTCAAGGCCACTGTTACCATCTGAGGCCAGCTGAGAGCAGGGGGGCGGGGGGGCTCCTGCAGGGGGTGCCAGGGGGTCAGGAGGGCTGGAGCAAACAAAAGAGCCAGAGGTCAGAGAGATTGACACCAAGGACTCTCACACTTTAATCCTCTGGGAAAAGAAGTTAGTTAATGTTGCCTTTTCTGCTGCGAGGACGCCATTGAGACCGTAAGGGGAACCCGTCAATTACTTCACGATCACAATAATGTCATATAGCGTATACTGAAGTCACAAATACTTGCAATTAAAATGAAAACACATAAATGGGGAAAGCACGTCTTGTCGTGTACCACGTTCTAAATTCATTTGCCTTTCTGTCTTTGTCCATGAAAACGATGGCCTTTGAACGTGTAATCCTTTTGTGAAAAGTGAAGGATTAAAATGACCTTCATGATGTTATTTGGTCCAAATGAATTGATAAGTAAATGGACCAGCGGTTCTCAGTTGTTGGGAGAATATTACCCATTCATCAAGTTTCGTGGCTTGCTGCGTATTAGGCCACATTCAGGCCATATGTCCATTCTGGAAGAGCACAGAAGGGCCACTGGCTCTAGGGCCACCAGTCCCGCCTCAACCGAGCTTTACCCAAATCTAAAAGCTAAAAAGGAAAAGCATCAAAATATCGAGAAAAAGAGGATGAAAAGTCAACAAAAACATGAGAAAAACACAGACCAAAAAAAACTACAAAAACGTGATAAAAACACAACAAAAAATGATAGAAAAAATAATTAAAAAAACAACAAAAATATGACAAAAATGTGGCGACGTGACGAAAAGTTCCATCACTTATGTAGGTCTTAGCTTTCAAATGAGGCGTTACACTGTTGCTCTCCAGTCGAGAAGCTTTTAGATTTGGGTAAAGCCCAGTATAAAAAAAAAACATGAATCTAAAAGGAATTCCGTGCAGTATGGTGCACCACAAGGTTCAATTTTGGGACCATTATTATTTATTTATATTAATGATTTTGCTTCTGTTTCTACGACCACCTTTCCCGTTCTTCTTGCTGATACCAATCAAAAAAATAATAATAAAAAGCCGAACTGGGGAAAATGCACTCGTTAGGGCGGGGGGTAAAAGGTTAAAATATGTATTTGTGGAAGTGCACAATTGCGCTAATTTGGGCCAGGCTGGTCAGAGTCCAGGGCTGTTTTTCAGTCCCAGTCCACCCCTGTTCAGGTCTTAGTATGTTCAATTCAGATTTTTTTTAAACTCATTGACTGCCAGCCATTTTCAAATCAGAGAGCTCCCACTTGCCAGAGGTTTTTCAGGACTGTTTATTCAAGACCCACAGAAAATTGAGTTCTAGGTCTGTCAATACCAAACCAACCGAAAGAAAGATTAGACTCTCTTCTTTCATTAAAAAAAAAGTTTGTTTGCAACTCTTTCCAAATGTTGGTTTCTGATAAAAAAGCTGAGAGAACGTGCTTTTTCTAATCAAGCTGAAGTGGCTTTGACGCTGATATTTTTTTGCTTTCGTGACACCTCAAACATCTGAACAGTGGTTTCCATCTATAAAACAGAAGCGCTCTCTCTCGTGTGAGAAGCAAAAAAAAGTGCTTCTCTCTCATCTCTCGTGTGCTGTGATGAAAGGCGCCGCCGGATGCTATGTAGCAAAGCTATGCTAACCACCCATAATCAAAACCTGTTCAAGTGTAGCTTGCCTGTAGTTTTCCTTCCTTCCTGAGCTAAGACGAGTTGATGCGTACCTGGTCTGGTCTTCACGTTGTTATAAGATCATGTTATAAGATGTTAGCATTTAGCCTCTTCCATTATATTCTTATGGGGTGAAGCTAGAAGCGTCCAAGCTCTTCCTTGTTTTCCCTATTTAAATACAGTTATGTGAATAGTTACAGGGTCCTCAGACTTTTTTCTCTGGGGGCCACATTATTGTTCCTGACTTTGATGGGGGGCCAGACGGGGTTGGCTATAACATAGGATTGCATGACTCAGACCAAAATGCCTCATTGTGAAGTAGAGATTACTCGCCTGCACAGTCGTCCCTACTACTATATCCACAAGATCAACACTTGATTCAGGCAAATATTTGTTTCACTGTAGTGGTTTGCAAAAATAGTAATCAAGTCTTCACACTTTGGTTTAATTTCCATTTATTTTCATTTTCAAATAAAACATCATTATGTAATGTGACCAAAGTAATAACTTCTTACACTTGTATTGTGCTTTACAAGCCTGTGTCACAAGTTTCTCAAAGTACTGTAGTCATTATTCATTCTCTCCACACTCTTTGGGGTTAGCTTCATTTACCACATGGCTATAACGTGTTTATATTCTGATCTCTTATGTAAGTGCCCTCTGCTGGACAATTTTTGTTTATTCAAATTGCCCCCTAGTGGCTGGAATGAGTAATTAAAATATCCTAACTCCGCACAGGAATGAGCTAGAGACTTACTTTTTTTTTTTGACATACTCAGGGATTTGTGCTGTACAAGTCGGGGGCCGGATTTGGCCCGCAGGCCGTAGTTTGAGGACCCCTGAGTTACATGATCCAAGTATAGTTACACAAAAGTAAACATGTCGATTTTCTATTCTCCACCAATAGAGCCTTACAGTGAAATCCCCCTGAAACTCCCCCTGGTTCGGCAGAAATTCCTTTATCCATTCGTCTTTCCAACATAATTTAAAACAGATTTGAATTTCAGTTTCTTTTCCTTCATTTAAAGTCAGTGTTTCCACAGGCTTCCACAGACTTGCTTCTGCTGTGCCTTCAAGTTGGTTAGTGCTAGATCGTATGCTCCGGAGGGACGGTCTGCTGTGAGTTTCTATAGATCTATGAGTTGGTTTGTCTAAAAATACAAATAATCCTAATCCCAACCCTAATCCTTAAAGTTAACCCCTTAACTCCCACTTGAACCGAGCACAGTTTGGCTTTACCCCAGTCCAAAAGCTTCTGGAAAAAAGCTGTGAAAATAACAATAAAACAATGATGGAAATGTGACAAAAAAGTGACGAAAAATGTATGAAAAAGTGGCAAAAATGTCACAAGAAATTGACAAGAAATTGACGAAAAAATGTCAAAAATGTGACAAAAAATGTGACGAAAAATTGACGAAAAAATGTGACAAAAAAGTGACAAAAATGTGACAAAAATGTGACAAAAAATTGAAGAAAAAATGACAAAAAAATGACAAAAAAATGACAAAAAAATGACAAAAAAATGACAAAAAATTGACAAAAAATTGACAAAAAATGTGACGAAAAATTGAAGAAAAAATTGAAGAAAAAATTACAAAAAACTGATTAAAAATTGACAAAAAAATGTCAAAAATGTGACAAAAAATTGAAGAAAAAATGACAAAAAATGACAAAAAAATGACAAGAAATTGATAAAAAATTGATAAAAAATTGACAAAAAATGAAAAAAAATGTGACAAAAATGTGACAAAAAAATTGAAGAAAAAATGACAAAAAAATGACAAAAAAATGACAAAAAAATGACAAAAAAATGACAAAAAATTGATAAAAAATTGACAAAAAATGTGACGAAAAATTTACGAAAAATTTAATTTCAAAGTGTGTAGGACCGTTGAGTTCCATCGACAACCTCCGATCGAAGCCATTACGAAAAGCACAACACGGATCTGACCAAAACGTTTCCTCCAACTTGCACAATCTCCGCTTTTCCCTCCGAGGCGACGATTTAAATCCCGGCCCCAAAATGAGTTAGAAGCGGGGAGGCCGGGACGACAATGAATAGCGGGCAGGAGACAAGGGGACCTCATCTTTAGCTCGCGATTGCACTCGGGCAAGACAATAAGCAAGATTCATTGGGTCATTCGTCACCTGCGTCTGCCAAGATCTGGAATGAAATGTTAAATGTTTCATGGGCTAAGAAAAGGGCAGAATTTGTCTTTGCGTTCGCCGTCGGACACGGGATGGGGAGCGGCGACGAGGGGCGAGGAGAGCGGGAGAGTGATGGAGCGATAGACGGGAAGTGAAATCCAAAAATGGTGGTGGTGGTGGTGGTGGTGGTGGGGGGGGAGATAAGGGAGCGAAGCCGGAGGAGCCGAGGCACCAGGTATCCGCGGCGGAGATGGATGTTCGTGACGGTTGAAGAAGAGGTCATTGGGGGAAAGTAAATTCAGTTTGCAGCGAGAAAGGGCATCCACTGCGAGCCCGGATGCTTGTGATATTACAAGGACAAATCCCTTTGCCTAAACAGAAGCCATCTCCATAGTTCTTGCTTTCTCGTGGGTGGTGGGAAAGCTAAGCAGGTTGGGCTTGGTATTTGTCGGGATGAGAGACTGTGAGGGAGCACCGGGGAGCTTGTGTGGCTGTCCTCGGCCACAGAGTCATGACAAGAGCAAACATCAAAAGGTTGAGGTGAAATATAAACACTGTATCGCGAAGTTTGGAAAGTAAATTCAAAAAGTCAGCGCAAATGAACAGGGTGTTTGCAGCAGCAGCAGAGTGAAAACGTAGACATTTACAGAGATGGACTATTTTAATTGTTGGACAAAGCGAACAAAGTCACAAACAACAGTCCTAAAGCTTTATAAATGTTGTTAAAGTGCTTAATGATGAAGCCCTTCATTTGGAGGATTGATTTGAAAAAGCTCTGTGTAGATGTATGTGGCGAATGGGGAGAATTGAGATTGCGCCTAAGGGAGAAAACTAGCTAAAAAACTCAACATAGACTACTGCGGATAAATTCAATGCTATCACCTGCTGGGTCTGGCCTTAAATGCTGCCGACACCTGACCGCATGGACCGCGCTGATGCTTCTATTTGGAAAGGCCTGTAATCAGACGCTCGTATGTGTTCACTTCAGGCGGAGCCACTGCTGCACCATTCTGTAGAAAAAAACTCTCAAGGTCAAGGTCAAGTTTATTTCTATAGCACATTTACAACAACCACGGCTGCCCAAAGTGCTTCACAACACAAACAGATGATAAAAACTAGGAATACAAATACAAACAAGGCATGATAAACATTGCATCAATTTAAACAAAAAATACAATGGCGAAACAGTGTAACATATTAAAAAGCCTGTGTAAAGAGGTGAGTTTTAAGGGAGGACTTAAAACTGCTTAGAGTCGGGGCCAAACGGATGCTGAGGGGCAGACCGTTCCACAGTCGGGGGGCAGCAGCAGAAAAAGCTCTGTCTCCTCTGGTTTTCATGTGCGTTTTGGGCACATCCAGAAGGAGCAGGTCAGTTGAGCGAAGTGCTCTGGACGGGGCATGGACAGATCGTAGCTCAGACAGATACAGAGGTGCCAAGCCATTTAAACATTTAAAAACAATTAAAAGAATCTTAAAATTGATTCTGTGACAGACAGGAAGCCAGTGCAGACGGGCGAGCACAGGTGTGATGTGCTCACGTCGCCTGGTGCCGGTCAGCAAGCGGGCCGCTGCGTTTTGGACCATTTGTAGCCTCTTTATGGACGCTTTGTCCAAACCACAGTACAAAGCATTACAGTCGTCTAAACGAGTGGTAATGAGTGCATGTACTGCTTTTTCAAGTTCGTTTGGAGGAATGTAGGAGTTTACTTTACTTAAAAGTCGCATCTGGAAAAAGCTAGTTTGGAAAACTGAACTAATTTGCTTGTGTAGTTTAAAAGAGCTGTCCAACATGACGCCAAGATTCCTCACAGATGGACGAACATAAGGAGCAAGTGGGCCAAGCAGAGCAATATCTCTCGCATGAAGATATGAATGGAAATGGTTTCCTGATTCTTTGTTTGTACATAGGTGACAGTGGAATAGTTTAACTACATTTCTCTGACACTTGAGGCAAATCTCGGCTCTTTCCTCCTCCTGGATATTATTTCAATACGTGTGGGTTTGAGTGTGTAGTACAGGGGTGTCCAACTAGTCAGAGACCAAGAGCCGGAATGTTTAACCTTTTTCTTTTTTTCAACACAATTTATTGAACATTTTTGTATTTTACATTTTACAAAATGTCATTTCTGAACTGTTCGATAACAGAAACACCCACTAACCCACCCCCCCACAATCCCCAAGCTGAGCGCAGCTGTGTTGCTCTTTATGATTGTACCAATACATCACAAAAAATAAGGTAAATGGTAAATAAATGAAGGTAGTCCAATGACAAAGCATATCTGTACAAGTTTGCTTTTCAGTCAACAGCAAAAGATTTACTTTCCTTAAAATATTGAAGTAATGGGTTCCAGTTTTGATATAAAGTTTCTGTACTGCCCCTCAACGAGAATTGGATTTTTTCTAACTTTAAGAAGGACATCGTGTCCCGTAACCAGGATGTTGCAGAGGGCTGCAACATCCTGGTTACGGGACACGAAAAACCATGTTCTTCCACACAAGTAATATTTTGCGTCAGGCTATGCGCGAAGTGAATGAGACAATATGTTTTTCTTTTGATGCCAATTTTATCCCTGGTTTAGGTATACCAAACATTGCAAGATTGTGTCCCAATATGTCCAAAATTGTTCTAAAGTATGATTTCCAGTAGTTTTGTAGCCTAGGACAAGCCCAAAACATAAGTGTGTGATTACAGGGAGTTGGAGAACATCTATCTCATATGTCTGCAGTGCTCGGGTATATCTTTGCTAGTCTGGTTTTGCTATAGTGCTCCTATGGGCCTCTTTGAACTGTATCACCTGTAATCTTACACAAGATGAGCAGGACTTCATTTCCTTAAGCGCTGCAAACCACCAGTCTTCACTCAAGGAAAAACCCAGTTCTGTCTCCCAGTCCGTTTTAATCTTGGCCGAGGCAGGTGGTGAGTCTGGGGTAAGTCAGTTGCACAAAAAGGAGATATGACGTTTGGATGAAATGTTTAACCTTGATCCTGTGAAGAGCCACAAAGGCAATGTTATTAAATATAATGTGACTGTTATATTTAATCACAATAAACTATAACTTTATGCCTGGCCCTTTTCTTTTAATAATTGTATTAAAAGTTTTACTCCTCACCAAGATTGAAATAATTGTTAAATAAATAAACTGACATTTTGTTCTGCTCTGACTGAGACCAAATAAAAAAAAAAAAATTTTTTAATGCTGACCTGCCCACTGAACCCCCTCCTGAGTCACCCCTGGCCTGTGGCTCAGTGCCTGCAGCTCGGTCCTGACTGGACTGTGCAGAGAACGCACTCTCGGCTGCACAAAGTTCATAAACTTTAATCAGGAGCCTCTGGACGTCTGAGATTCTGTTTTATGTTGCATTTGTTACGTCACATGTGAAAGAAAAGTCAATGACTTTGTGTATTTCCGTGTTATGATGTCGTGCTTCTTATGCTACATAAGAGCTCCGCTTTTTTTTCTTTTTCTGTGAATATGAGGCCAACTTTCATCAAATAAAGAGTCAGAAACCTGAAAAGCACAAAAGCTGATCCCAGAGCCACGATCGGCCTGACTGTTGTTTAACCTACATCCCGCTGTGAGTGAGGCTGCACGGGCACCTTTTACACGGCGCCTCCAAAAGGAGAGAGATACAGACTCCTATTCATGAGTGGGAAACAGGGTCTGTACAGTTTATTGGAAATATGTACCAATTCTTTTGCAAAGAGCCGCATTGTATTAAAGGATCTGTATCATGCTATTTTAGCCATTGCAAAGTTAAGTATAGGCATTTATATGAATGATTGTACCTCTACCGCTATTGAGCACTCATTTTTGTGATAAATGTAAGTGTTTTCTGGAGGTATTTTTCTAACCCGGAAGACAAAACGCTTCGATTCAGTTAACTCCGCCCCCTCTCTCCGCACATACTTTACCGTAATATAAATAAACAACAATAAGTGAAGTTACTTCACGATGCAGTTATACGGAGTTGAGATCTGCAACACAGCTTCATAAATGGCTAACACACATGCTAATATGCTAACACACAAGCTAACCCGCGTTTGGATAGACTCACCGCTCTGGTCCATTGCTGTTTACATTATGGGACTTGCGTTGGTTATAAAAGTTAATCCACTTTGATTCTGGCGAAGGTTCACCAAACATCCATCAGAGACAGTCACAGAAAAACAATATTTTGGTGAGAGTCGCTGAATCCCGGAGAAAAAAACAACTTCAAGTGGCCTCTTCTTGAAAAAGGTTGAATAAACTCCCGTCCACGTAGCCAAATGCGCTTCTTTTTCTCCGTCCGTGACATGATCGTTAGTTAAGAATAAAGAACAGCTCCATCTTCAGCTGCAGCGCAAACATGACTGATCTGTTCAGACGCTCAGGGGATGTGTTTGTTTTGGCCACAGCTGACCTGGAAGCACCTCGGGCACATCCTTTTATTTATTTTTTTATTTTTTTATTTTCTCTTTGCATCTCTCTTTTACGAAATAAATAAAGAAAAAGCTGTTTTACAAATTAAAATCTGTCCGTAAGCATAGAATTAAGACATTACATTACAGACGTCGAGCACTTCCGTTCCGCTGTGACGACACAACTGAACACTCAGTCGTTCACCAGGAGAGGGAGGAGCAGCTGCTCAGAGAGCAGGATTCAGGAGGATTACTGAGAGCTGCGTGAATGAAGCCACAAACCACTCTGGGGGTGTTTTTGATAAGGAAATAGCAAAACAACATGGCTAAAAGCTCCAAAAAGTCGATTTTGCATGATATAGGACCTTTAAACATATCCAATCATGCTCTACTTGGCCAAGAGCCGCATGCAGCTCGAGAGCCGTGGTGGTGGTGTAGAACCTGTCTGTCCAGCGCTCATGTCATGATAAAATCCAGTGCCTTGTTAAATGCATCCACGCCCATGTTTTAACAAGTTCATTGAAGCATATGATTCCTCTGATCCGAATGCCGGACTCTGGAACTTTGCACCATGGCTGGAATCTAACGCAACATAAACCAGTTGAATGGATACTTCGATGATTACACACATTTTGTTAAACTTTCTATGATGTTTAGAGATCAATGCTTTTTGCTTACAAATGGGTTTCTGTCTTTTTTTGCATCCTTAGATTTTTACAGCCTGTCAGTCTATTGTCACGTTTGTTGTATGTTCTGTGACTCACTCACTGCCGATCAAATTTACCGTTTTGGTGCAAATCAAGTCAGATTGACTTTGATTTTGACCATTTTAACACAATGATTTTGCAACACATACGTTATACATGCATTGTTGCGTGAAAAGTATCTCCTCAAAGATCGAACATTATCTGCTCCAAATAAAGTCCAAACTCCTGGATGAAAACATTATCCGTGGTTACTTTGAGAGTGCAGTTTTGTTGCGGAAACAGCAGTGGCAAGAGCGGGGGGGGGGGGGGGGGGGGGGGTGAGTCGTGCGAGCGGAGAGAAGCCAGCGAGCTTTGTGCGCTCTGATGAATGAGAGTGCGGGGGTGCGGGGTGGAGCCTTCTGAATGATGATGCTCTAATATCATCATCCCCCTGTCAGCCCTAATAGGCTTTCCCTGCTAGAAATCAGTCACCGCGGGCCGCCATAACGCCCCGCGCACCCTGACAGCGCCATCCATCCTGTCCGGCCAAGCCAACATCTCCAAACCAATACGGAAATACATGCTTCAAAGAGATATCAAAAATTAAACAGGCAGCTTATGAGCAATTCGTTTCGCGGGCATGTTTATGATGTTTCCCGAACTTTGGAGGCGAGATGGGGTCTCCTTGTCGAGTGCCGTTCTATAGGCGGCGGAATGGAGATGACATGCTGACACGACAGAGCAGATAAGTCTTCTGCCCACCCCCCCTCCCGAGTGCTGCCGGTGTCCTCGGGGTGCAGCCTGCTCTTAATTCTTTCATTCATAAGTTAAAAGGTGCCTGTAAGTTCATGTCACAGCAGCTCGGAAGGTACTGTGTCAAAATGTAGAAATGTTATACCATCGGAATTCAATAGTGGAAATGGGGTTTTAGCTTTGAAGCTCTTGATATGGTTCAGATGTTAAAATAAATAACTCTTTATTATTATGGTTTACATTTTAATCAGAACAAACATGTGAGGAAGTTAATAATAATAAAAAGTCATGTTTAAAGGAGCTATACCTTAAAAATCAAGGATAGCTCCTTTAAGGCCAAAATACATTTGTTTTAATGTCACAAATTAAACAAATCTATAATTTGTGTTTTTTTGTTAAGATTTGGAAATATTGAATTAAGCCAAATCAAGTAATATTTAGATATTTTTAGGTACATTTGATTATCCTGGCAATATTTAATACAAACAAAATGTATGTTGTGTAGAGAGCATTTCAGTCGAATGTTATGGACCATATTTCTCTGTATTATTGCTTTAAAAAAAAAAGCAGTGTCATTATCTTAAAAAGAAACTAAATAAATAAATGCCGACAGGAAACAATTTAATGCTTTTCAGTGACACTTCAGTTCTTAATTTTAGCACAATTAATTTTAACCAGCCATGAAACGCTGTCGTAAAATAATACACTAGACCAAACACAAGTAACCTGTTAATACAATGGACCACTCCTGAACGACTGAGAGCTTATAGAAAAATGTTGTATCTAAACCTTTGTGTAGTTCTCATATGGTGAGCGGCACGTTATTTCTAATAATAGTTGGAATCTGTTTAGTGAAATGTTGCCATTGGAAAAGCTTTTGATGATGATATTTGATAGATGTTCTCTTGCATCCTTTGTATATAGAGTGTATTCACTTTTATTTTTCATAATTTTCTATGGTCAGACTACTATTTTACACTACTCTTGACGTACTCTTAGGCACATTGTATCTACCAAATTTAGTACAACAACTTACCTATGTACAGCATGGAATAATGTGTATTAGTAGTTTGGAGGTACATGGTGTATTAAGGCCTTTGGGTTCAGGCTTAAAGGAACAGGCCACCGTTTTTCCATACTGAGATATGTTCTTACCTGAGCTTAGACGAGTTGATGCGTACCGGTCTGGTCTGTGTGCGTGCCCGTGGAAGAGCTTGGTCGCTTCCAACTTCACCTTCGTTTGGAGCTATGGGAATGCATTGAGAGAGGCCAAATGTTAACAACAGCTTTAGTCGTTTTACGTGACTGAGGGCACGCACAAAGACCAGACAGGGGCGCATCAACTCGTCTAAGCTCAGGTAAGAACATGTCTCAGTATGGAAAGAACGGTGGCCTGTTCCTTTTAGGTTTGTACCTGTTATGGTAAACATTGAGACCATGTTAAATGAAAACCGGAGAGAAGTTGTCATGAATCAAGCGTGCAGGTTTATTTAACATATGCATATGGAGACACACCAAGTACCTGGATATAAGATGCTCTGAAGAACTGTTCACAGCTTACAGTATTTATACACAAAGACAGCACAATGATCATACGATTATGGAATGCCCCAATGGTGTAACAGGTCAGATTGACCTAAGACATTCAGGAACACTGACGACATGTATAAGACAAGCGTCGCCAAAGCGAGGACACAAACACCATATCTTAAATTCCGGTCAAGCGGACCCAGTGATGTAATGGTCAAGGTTGTCTTACATTGTTGAGATACATAAGGCGCCATGGACAAGTAAACAATTGCCAATGACCATGAGTGAGAGATAAGCTGGATGTGAGAGCACAAGTGAATGAGGACAGAAATCCTCCGCCCTATTGCACTAACTCATACACAAACATGCCCATGAACTGTAGTAAATGAGGTAATGCTCACTGAACATAGGTCACTGTATGTAATGGTCAAATATCCATAAAGCATATGTGACATGATGAGAGGAATAAACAATTAATGGTTCAGATTTCTATAACATACCTCCATATGACTACATTATTCCATTGTGTATGGTAACCCAACGGCTAAACTAAAACTAACCAAAACAAAGCTTGTGGAGAGGGCACGTTTTGTTATAACAGTTCTTCTTTGTGTAATGAAAGTACATTTTGTAACAACGTCCTCATTATCCAATAACTCACCATGAGATAAACTTACACATAACAATGAAAAATCCTAGTTTGTGAACCAGTGTTAATTTTGACAACATATTTTATTTTAGGTTTAGTCTTAGTCTTTTGACTTAAATGTAATGTAATTTTAGTCGAGATTAAGTCGAACAAATCTTTTCAATTTTAGTCTAGTTTTAGTCGACTAAAATTGCATGTTAATTTAGTCGACTAAATTTAAGACTAATATAGTCGACTTTACATTTATATTATAATCATATATTCATTATAATCATATTTAATCTTGTTCCTCTGCTTCATGGAGCTGCTCCACATGAACAAAGCACAAACCTGTTCATTTGGCAGATAATTTAAATGATATGAGGCTCTTTCAGACGGTCAATAGAAGTTTGGATGATTTTAGTCTCTCCTTTTCATTTTTATTTAGTCTTATTTTAGTCGACTAAAATATCTGGACATTTTAATCATAGTTTTAGTCTCATGAAATTATTTTAATTTAGTTTTAGTCCAATTTTAGTCGTCAAAAATATCACTTTGACTAAAATTAAGACTAAATATTTTAGTCGACGAAATTAACACTGTTGTGAACCTGTTCATTGACAAAGGCAATAAAACCTATTTTCTTTCTGTAATACATATTTAAGACTCCGCCGAGCTGAACGCATCCGCAAGCGCAGCAAGCGGAAGCAAAAGGAGCGATCCAGCTTCTTCAAGGATCCCTTCAAGCACGCAAGACGGTTGCTAGAGGAGAAGAAGTCCGGGAAGCTCGAAGCCACCAGGGAGCAAATAGAACAGCATGCTAAAAGGCAGTACAGTGACCCGCTGAGAAACGTCCCTCTAGGAACACCAGGGTACGTGCCACGGCCTGGGCTGCCAACAGTCGAGTTCAACATAATGCCCCCTAAGCTCAGCGAAGTCAGGCAAGTTGTGAGCAAGGCGAGGTCATCATCAGCACCAGGCCCCAATGGAGTTCCCTACAAGCTCTATAAAAACTGCCCCAAGGTACTAGAGCTACTGTGGTACCTAATGAGAACAGCTTGGAAAAAGCAAATCATTCCATCAGAATGGCAAAGAGCTGTAGCAGTCTTCATTCCTAAGGAGGAAAACTCTAAAGACATCGGCCAATTCAGAAACATCGCCCTGCTGAATGTAGAAGGAAAAATCTTCTTCTCTGTACTGGCAAGAAGGATGACCGAATTCCTGCTAAAGAATGGCTACATTGATACCAACTGCCAGAAAGCAGGCGTTCCAGGGTTCCCAGGGTGCATCGAGCACTCGTCAATGATCTGGAACCAAATCCAAAGAGCCAAGAGGGAGAAGACCGACCTGCACATCGTCTGGCTCGATCTCGCAAACGCGTATGGATCAGTTCCACATCAGCTGATCAGCTACGCTCTGGACTTCTTCCACGTGCCCCTCTGCATCAGGAACTTGGTAGCACTGTACTTCAGTGATCTGCAGATGTGTCTCGCCCTCCAGGACTTCACTACTGGGTGGCAACAACTACAGGTGGGAATTGCCATGGGGTGTGCTATTTCACCAATCCTGTTTGTTGCTGCCTTTGAGATCATTCTCATAGGGGCAAGGCAGATGGTGGGAGGGATCAAACTGCCATCTGGCCAGAGGCTTCCTCCACTGAGAAGCTACATGGACGATGTCACTAGCCTCCTTCAAACAGCAGCATGCACATCTAGGCTGTTAAAAAGGTTTGATGAGTTGATGTCATGGGCCAGGATGAAGGTAAAGCCCGCCAAATCCCGTAGTTTGTCACTCAGAAGGGGAGCCATAAACAACAGCACCACCTTTGTTGCCGGGGGAGAGACAATCCCTCTTCTGTCCGGACAACCTATCAGGAGTTTGGGGAGGGAGTATTCTGCAGAACTCTCTGACAAACAGATGGGGAGGACCGTCATGAAACAGCTTTCGGACGGCCTGGCAAGGATCGACCAAAGCCAGCTCCCCGGGAAATACAAGGTTTGGTGCTACCAATTCACACTCTACAGGAGACTGATGTGGCCCCTGAAGATGTGTGAGATCCCCTCATCCACCGTGAGGAAGATGGATGGAAAAGCCAACACCTTCATCAGAAAGTGGCTGGGGCTACCACGGTGTCTCTCTGATTCTGGCCTCTTTGGGAAGAACGCACTGCAATTGCCACTGCAGTCCCTAAGCGTGGGGTACATGCAAGAGAAGACCAGGTTGGTTCTCGAGCTCAGGGAGTCCACCGACGAGTCAGTAAGGAATGCCAACGCCAAGGTTCCCACTGGCCGAAAGTGGAACGCAGAAGCTGAGGTGGGCCATGCGGTCTGCAGGTTGCAGCATCGAGAGATCGTGGGCAGAGTTCAGGCAGGAAGAGCAGGTCTAGGGTGGGGCGAGGCACCACGGTTTTGGTCCAAGGCTACCCGCAAGGAGAGGAAGGAGATGGTGGTGGCAGAAGTGACGCGGATGGAGGAAGAGCGCCATAAGATCAAGGCCGTCTCGCAGGGCCAGCAAGGAAGATGGACAACTTGGGAGGGAGTTGTCAACCGTAACATCAGTTGGTCTGACCTGTGGAAGATCCCGCAGGCGAGGCTAAGCTTCCTTATCCGTTCAACCTACGACACGCTTCCCTGTCCTCGTAACCTGCACCAATGGTTTGGTAATGAGGAATGCTGCTCACTCTGTAATGCTCCCAATGCAAGCCTTCAACACATCCTGTCAGGCTGCAAGACTGCGCTCTCCCAGGGACGGTACAAATGGCGCCATGACCAGGTCCTCAGGAAGCTCGCTGAGGTGCTGGAAATGTGCAGACAAGGTAGCAAACGGCTACCACCAGCAAAGAACCACACCAACTTTGTCAGGGAAGGGGATGGGCAAAATTACACCAGGCCAAGGGAGAGACTGCGGCCTTTTGCCCCCAACCTGGAGTGGAACATGAGGGTTGACCTTAATAAGCAGCTCCAGTTCCCCACCGAGATCACCATCACATCTCTCCGCCCTGACATTGTGGTTTGGTCTTCGAAAGCAAAAGTGGTGCACCTCATCGAACTCACAGTTCCATCAGAGGGGGAGATCGAGGCTGCCTACGAGCGCAAGAAGGCCAAGTATTCCGAGCTGGCTGCAGAGTGCCGGGAGGCTGGCTGGAAGGCCGCCATCTACCCTGTTGAAGTTGGCTGCCGAGGCTTTGTGGGGCTGTCAATGACACGGCTCTTGAGGGACGCAGGAGTCACGGGTGGAAAACTGCGCAGGGCCACAAGTGAGCTTTCGGAGGAGGCGGAAAAAGGTAGCTTCTGGCTCTGGTTGAGAAGGAAGGATAGGAGTTGGGGAAAAAACGCTTAACCCCAATGACAGCTGCAGGGGATGACAACCTACAGCTGCAGGGAGTGACAGGGAGACGTCCTTGTCACTGCTCCGCCACCATGAGACGTTCCAGGATTAAAGGGGCGAAACGTTAGTGATTGGTGGTTCCTGGCTGATGACCCTGCAGCTGACCCTGCAGCTGACCCATGGGCACCGGAGGAGGTGCGACAGGCAGTAATGCCAAGCAGGAAATTACACCTACCTGTATACATCAACTTAATCATTTCTAAAACTTTCAGAGCTTTCCAGTATTTGTTAATCAAGTATAAGTAGTAATCACCTTTATTGCTCAGGCCATGAATATTAACCCTTAACCACACACGGGATGGGGCGCATGGCTGCTGTGGATCTGTTCGGTGCTTATAAATGGTTTCCAGTCGTAAACATGTGTAAATGTTTTATGAATGATGAGTGTTTACCAATGCATTGCAAACTGCTTCATAATGCAAAGTGGCAAAATTCATTTCAGTCTTTATTACAAAATGCAGTTTTACCTCACAATGAAGTAAGCGGGCAATCACAAACCCATCATTTCTGAATACAGTCGTCTGTGCTCTGTTTGCTTCTTCACATGCACATTATGGAACACATAATGTTTCCAAATGCATTGATCTGCTCACATCAACCAACCCGCACGCTGCATTTGAACGCTCTTAAGGCTAGCAGAGCGGGGGAAATGTATGCTAATGCCGGTGCGGTCAAAGTTTATGGGTATATATGCTTATGTTTATAAATGCCGGCCCTCTCTAACTTCAAATATTGACTGTCAGGCAGAGTGAGGAGTGCTCACGTAACCACATTATATGCATACCAAAGACAGCCGACGCCTTGTGATGTAAATGCTCTGCTTATCTGCATGTTTGGCATATATGCAGAGCGCCCGAAACGACAGCGTCCGCGAACGCATCATCGTCAGAACGCGGCCGATAATGGGATGTGACCATTTTGACGGGACGGGCCTTTTTAAGACTTGGACTTTGAAAAAAAGAAAAAGAAAAGAAAAGAAAAACTCAGCGCGCTTATTGACTGAGGCAGTTTTGGCGGGAGAGGGAGGGGCCAGGCGGCGTGTCACATGATTAAAGCCGAGATGGGGGGGGGGATGGAGAGACGGGGGAGATGAGAGAGGAGTAAGCGTGTTTAAAGTGCGCTGTGATCAGCCATTGTGAGCAGGGGAGGCGGTGACAGGCGAGGAAAACACAGCGGCGACAAAAAGCTCGGCGGCTAAAATTAGAGCGTTTGAGACGCGAGAACAAGGGGAGTGAGACGTGGAGAAAAACACGCCTTTACTCCAAGCGGTAATGACCCTCTAGGTGTTTGCGTATTGCTCATGATACCACGACTGATGCTGCGTCTTGGTAAACAAGCGCTTTACATTTCCGAGGCGTCGGCAACTTTCAGCTACGGACCCGACTTTGGGAAAATCTCACTAACGCTAAGATTATAACAACACTATAGGTTATTTTTGTACATGGCATGAAAGACAACAAGCTAAAACTCTTCCTAACCTAAACTGGTCCTGGCGAGTACTGTTACTACACAATTATTTGTTGTTGTTTTTTTGTAAAGGATTTCTTTGCTCATAGGGTTTATATAGCGGGGGTCCCAAACAGGTGAACTTGGGTCCAGATCAGGACCTCAGGAGGCGACAGTCCGGACCCCAAAACAAAACATTTTTATCGCCTTAATATACTTTATATCTCTTGGCTATAAAATCTGCAAGACAAAGAACACATTGAATTAAGGCGAGACACTGCAGGTGAATAGTGAAAAAAAATTAAATTTACAGATATCAATTTGAAACTTTTGCTGTCGATCACTGGCATAAATGTGACAAGAAAAATACATTGCAAGTTTTCTGTCATTTTATCTTTTCATATAAGAACAAGGTATTTTATGCCTAAAAATGCCCCAAATTTCCCATCTTTTCAGCGACGAAATCTGAATAATGGATAGAGCTACATTCAAATTAATGGTTTAATTTTATTGATGAATGAGTTACCAAGACTTTCTCAGAGGGGATTTGGGATTTCTTGTTTAGTTTTAAAATGAGCAGTTTTTTAGTGTAAAAATGTAATTTTCGCCTTATTTTTTGACATTCAAAACTCAATAAATGGGGCTAGGGTTTAAATAATAAAAAATCCCTCTGAAAAAATCTTCCAAATATTGTTCAGCCTTGGAAATTGAAAATTTGAAGTCTTTAGGTCCGACTGACGTGGACATAGTGTCGCCACAATGACAGAAAAATGTGTTTTGAGAAAAAGGCCCTTGAAATTGCATTGTCCCATATAAGTCTATGGGAGAACATAGAATCAGCGCAATATTTAAACATGTTATTGTGAAGATTAGGTATATTTTAGTTTTCCGGGTGAAAGCTTGTATGGTCAGAGACCAATTTAGCCCAAAACCTGAAAACTGAAAAAAATTAGTTTTGCCTGTAGTGTCTCCCCTTAAAATAGTAAAATTATTGATTCATTGATCAGCCTGGCAATGTTAATAGAAAACCTTTGTTAACATGATTAAGAAGAGAAATGCCTGCATTTGTTTGGACCCCCAACATGTGCTGAGCGTCACCCCTGCTTTTCTTTGGACGGTTCAGACTGAAAGTGTGGGGATAGACATTCACCATGAGCCGCTTTGTAAGTCTGCAAAATGCTTCTACATTCATAAACATCTCATTAAAGGTCTAGATCTGCATCCATAGCATGCGTTGGATTCTTTTGGTCAGTGTTTTGTGACATTTTAATGTGATGTGCACCAATGGGTGGGGATGTGAATTTTGAGGGCTGGTGTGTGAGTGTGTGTTGAAATGTTTTGTTGTACTGTCTTATATTTTGATTTGTAAAAATACTCTGCTTCTATATTTTGACCTGAACTTGAGTAACTCCTTGAATATGAGATGATTCATCTCAGAAGGCTATTCCACTTAATAATAAAGAAATGACATTCAGCAAATTGTCGGCGCCAAGACTCATCCACATGTGCTACTTCAACCCGCTGCACAGTAGTATAGTATAATAGCAGTATTTTTATTAGCAAACAACAAATCATACATATGCTCTCATTGAAAACTACTAAATGATGAATAAATGGAAACTATGATGGTAAATAAATGGGAGGGAAGGACAAGTTCTCTATATTCACTCTATAGCCGTTGGGGTAAGCTATGCTTGTAGCCAGAGCTTCCCCTGAGGCAGACTGACACACATCAAAATCTATCAAAGTACACATTTAATGGGAAATATGTTTAACTGCATTGATTGTCATAGATGGAAATATAGGAGCATCTGGAAGGCCCTTCCTTGGAAAAACAAATCCTTCATTCTGGCTCAGATACTGCAGCTAATCACTTATTTAAATACACTTAATGGGCTTACTTGTTTCCAACACAGATCAACTGCTCTTTATGTCTCTGGTGCAGCTCTTTTACCCCTGCACTAGTCTGTCAGCAACAACTACTGACGTGCTTTAAGAATATTTGTAAATATTTTACAAATGATTAATCCAGCATTAACCAAGGCTTTACACAAGTGTTATAAATACATCTAGTAATTTTACCCTACACTGTTAACAGTATAATACTCCTCAAATGACACTGTCCACACCACAGTTTGAGAAACACAGACAGCGTACAGAAAATGCCACCTGCTCCCACCACCTTTCCCCAAACCTCTGAAACCACAGTGCGACCTGCGCTGCCGTTCAAAGTGCCCACACGCGCCGACTCGCCCGGCCCATTGTCCTCTCCACGCCCCCTGCTCCGATACAGTAACCGTTAAAGCCAGAAAGGAGCTATCTGTCAACAGGCCGGCTGCTAGCATTCAATCCTCCTGTGTGTGCATGTGCGTGTGTGTGCGTGTGTGTAGGTGTGCATGTACGTGTGCGTGTGCGTGTGCGACTGAGGAGAGCCAGCTGCTAGCTTGGGCTAACAGGAAGCGCAGTGGTAACAGTGTCAACAGCTGCCCCGCATGGCCAAACGTTAGCGCGCGCTACACACAACGGGCCCCTATGTAAAAGTGTTTGACTAGCTGCCCGGGATTTGCTTAAAAACCGTCCCGCAGTGTGTTTACTCATTAAGGCTTTATCCCGGCGGCGGAGTCATTTCGGAGGCGATGACAAGATGGCGGCCCGTGAAAGTCGGGTAAACAGGGCTAAAACAACAGCTGGAGACGGCCGGCAGCAGGCTGGAGCTTTACAAAGGCGCTTGTAGCTAACGCTCGCAAATCCTCAGCTAATACGACGTTCATCTCTTCAATATTGAAAGCAAACATGTTTAACTTAATGAGAATGGAGTTGCACGCTTGGTTAACGGACTTTGCAGATGTATAATAGGAAGGTCTTTACAGAAACAGAAGCGCTTTTAGCAGACACTTTTCTTTGTGTACTTTCACCGGGGCTTGACATGCAGTAGCTACAATGGATTACTCAGCGTGTGTCGGAGAACGCTAACGGTCCTGCTCTGTTCAAGTGTAGTCCTTGCTAGGTTTTTATGTGTAAAATAAAAAATATGTGTAAAATATGTGGCTCATTATTGGAAGGTTGGCCTTTCAAATCCCATGAATAAGTAGACCATCACTAGACCATTCAATCAATCTTTACCTGTGAAGATTCTGCTTCATTATTTGATCGTGTATTATCTGACATTAGCAAACCGAATCATTTCATTGATGAGATTCAATATTTGTCTATGTAATCCTACGTTTTATACCATGTCCGAATTAGAGGTAAGGGTTGTTTAGATTATTTTATTTAGACAAACCTCAGAGATCTATCAAAAATCAATACAGACCTTCCCTCCCGAGCAGATGATCCAGCACTAACCCTGGGGAAAGTCCATGTTCCAGAGAGGAAACCACAGTCTACAGAGTCTCACCTTGTGACCATCAGATCACATGGTTCACTTTGAGGGAGAAGAAGCTCACCTGCAGCACTGTGGTGGCGTCACTAGATGCGAGGAGAGAAGCGGGAACGGAGGGAGCTGTGCAGGAGAAAGAGGAAGGTGGTGGAGCTGACCAGTGCAGGACACCACGCTCTGAAACATTGGGTAGACTGACGGAAGTGAGGCAACCAGTCTGCACCACCAACAACTCACTCACCACTTTACTTTCAATAATAAAAAAATATGTATTGAAAAACATGTTTTTTCATGTTATCACTAAGAAAAACATGCATGATAGAGATAATAAAATTGTCACTTTGCTTCTCCAGAACAACTTACGACTGTAAATGCTCTAATATAGGCCGGGGCCTTTATTTACTCAAGCGCATCTAGGACCAGGCCTTTATTGGAACCTGGCCAAAATTAGAGACAGGCCTTTATTTCTATTTGAGCAAAACGGACGACCAAGAAAAACGAGATTTGTGTCCATTTAAACCTTAAATATTAGGTTCATTTATTTATTTACTTTGCAAACCCTCTCCCAGCGGCTGGAACACTGGCGCCTTTTATTTTGTCGGGACAACAGGAAGCGTTTTGTTGCTGTTAGCGGAACATTGACATCAATGTCACTGCAGGTTTCTGTTTCGTTTTTACCACGGACCGGATTATTTGTTGTTATCTTGTGTAAAAGTTGAGTTTAGACGGAGCGTTTGTGTTTGTGATCGATCATGAGACTGACCCGAGAGAAGAAGAGACGCTCGCGCTGATGGGAGGAGTTATTTTGAGGCGTGGGACTGACCTGCACACGGAGCAGCTGGACGTGCTTTGAAGACGCGATGGAGACTTTATTAAAACCCTGGAGGGTCACACAACATTTGTTGTGTTTCCAAATATAGTCTCAGGAGGTTTGAAAAGTGGCTAAATCTGTGTTAAAGTTACGCTCGGATCAGCTCCTCTGCAGCGTCCCCCCTCGGCCCGGGTTCCCGTTTGTTTACTTCCTGCACATGAGTTTTCATTTACACCAGTATGAGACAAATTCCTAACATGGGGAATATTTCTACTGCTACAGTTTCTAATAAAAGCCCCGGCCTGTTTTAGAGACCGGCTTTAATTTGCCTCCGCCAGCCGCAAACCCGGCCTCTGTTAGAGACCAGGCCGCTAATGGAATACAGGCCAGTATTAGAGAATTTACGGTATATTAATGATGTTATTTTATGGCATTACATGTGTAACTTCATTTTCATTTCATTTTTTTTTGAAATTGTATTTATTTATTTCATTCAAAAGTGATGTCATACAATCACCATCACCAATTTGAATTCAGGCCATTACATTTTCACCATAATTGATGAAAGAAACACATTTCCATAATCAGTTTGGTTATAGTCAAACTGCCAATGTGTTGATAATACAACACAGATCTGACTTGTTAGACAGTGACATGTTCTGTATATTACACTGTTTAAGAATAGAATATTATTGCTTGAAACAAAGTAAATGAGTTCATTTTCCGCGTGTCCTCTTCTACTCTGGAGCCGAACTAGTGGAACGAGCAGAACCTCTTACACACCCACAACGTAGCGTCCGCTGATGTCTTTTTAAAAGCCACATCTCAAGCGCACCCTTTGACATCTTTTTCTCGTTTTCCAAGTTGAGCCGTGAAAACGCGTAATTACCGCCGGCACGCTCTGCTATTTGAAGAGGAAATCCGTCTCCAAATTCCAAGCGAGGGCCTGTGAATACTGAGCAAGTCGCCCGACGTCCCGTTCTTTCAATCTTTACGTAAGTCTTTGTTACATCCAATTTGCAGAGGCTTTGGCTTGACCTACGGAGATCCTCGCTCCATCGCGCGGTATCTGCCATTAGCCAACTGCATCGCTTCATTGATAAGATTCAATATTTGTCGACGTGATCCTACGTCTCTTGGTCCGTCCAAACTTCTGAATCCCTAATCAAAGAAAAGTGTAAAATAATGTAATAGGCTGTCAACTTCACGGCTCTGAACGGGGGAACAGCCTGTCAATCTGTCGCTCATGTTCCGTAATCAGCGCTCGCGTTGTACTCTTGTAATTTATTTCCCCTGTAATAGGTTTTCAGAGCTAATCCAAACGGCGGCGTGAGAGTTGATATATCGCTATTTGACAGTTAATTGCCCGTAAATGTAGGAGCAATTATAACATTATAGGAATATGTCAGAAAGCACTCAGCGGAAGTTTTATGAGTCCCGCGAGTGTGTTCGTCAAAGGACACATACCTGATTATTTTGGTTTGTTTAACTTGTTCACTTTTATTGTTTGCAAAGTTGAAATGCTCTATTGAGGTGCTAACTCATTCCAAACTTTCCCAACACATTTTTTTTTTACCATTCCAGTTCCCCACAGGGTTCAAAATCACATTTCCCAACTTTTAGCAAACATTACTGGCATGACAATGTAAACCAACGGAATTGTTTCAGGTGAAGAGAATTCTTTTCAAAGGAAAGCAAGGAAGTTCCAATAGTATTTTTGGATTGGATCTGACAGTCTTTTAACCTTGTGTTGATTGATCATTTTGTCTTTATCAAAAAAAAAAAATGGCAGCAATCTTGACAGTGGGGACCTGAAATATAAAGGAAACGTCCAAGGGATTCGCAAGACAATGAAGATTGTGAGCCTCTGATGTAAACAGCTGCTTACCTGCTCGTTTGTGAGTGAAAGAAATGCTTTGTAATTAGATGCAGTGTCTTTCCACATGTCTACTCTTACACAACGGTAGACAAAAACTGTCAGGTACAGGGCCTTTGACATGCACTGTCAAATAAAGCAGTGCAGAAGGGGTATGGTGGATGCAAGCAAAAGTCAAGCGCTGTCCAATGAGTCCATGCAAAACGTCCGAGGCACTTGGGGCATCACACCGACACATTTCACACCATGTAGTGTGCCAGTGGCTGATAAGGTTCCACTCTCTGCATTGTTTTTTCTCTAACCATGTGAATGAGTCAATTCAGGAAGTTTAGTTATAAAGGTTTACCCAAATCATCCGAATTACAACATTACACATCTCTAATCCACCTGATTCTAATTTTACTGTTCATACACACATCCGAAAAAATCAAATAATCATGGATCGTAGATGTATTCTAATGCATTCAACATCCCAATCTCTTTTATGAATCATGATATTACAATTACTATACTATTTGTATATACCAGAGATGCCCAAACTGTTTGTCTACGAAGGCCAAAATGCAAAAGTACCAGCGAGCCAAATACGGCAATTTTTTCCGGTATATATTTGCATTTGAGACTATCTACGCAAATAACATTCTACATTAAAACAAATGTTCACTATGGCAAAGTCCTAGTTTTAGCTTAATAAAATAAACAGCTGTAGCAATGTACTGCAAAACAAAACAGTTTTACAGAAGACTACCTACTTCTTCTACTACTCTCTCAGTCATTTGTAATCTCAAAGAAAATGCCACATTCGATCATTTTGAAAGTGTCAGTTAAGCATAAATTCTTTTAAAAGTCAATTTTTAACATGTTGTTGATGTCAGCAACCTTTGCACTAAAACTGGGAAAGTTGATGCTACAACGCTTTGTGATTGAGAAATACCACAACAGTGTTTCCTTAACTTTGCGAAAGGAGTGAAACAGCGCCCCCAATTTGACGTTGGTGGCCAAAAAGTGTACTGCATCCATATTTATATGGGAGAGTTGGTATTAATCATATGCGGCGCAAAAGTAGCTCACTCTCTGGCGGGCCATATTTAGCCCGCGGGCCGCACATTGGGCACCCCTGGTATATACTGTAATTCACTGCCTGCCCAGTTGAAAGTCCAAACATATTGGTGCGAGTTCTCGTTTGTTGTAATAAAAGTTTAGTAAGTCAGAAGTGCCTCAGAACTTCTCTCTTTTTTCATGTTAAACAAATAATCAATCAATCTGGAGCAACACACTGATGCAATCCAGAGGAGGCTTAGAAACACCCGACCTTCACCCAGGCACCCACAATAGCACCCACAGCGCCACAGCCAACCACTGCAGAGGCTCTCTCAGAGGAAACAGTAAAGCATAAAGTTTAAACAGAACCTCTAGCAATGCATCCACATGGCATCAGGGGAGCCCATTTATTCCATCATGGCTTTTGATTCTTGGATTCATTCAGCGGGTCATATTTCAGTCTTCAGGATGTGTTTGACTTCTGTTGGGTCAAGGAGAAACTTCCCTCTGAGGTCTTTTAAGTCCTCTATGCGGACTTCCATCTCCGTCCAATAAACGTATCCCGTGGTATCTTCACTCTACTCAACCCCAGAGCAGCCTCAGCACCACTGCAGACATCTGTCCTCACTCAGACCTGAGCTGTGGGGAAAATGTAATTACTCCACTATTTGAAGAAAAAGAAGAAGGAAATCAGATCAACTCCTAAATCCACACAAGAGTCCGTCTACTCCATTTCTTTACTTAGTTCTAACCAATTTGCCGGAGGCTCAGGGGAACCTCCATGGATCTCTCACGGACATACATTTTTCAATCCTGAGGCATTATCTACCACTTGCTAGCGCTAATACCTTGATGGGATTTCTCTGCGTGCTTTACATGCAGCTGGGAAAGTTGCCAGTTATGAGTGGAGGAATATAGCGGAAATATTGAGTCAATGTAGCAAACAGCCGTGGATAAATATCAATGAGATTAGCACTGGATACTTTGGGAGGTCCTGCCTCGACCTAACTACTGCCAGTATGCCAGTATGTGCAGAGTCAGACAGAGTCAGACAGAAACTTACCCTTTACAATATTTATTTTATGATGTTTTGTCGCTAGAGAGCTGGAGATATCCAGGAAGTAACTCCAAAATTAAGCCACATGGGCCTTTTTCCCCACGTGAGTTTATTCACAAATATTGACAGATTTTGTGTCCATGCATGCTGCTTAGACGACAGAGATGAAGCTATAATCCAAATATGGTCATTTCCTTTCTGGGAGACAGCCGTGGCTAAAGACGGTAGAAATATAAACGCGCATGTGCAGATGTTATTCAACTTTAACACATTTTCTCTAAATAAGGTTTTTGTTCCACTCATGCAACAGCTCCACTTTAGTAGCTCCTACAGACTCCACACAATATTTTTTAATATTTTGATTTTGTCGCTGAAAATATAAGCCAACGCCCATTTTTATGCACATAATGTCTTACTTTTATGAAAACTAGAGGTGGGACGCTTAAATGTTTTAAAGGGGCTATATCATGCTATTTTAGCCATTCCAAAGTTAAGTATAGGCATTTATATGATATATTGTACCTCTACCACTATGGAGAACTAATTTTTGTGATAAATATAAGTGTTTTCTGGAGGTATTTTTCGAACCCGGAAGACACAACGCTTCGATTCAGTTAACTCCGCCCCCTCTCTCCGCACATACAACTTTACCGTAATATAAATAAACAGCAATAAGTGAAATTACTTCACGATGCAGTTATACGGAGTTGACATCTGCAACACAGCTTCATAAATGGCTAACACACACATGCTAATATGCTAACACACAAGCTAACCCGAGTTTGGATTGACTCACCTTTACATTGTGGGACATTGTGGGAAAAAAAACCTTTAAAGGGGGGGTATTATGCAAAACCGACTTTTTCAAGCTTTCCATCATGTAATTATGTCACTCCCTCATTAAAAACATGCCTGAAGTGTTGCCTTGGCACATTCACGCATTTTTGAGTAATCTGTAAAAACTCTGATGGCGGCCATTTTAGGTACAGCTTTGCCTGAGTCCTCCTAGGAAGCGTGTCGGAAAGGGTCAGAGG
The DNA here is from genome assembly GCF_951799975.1 of Gobius niger. Classification (NCBI taxonomy): domain Eukaryota; kingdom Metazoa; phylum Chordata; class Actinopteri; order Gobiiformes; family Gobiidae; genus Gobius; species Gobius niger. Next base: position 3,749,536 of record NC_136867.1, read on the forward strand.
TTCTTAAAGAGACAGAGGCCTATTTCAAGACATTCGCTACAGCCATTTTGAGAGAGCAATTTTATACAAGGCAGTTATTCTAATTTACTGCATTTACAGACCAACAGAAGGTTTGGTCATCATTGTAGTGTGATATAGACTGGTGCTATGTGATTGAAAAAAGCATAACACCTCCTCTTTAATTGAGTTCATTACATGGTCTGTAATTAATTAATTGTGATTAATCACATTTTAATAAAAAAAAAAAAAAAAAACTTTTTGCAACTAAATGATTGAATAAATAGATGCATGCACTCAACAACAAATATAAACATTGTTGTTAATCTGTTAAGCTATTCAGTGCTACTATAGCCATACAGCTTGTGTTTGAGGAACTCCTGACCATGGGCGTTGGACTGGGGGGGGGTAAAGGGTACTGAGTATCCGGGGCCCTCAAAAGTGCTGCAAAAAGCATTCTGTATTGTCATTTCTAAATTGATGTTGTAAGAATTGAACACAACCGGGCTGAAATACAATGGTTGCTACACGGAATTTTGCACAAACAATAACGATGGATGAGTCTCAGGGCCATAGACCTCATTTAAAGGGTCAAAGCATAAAATATTAATGTGTGGAATGTTTAAAGCCCCGATTGTGAATGATGTCGACTTTCTTCCTTGGCACAGGCATTATCCTATCAAAGTAAGTAACAAGAAATCATAAAAACCTGCCTTATGGACTTTAAAGATCTGTTTGGGTAAGCATGTAAAATCCGATCAAGAATATCGTACTCCTAACATACTGTGGATAATAGCACAAAAGAAGGAAGGCCCGACCGACAGCCAAATCTGCTTGAATGACCTTAAATACGTTATCTGCGCGTTTGAAGCCAGGGCGAGGTGATTGGCAGGTCAATTTGTGATAGTATCGGCCCATGTACTTGCCGCGGCTAATGCTCTCTCTCTTTTTTTTTGCCGCCAGATAAGTCCGCTTAATGTGAAAACTGTCATAATTCGTCGGCCTCTCCGCGGCGGAATCATCAACGCGGTCAACCTGTCAGACGGGAATGCGCGGCGCGGGATTTGCGTGCCACAGAACACCCCCTCTGTGATTTCACTTTATGGAGATTATCCGCCACTATGAAGCAGCTAGGATTACCGAGCCGGGCTGGTATCAAAGTTAGCTCGATTGGTGAGCGCAGGCTGTACATGACGACGGTAAAGGGGAGAGGGCAGAGCAACGACAGGGTGAATGAAAAAAGAGTCAATATTCGACTCTCAAAGCTAGATTTTGTGTAGAATTATTGCAGGATCAGCTTAAGTTTAGCTTTAGCTTTAGCAAAATTAGTCTTTTGTAATGGTTTGACCAGCATTACCCTATTGTGCATGTTTTGTGTCAACAGGGGAAACTGCCACTGCACCGCCATCTTGATCAATCTGGTGAAATGAGTCTTCCTAGCAAATAAAATTCCTGATCGATCCGTCCTTGTTTACTGTTAGCTGGATGCTAAGCCTGATTAGCCTGATTAGAAAGAAAAAAGGTGAGGCTTGAGGTAAAAGCTAGCACTGCAACACTGTCTCCTTGGTTAGACTTACTAAATGCTGTGGCTCTACCGAACGCTATACAGTGGTATACAGTATTGGGGTGCAGACAGGTGCACTACACAAATCTGGCCCTTATGGAAGAGTAACTAGAACAAGCCATTTTTGAAAGAAAACCATAAGAAATCCCAAGCCTCCATGTGGCTTCTGGCAAACAGAAAACGGGACTTGTTATGGTTTTCTTTTAAGCCACTAAAGCCATAAAGGCCAGATTTGTGCAGTGTACGACTAATAGATGTTCTGTGGACAGTTTCCCCCACCTCAGCTGCAACTCTCTGCAGTTCATCCAGGGTCATCATAGGCTTCTCGGTAACATCTGTGGTCAGTGCTGTCCTTGTTCGGTCAGTAAGTTTCGGAGGACGGCCGGGTCTTGGTTGGTTTGCAGTGACGTCAGACTCTTTCCATTCCTGGATGGTGTATTTAACGGTACTCTGAGAGATGTTCAAAGCTTTGGAAATCTTTTTATAACCTAACCCAGCTTTATACTTCTTAATAACTTTATCCCGGACCTGTCTGGTGTGTTCTTGGACTTCATCATGCATCTGCTCCACAAGAGTCTCTAACAGACCTCTGAGACCATCACAGAGCAGCTGTATTTGAACTGACAGTAGATTACACACAGGTAGACTCTGTTCATTGTCATTGGGTCAACATGTGATCATTCAGAAATCATCAGGAAACTTCTGAAGGCAAGTGGTTAAATACATTTATGTTTATGATCCATATCGCGGCAAAAGCTTGTATATTGGGGCGATGGTGGCGCAGAGAGTAGAGCGGGTCGTCTCGTGATTGGAGGATTGGCAGTTTGAATTCTGCAGGTGCGCACTGTCATTGTGTCCTTGGGCAAGACACTTCACCCTCCTTGCCTCAGTGCCTGCGTACACTGGTGTATGAATGAGAGAGTGAATGGGTGACAGGTTCCTTGATGTAAAGCGCTTTGAGTGCCTAAAGCAGGTAGACAGGCGCTATATACAGTAAATGTGACAATTAAGCATATGACATCTATGTAAAGTCAGTATGATGCCTTTAAATGTTCTTTGTTGGTCTTTTTGCTGATTTGGTGAGAACATGGAGTGGGCGTCACCGCCACGTTTGGACTTGATCCACTGCACCACTGTCGGCCCGTGGGCCAGATCCAGCCTGTCAAGCGATTTAGTCCAGCCAGCTGCTCACTTTTCATGTGGTGGGTAATTTTCTGTGCGGTTTTCTGTGTGGTTTAGTCCTACTATAGACCTGGTCTAGTCTTAGTTCTGAATTCTACAGTTATTAGAGCTACGTGAGATAAACGTATGCCAGGGGTAGGCAAGTTTCCATGGCGGAGGGACGATTTTCTTCATCGTCAAAAGACCGAGGGCCGAACCGCCCAATTGTCAAAAAAAAAAAAGTCCAGTTCGGCTTCACTGGAGTTTACAGGCCGATGGGGCAGTTCCTCATTTGAAAGCGAAGACCTACAAAACTGATCGTAACTTTTGTTTTGTTTTCATAGTTTATTTGTTTGTTTTTTTTGCTTTTTGGTCATTTTTTTTGTTGCGTTTTCATCCTATATTGACACTTTTCAAGCCTTTCGATTGGGGTAAAACTGGAGAAAATGTGCTCGGTTCAGGTGTGAGATTAACAAAGAGACTCGATCTCTCGATTTGTGTAAAGCTCTTTCTCAAAATCATCTTGAGGGCCAGAACTTCAATGCTGGAGGGCCGGATTTGGCCCCCGGGCCTGACGTTGCCTACCCCTGACGTATGCAAATCTTACAGCCTCACCAAACACTATGACAAATCCATATAAACCAGGGCCATTTTGAAGTCTCCATTCCTTAGTCCAGTCTTTTGTCCTGTCAGAATTGGCCCGAGACAAGAAAAGGTTTGAACTGAACACATGCCGGGTCTGCAGATAGTTATCGTTATTTATCTGGTTTGTCTTTTTTCCCTCTTGGGTGAAAACTTAAAGGAATAGGCCACCGTTTTTACATACTAAGATATGTTCTTACCTCACTTTAGCCGGGTTAATATATCCCCGTCTGGTCTTTGTCCGTGCGCTCTGTCACGCAAACGGAGCACATACGCAGCCTCTCCCACATGTCATATAGCTCCAAAAAAGCTCACGATAGAAGCTACCAAGCTCTTCCACGTGTTCCCTATTTAAATAAAGTTACGTGAAGTGTTTTCATGCGAAGTATATTTACCCAGAAATGTAGCATGTCGATTTTATAAGCAAATAAAAAGGGGGACTATATTGTGAGGCGTAATGATACGAGGAGTAAAACGTCCGCGCAGTAACTCCTAAAGGTTATTGACGGAAGTGAGCGGGGGAAGTCTTTAGGAGTTACTACGCGGACGCTGTGCTCCTCGTATCATTACGCCTCACAATATAGTCCCCCTTTTTATTTGCTTATAAAATCGACACGTTACATTTCTGTGTAAATATACTTCGCATGAAAACACTTCACGTAACTTTATTTAAATAGGGAACACGTGGAAGAGCTTGGTAGCTTCTATCGTGAGCTTTTTCGGAGCTATATGACATGTGGGAGAGGCTGCGTATGTGCTCCGTTTGCGTGACAGAGCGCACGGACAAAGACCAGACAGGGATATATTAACACGTCTAAAATGAGGTAAGAACATATCTTAGTATGTAAAAACGGTGGCCTATTCCTTTAACCCAGTGCACTTCTATCGCCACATGACTTTTTTTTAGCAGGCTTCCAAAACACAACCAATCCATCTAAAGCCGCCTCGCGCCCGTTATGAGGCCTCGCCCAGGGGCGGACTGGCCATATGTCCATTCTGGAAGAGCACAGAAGGGCCACTGGCTCTAGGGCCACCAGTCCCGCCTCAACCGAGCTTTACCCAAATCTAAAAGCTAAAAAGAAAAGCAATAGCGAGAAAAAGAGGATGAAAAGTCAACAAAAACATGAGAAAAACACAACAAAAATGATAGAAAACATAATTAAAAATTCAACAAAGATGTGACAAAAATGTGACAAAAATTCAACAAAAATGTGACAAAAATTCAGCGAAAATGTGACAAAAACTCAACAAAAGTGTGACAAAAATTCAACAAAAATGTGACAAAAATTCAACAAAAATGTGACAAAAAAATCAACAAAAATGTGACAAAAATGTGACAAAAAAATCAACTAAAATGTGACAAAAATTCAACAAAAATGTGACAAAAAATCAACAAAAATGTGACAAAAATTCAACAAAAATGTGACAAAAATTCAACAAAAAGTGACAAAAAAATCAACAAAAATGTGACAAAAAAATCATCTAAAATGTGACAAAAATTCAACAAAAATGTGACAAAAATTCAACAAAAATGTGATAAAAATTCAACAAAAATGTGACAAAAATTCAACAAAAATGTGACAAAAATTCAACAAAAATGTGACAAAAATTCAACAAAAATGTGACAAAAAATCAACAAAAATGTGACAAAAAATCAACGAAAATGTGACAAAAATGTGACAAAAATTCAACAAAAATGTGACAAAAAATCAACGAAAATGGAACAAAAACTCAACAAAAATGTGACAAAAATTAAAAAGAAAAAAAAAACATACAGAAGGTGACAACACAGCAACAGCGCGAGGCAAAAGGTCAGTTTTGTGGGTCTTAGCTTTCAAATGAGGTGTTACCCAGCCAAAAGAGGACAGAATGCATTTGCTTTAGGCGGGTGGTAAGAGGTTGTAATATGTATTTGTGGAAGTGTCACAATTACGCTAATTTGGGCCAGGCTGGTCAGAGTCCAGGGCTGTTTTTCAGTCCCAGTCCGCCCCTGGCCTCGCCCGATGGTTTGATCCTTCCCCTGTCGGAAAAAAGATAGCAATCCTATTAAACACTATAAAAAGAAGTGCCCATTACGACGTCTTCCTTTGTTAATCCGCCCTTTTGGCCGTCAGAATCTGGACAGGAGACGGCGAGGGTGCGAGGCGCGTCCGACTGCGCGCCGCGGATGTTTTCACTGTGTCCGCTCGCCGTCCCGGGCCCCTGTCAAAGCCGTCACAGCCGGCCCCCTTTTTTTTCCTGTACAAATTAACAGGCCCAGTGGTGAACGAGATTCCAATTTTGAAGCAAAGTAGACTGTGCAAATTACCCGTGTTTTTTAATGAAGGCGCGCGGTGCGAAGGAAGCCGCGGCCCATTGTTCCGGACGGGGCAGGTGCAAATGTATTCTCCGGGGGAAGCGGCGCGCTGTCCGTCGCCCTCCAGCCGCGGTGCCGTCCTCCGCCTAATCAGACCGCAGCTTGAGAAATGTCCGCGCTTTGGCACCGTCTCGCTGCGAGTGGTCAGGAATGATTCATGGTGTGAGGGCCTCATTTGTAACATTTCCATTAAAAGTTGCCACCGCTCACAAAGGGAGGAAGATTTGAGTTGGGGTAATTATAGATGTTAGGCAAATGTACTACTGTAATCCCTCGTGTAAACCAGGGCTGCCGGAGCTCACGTTGGACCTGATCATTGTTGCCTACAGTAAAATAGTAAAACGCCTCCAGATATTTTGGGGTTCTTAGCTAGCATAAACAAGTGTTTGTTTGTAACTGAGTTGTAGTAGAGACCTTTAAATGTCGTAGCCCAGTTAACATTATTTGAAAACGACACAAAATTCATGTGCAGCTGACAGCCCCTTTGAAAGACGAGACTCTAAGCCAGGCGTGTCAAACATACGGCCCGCGGGTCTGATCCGGCCCGCGAGATGATTTAATCCGGCCCCTGCCCTGTAGAGCATAAATTCCAGAGTATGTAGGGAAAAAAGTACGTCTCTAGCCCATTCCTGTGCGGAGTTATGATTTTTTAAAGAATAATCAGAATGCTCATTCTAGCCACTAGGGGGTATTAAATAAAAAATAAAAAAACAGGAAAGAGTTCCACACGTGTCCAGCAGAGGACACTGACATAAGATAACAGCTTACCACCACCGAGTGTGGAGTGAATGAATAATAACTACTATGTAGAAACTTGTGACACCGGCTTGTAAAGTGCAATACAAGTGTAAGCCGTAGTCATTAATGAAGCTACAATCAAGTTGGGGCTTTGACCAAATCACAGCTCATTATTATTCATTTATAATAATATTTATATTTTTCATATATAAATATATATATATATATAAGAAGACAAGAAGGACAAGATCGCGAATACAAGCGGCCGAAATGAGTTTCCTTCGCAGGGTGGCTGGGCGCACCCTTTGAGATCGGGTGAGGAGCTCAGTTACCCGAGAGGAGCTCGGAGTAGAGTCGCTGCTTCTTCATGTCGAAAGGAGCAGCTGAGGTGGCTCGGGCATCTGTTTCGGATGCCTCCTGGTCGCCTCCCGCGGGAGGTGTTCCAGGCATGTCCTAGTGGGACAAGGCCTTGTGGAAGACCCAGGACACGCAGGTGTGCGTGGATCGGGAAGTCTGGGTATCTCTGCTGAGACTGCTGCCCCCGCGACCCGGCCCCGAATAAAGCGGAAGAAAATGGATGAATGGATATATGTATATATTTAAAAAAAACTCTATTATATGTGGCCCGTGACCCGCCGTGGGAGCTGAATTTCGGCCCGCGACCCAAATGAGTTTGACACCCCTGCTCTAAGCTCTCCGTAGGTGAAAACAGTTTAATTCTACATGCCTCGGTTCCTGAGAAATCTAAGCTAAACAGAGGCTAGTTTTGATCAAAACGACAGATTTTTTTCTAGATTCAGAGATCATTAGTATTTTAGAGCGTCTAGTTTCCCAATTTTGGCTCAATGTGTTCAGCTGCGATCCAGGCACCTGTTTATTATGACCTCAAAGCGTTCCAGCTGAGTAAACTCGTATGTAACGTTAAACAAAACAGCTAATGCTGCAATGGTTAGCTAGTAAGATGCTAACGTTATATGACGTGGCTGTAACTAAATGTTCACATTACTGGTGCTGTGGTTTTGTTAAAGTTTCATCATTAGCTGCACTTCTCCACTGGGGGCCGCCATTGCTGTCTTCATCTGTAGCTGAACTCGGACCACTCTGATCATCTCCGAGTGTACAAGTTGTCATTACCACTTTGAAAGGCATTTCAAAGGCAATTTTTCCAGTAGGAAATATACCAGTTAACTGTTGCCTGGAATGCTGCATTAAAGTGAAAGTAAAGTCTGCAAAATGAGGAGAGAGAGAGAAATTTCAAAAGTAAACGATCAAGCTCTCTCCCCTTCTGATTGATCTGACAGGCCGGTTCAGGGGAAAGCTCGTCTCATTGGTCAAAGTGATGGCACCGGGGATTCTGATTTGGGAGTGACATAATAAAAAATAAAAACAATAAAAAATACTTATACATTACCTGAAATTGCAGGCTCAGGTGGTCAACTATATGCAGTCTTATACTTAAAGACTATCACTTTAAAGATTTTAAATGTCTGTTATTTTTGGCCTTATCTGCATGTAGCACATACTCTGTATAGAGACAGCAAGTGCAAGATGGTCCCAAGTTTAATCTCTGAACTGTGTATGCCTCTCGATGCTCTGGTTTGACTTGATCTTCTTGACCTTCCTCTACTCAGTACAGTCTGATTCTGAGATTTCAGAATGTCTTTTTCAGTGATTGTTGTATTGTATTGTAACCTACGAAGGAGAAAAGGCGAACTTCACACAGAAAGGCCTCACATGATCCGGGATCGAACACGGGACCTTCTTACAGTGAGGCGAGAGTGCTAACAGTTGTACCACCATGCCACATTATAGGGGTCTTTTTCTCTATATTTTATCAGTGGACACTTCAGAACCCCCAATTCATGACTATATGTTTAGTGCCATAAACACAACACTGGCAAATGCATTTCAAGATTTTGAAACATTCCACCAAGCAGGAATGTGGAGAGATTTGGATATTCAAAAAGCAAATTGGACACTCCTTGAACCGCCACCTTAACGTGGTGGAGGGGTTTGAGCACCCGAATGATCCTGGAGCTCTGTTGTCGGGGGCTTCGTGCCCCTGGTAGGGTCTCTCATGGCAAACAGGTCCTGGGTGACGGGTCAGACAAAGGGCGGTTCAGAAGCCCCTTACGAGAGACCAACAGGCCCGGTTAGAACCATGAGGCCGTCCTTCTGTGGACCCACCACCTGCAGGAGGAGCCATAAGGGGCTGGTCCAGTGTGATTTGGGCAACTCCAACAGCTGCCCCCACAACCTGGCAACGGACAAGTGGAAGAAAATGGATGGATGGATGGTTGGATGGATGGATGGATGGATGGATGGATGGATGGATGGATGGATGGATGGATGGATGGATGGATGGAAGATAATTGGAGAGTACAAATTTTGCTCGTGTTTCGTAGCATATTTCTCGTATTTCCTATGAACTCATGGAGTGACAAAGTTGAGTCATGTCATTATTATAAAAGATATTAAAATGTAATGCCAGTTGGAATCAAATCCAATGCTTTGTAATGCCCTTATTGTTTCCCTGTGGAAACAATCTACAGCTTTCCTTGCATCTCTGTGTTAAGAGTGAACATATGTACTTTCCCAGGACACTCTTGAACATTATTAGTCTACACGTACCGTATAAAGCTTCCCCAAAAAAGCGTAAAATCCAAACTATACTTGAACAAGTTATCTCTAATTATTCTTTGATGCTTCAACTTGATAAACTGCAAATTAGGCAAAGGTACTCAACTTCACATTCCAGAAGTGAGTTGGAAGTCTGAAAAAAAAAAGAAAAAGCTGACGAGCCTGGTTTGGATGGCGAGGGGGGGGGGGGGACAGTTGTGCCGCTCCCCTCCCGTTCTCTCGGTGGGGGCGGGAATGAGAGGGAGCCCGGGCGCACATAATGAGCTGTCTTTAATCACGCCACACACGGTACTTTGCATCAACGCCCGCCACGAGAAAGCACTAAAAGAAAGGGGGGGGGGGGGGGGGGGGGGTTCTAATTACCGCGCCACAGAAGAATCACACGGCGTCCTGTCCAACCCTGACAACTGGCGAGTTCCTAACCAACCCTGACAGAACGCGACAGCAATAGACGTACTCTGATCTCAAAATGGGGCCGACGCGGCAAAACAAAGCGCGCAAAAAGACAACAAGGCATTCAGGACTGTGGGAGGTAGATGAATGAGCCCCCCCGTACAGTTCAGAGGATTTCCAACGGGAAATTCGAGTCGCCAGATTAAGCTGACAGCGTATACGTTAGCGCTATATGCGGCGCTTGACAGCTTTGTGGGTTCTCGCGACGAGAACTTCCGTGAAGAAATCTCAAGCCGGTTTTGGGCCAGAATTGACAGAGCTGCTTACTTGTCGTGGACATCAGAAACATAATTGGTTCATTGAGGTTTTAGCAGTTTCTTAGAGAGGGACACGCTGAAAACAAAGCCCGGAACTTCATTGGAAACACTAATTGTGGAAGACACATTAAGATGTTGCAAAAGATTTGAGTCAAATCATAACTTCCGTGCTCAGTCGAAACGTTTGTGGAACTGTAGTGGCAAAGCATTTACTTTCATGGTCAGTTCTTAGTAATCTTAATGGTTTCAGTATACTTAAAGTCAGAGGTGGGAGACTCGAGTCAAATGACTTGACTCGAGTCGGACTCGAGTCGGACTCGAGTCGCAATTTTTGGGACTTGAGACTTGCTTGACCAAAGCTCCGAAAAGATTTGACTTGACTTGGGACTTGCTGTTTGTGACTCGAGACTTAACTTGGACTTGAGGCCAATGACTCTCAATGACTTGCTGTGACTTTATAGTTATTTTTTATCTGAGTGAAACTGTCGAAAGATCAGGATTACATATGGTAATTAGCCACATGCTCGTTCTGTTTCCAGACGGAGCGTCTAATCAATACAGCGGGAAAAGGCAGGAGGAAATATTTCTTTGGATGCATTAAAAGTTTTCGAAAGACAGTGAAGAGGAGGAGATTTACGGACAGGAAAACGTTTGAAACAATGGGCTGTACCTACAGCGCAGACGGACCCTCCAGAACCACGATAAGCGCTGATTAATCAACAGGAATCTTGGGGGCTTTTCGATGTTTTAATTCGTTCACACAAAGTTTACAGCATTTAGTGGCTCGTTTACGCATCCGCACACAGCCCAGTGACAGCGGGACTGAAGGCTACGCGGAATCTATTTTGAGCAGGGGTGAATCCGAGTATACAGGGGCTGGGGCAGTACAGGGGAACCACTGACAGAAAAACCGCCAGAGACTAACTAAAATAAAAATATTTTTTTTATATTTATATTTCATACTACAAGGAAAAGCAGCTCATGTTTAAAAGACCTTTTTCTTTTTTAAAGTCGGCCCCCCCCCTGGACCTTCACGACTTGGACTTGACTCGAGACTTGCATTTAGTGACTTACTCCCACCTCTGCTTAAAGTAGACCACTCATTTCACCAGAACATTGTTTCAAAATTGTTTCCAGAATGGACCCAGTTTCAAAGGTTGTTTGACATTATTTCATGATCATCCAGACCCTGAGTTTAATCCCGCATTTAAATTGGACACTGGAAGCGATGAACCTTGAATAACATAAATCTCTCTTTTTATGGATGTAATTCTTCCTCATCTTATCCACGTATATTTTATATATTTGACTGGAATGAAGCAAGATGTGACCTGATTCTGGCCATTAGCCTAACTATGGTCGCCCACTGCTCCCACAGGTTGTCCCAGCAGCATTGATTGGCCTTAATCTGCCTTGACCATAATACATGATGGGTTACTGTGCACTTGTGACCTTTCCTTTGGACCGAGAGGGTTCTGACACAGTCATCATAAAGGAACATGTATTAGGCTAAGCTAATTCACTGCATGGACCCCTTCTTCAATGACAATGGGGCATCCTGCGAGGAGCAAAGAGCAACTGCAGTGCTGCAGGTGGGGACACATCTCAAAACCTCTAGGGCTTGAACTAGGTTTATGTTGGGGAGTACTTAGCTGGAGGATTCGCTTTGCTCAGTTGCTGACAAAGAGCATGCAGTCTCCGCACCAAAAAGGCCCCACTGTCTGGGAATCAATTCTGGGACCATCTTGCTGTGAGGCCAGAGTGACTGAAATGTAATACACTACTGGTCAAAAGTTTGGAAACACTTGTCTATTGGTTTTTCTGTTATTTCAAGACAATTTACATTGTAGAATCTCACTGAAGGCATTAATTTGGAATTATGTTTTGAACAAAATCCTTCAACGCCACCTTTTGCTTTGATTACAGCTTTGCCCATTTTCAACATTTTCTCAATGAACTTCACGATGTCGTCACCGGAAATGACTTCACAGACTGTTTGAAACCATTTCAGGGAACGACCTTATGAAGCTCAATGAGAAAACGGCAAGAATAAAGGATGACAATTTGGAAGAATTTAAAATATAAAGCATGTGTTGACATATTTCAGACATAATTTCATGCTGACAAGGAGAATCACTCACCAGAGATAGTGTTTAAAATAAAGAAAAAACAAATATTGTACATACAAAGTGTTTCCTAACCTTTTGTTGTTTGTGTCAACGTTATACCCTCAACAGCCAAGAGTAAGTTTGGGAGCATCAGTCTCCTTCAAGTGCTGAAAAGTTAGATCGGGGTGAGGGCCTTTGACACCTTATGATGGGATTTTGGTCATGGTTATGACGCCGCCTCCACTAACCAGAAGTTGAGCGCCACTACTTCACACCCTATTCACTTCCTAAGGAGATTAGCTTAGATCTGTTGGAAAAATCACATTTACATCCTTCATCCTGTGATCATCTACCAGGAACTCGCCATTCACCAAGGAATCTTTAGAAAATATGATTATTCAATCGGGTCTAAGATCATTTTGAATAGGAAATGGACAGGCACTTGCACTCACAACTCTAGTCATCGTAACTAGCGTAGCCTCATCGTGCAACAAGCCAACCTGATACATTGAAGATTTGAAGCCTTAGCCTGGAAAACAATCCCGATCTTGACAACAGACTAACAATCGCACAGATTGCAAATGAATATTGTCTTGATTACAAGAATCTTGAAGTCGAGCAGGGTTTTTATTCCGGGCCTCAAACAGCAAGCGCTTAACCCAGGTTATCTGTCAAGCTCGTGCGCCTTGACAATTCCCCCCTCGCCATCTCGTACATTCCATTAAAGTAAATCAAAGAAGCTCGCGATAAGTCATCCAATCGCGCGCTATTTCATCCCCATAAGCCCGCCTCAGAGATCTGTCCCGTGGCCTCTGCGCGATCATTTGCATCTAAAACGATATTGGACGTTTGTTATTCCATCAATCAATACCATCTCTCCCCGTTCTCGCGCTGCCACCGCCGCCTAATCTGGCCTCCCGCATGCAAAACGCTTAACAATAACACATATGTTCGACAAGGCGCCATGTATCATCGCTGGACACATTTACATCCTGTTAACAATTTCTCAGGCCAGATTAGGCGGCAGCCAGATCCCATGAGAGGCGGGCTTTGGGAGCTGATAAGGCCAGTCATGTATGGGGCAGGATTAGTACGTACAACCGGGGATATGGCGCATGGGGGGCCGAGGTAGGATGGGAGGGGGGGGGGGGGGGGGTTCAGATTATTCCAGTGGAAAAACGTCCCGACAGATGATTAAACAGGGGTAAAGTGCAAAGAGGCAAAAAGGCAACAGAGGTAAGGGGAGATAACCGCGTTATATTTATGCTAACCGGCGAGGGGAGGATTGGCGAGGCTAGGCTGGCATGTCTGGGGGGTGGGCTACAGGGGTGAGGGAAGGGGGGGGGGGGCACAAAGGGGGGGCCCCCGCAGATGATCACAGGGAGAGACTTGCCGGGCTGTCACCTCCCACCTCGCCTTGATCTCTCTGTGAGGGTTGGAGATCAAGCGGAGACCAAATTTGGTTGTCAAAGGTTTTTCGAGATATGTTTTGGGATTTGTCGGTGTAAGTCATCCAGGCCTGGTTCATGGAAGTTTTCAAATAGTGGATTTGAGGATGTTATGGGGTATTAAAGGGTATTCAGTTAAAGGACGTAGGTTTGTTGGATGCGCAAAGGCACTATATTGCAGCTGAACTTGGACTGCCTTGAGATGCAGATGAGCACAAGCTGGACTGTTTGTGAACGTACTCTTCCTCTTTTGAACACTAAGAACCTCCGGAGTTCAGTCAATGAGCTTGTGACATCTACTCCTTTTATTAGAGAAAGAATACAATTGCATTATATGAAAATTATAAGATCATACCAACGCTCCAAGATCAATTGTTTTGTAGGTTTTCTGGTGAGAGGGTCCGTCAGCAGTGACAGCCGTCTCAACAATCGATCCTGGAGCGTCCTAGAGACCACCGTAATGGAAAGTAAAGGCGCTATGCTGACCACTCATCCAGCCGCTGGGTCACTGTAAGGTCAAATACCCACAAATATCAACCTTTATTTTTTACATAAAAAGTTGAATAATGCAGCTTTAAAGCAGTACTAAGTAACTTCTTTACCTTAATAAATCCTTTCCGTAGTCCATCTGGAGGTAATACAAGTGTTAATAGGGTGATTGGAGGGTCTTTCATCTCCCCCTGGTGTCTCTGGCCAGAAAACCACAATTGCAACTTTCCTGCCTCCGGGTCGGAGCGACCAATGCACACTAATAGAATCACGAAAAAGAATCTTACAGGCTAGCGGGCAAAGCTAACTGCGGGCTAGCGCCACTTAAACAGTATTTACAGCCAAGTCTGAGTGAAAAAAATGATCTCCATTGTGTAATTGGATGTACAATATCCCTCTCTCCCTTTGTCTTCTGTGTAGTATTTACTCTCACAGGCAATTAATGAGTAAACGCAACATGCTATGAAACCTGCAGTGGCGCTTATGGCCTCTAGGGGCATGAGTTACTTAGTTCTGCTTTAAGGCTACGGTTAAGATATGCTTTATTGTTCCCGTAGCAAAATTTGTATTCTCCTGATCTCTTATCAAAAACACTTCCAGTGTTTTTGGCTTCATTCATTCACGCAGCTGCTCCGCCCTCTCCTGGACACCTGTTATTTTCTCTTACTAACGATAATATCACAGAGAAATGCGTGTTTGGCTGCGAGAGCTACAGGACTTTATTCAACCTTCCTAAAGAAGAGGCCACTCGCCAGAAGTTAGAATAGAATTTCTTTCCGGGATTCGGCAACTATCAGCCAAAATAGTGTTTTTCTGTGACTGTCACTGATAGATGTTTGGTGAACCTACGCCAGACTCAAAGTGGAGGGGTTGCTATATTAGTACACATTAATAATTCAACCTTCCCTGATGAAGGGAAGGCCGTTTTGTCATTGTGAACCTTTCCATTAACAATTCTCTACTAACTATATGCAATGTTTATGGACCGAACATCAATGACCCGACATTCTTTCATACTTTATTCTCAACACTCTCGAACAACTCTAACCCCCCATTTATCATTGGCGGTGACTTCAACACTGTCATTGATCCTTCTCTCGATAAAAGCAGTTCAACCAACCGGGTATACCAGTCATCAGAAACAATAAACCAGTTCATGAGTGATTTTGGTCTTGGCGATTGTTGGCGTCTGCAACACCCGATCTCTAGAGAATACTTATTCTATTCTGCAGTACATAAATCATATTCACGCATTGAGTTAATTTTGCCCATGATTACAGAGACCACTATTCACCCAATCACAACCAGCGATCATGCCCCGTATCATTACTTAATATACCTAACCAGGAAAAATCTCCCAATAGATGGCGCTTCAACACCTCTTTACTACAAGACGCAGAATTTGACAGGCTTGTCAAGAGAGAGTGGACAGCGTTTTTGGAGATAAATGACTCCCCGGGGACAACTCCATCTATACTGTGGGAAACAGGCAAAGTGGTTTTAAGGGGCATCATTATTTCATACTCATACAAAAAAAGAGAGAACTTCAGAAAGAAACCGAAATTGAACAAAACATGAAACATTTGGAAATTTTAAACGCAAGCCAGCCTACAGAACAATCACAAAATGAATTAAGAAAATACAAGTTTGAGCTAAACTAAATAACTAACAAGAGGGCACAATTTCAACTCCATCAATAAAGACAGAAAATCTATGCAGTAGCAATACCACAGGGAAGTTCTTAGCTGGTCTATTGAAACAAAACAAAGAAGGACTCAGCAGGGAAGCTAACACACTCTCCACAGGAAATAAGCCATATTTTCAAAAAGTACTACAGTACTCTGTATGCATCAGAAAATAAACCATCTCAAGAAAGTATAGAAGCTGTTCTCACAACTTACTTTAACTCTGAATTTGAGTCAAGGTAAGTTGCGGGAGATCAAGGTTGTTGAGAAAATCCTCAACACACCAATCCTAGAAACAGAACTTTATAATTCCCTCAAAAAATAACCCAATAATAAATGTCCAGGTCCCGATGGCTTCCCTGCTGAGTTCTACAAACACTTCTGGTCCATCTTAAACCCCCTGTTTCAAAGGCTAATTTCAGAAATCAAGCAAACCTCCATTCTCCCCGCTAACATGAATCAAGCCATAATCACATTACTTCTAAAGCCTAATAAAGACCCCACCATCCCTTCCAGCTATCGCCCCATTTCACTGTTGAATGTTGATCTTAAAATATTTACAACAACCCTCGCCCACCGATTAGAAAACATCCTCCCAATCATCATTCACCCAGATCAGACAGGTTTTATTAAAGGCAGGTTCTCTTCAAATAAAACTCGTAGACTTTTTAACATTATAGATCATACTCAACAGAAAAATATACCTACCCCTATAGTGACACTGGATGCAGAGAAGGCATTTGATAAAGTTGGTTGGGGATTTATTTTCTCCACATTATATACGTTTGGTTTTGGGGAGTCATTTATTAATTGGGTCAAAATCTTATATACCTCACCTACAGCTACAATAACTACTAACGGGCTAACATCACAACGCTTTACACTTCACAGGGGGACCAGGCAAGGCTGTGCACTTTCTCCCCTTCTTTTCACTATCTTCATTGAACCGCTAGCTGCAGCTATCCGCAAAGATCCCAACATTACGGGCTTACAAACACAGACCTATCACCATGAAATCAGCCTATGTGCAGATGACATAATTATCTTTTTACAAAACCCACAATCCTCAATAAATCAAACAATTAATTTAATTGAACATTTTTCAAAGGTTTCAGATTATTACATCAACTGATAAATAAATAAATAAATAAATAATATATAAATAAAAAATAAAATAAAATAATAAATAAGGAAAAGGAAAAAGAAAACAATAATATGTTGTTACATATTGTACATAATAATATAATGCATACTATATAATAATACAGTAAAAAATAGATACAGTGTACATGATAACTATGGGTGTTTAAAGGGGCTGGAAGCAAGTTCGCCATTTTATACTCACTACTGCCACCTCAGGCCATATGTGTAACTGCACCTTCTATATTAAGCTCGTGCATGATGGCAAGTGACACATTTTTGAGTGACCGTACAGGATTTTAGAGGCAGTTGTGGTGAACAGGTCTGAGCTCATTCTACACATTAGGACATGGCTGGAACATGTAGGGGGAGGAAAATGCTTAATTTTAACATTTTTAAACTCTTTATAGTCCCTTTAATGCGTAATTATTTGTAGATATTTATGAGTATGACAACGCCAAATATTATTGACCTCCGAACCCTCAGAATAGATATGTATACTAGATCTATATTATAAGTGAATGACACTATTATGACTATGTTATTTTTAAGGCTATATTATGTTTTCTTATTTTTTTAATTTTATCCTTCGTTATGTTTTGCTATTGTACTTTCTTGTTCGTTTCCTTCCTCCTAATCCAAATGGTCTGTATGATTTCAGTCTTGAATGTTTGCCCTCTCTCATGTTCACTACCCCATTCCGTTTACCTTTACCTCTATTATTATTGTTTCTTTACTATTATTTGTCACTATCATCATTTTTCATGTTCTATGATTTGTTTCTCACGATTTGTTATTGCTTTCATCTTTTTTGTTTTCTCTCTCATTCATATCTCACACCTGCTCATCACACACACCACACATCCACGCCAGGCAGAACCCAAGCACGATCCTAAGAATCAAATATTTACCTCGCCCTTATGTGTCTTTTGTATGTACTATTTGTAAGCTTTGTTTTATGTTAATAAAAAAAAAAAACTACAACAAAAAGTGACAAAAAGCAATGAAAAAAGCAATGAAAAAGATACGGGAAAAAAAGCTTGAACCAGTGTTAATTTTGACAACATATTTTATTTTAGTTTTAGTCTTTTGACTAAAATGTAATTTAATTTTAGTCAAGATTTAATAAAAAAAAAAAACTTTTCAATTTTAGTCTAGTTTTAGTCGACTAAAATTGCATGTCAATTTAGTCGACTAAATTTAAGACTAATTTAGTCGACTTTGCATTTATAATATTCATTATAATCATATTTAATCATGGTCCTCGACTTCATGGAGCTTCTTCCACATGAACAAAGCTCAGAGCTGCTCAAAGCGCAGAGAATTTAAATGATATGAGGCTTTTTCAGACGGTCAATAGAAGTTTGGATGATTTTAGTCTCTCCTTTTCATTTTTATTTAGTCTTATTTTAGTCGACTAAAATATCTGGACATTTTAGTCATAGTTTTAGTCTCATGAGAAACTTTTAATTTAGTTTTAGTCCAATTTTAGTCGTCAAAAATATCACTTTGACTAAAATTAAGACTAAATAGTTTAGTCGACGAAATTAACACTGGCTTGAACCCACCTGAAACAAGCACATGTTCTCCAGTTTGGCTTTACTCAAATTTAAAAGCTTCTTAAAAAAGTCCTGATCGGTTATGTAGGGGGTGAGGATTAGGTAGTGAGGCGTCACACTGGCCTATAGGCTGTGAGCTCTCCGGTCATGAAGCTTTTAAATTCAGGTAATGCTAAACTGGAGAAACTTAAGGTCAAGGCAAGAGGTTTAAAGGAACCACAACTGTTGCTCAAAAAGGAAATGACCATATTTGGATTACAGCGTCCCCTCCCTCACCTTTCGTGTAGCACACACTAAATACATCAGCAACCGTGAAGGGATGAGACGGGGAAGCGCCGTCGCGATTTCCGCAAAAGATCGTTAAAAAACAAGCATTAAAAAGGTTGAGGTTGGATCGCGCCATGTCCCCCCCTCCTCCTCCTCGTCCTCTTTCCTCCTCCTCTTAATCCCCCCCCCCCTTCTTGAACTCACTCCAACCACTAATGTTCAAGTGCAAAACTCTTCTCCGAGATTACCAAGTCAGTCGTCCCCATCCGCCAACTTTTTAAGCGCTTAATTGCGGCTCCCCTCGTACTCGGTGCACGGGTGGGGGGGGTCTGGGGGGATGGGGGGGGGACTCGGGCGACAATGAGGCTTTCGCTAATTATCTTCTTCAAAATAACATGTGCCCATTTGCGCATCGAATTCCTTTTGGTATTTAGAGGGTGTTGAAATAATTAATTGCACTAATGGCCCCATTGGCGTCGACGAGGAAGGAATCCTAATGCTCCGGCTTAATTAAATATTATCGCGCCGTTTAATCAATGCGTTTTAATTATTGACTCGGTATTTTTCGGCGGGGATCCGATCCGGGGTCCGCGGCGAAACAAAAAAAAAAAGAAAAAAAAAAAAAAAAAAAAAGGCTGATTGCGTTTTTCGCCCCCTTCATCCCTTGCTGATTCATAACAGATTTAAACGTTTATAGTTAAAAAAAAAAAGAAGAAAAAAATCTGCTTTTAATCAAGGGCTCATTTGGCCGCGGTCCATACGTTCTGGCGGGAGGGGAGACGTTCCGATCATTTCGATATCAATTTGCGCCTCACCCCCGGGTCGCGTCGTACATCTGTTTGAAAGACGTGCCCTAATTAGAGATGTGAGATGTTGCAATTACGAGGCCAGGAGTTGCAGCTCGCTCCTGGCCATTTGGATGGGGGGATGTGGGGGGGGGGGAGAGGGGGGGGTAGATGGCACGGTTCCATAGATTTCCAAGTATTAATGGCCAAAGCGGCGGTAATTCGCTCATTGTACGGCAGACAGGCAGGGGTTAATGGCGGCCATTACGATGTTTTGGCGTTTCAGAGGGATGCGTGCGCTGAGCGGGCTGTGATCAAGGCCATAGGGTTTGCAGGTGAAATATGCCCTTACCACAATGGAAGAAGAAATTCCATGGTGGAATAACCTGGTCATTCAGGATGTTCAGCTGATCTCATTGGGCGGCACGGTAGCGCAGCGGTTAGTGCTCTCGCTTCACAGTTACAAGGTCCGGTTTCGATTCCCACCTGCACGGGGCCTTTCTGTGTGGAGTTTGCATGTTCTCCCCTAGGTTTCCTCTGGGTACTCTGGTTTCCCCTACCACTAAAAACATGTACAATAGGCCAGGATGAATGATGTGTGTGAGTGAATGTATGGTGGTGGACAGAGCGACCGTTGGCGCAGACGTGTGTGATCACGAAAGCACTTCTGACAGTCTCCCCCAGGGGAAACTGAAGCTACAAACGTAGCTTTCCACCACCGAGTATGGAGTGAATGTACAATTGTCTCATGTAAAGCGCTTTGTGACCATGTCTGTGAAAGGCGCTATATAAATAAAGATCTTCTTCTTCTTCTCATTCTTAGGGTTGCTGAACCTAGACCTGACCAACTGCAGCAACAGATCAGAACAGTTACATCCAGGTAAAGGACAGGAAGCACCACAAGGACTAGATCAATATCCAATCAGAACTCAATCAGGTCGGTAATAGACCTAAATTATTTCTAAACTGGATGTAAACCATGTCTTAACCAGAATGTAACTTAGATGCAAAGCATAAATGAATTGAGCCATGGTCCCACCTGAAGATAGCCTGGCACAAGACCAGACTGATCCTCCATGTTCAGAGATGCATGGAGATACAGCTTGGAATTGTGGGATTTGAATCTCGCTGACTCCGGCAAAATCAAGACGAGCCAATCATAGCACAGGAGGCGGGAGTTAATGGTGCGTCATCTTCCGCGATAGGATTTCCCTTCAACCAGTTCTCTGAGGACTTTCACCGGGACATTTACTCGACTGCACATGTGGACGACAAAAAATCATGGCGGAGGACGTGAAGGCAAAGCGTAAGTCGCTTTGTGTTTGATTGGATCGCTCTCGTTCAAACTGCGATCGTTAGCCCCGCCTCCAGTCTCGATTTGGAAATTGCGTCCTATTACCACAATTCCAGACTGTCTTTTATAAATACATAAATAAAGTCAGTCTGGCTTTATGCCAGGCTAACCTGAAGAGGCCCCGATCCCGTCAGCCCTCGGAAGCTAAGCTGGTGGGGCCTGGTTGGTACCATGATGGAAACCGTTTGGGAAACACCAGGAAGTCTGGGGTGAATGTAGTGAGTGGTGGTGGGAGGTGCCTCAATCTTGTAAATTAAAACTTAAACAACTGGACTTGTGCTACCATACATTTTTCAGTTTCAGGCTGAGCAAAACAATTTATGAATATGTAAGTTAACAAGTATGAGTGAAACAAACCACAGCTCACTTTAGCACCCTTCAAAGTCAGTTTTCCAAAATATGGGCAACATGTGCCGATTGATTGGCCTGGACAAACTGTTTGCTTGTAACATGTAAGCTCACGGAGGTCTGGATACTTACGGCCTGAAACGACAGATCTATCCGGGTTTTTAGGATCTTCAGGAGACCCTGGCCTGAAGACCGAAGGGTGCATCCTGGGAAGTACCCAGTAGTATTCTGGGTGTGACTTGTCAAAAGTCTGGGCCTCAGCATTCTGTCAATCAGAGTCTGTTTTAAGTCGTCTCGTTGACCCTTGATAAAATCAGAATGGCAACAATCAATGCGAGACCAGATAAAAGCGTGGATGATCATCATTTTGCAAGTTTCGGTCAGTTGACGAGAGTGACCCTGATCAAACACAACCCCAAGGTGAGGATGGCTTCAACAGATGAGCCCGCAGCACCAAGGACGTTCTTGATCAGGGGGGCGTTTTCATCAGAAGCAATGAAAGTCTCTGTTGAGTGTGAGACCAAAGCCACATTTCTCCAAAGTCCTCTGATGGCATGCTCCTCCCCGTGGCCCCGCAGGATGGCACACTCCCCCCTTTCTTACCTCCTAATGACAGGAGCTTACCTCGGGCTGCCTCCCGCTCTGAGCCCGTGCCATATGCGGCAGAGGCAGGGGGGGCGGGAGCGCTTGGAGCCTGCCGGTCATGCACCCAAAACTCAGGTAAAGCGTCCCGAGCCGGATTCCCCCCCTACCTCCTGCGCGGGCACCCAGGGGAGAGGCGGCGCTGAAAGCCTAAAGGGCCTGGGCTGTTGGGCTGCCCCTCCCACGTGCTCCTGAAGCCATCTGCTCAGCCGCCCGCCCCCTCCCAGCTGGGCCACCTTTGATCCGGGCACACGTGAGCCAGAGTGGGGACGCTGACTGAGGGTTTCCGGTGCGCTCCGGGGGACGCAGGGAGGCAGGAGGTGTTGTTCAGGGACGCGCCGAGACGCAGGGCATCGGGGTGAAGGCGAGGAGCTTGGCGATGACAAGGCGCCGTGGTCATTTGTGTGGAAGGGTTTCCGCTCTGAAGGGTTCTCATAGGAGATCAGGGTTTGACACTGGACCAGGGTCTTTGTGTGGGACAGAAAATACACTATCAAGGGATATTCTGTTTGTTGTTGGATATCTAGGGTAAAATAGCTGTGAGCCAAAAGACTGACAAACCTATGTATATTCATCAAATGTATCTATTTTAATTTACCACCGTACTTGAAATGTTTTCTTGTCCCTTACACTTCATCCTCCCCTCTTAGACACTCTCAATATCCTATATTTACTGTTCCAACTGTGCATAAAGAGCTGGCCCGGAGGTCCTTCTCCTTCAGGGAATCATCTGCCTGTATCACTGAGGCCTTTATCAACCTTTAGTCCCTTCAAAATGTCTCTTTTTGTTTATCTAAAAACTGAATGCCACTGCTTGTAGTGCACTCTTGGTTGGAATAACATTATTATCTTTATTTTTTTACGGCTTTATTTTTCTACTGTAAAAATATTGTAAAATCGGAGATTGTCAGTATGAGGTATGAGCAAAATTGTACTGTGTTCAATGTTTACATTTGGTCCCCCTTGAAAACAAGATGCTGCATCTCAAGGGGTTTTCAATTAATAAAATTCAAATTCTGTGGAGCTATAGGAATATACTGGGAGAGGCCAATGCTAAAAACATCTTTGGTCTTTTTGCCTGACTGAGGGCACGCACAAAGACCAGACAGGTAGGCATCAACTCATCTAATCTCAGGCAAGAACATATCTCAGTATGGAAAAACAGTGGCCTGTTCCTATAAAGATTTACTCACTGTGGAACAAGTAACTTTTTTTTACCCAAGAGCAGATATATATTACTCAAGTAGAAGCAAAAAAAACTACTCTAAGAAGTACAGTTACTTCAAAAAAGTTACTCAAGTACATGTGCTTGAGTAAATGTTACTGGGTACTCCAGTACAATCTTAGTGTAATTCAGTTCCATCTGTAACAGTAGAATGTAGTAGAATATACTTGTATATATGCTTTTATAGCATATCCTTTGCTTGTTGCTAAATGAACATGTGAACATATGAACCATCTCAGACAGGTTTCAGAGCTGGTCTGTAGAGGCTCTGTAGCTCCGGAGTAAAAGCTGAATCCTGGTTTAGTTTTGACTTGTCTCCAAATCTTGCTTTGTTTGAATCTCGATCCTGGAGGAGCTGATTCAGTTCACAATCAGAAATGCTACATAAACATGTTTATGTAGCATGAGAAAATGTGTCTTTGGATCCAAAATGTTGCAGCCTCTGGTTAATTCCAATATTAATGAAATGATTATGAATATCAGTCCTGACTATATGTTAATATTATTTATCATTTGACACCCATTACAGCAGGAATGGGGGAAGTCCTGACCTTTTAGACGGAACCGTATTGTACATGTTTAGTGGCAGGAGTAACCAGAACACCTTGTGACAACCTTTCGAGGCATAAGGATGAAAACTTCACCATGAAAGGCCCCACACACCCCTGACTTTGTGAGAGAAAGGAAGCCAGCAAGTGAGAATTTCATGCATTCTTCAAACTTTGAACTTTAAACTGACACTAAATTAAATTATGATCTTTCAGAATACAGTATTTGTTTAGAATACTGTAAAAACACAATAATGCAATTCATACAAGGACTGAAACCCAAAACGTGACCTTTCAGCCGTTTCCACGACGTGTTCCCGAACCCGCTCCTCCAGTCTCGTCCCGGACCCCGGCTGGCTCTGCTGCTGGGAACCTGCAGGGCGGCCTCGGGATCCTCGATGCTCTTGAGTCCACTCTGCTAACCGTTGGGCGGGAAAGGGGGGAGGGAGAGGACTCGTCAACATCAGAACTGACCGTGTTTTTGGGAGGATAACCTTTTTTTTTTTTTTTTTTCTCTCCATAAATCCATCTTAAGCGGTCACATTCTCCCCGCGGCTAATAGGATCATGATGGGAATAATCTTTACAAATCTGCGCCGGCCTTCAACTCCTTCCTCTCGGTAAATGAACAATTTCAAGAGTCTTTCCTGTGGGACGCGGGAATAAAGACATTGTTGGCAGCGGGACAAGAAAGTCGGACAAAAACAGTGCGGTTTTCTCAAGAGAGATTTGGTCATTGTTGGAAGAAAAGCTGTGGCTTATACTAATGTATGATTGCAGGTCCAATGGCTTTGACTCACTAGGATTGAGCAGCTACATTTACTGAAGAACTGTCGAGGTTTTAAGGATCTGTACTTTTCCTTTCACTCCATTGCGTTTCTACAAATGTCCATGTGTTCTGCTCATTTTAAAAGCCTAACACGACACACTCTGAGCAGTAGGTGGCGCTGTGCAGATGTACTATCAAACAGGGGCGGACTGGGACTGAAAAAACAGCCCTGGACTCTGGTTCAGCCTGGCCTAAATTTGCGTAAATGCGACACTTCCACAAATACATATGTTGACCTCTTACCACCCGCCTTAACCGAGGGCATTTTCTCCAGTTCGGCTTTACCCAAATCCAAAGGCTTCTTGACCGGAGAGCAACACTGTAACGCCTCATTTGAAAGCTCAAATCTAAAAAAGTGACGGTAGCTTTTTGTCACGTTGTCGCTCCATTTTTGTTTGTTGTTGTTTGTTTTTGTTGCTTTTTCATTACTTTTTTTGTGGCTTTATCGCGTGTTTTCGTCACTTTTTTGTCACTTTTTTGTTGTGTTTTCGTCTCTTGTTTTTCGGGGGGGTTTTTGTCATGTTTTTGTTGTTTTTTTCACCGCTTTTTTCATTGATTTGTCATCACGTTTTTGTCACTTTTTGGTTGCTTTTCCAGCACATTTTTGGTTTTTGGACGTTTTTCTTTGAAGCTTTTACATTTGGGTGAAGCTCGGTTACGCCCGGGGGTGAGGGTAAGGTAAAGTGAGGGGCCAGACCGGTGGCTCTAGAGCCAGCGGCCCTTCTGTGCTCTTCCAGAATGGACATATGGCCAGTCCGCCCCTGCTATCAAATGCCTGTCAAAGACTCATCACGACAAGGAAGAAGATTTGTCGCCATCATGTTGCAGTACACAGGGGTAATTCTGTCTCAATTCATATGTTTTAGCAGTTGTTTAACCTTAAACACAAAACACAAAACAAAGAGTCATGAAAAAGCAACAAAAGAGCGACAAAAATGGACATGTACATTAGTTTTGGTGATCAGACCCCAGCGGTAACATCGATGTATGAAAGTCAGTATGGATGAACATCTTGGAGTTAGGGATGTCTTCCCCTGGAGCCTGGACACTGGTGGTGGTATAGGAGACCCGTGAAGCTGCAGCAGGGAGAAGCCGTGGATGGAAGGGGTGGAGGTGGGTCGCAGCGCAGCTGGGAAGCGAACAAACCATGACGGCCGAGGGCGATGATTGGCCGCTACAGAGGTGATGGCTCAGGTGGAGGTGTGACCATCATTGGCTGGAGGTAGGTGATGCTGAAATTAGTCTCCCATGTTGAATTAACGCTGAGGTTTCATTATACCTCTTTTTATCCACTTAGAAAATCCACATGTTTAATTTTGTGTGACTTGGATCGTGAACTACTCACAGGGAAAACGTGGAAGAGCTTGATCACTTCTAATTTCACCCCCATTTGGCCCCATAGAGGAGAGGAGGAGAGGCTAAATGTGAACAACATCTTTGGTCTTTTTGCGTGACCAGACAAGTATGCATCAACTCAGCTCAGGCAAGAATATAACTCAGTATGTAAAAACGGTGGCCTGTTCCTTTAATGAAGGAAACGAGCTAAACATCTCAATCACTGTGTGAAATATCAATGATTTCACTTGCAGCTTATTTGCCTTGCCTTCCAATAAAAACATTTCAAATATTGTTTCATGTTAGATTGACCAGAATTCACTGTAAAGGAACGGGCCACCATTTTTACATACTGAGATTTGTTCTTGCCTGAGCTTAGACGAGTTGATACGTACCTGTCTGGTCTTTGTGCATGTGCTCAGTCACGCAAAATGACCAAAGATGTTGTTAGCATTTAGCAGAGGTGGGAGACTCGAGTCACATGACTTGACTCGAGTCAGACTCGAGTCGCAATTTTCGGGACTTGAGACTTACTTGACCAAAGCTCCAAAAACTTGAGACTTGAGGCCAATGACTCTCAATGACTCGCTGTGACTTTATATTTATTTTTTATTAGAGTGAAACTGTCGAAAGATCAGGATTCATTTCGTAATCTTTGTTTACATTATGGTAATTAGCCACATGCGTGTTCGGTTTACCGAAGCGTCAAAGCGTCAAATCAATACAGGCGAAAAGGCAGGAGGAAATACGACGTGTTTCTTTGGATGCATGAAAAGTTTTCTAAAGACAGTGAAGAGGAGGAGATTTACGGACAGGAAAATGTTTGAAACAATGGAGTGTACCTACATCGCAGACGGGCGTCCTCCGGAACGACGATGCGTAAGAGCTGATTAATCAACAGGAATCTCGGGACTTTCCGATGTTTTAAGGCGTTCACACAAAGTTTACAGCATTTAGTGGCTAGTTTACGCATCCGCGCACAGCCCAGTGACAGCGGGACTGAAGGCTACGCAGTTGCTATTTTGAGCAGGGGCGAATCCGAGTATACAGGGGCTGGGGCATTACAGGGGAACCACTGACAGAAAAACTGCCAGAAACCAACAAAAATAAGAATATTGTTTCATTTTTATATTTCACACTACAAGGAAAAGCAGCTCATGTTTAAAAGACTCTGTTTCATTTTTTTTAAGTCGGCCCCCCGGGCCCCCTTCTTTAAAATGTTGTCCCAGTAATTTTGTACATAGACTGGAGCATCTAAAATATATATAGTTTTGAATGTTTTGGTGATTAAATATTAATTAAACTTTAAATCCCAATCCATGAGATTTTGAAAAGTTTGATTTCAGCCTAAATGTTCAAAATTGCTATATCTTGAGAAAGCACTTGTTATTTTCAAGATTAAACACATTTTGAAAAGTAGACACGCTGGCATTTGTGACTTGAGGTGACTTGACGGCTAAAGCAAGACTTGACTTGACTTGACTTGACAAAAGCTATGACTTGACTTGACTTGACTTGACCCTATGACCGATTGACTTGGACTTACTTGAGACTTGGACCTTCACGACTTGGACTTGACTCGAGACTTGTATTTAGTGACTTACTCCCACCTCTGGCATTTAGCCTCTCCCAATGTATAGCTCCAAACGAGGGAGAAGTTAGAAGCGACCAAGGTCTTCCATGGGCACGCACCAAGACCAGACGTATCAACTCGTCTAAGCTCAGGTAAGAACATATCTCAGTATGGAAGAACAGTGGCCCGTTCCTTTAAAGGCCGTACAACTGAGCAGAACTCAGCGGTTCCCGGGCGCTTTACGATGCCTTGTCTCAAAAAGAGGAAAAACCACAGAGTGAACGCATTTTACCCTGCGCTGAAACTCAGTGCAGCGCCGCATGAAAATAAGCACTCTGAAATTCCACTAACCTTTGGCTGTTTGGAGAAAATAGCAATCGCAACGGTGCGGCGCCCAGACGCGCGGCCCCCCATTCTCCACGCGTCGCTCAGGCCGGCCCCCTCGCCCCGCCGGGACGGGCGCAATACCCATGCAAACCCCTCATTGTCGAATCAAACGCTGACAGCACTTACAGTCGCAATCTAAGTGTGCCATTAAAGCAAACATGCGAGCCGGAGCGGGGCTCAGCGCGGAGGAGGAGGGGGCCATTTGTCAAAACAGAGATGGAAACGACTTTGGAAAAAACAGGAGCGGACAAACTAGTTCTACTTCTGCGCCAGATGCAGCGAACAGATTTACAGTTTCCCATGTAGATTCAGGGAGAGATGGTGAGGAAGGCCCCGTCCACACAGAGTCAAGCTCATCGGACATTTCGTCGAACTGAAGAAATAAGGGGAAATTTCAATATTCAAAAGCAAACTGGAAATGACGGGAAACTTTTCATGGGGTGAAAAAATTCAGCCCATACTGCCGCTGGAAGTGTTTTGGACCGTCATATTTGTATTTTTGACAAACTTATGTAGTAATAATACTTATTTCCCAGGTAATTTACATTTAATGTCAGTTTGTGAGTCAGTTTTAAAGGGACTCTACGGAGTTTAAGGCGAGACCCGGTTTTTTACACACATTTTATGATTTCACATAAAAATAAGGCATTTTGAGCATTAAAATGGCCAAAATTGCCAATATTTTGGGCAACGAAATCAAAATTGAGCCAGATTAAATGTTAAATGGTTTTATTTTATTGACATATTAGTAACTAAGATTTTTTCAGAGGGGATTTTGGATATTTTGTTTAGTTTTTCAATAAACTAATCATCAGTGAAAAAATCTGTAAAAACTCAAATTCCGCCTGTTTTTTTTGTTTCAAAGCTGAATAAATCAGGCTAGGAATTAGATATTAAAAAATCCCTCTGAAAAAACCTTCAAAATATTGTTAGGTCTCAGACTGGAAAGTTTGGAGTCTGTGGGAGCTTCTATAAGGGCTCAGGCTCTGCCCGAGTGCGGCTTCTCTCATTCAGAGAAAACCAGCCCTGAAGTTTTGTAGCGAGTGCTCATGCTCGGCCCGTTCTTCCACTTTTCCGCTCCAGCGTCTCGTAGGAGGAAAAACACCATATTTGGGTGAAAGCGTCATCACGGGGGCCCTTCGCAGGACACGTGGATGTAAAATCTGTCAATATTTATGAATGAAAACTCGCGGGAAAGACGGCCTTTCTACGCGGCGCAGCAACTACCTCCGGGTTGCCCCCACCTCGCAGACAAAACATCATGAAATAAACATCATGCGGGGTGAGTTTTGTCATTTTTATATCTGACATGAAAACTAAGATGTAAAGGGAGGAAAATAGATACAAATCTTCACTTCGACCACTACGTGAAAAATCAATACTTTCACCTGCCGTGTCTCGCCTTAAAATTGTTAAAAGTATGCATTTTCCTTCCCCTCCATGTTCCAGCCATGTCCTAATGTGTAGAATGATCTCAGACCTGTTCACCACAACTGCCTCTAAAATCCTGCACTGTCACTCAAAAAGATACTTCAGGTCCGAAGTGCCACGAGCTTAATATAGAAGCTGCAGATACACACAAAGACCTGAGGTGGCAGTAGTGAGTATAAAATGAACTAATAAACTTGAATCTAGTCCCTTTAAATGCTTTTTAACCTCTTAACTCCCGCCTGAACCGAGAGGATCTTTTTCCTCATGTCATCAGATTTTTTTTCCATCATGTTTTTGTTGGGTATTCAACTAATTTTTGTAGCTTTTTTGTCATTTTTTATCACATTTTTGTAATATTTTTGTCACATTTTTGTCATTTTTTCGTCCGTTTTTTGTCACATTTTTTCGTCCGTTTTTTCTTAAATTTTTAATACATTTTTTGTAATTTTTTTGTCACATTTTTATCACATTTTTGTCATATTTTTGTAATTTTTCTGTCACATTTTTGTCATTTTTTCGTAAATTTTTTTGTCAATTTCTTGTGACATTTTTGCCACTTTTTCACACATTTTTCGTCACTTTTTTATCAATGTTTTCCCACTTTTTTGTCACATTTCCATCATTGTTTTCGTCTCAGTTTTGTTGCTATTTTCACACCTTTTATCCCAGAAGCTTTTGGACTGGGGTAAAGCCAAACTGGAGAAAACGTGCTCGGTTCAGGTGGGAGTTAAGGGGTTAAGGCCTTCATTTTGGCACAGTTCACTTAAAGGTGCATTATGCAACATTTACGTGGAGAAAAAAAAGTTGATCTCTGTGTGTATTTGACCTTACAGTGACCGAGCGGCTGTATGAGTGGTCAACACTCATACAGCCTCATACAGATGGAAAGTAAAGGCACCATGCCTTTACTTTCCATCACAGTGGCCTGTAGGACGCTCCAGGATCAATAGTTTGGAAGGTTTTCTCTGCTGACGGAGCCTCTCACCAGAAAACCTACAAAACTACTGATCCTGTAGCGTTGTGGAGACTATGATGAAAAGTAAAGGTGCCATGCTGACCACTCATACAGCCACTGGGTCAATACAAGTGGTATAATCGGATTTATTAGTCATTAGTCGTGTGTTGTGTTCAGAATGAAGCCGATGTACAGTATACAGCTGTAAAATAAGATCACAGTCTTCTCGTCGCACCTCTGCACTTCTACTCCATCTTCAAACGTCTTCCCCCCAAATCCGTCTTGTTTGCCGACTTTGACACCGTGCGGGGTCGTCCATTGTCCCCGTGTCGGCGTTGGATTTATGCCTCCTTTACAGTTGTGTGGAAGGGCAGGACAGGATGCTTAGGAGCGCACTACAAAGGCTCAACAATGGCTTCCTTCAAAGACACCTTGAGCAGCGCGATCCGTCTGCTCTGACAGGGCGCCTCTGGGCAGGTGTCTGGGCCACAAAGGTCCCCTCACATGTCCGCGCCCGGGCCGGACAAATCAACTGCCCGCCTCCATTGTGTCGCCGGAGATGGATGCGTCCGAGACGGCACCGCTGTCCCTCAACGCGATAGAGGTCTGGCCGCGAGGGGAGCTTTGTTCAAGGGGCTAATCGGAGCATTGACAATCCCTTCACTGTATTCACTGTTAAGGAACACAGGGGTCTTTTGTTTTTTATATTTACTCCTGTAGAAAGTGTAAAAAGGTGGGTGGACTTTTATGCCATTTTAAACACCTTGAACACGCTCTTGATAAATCCTCCAAGCTGCATTTAGACTCCAAGATCGGCCATGTGGACCAAATACAGGCTGAATAAACCTACATTTATACGGCCTTGGTGATATAAATGATTTGCAAAAACAGAGGTTAGGTAACTTTGTGTGAAAGAGCAAGAAAAATAGTGTTCAAGACAGAGCGAAATAGTGCTCAAGACAGAGCGAGTCAAAACAAGACTTAAAAATAGAGCTCAAGACAGAGCGAAATAGTGCTCAAGACAGAGCGAGTCAAAACAAGACTTAAAAATAGAGCTCAAGACAGAGCGAAATAGTGCTCAAGACAGAGCGAGTCAAAACAAGACTTAAAAATAGTGCTCAAGACAGAGCGAAATAGTGCTCAAGACAGAGCGAGTCAAAACAAGACTTAAAAATAGTGCTCAAGACAGAGCGAAATAATGCTCAAGACAGAGCGAGTCCAAACAAGACTTAAAAATAGTGTCAATACAGAGCGAAATAGTGCTCAAGACAGAGCGAGTCAAAACAAGACTTAAAAATAGTGCTCAAGACAGAGCGAAATAGTGCTCAAGACAGAGCGAGTCAAAACAAGACTTAAAAATAGTGCTCAAGACAGAGCGAATCTAAACAAGACTTAAAAATGCATATAACTGAAAGTATTTTATCTACACTCTTGCCTCTTACTGTAATTGATTAATTCTATGTTGATGTTTGTATTGATTGTATTTGTTTTCTTATATTTATGCAACTGTGAAGCACTTTGAATTGCCTTGTGTATGAATTGTGCTCTACAAATAAACTTGCCTTGCCTTGCCGTGATCTGCAAAGACTCCAGCTGGTCCTTGTAAGGTTTCTGGTTACTGAGCTTGAGCTGTTTTGCAAAGAAGAATGGGTAAATATTCCAGTCTCAAGATGTGAAGGACTGGTAGAGACAAACCCCAACAGACTCGCAGCTGTAACTGCAGTAAAAGGCAGTTCCACAAAGTATTAACTCAGGAGGTATAGATACTTTTGCAAATCCCCTTTTTTCAGATTTTATTTATTAAAAAAGTATAAATCATGTATAAATTTCACTTCGCGATTGTGTGTCACTTCGTGTGTGTCTTTCACGTAAAATTTCCATTATATGTTTGTGGACCATAGCAACCCTGTGTGTGCTCCAGTCACTTCGATTTGGGTGAATGTAGTAAGGGGGGCGATGCCACAGACTACATGACAGCGGGTCATCTCATGATCCGAAGGTTGGGGGTCCTGTTGTTCCTGTTCCTGTCGGGCTATATCCACACAAAAACACTTATCATTTCAGAAGCTGTCTCTATAAATACGGACCCAGCTCAGTAAATGTGTGCGTCCAATGTGTGGTTTTCCTTTTTTGTCAGTGTCACCTGTGGCTCGCCTGTGGGGCAGAAGAGCAGAGGTTTATATATACATTATAAAGTCAGTAGAATATGGAAAAACACATACAACGCTGGTTCTTTTCATTTGATTTTAGACCGTAAAAAAATCATCAAAAGTCATTGAAGGGACTATACAGAGTTTAAAAATACTATAATTAAGCATTTTCCTCCCCCTACATGTTCCAACAACGTCCTAATGTGTAGAATGAGCTCAGACCTGTTCACCAAAACTGCCTCTAAAATCCTGCACTGTCACTCAGAAAGGTGTTACTTCGGGTCCGAAGTGCCGTCATGCACGAGCTTAATATAGAAGCTGCAGTTACCTGTATGACCTGAGGTGGCAGTAGTGAGTATACAATGGCTAACTTGCATCTAGCCCCTTTAAATACATTTTGTGGTAAAAATTATGACATTGCTCAGCGATTTTAAAGGAATAGGCCACAGTTTTTACATAACAAGATATGTTCTTACCTCACTTTAGTCAAGTTAATATATCCCCGTCTGGTCTTTGTCACGTAACTTTATTTAAATAGGGAACACGTGGAAGAGCTTGGTAGCTTCTATCATGAGCTTTTTTGGAGCTATATGACATGTGGAAGAGGCTGCGTATGTGCTCCGTTTGCGTGACAGAGCGCACGGACAAAGACCAGACGGGGATATACTGTATTAACTCGACCAAGGTTAGGTAAGAACATATCTTGGTATGTAAAAACGGTGGCCTGTTCCTTTAAGTGTATAAGGTCATTGAAAATACCAAAATGATGGTTTGAAACAGATTGAGTTGCAGATTGAGCTGATATATCTTTTTACTCAAAAGTTTCCTGTTTTGACCAATTCTCTTTCGTCGGTTTGATAAAATGTTTGCAAATCTTAAAAAATAAAATCAGTGCCGTTGTTTTCAATAAAAGTCCACAGGGCAAACCCCTTCCACTGTGTGAAGTGGTTTGTCTGACTTGTGTCATGTGAAAGGCGCTATACAAATAAGCTGATTTAAATGAACTTGTTTCTGCCTGTAGAAATGCTGAAAAAAGCGGCAATATTAGAGCAACTTACCAAATTAAAATTGACAAACAAAAAATATAGTCCTCACCAAAATTGGAGTAGATGGACACATTTCTAAAATCCTTTGTGACGTTCTGCTCACCTGAAGTCTGTGTCTTTGTTGTCGGCGTCTTATTTGTGATGCCAGGCGCTTCACTCATGTGTCGCGTGTCCTGTCAGGGCGCATTACGCGTGTCCCGGAGCCTCCTCAGCTTTCCCGCTGGATCCGCACAGTGACGTCTGAGCGGCGGCCATCTTGTCATCTCCCTCACATCTCCCTCGCACGTCTCCGCGTGCCGGAGACAAGTGAAAAAAGCCGACGCGTCTCCGGGCTGACACCGCAGTCACTTCAAGGAACTCCTTTCAACGGGAAAAACAAAGGCTCACCTGACAGAAGCGTGCCGAGCCGGAGAGGAGGCCGGAGAGAGCAGAGGGGGTTTCCGCGTTAGCATACGCACATGCTAACGTTTACACCCATTCACGCGGTCGGGGCTGGCCTGCAGGTGAAACGCCACATTATAGGTAATGAGTAACGGAAACCAGTGGTTCCCAACCCAGGGGCCCAAAGCTTTGCCTGGTCAGACGGTCAAGTACGTTGAGGTGGGGCTTCAAGGAAAAGGGGTTGGGAACCACAGATGTTAACAATGACACGAAATACACTGCGTTCCAAATAATTATGCAAATGACATTTTTCAAAGATTTTCTAAATTGTCAACTCAAAGGAGAGTCAGCATAATTTTCAAGTCTTTCAAGTCATTTAAATCTCCCAGTGATAACAGTATTGTTTTCAAAAATGAATATAGTAAAAACCTCAAAATCTACTGTTCCAAATTAGTATGCAACTCATTGTTTCAATACATGTTAAAGCTTGTAATTAACTGAAGATGGTCATTTGTTGAATTTGTAGCATTAGGAGGTCATATTTACTGAAATCAAAAGCTATTTCAATCAAAAAAATCTTAACAGGTCAAGTTATATTTTACCATAGGAACCCTTGTGTGATAGCAGCTTCCCAATTCTTTAAATCCATTAAACTTGTAAGTTTTTGGACAGTTTCTGCTTGGATTTCTTTGCAGGATGTCAGAATAGCCTCCCAGAGCTGCTGTTTGGATGAAAACTGCCTCCCACCCTCATAGATGTTTTTTTTTGTTGAGGCTCCAAAGGTTCTAAACAGGGTTGAGGTCAGGGGAGGAGGGGGTCCACATCATGAGTTTCTCTCCTTTTATGCCCATAGCAGCCAGTGATGCAGAGGTATTCTTTACAGTATGACATGGTGCGTTGTCATGCATGAAGAGGATTTTTTTAGGGAAAGCACTTTTTGTACCATAGAAGAAAGTGGTCAGTCAGAAACTCCACATATTTTTCAAAGGTCATTTTCACACCTTCAGGGAGCCTAAAAGGGCCTAATGGGGCCGACCAGCTCTCTCCCCATGATTCTGGCCCAAAACATGACTCTGGTGGCCATTCACCAACCATCCACTACTCCACCCATCTGACCATCCAGGGTTACACGGCCTCATCAGAGAACAAGACTGAAAATGAGTCGTCATGTATTTCTGAGCCCGTTGCAGCCGTTTCTGTTCATGAGCTTCAATGAACCGTTTAGGGGAGGCCCGGATAGAAGGTTTATGCACAACTGCAGCCTCTGGAGGGTCCTACACCTTGATGTTCGGGAGACTCCAGAGGCACCAGCAGCTTCAAATACCTGTATGCTGCTTTGTAGCATCTGTTCTCTTAATCTGATGTGTTTGTCTGGCAGAAACCGTCCTCATTGTGCCTTTATCTGCACAAACCCGAGTGTGCTCTGAATCATCCACATATCTCTCATCAGTATGATGATTACGCTTAATCTTGATCTCTCATGAAATGTCGAAGGTTTTCATACCTAGACCAAGGCATTCAAGTGTTTCACCCTTTTCATCAGCAGAGAGATCCTTTTTCTTCGCCATATTGCTTTAAAATGATGATCTGCATAATAAAGTGGAACATCTTCAGCAGTTTTTCCCTTAACTGGGCTGAACCTGACAACTACTCATCCCAGGTCTCTGAGATTAATGTCAGTGATTCAAAGAGCCCCGAGACACAATACCATCTATGAGTTTCATTAAAAAAAAACGTTTTTACCTTTTTGACACAAAAATACAATTTGTACAATAATTTGGAACGCAGTGTATACACAAGAAATGTAATATTCCTAAACCTGACAGACTGGATGGACGGACTACCACTATCACACCACAGCTCAGCAGAAGAGACCACAAATTCACGGCAATTGTAGCCTCTTCATTCCTTGTACAGGAAAGGTTCAAATGAATCTCGACGTAAGCGTAAGTAATTTGAACCCAAATGAAGACTTTTGAGCAGATTCGGTGAAAGACAAGAGTGTTCTGGCTGGGTTCTTAAAAAGTCTTTTGAATGAACTGATCCCGTTAAAAAGCCATACTTCCAATCACTAATGAGACAAAATGTAATTGTGCAATGCAGTTAGAAGGTAAAGAGTAATGAAGCCTGATCAGAGTGCACCATTTCTGTGCATGATCACCCCGTGTCCGTCTTCAACACATGATTGGAGTGTCAGGGGTTCGATTCCCAGTTCCCGGAGGGATTCCTTGATGTAAAGAGCTTTGGGTGAAAGCACTTTACAGGTTGAGACCATTTACCACTAATAATATAATAGCAATAGGGTTTATGTGTATATGAGAGTGAGTGGTTGGTAGTGGTTGGAGGGACCGATGGTGCAGATGGACAGCCTTGCTTCTGTCAGTCTGCCTCAGGGCAGCTGTGGCTCCTGTTCCACCCTCTCCACTCCTCTTCACACTCTCTGCTTGTCCAGCTATAGGGAACAGACAGGTAGACTGACAGAGGCAAGGCGGTCCAGTGTAAAGGCACAAAGAGTGAAAAAACAGACGACCCAATGAACAAATTGCCATGCAGCCACAAACTCTTTGAATCTGAGCGCCCTGAAGGAACCAAGTGCTGTTGGAATTGTTGTGGCTGCTCTGAACAATGACCTGATGGTTGGCTAATTAACTAGCATGACATGCACCTCATGCAAAATGACAATTGAAACAATTGCACCTGGAGTAACACACTGAATAAAAAGTCACTTGATAAATCTGTAAAGTAACTGTACTTTAAGTAAATGATGCTACTAGAATGTAAATGTTCCCTGTTAAATCCATGTGAAATAGTGAATATAGTAGATGAAGCACTCATTGTGCTGGCATTACCGACACCGGGCTCACCTTCTGCACGTTGCGCGAAAGCTTAGCATTAACATTCCCGTAACGGCCTTTCCGACGTACATATTTGATCTCCCGACAAAAAAACAACGCAAGAACTCAATTAAACCCCCGACCATTGAGTGACAGTTTCATTTCCAGAAGCCACTCCCGCCCTGTGTAATAACTCCAGTCTACACACGCCGCGCACAAACGCTCGTCCAATCTCAGCCAAAGGATCCAATTCGGACAAATTACTTTTTCTTGGAGAAACGCATTCGCCGTGATTAACCTCATGTTCGTTTTTTTTTTTTTTCATTTGGCTAACGTCCCGGTCAGATTAAGCTAGCTAACGAGCAGAGCAGCTGGAGTTTAGAGAAGAAGGACTGAGCCATTTTGATAGCCTCCTGCAAGAGTAATTGGGGTTAATGACTGCCGCGGCATTACAGGGAATTATTACATTTGGTCAGATGATGAAAAATCTCGCCGGCGTTCATGGACGGTCATTTTCGAGCCCGGTTTGGAAAACAGTCAGGGTCCAGATGAAAACGATTTCGGAATTTCTGAACCGGAAAGTGTTGACGGTTTTGTCATGATTTTTCAGTAACAATTCCAGATGAATAATTAGCGGTCTGGGCTTTATTGCTTTCCTGTTGGTTTAAGTTTGTTGTAATGCTCAATGCAGCCCATTTTTTGCAGCTGTGAAGGGAAATGGCTGTTTGTTAATGAAAACAAAATGCTACTTTTAAAGATTTAATGACTCCATACATACCTTTTTCTTCACGATCCATGTTACAGTGTTGTTCGCGCACTGCATTCTTGGGGCTTGGTGTTGACATTAAATCGCTATTTATCAAACTGGGTCAAGCTACAGTCGTACTATCTCTGTCTTAGCCTTGACTGTGGTGCTCAGGCGCCCACTCTCAGCCACTGAATGTTTGCTTGTGTATCAGTCTGACGCTCTGAGAGGGGGTTTATCCCTTTTCTGTGGGAGCAGAGACTGACTTGAATGGTAGGACCAGCGCAATGTCTCGAGTTCATGTCTCCGGGTCCTGTCCCGATGGTAAATAAACTTCTCCTGTATAAGACATCCAGACTGCTGCCTGTTCTTCATCTATGACTCTCAAACACTATTGTTAATTCTCCAACAGTGATGATAGACAGGACATTGTTATGGATGTAAATGATGGTAGACCCAGACATGTGTTTTCCTATTCAAGGAATTTGGCCTGAAATGAACAAATGACAATGGCTTGGATATATTTTGTGCTGTATTTCAAGTTTATTTCATAAATTCATGCTTGCAGTCAAAAACTGAATATCATCAAGGAATTACAATGAAAACATTATTAGTAAAAACACTTTTGTAAAATTTTCATGAGATAAGATGACCCTTTCAAGTCCTTATTGTACAGCCTCACCACTGTTGGCAGCACAGATTGTCCAAATCTTTCTGTGCGATACTTGTACTCCAAGATGTTATTTCCACTGTGCAGATTTCTTTCAGAACTTTGACCTCTAGTTCTTGGCAGCTGTTGGTGTAGTGGGTGTCCACTGTGGCCCATCTCTCAGAGCAGCTTCACAGCAGCCTTCTCTCTCCTGCTCAGCAGTGTGGGTGCCTCAGGTGTGGCTCCTCCATACTGTAAGCATGGTCTCACGAGTGAGGTGTAGATGGTCAGTAGATCCTGTTGTGGCAGGCCCTGTCTTGCCAAGACAGTCAGGAAATGAAGGCGCTTGGAGGCTTTCCTCACCATTTGGTCAACATGTGAGTCCCCACTGAGGTCTGAATGGAGATGGAAGCCCAGGTGTTTGGTGGTTGTAACAACTGGGACCTCCTCTCCACCCAGGACCAGAGGAGCAGTCTAGGGCAGATTTATTGCGAAGCAAATACGGAGCTCCACAGATTTGTCTCCATGAAACTGCATGCTGCTTTCTTTTGCCCATTTATCCAGCTGTTGGGCTTCCAGGGCCATGAATTGTCGCTCCCAACTTTATTGAGAGGAATGGCCCATGACAGCCCGATGTCATCTGCATATCCTCTGTCCAAGGTGCCCATCAAGAGCGCCTCACAGGTGGACATGTACAGAAGGAACAAGTGAGGAGAGATGACCCCTCCTTGTGGAACTCAAGATGTGACCTCTGTCCATCCGCTGTGGACACTTTCATGTCTTGGGTGTTTTTGCAGTGAGAGCTTTCCTTTGGTTTGTGCCATAAACAAAAGACACTCCGATGATCAGAGCTATTGTAGAGCTAACATGCAAAAGCCACGTTAGCTACCTTACATTATTCAAAGTGGACACTCGGTAAGTTGTCACATGGACG
This sequence comes from Gobius niger, assembly GCF_951799975.1. Taxonomy (NCBI): domain Eukaryota; kingdom Metazoa; phylum Chordata; class Actinopteri; order Gobiiformes; family Gobiidae; genus Gobius; species Gobius niger. The sequence continues at coordinate 3,788,190 of NC_136867.1, forward strand.
GCGGGGTTGGTCGTCACATGGGGGCATACAGCGGGAACCATATGTTTACATACATTTCATAAAAAGACACATTTGCATTTTTTTCTCCCTGTCTGACATGAAACCAGATTAACTTTTTTTTTTTTTAGTTCAAGTAGAATTTAAGATAATATTTCTATTTGTTAAATGCCAGAAGAATGAGAGATAGAATTTTCTACACAATGTTTTATTACTTTTTACAAAACCTTTTTACATACATTCAGTCCATGTCGGTACAGGAGTTGTTTCACTCTGGATAATGACAAACTCTTAACAGGTTCAGCATCTTCACCAGGTCTTTTGCATTTGTTCTTGGGTTGATCTTCACATTTCAGACACAACACGTTCATCTCTGGGACACAGAACCCGCCTTCTTTCTGATCTGTATGATGACTGGACATTTCCATCATTGGTTTTAACCAATGAACCTGGACCTTCAAGTGTCACCAAAGGATGAACCAGACTTGTGCTTCCAACGTCATCATCTGGGCTTTCACAAATTGTTTAAAGGTATAGTAATCTTAGTGTATGTAAACTTCTGACTTTGTAAAAAGTAATAAAACATTGTGTAGAAAATTCTATCTCTCATTCTTCTGGCATTTGACAAATAGAAATATTTTTTTTAAATTCTATTTGACCTGTAAATGGTGTAGAATATTTGTTTTTATGTTCTCTTTATTTTAAAATTATCTTTCATAGCTGTATGTCCGGGTCATTTGGTGAATTTGCACATTTTTAATCACGTTTTGCAAAAAATCAACACATCTGGCAATGCTTTTGAACTATATTAAAAAACTCCATTAAAAAAAATTGTGACAACCAACCCCAAACACATGGGGCACATAGTCACAGTCAATTATCTTCTGTTTGACGGTTTATAACTATTTATCGCAATACGACAGGAAAATGAAAGCGGGGTCTATTTCAAGTTAAAGCTTTCTTTTCATGCAGGTCTGACTTTGGTGGGACTTTCTGTTGTTGAGTCGTGAACTCTAGAAAGAAACAAACTGCTGCTCCATTTGAAAAAAAAAAAAAAAAAACGGAAGTAGAATAAGTAATACCTGTTGCCATGCCCCTCCTCTTCCCATCTGCCTCCGTTAGCGTGTGACATTTCAGTTTAGGCCGGTGTTTACGTCGCTTTGACCCACGCTCGGAACTTCTCAAGTGCACAAACAAATTGATACCTCTCGTCGCCTCTTTAAGTTAAGGACTCTCTCGCAAAAAAAAAACGGAGCGAAGAGGAAGGGAAAGTGACAGAGAAAGGAAAATCCCAGGGTGATTACCAGATCGGCGCACGCCACGCTGCAATTAGCACGACTCCGAAAGTGAAATGGCCGTTTAAAGGGCAGCCGAGCATCCTGCGGAATTAAAGAAGGGCCTTATTAGTGCACTCCAAGCTGACAAGGGAGCAGCCTTCAGCCCGAGTGAGCAGGGCAGTGGAGCGAGAGGAGGGGGCAGTGGAGGAGGAGTGGGCAGTGGAGAGAGGAGAGGGAGGTTATGTATGCGAGGATTCATCGCGGCAAATTGAGATTTACATTTGGGACAAACGAGATCACGGGGACGTTTGTTTTGAAGGAGCTGAGATGCAGTATTTGTTTGTAGAGCCGCGTTTTGTAGGAACATGACCATTGTCCACTATTAAAACATTTGTACATTCTCATTTTATAATTTCTTTGGATGGAAAGGAAAGGCGCTAAGCTAATCACCCATACAGCCACTGGGTCACTGAAGTCAAATACACACTAATATCAACCGAAAAGTTGCAAAGTGCACCTTTAAAGGAATAGGCCACCGTTTTTACATACTGAGATATGTTCTTACCTCACTTTAGACGTGTTAATATATCCCCGTCTGGTTATCTATATTGTGAGGTGTAATGATACGAGGAGTAAAACGTCCGCGCAGTAACTCCTAAAGGTTATTGACGGAAGTGAGCGGGGAAGTCTTTAGGAGTTACTGCGCGGACGTTTTACTCCTCGTATCATTACGCCTCACAATATAGTCCCCCTTTTTATTTGCTTATAAAATCGACATGCTACATTTCTGTGTAAATATACTTCGCATGAAAACACTTCACGTAACTTTATTTAAATAGGGAACACGTGGAAGAGCTTGGTAGCTTCTATCGTGAGCTTTTTTGGAGCTATATGACATGTGGGAGAGGCTGCGTATGTGCTCCGTTTGCCTGGCAGAGCGCACGGACAAAGACCAGACGGGGATATATTAACTCGGCTAAAGTGAGGTAAGAGCATATCTCAGTATGTAAAAACGGTGGCCTATTCCTTTAAATTAAATATTTGTATACATTTGAAAACGGTGGCAGGTGAAGCAGGGATGAAATGTGATTCTGTGAAATGCATAGTGTCCACTTTCCATAATTTTTCCAGACGTTTATCTAGAACAGTGGTTCTCAACCTGGGGGTCGGGACCCCCATGGGGGCCGCGAGACAAATTTGGGGGGTCGCCAGATCATTTAGATAAAATATACATAATATATACATCATTAGCAAATTATCTAATGTTTTTATTGTAGCATGTGTTTGCAATTTTACCAGAGTGCCATTATTTGATCGTAGTTTGATGCATTTTTATTTCAGCCATTTATTTTTTTTCTTTGTTTTTTAAGAATTATATAGGCTAATGTTCCTATTTTTCACGGTGTGACCCAGGCGGGGGGGGGGGGGGGGGGGGGGGGGGGTCACGAACCCCTTTACCTGCTATAATGGGGGTCGCGGCTCCAAAAGGTTGAGAACCACTGATCTAGAAGACTGTGACGGGACAGTTTGAAACAGCCACAGTGAGCGCGGGACGGGGGTATTATCCTGAAGATGGCACTCTCGCATATCTCTCGGCGCTCCTCTGCTGTGTTCAGGGCAGGCCCCCCCCCGGTGACCTTTGGCCCCCCCCACCGCTAAATTACCCGCGCCCCGCTGGGTGTTGTGCCAAATGTCAGGAGCGGGTCTAATGCTGTCTCTGTCTCTCACACAGGGCTCTGTTCCTGTTCGGACCAATGTGTTCTAAAACAGCTTTTTCATTACTTCTGTTGTAAGTAAAAAATAAAAAAAAATAACAAGGGAGGGCCTGATGTCTCTGCGCTGCCTCTGCAGAGCAAACAAACACACCCCATGAGTGTCTGAACAAAGTCACTTTTACCCTGAAGTTGTGAAGAAGTGGCTCCGTTTTAATCATCAGAGACCCAGAGCACCATCAGTGATGATACAGTCGGACTTACCTGCAGAAATCCTCCGATCCTTAAACGATAGTGATAAAACTATGATAACACTTGAAGGGGACATTAAAAGGGGGTGTTTTTTTGACATGAAAGGTCAAAAAACTACCTTTGGGTCTCTGTCACTTCACCGATGGATGCTCGGTGAACCTTGGCCAGAACCAAAGTGGATTAACTCTTATAACCAGCACGATTCTCACAACAAAAACACCCGATGGAGATGCCAGAGCAGTGAGTCAATCAAAACGTGCGTTAGCGTGTGCGTTAGCGTGTGCGTTAGCGTGTGCGTTAGCGTGTGCGTTAGCTATTTATGAAGTCGTGTTGCAGATGTCAACTCCTTATAACTGCGATATTTATATTTCTACTACTGCTAATGTTGCATGGGCGGCATCAACTCCGTGACGTGGGCGGAGTTAGCTGAATCCAAGCGTCTTTTGTTCAAGGTTAGTAAAATACTCCCAGAAAATACTTTTATTTCTCACAAAAATGAGTACTCCATAGTGGTAAAAAAGCACCAAAACAGCCACAAAAAAATGAGAAGAAAACAAGGATGTAAATACAACAAAAAAGTGACAAATATTCAACAAAAATGTGACACAAACTCAACAAAAATGTGACCAAAATTCAACAAAAATGTACCAAAAACTCAACAAAAAAATGACAAATTCAACAAAAATGTGACAAAAATCAACAAAAATGTGACAAAAAGTAAATAAAAATGTAACAAAAACTCAACAAAAAAATGACAAATTCAACAAAAATGTGACAAAAATTCAAGAAAAAAATGACCAGTGACAAAAATTCAACAAATATGTGACAAAAATTCAAGAAAAAAATGACCAGTAACAAAAATTCAACAAATATGTGACAAAAATTCAACAAAAATGTAACCAAAACTAAAAAATGGCAAATTCAATAAAAATGTGACCAAAACTCAACAAAAATGCAACCAAAATAAAAAAAAAACATAAAAAAGGTGACACAACACAGCAACAACGCGAGGAAAAATATCAGTTTTGTGGTTCTTAGCTTTCAAATAAGGTGTTACACAGACCGATATAATGGCCAAAGAGGACAGAATGCATTTGGTGGGTGCTAATCCAACCGTCTTTTGTTCAAGGTTAGTAAAATACTCCCAGAAAATACTTTTATTTCTCACAAAAATGAGTACTCCATAGTGGTAGAGGCATAATATATCATATAGTTTACTTTGGAATGGCTGAAATAGCATGATATATATCCTTTAAATGCTGTCCCCGGACCAACAGGTGTCTAAACTTGGTCTCTAAAAGTACATTGATTGTGGCCTTCATCAGCAACTGCTCCATCTAATGCAGGGGTGCCCAAAGTGGGGCCCGCGGGCCAAATTTGGCCCGCCGACGCAATTCTGTTGGCCCGCCAGAGAGTGACCTACTTTTGCGCTGCCTGTGGTAAATACTAACTCTCTTCCATTCACTCTCAATGGTAAATATGGATGCAGTACACTTTTTGACCACGAGTGTCAAATTGGGGGCGCTGTTTCACTCCTTTCGCAAAGTTAAGGAAACACTGTTGTGGTGTCTTGGTGTTTATCAATTACAGAGCGTTGTAGCAGCAACTTTCACAGTTTTCTAACTTTTATTGCAAAGGTTGTTGACATTAACAACAGTTTATGTTAAAAAAGTGACTTATAAAAGAATTGATGCTGAACTGACACTTTCAAAATAATCTAATGTGGCATTTTCTTTGAGTGAACGAATGAGGTAAAGTTACTGTAGGTGCTGTAGATGCAGGTGTTTGGGGTTTTTTTGCACTAAATTGCTACAGTTGTTGATTTTGTTCTACTAAAATAAGGCTTTTGTCATAGCTACCATTTGTTTTAATATAGCATGTTATTTGCATAGATAGAATCAAATGCAAATGTAGGCCATCGAAAAAATTTAAAGTAGATAAAATAAAGTAACTTTATAATTTGCAGTTATATGTTTTTTTTTTTCGTGCTTGACATCACCGTGTTTGGCCCGCGACTCACAAGCACTTATTCATTTTGGCCCTCGGAGACAAAAAGTTTGGGCACCCCTGATCTAATGCATGTACAATGGGTCACCTCTCTCTCACTGACTCCTGCTTTTCCCCCATACAGGTGCACGATCGAAGTCCTTCTCTTCGCATTTACCAATATCAATAAATAAACCCGGCGTCAGTCCGTGTCACAGGTTTGTAACGGCCACGGAGGAGCAGTCGGAGTTTCTCGGTGGAACTTTTCCCCCTGTGGGAGAGAGTTTTGGGCGAGTGGGCCGGTGATGTGGCGCCGCAGGGGTGTAAAAGTGCTGATGGGAGGCGGACGGCTCCCCTGTCAGTACGGCTCTACTCTGTGCCCAGGCGCCGCGTGGATGTTGAGCCCGGGGGTCTGGAAGCCGCTCCTTCACTCGCCGAGCGGCACACAGCCCCCCCGGCTATAGCTGTCACGCCACAACAGGTTGACTCTAACTCCCACTGAAAACTCGCGGAAACGCTCTGTACCAAGTTTTGGACTGGGGGAAGTTTGGAAATGTGCAGGAAAGAAGGAGGGAAAGTTAGTCAGAACCGGGGCCCTGTACGCCATGGAGCTGGGTTTACTGGATTTACTGATCGTCAGGGGCGCGAGTTTGTTGCGGGGACCGTGGGAACATGTCCACACCATTGTTTAAGGTCCCCACCAACGTCCTGTAGAGATCTGCACATTGTCACAAAGACTTTACGAAGATCTGGGTACTTAAACGTTATTAAAAAGCGTGCAATTGGATTAAAACTGACCCTACTAAATGACAGGGCTCAACTATTTTTGTCTGTTAACGATCTAAAACAATGGTGATGGGTCGGGATCCAAAAGTGGGTCGTGAAACTGTTGGGCAAGCCATACTCAGAAAACATTTATTTTAATATGTATTTACAAAGTATAGAATCAGTACTTGAGTCTGCTAAAATGAACTGTCATCCACCACCTGTAAGTTGTGTTTTACTCACTCAGAGCTTAGATATATTTTCAGAAACTGCAAGTTCTTAGCTTTCAAGTGAGGCATTACACTGGCCTATAGGCTGTAAAGTTCCAGCTTTTAGATTTGGGTAAAGCTGAACTAGAGAAAATGGTTAAATTCCCTCCTAACCTCTTAACTCCAACCTGAACGGATCCCATTTTCTCCAGTTTGGCTTTACCCTAATCAAAACGCTTCTTGGGAAAAAAAGCACCAAAACAGCCACAAAAAATGAGAAGAAAACAAGGATGTAAACGCAACAAAAATGTGACAAATATTCAACAAAAATGTGACACAAACTCAACAAAAAATATGACAAATTCAACAAAAATGTAACAAAAATGTAACAAAAATTCAACAAAAATTCAACAAAAATGTGACCAAAACTCAACAAAAAAAATGACAAACTCAACAAAAATGTGACAAAAATTCAACTAAAATGTAACAAAAATTCAACAAAAATTCAACAAAAATTCAACAAAAATGTATCGAAAATTCAACAAAAATGTGACAAAAATTCAATAAAAATGTAACAAAAATTCAACAAAACTGTAACAAAAATTCTACAAAAATATGATCAAAACTCAACAAAAAGAATGACAAATTCAACAAACATATGATACAAACTCAACAAAAATGTGACCAAAACTCAACAAAAAAATGACAAATTTAACAAAAATGTGACAAAAATTCAACAAAGATGTAACAAAAATTCAACAAAAAAATGACAAATTCAACAAACATGTGACACAAACTCAACAAAAATGTGACCAAAACTCAACAAAAAAATGACAAATTCAACAAAAATGTGACCAAAACTCAACAAAAAATTGACAAATTCAGCAAAAAAATGACAAATTCAACATGTGACACAAACTCAACAAAAATGTGACCAAAACTCAACAAAAAAAATGACAAATTCAACAAAAAAAATGACAAATTCAACAAAAATGTGACAAAAATTCAACAAAAATGTGACAAAAATTCAACAAAAATGTGACACAAACTTAACAAAAATTCAACAAAGATGTAACAAAAATTCTACAAAATGTAACAAAAACTCAACAAAAATGTGACAAAAATTCAACAAAAATGTGACAAAAATTCAACAAAAATGTAACAAAAACTCAACAAAAATGCGACCAAAATAAAAAAAAAAAACATAAAAAAGGTGACACAACACAGCAACAACGCGGGGAAAAAGATCAGTTTTGTGGTTCTTAGCTTTCAAATGAGGTGTTACACAGACCGATATAATGGCCAAAGAGGACAGAATGCATTTGGTGTAGGCGGGTGGTAAGAGGTTAAAAATCTCTGTATGTCAAGAAAATAAAATCATACATCTAAACCTGGGTCTATCCATCATTAAGATTTTGTCCCTGTTCACCTGCAGCGTCTCCCCTTAACTTCCAAGAACAGATCACAGGAACATTTCAGAACAGCGACTTCATCCCAAGAAACTCGGACTCCTTTGTATCACTCTATGTTCCACACAGACAGTCCCCTTTCGACTGGCCCTTTAGCTTGTGTGATTTCCTGTCGCCGGATCGATCCAAACCCCACGCATTCGACCCCTTTGACCTATTCCGTACCTCGCGCGATTGTCTGCGGGCTCAGCTAATTCAATTTGACTGAAATGCGGGGCTCAATCACAGGCTATTAGCTGGGATTTAATTAGACTAAATCGTGTTATTGTGTGGGACGAGAGAGCGCTCTTGTGTGTGTGTGTGTTCGGGGGGGGGGGGGGGGGGGGGCCTCATTGTCACATCATTGTTCCACCGCCTCATTCAGCTCGCTCAAAGGTTGGCAGCCGAGAAATACAGTCGCCGACACAGGCCGCAGAGGCTGACGAGAAGTTCCAAAGGGGGGGCCGAGGCATGTGAGACAGCGCCGCTCATTCTGCACAAGTGTGTAATAAACCACGGAAAGGACTTTATGGACATTTCAAGCACATTATGAACTTTTTTTGTGTAGCAGTCGTGTAGTCCTTGGCTTTATCTCTCGCCGGTTGAACCGCTGTAGCTCATTACACTACGGATTAGACCTGGCCTCCATCCATCGCCTGCAGCTGGTCCAAAACGCCACAGCACGCTTATTATGGAACAATTATGGAATGGTTCAAACTGCATTTCGGCTGTGAAAAGGTTTATTTATACATGTCTTTCTCTTGCAGTGCCACATCAAGTGGACGTAGGCGACAACGGAATGCCAATCGTTTCTCTCTTCGTCGCCAGTGTCGACTGTACATTCCGTTCCAGGCAGACATTCTCTGGAGGAAAGTTGCTCTCTGCCCGCCCTCTGTCTCGCTTTCCATTGGTGAGGAATACCAGTTCCAGCCTTTACTTCCAGATAAGACTCCTGAAGCAGATTCGGAAATGTCTCTGGAATATTGTGTCATTGGTTGAGCGCCCGAATGATCCTGGAGATCTGTTGTCGGGGGCTTCGTGGCAAACAGGTCCTAGGTGACGGGTCAGACAAAGAGCGGTTCAGAAGCCCCTTATGAGAGACCGCCAGGCCCGGTTAGAATCGTGAGGCCGTCCTTCTGTGGACCCACCACCTGGAGGATGAGCCATAAGGGGCTGGTGCAATGTGATTTGGGCAACTCTACCAGCTGCCCCCAAAACCCACCAACCGACAAGTGGAAGAAAATGGATGGATGGTTGTGTGGCTTGTCCAGTGCACATTTCGGTTTTCTTGTCGTCGTTTTTCCATTTGATTTGAGACGATCCAACTCTCACACGTCCGCACTTCATCAAACTCAAGGATCCCAAGTCTTGTCTTCATTGTCAACTTTAAGAAAACTGCAAACTGTTAGAGGATAACATTAAACACACTTAGACACTCTGAGAGGGTATTAATCCCTTTTCTGTGGAAGCATAGACAGACTTGAACGGTAGGACCAGTGCAATGTCTTGAGTTCATGTCTCCGGGTCCCGCAATGATGGTAAATAAGCTTCACCTGTATAAGACAGCCCCTCCTGGAACCGCCACCTTAACGTGGTGGAGGGGTTTGAGCACCTAAATGATTCTGGGGGCTCTGTTGTCGGGGGCTTCGTGCCACTAGTAGGGTCTCTCATGGCAAACAGGTCCTAGGTGACGGGTCAGAAAAAGGGCGGTTCAGAAGCCCCTTATGAGAGACCAACAGGCCCGGTTAGAATTGTGAGGCCGTCCTTCTGTGGACCCACCACCTGCAGGAGGAGCCATAAAGAGCTGGTGCAACTTGATTTGCACCCACGACCCGGCAACGGACAAGTGGAAGAAAATGGATGGATGGATGGATGGATGGATAAGACATCCAGACTGCTGCCTATCTTTCATCTGTCCCCTCGAACACCGTTGTTAATCCTCTAACACAAACTAGGTTGCTCATCCCTGTGAAGGTTTTCTTTGCCATTGAAATTGTCCTCATAATTTCATTCTCACACTTCCCATCTGAGGTTATCCAGCTTCCCAGGTAGATGAAACTGTGCACTTGAAAATGTTTCGCTCAGCAAACCGGAACAGAACAAGAGCAGCTTCCTCAGATTCCCCCATGAGACGCGTATCGGGGTATGGGTCAGCGTTTTGAGATTTCACATATTGTTGGCCCTTTGGGTAGTTCAATGGCACGGTGAACTCTCCTTCCGTTCCGATGTCTATGGGCCTTTTCATGCCGATGTTGATGTACGTCATTACATTGCTATTCCAGACAATTGATATTTACTCAACCGTAATTGGCCCTCTTAACTTGTCAAGCGCCGTTCTCTTTCCGAGCCGTTTTTTTAACGCCAAATAATCCGAACACGTATCGGAGGGAAAGTGCAAATCAATCAAGCCTCAAAGCGCAGTGACATAAATACCACCGCGTTCCATACGATCTCACTTTACCCCCTGTCTCGTCCTAACGCCGTCTCGTCATCCGGAGTGACGCGATATTTCTTTTCCTCTCCGCGACTGTCAAAGCTCGGGGAAATCACATCGGCAGATTCACGTTGAGCCCCTGTCTGTTTGGAATACGCGAATCTGCTGCCAATTTGCACCCGCCCCTCCCGGATAAAAAATGATCAACAGGGCGGGCCGGCCGAGCGTAAAACAAGGCGACGGAGATGAATGCCGCTCTTCCCCTCCATTTGACGGGATTCTAATTGACAAGCGCTCCGTCTGCGTTAAGTTTGCCAGATTACGAACATGGGCCAATCCCACGTCGCCTAATAATATGCGAAAGGGGGGGAAATGAATCTGCATACTTTAATAAGGTGCCGGCAGAGGAGGAGGGGGGCGAGCGCGCGAGACAGTGAACGGATTATCGCGCGGCGGTCTCCGTAGTTCCAGAAATTGAATAAATGTCTTTTGCGCATATACAGTAGGGAGCCGAGTGGGAAGGGAGGAGACTTGGACCAGTGTCTAATGCTTACATCTCATGTCTTTGATAGACCGTATTTCCCGGGAGTCCATCTAATACCCAGGATGAATGTACTAATACCACACGTTTGAAGGTTTGGAACGGGGAATGTAATTTGGGGAGAAACTGTAGATACTAGTGTCGAGGCTGGAAATAATGGACTGGTATTTGCTGTGGGCAACAGTAATTTAAGAATTGACTGCAATTCTCTCAAATCTACAGATGGGAGCAAAGACTGTGAAACTAAGAATGGACTTATTGTGGTCTACTTCTTCCTGTAACCATAAGGAAATGGCTCTGGAAATCCCTGGCTCCTTCATTATAGAACACAGACTTGTCATTCTCACCTGCACGTGTTTGTCTTAACATGCACAACATTGTCCAAATTTTATCCTTTAAACTATTTTGATTTTCGCCCTATTCTACATAATAGAGATGGTTCCAAAAACCCATCCAAACTGCAGGCATGAACAAGCTTTCAGCTGGCCTACGCTGGACGCTATGGGGGAAGCCTCCCTGTCCTTTTTATACTGTTATTAAATGATGTGTAGGCAGCCTACGGTGGACTTCTATTATAGGATGACATGACAGTGAAATGCCTTTGGAAGACCTTCGTCGTCTCCCAGTACCTTCACCAGGTTCTATAAGGTGAACGTGGCACTTTCTCAGTCTCTGGATGCTGTGCTTCTTCATAGAACCGTAGTTACATATGTAACTCTCTTTTCACAACTTGGGCACTGCATCTTAAAACTTGCCTTGCCTAAAAGATCATTTAGAATTAGAATTTATTATTGAACATAGTAACTTAACACACACAATCACTGGCTTCATACTCCTCTGATTGTGTCATGTTAATGTTCAAATTCTTCTTATTTTTTACAACTCTCAAGTTGTTGTTCCGCAATTGTCACCAGATGTTTTGTTAAATGGTGGGCAAACAGCTGTTTTTTTTTCCAGACATGAAGGGCTGTTTATTCAAATCACAGATCTTCTAGAGCACAGATCTTCTTACAGAAGCAATGCTCTGTTTGTGAACATTGACCCACCATAGATAGATAGATAGATAGATAGATTACAACAGTGGACATCATTAACACTATCCATTGAAGAGTGGAATAGCCATAGGAATAAAGGTCTTTCTGAACCGCTCAGAATGGCACTTAGGTGCCTTCAGTCTCTATCTAAAGGTGCTCTTGTTAATCACCTCCAGGGCTTGAATGAGGTGGGAGGAGTTACTCATGATGGCATTGAGTTTTGAGAGCATCCTTGCTTGTTGGACTGTTGGGAGAACAAATCTCACCAGGTTCGGATGTGACGACATGGCGATCACGTAAATAAACACCTCTTCACGTCTGAAAAAATCAGCTGTTTGGCTGCAATTCACCAAAACATCTGAAACAAACCACAACGATCCTCCCAGAGACAGTAACTCCTGTTTCTTTCTTTCTCATTTTTGTCTCATTTTTGTCGCTATTTTGCCACTTTGTTCAAGAAGCATTGAGATTTGGGTAAAGCCCAACTGGGGAAAATGTGCTCAGTTCAGGTGATGGCTAAGAGGTTATAGCTTATTCTTCACTAAAGATTAAAGATTTTGCCTATTCTACCCATCTCCTGCTTATTTGAATAAATAGCTGTTCTTGGACATGGCTGTAGTTTGATTTCTCAAATGGAAAATTTGAAACATTTACCAAAAAGCTTTATTACATCTTTACCACGTTTGTCGTTAAAACAGTTGCAACGCCAATGAAACATAAAATATCTAAGCTGTCCCGTGTGTATTTTTATATTTATGTTTTCGGAGCAGAAATTGCCCATAATTTGACAATGACCCAGCTGTAGTATTTGAATTACTGGCTCTCGACACGGTGGTACATCTGCCCGGGCAAAACAAGAACAAAGCATAAAGTTTGTCTATCCTCACCACAATGGAGACAACACGACATAAGTGACAATGGATTTACGTTTGAGACGGATAATTACTGCGCCTACGACGTGTGCATCTGCATCGTAACAACCTCGATATTAGACTGTGGAAGCCTTACATTTAAACCATGATTGCCTCCCATTTTGACGCTTTCCCAGTCGCAACAAAGCTCCTCTCAAAACCCGGCCTGTGGCTGACTCAACCCTGCCATTACAAACCTCCGCGTTTAACCGGATCAAAGTTCAATCCAATTTTGGCCTTAAAAGCCCTTTGTGTATTACCCAGTCTATAGAGCCAATCCTAACGTGATTACTACTTGTCAGCAAACAGATCCCTGACCCCGGCGTTATCTCCGCCCCGACACCTCCGCGGCGATACCGGCCCAGGTCGCGCGGGGTTCGAAGGGTCGTCTCTGGACAGGTGCTGGAACATGAATGAAAGCAGATCCTCAGGCCCCTCTCTCTGGGACGGGGCTGGTTCACGACCCCGAGGCCGGGCCATTAGACAGCGCACAGATAGTGAGGTTCTTATCTTGGCCCCGCAGCGATCCCACGCGAGCAAGGGCTGTCAATCCGAGCTGCCGCGTGACGTCTTCCTCAGCCGCCGAGACGGGGACGGGATCACAGCCATCTCCTGTTGCCCCCGTCGGACAAATCGCAGAGGAGAGGGCGCTTATGGATGTTCGGGGAGGCTACGGGGGAATCTGGAAAAGGTTACATCTTTTGGTTATTACATAGAATATGCTGAGCCTGACAAGTGAAACGGCCGAGGTAAGATTTAAGGGAGAGTCATGTGAATGCCAGTTGAAGATATATATTTTTTGTCCTCAGATATAGATCAAATATTACTTTTCCTGATAGCAATCAAGGGTGGTATGTGGATTTCCTGCTGGACAACAGTCAATGTGCCTTACAGCAGTGCACAAGAGTACAAAAAGCACACACACCATACAATAAAGAATTTAAAAACAGAAGATAAGATAAGGACATTATTGCTCTCACAATGGAGAGCAATGATGTTAACACAGCCACTCTGAAGTGAAACAGGTTCTCTTTTGCCAACAAGGCAAATTAAAATCAAAATATGATGTCTCTAAATGTATGATGGATAATGTGTAAAGTAAAACCATAAACGGGCACGTTGTGGGCATGCTGTGTTCCTATGCTCTTGTACTTTGTAATATGTTCTTTTGTACTATTGTATTTATTTATTTATTTTATTGACCTTTATTTAACCAGGATATTCCCACTGAGATTAAGAATCTCATTGTCATATCATTATTTATTTTGGGGTTGGGCACTCATATACTTTTGGGTACTTTTGTACGTCTTTGCCGTGTTTTTGTGGAGGTTTGGTGGATTTCTTTACTTTGAGAGTCCAAAATGGTCCTGAAGAAAGCAGCTTTTTAAAGCTAAACAAAAAGCTAGCTCATCAGCTAAACCCATTTGAGACCTACACATGTCTTCTTCTGAGACACTGAAGAGGCACCAAGAGCCCCCCCCCACACCTGCAGCACAGAGGAGGGGTCACAAGAGGAGCTACAGGAAACAAAAAACGGACAAACAAGGAGATGGTGAAAGACTGTTGTGGAGCGGAGGGAACTGCGCAGGAGTAAAAGGAAGAAGGACGTGGAGCTGACCAGTGCAGGACACCACGCTCTGAAACAGGGACAAACCCAGGAGGTGCTGCACCGGATCAGAGGAGACAGAGGGCAGCCAGCCAGGTTTCTTCAGGACTCTTCAGTGTCCCCGATCTCCAAGGTCATGCGGGTCAGGCTGACCCACAGTGGCAGCTCAGCCACAGCAGCTCAGGACTAACACCTGAACACTATTCTGTTGTACAACTTACTAACGTACTTACTCAGTAACTATAGGCATCTTATATACAATGAATAAAAGGCTTTAAAGGGGCTAGATGCAAGTTTGTCATTTTATACTCACTACTGCCACCTCAGGTCATATGTGTAACTGCAGCTTCTATATTAAGCTCGTGCATGACGGCACTTCAGACCCGAAGTAACACCATTTTGAGTGACAGTGCAGGATTTTAGAGGACATTGTTGGAACATGTAGGGGGGAAATACTTAATTTTATATTTTTTAAACTCTGCATAGTCCCTTTAAATGTATATTGAAAAAATAATCTGTTTTTATACGAGCGATCGCTGTTATTGTTTACTTCCGCAATTTTCGCCGGATGTTTTGGTGAATGGTCGGCAACATCTGATGCATACAGGCCTCTAACTCGGTTTTATAAAATGATAGATCTGCTACAGCGCAAGAGAAGCAATGCCCTGTTTATGGACATTGTTTTTGCTGATTATAGGATTTTAATCAAATGTTTATCAAATATGAAAATGTAAAATGCCGACCACGGCCAACGGATGTGACGACATCGCGATCGCTCGTATTGCCCGTGCATAAGACGGGTTTTAATGCTCTTGAAAATATGACTTATGTCGAGGGGTGCCTAAACTTTTGCGCGCCGCTGTATGTTAAATTTCACATCAATGGCCCTGTCGCAACAAGCCACCACATTTTGACACGCCTTTGAACCGTTTATTGTCAAACACGTTGTATCGTACTCGAACTGGAACGTTTTTCCCAAACCCTTTTCCTCCCGCACGGCAAACAATCGGCGACAACACGCGGCAGACGACACAATGTGTGTTAGCCGAATTAAGTGGCATTCTTTCATCCTTCTAAATCCCCCTTGTTTGGCTTCGCACAAAGACAAACCGAGAATAGAGCTTCCCGGGGGGTAAAGGGGGGGGTGGAGGATGCCGGGGTGCCACTTAACCCCAAAAAAACCCTGCGTCTGAACCCCTCAACATATGCGGTCTGGTCTGGGCTTTTTGTCACGTCATTAGCGTAGCATTAGCTTGTTGTTTGTTACCGGTTTGGAGGGGTTTCCCCCCGGTGTGCACAGGCTGGACGGGGATCTACAGGAGCCTGCGGGGGGTCCAAACTTCTTGAGAGGATTGGTCGGGTTCAAAGCAGAAGAGGATATTGGAATTAAGAGGCTTGGATTTCACTGTACACCTGTTAGCATGGCTGGACGACGCGCCAAGGGTGGTTTGAGGTGAGCGAAGGAATGCAACGGTGGCTGTGCCCGAATGTCAACACTGGGCTAGGGTGACCAGAAGGCCTTATCTTGTATAGCGACGAAATAGCGACAAAAAAAGTCTTCAAAAAGTGACAACAACAATGCAAAGAAGAAGATCCATTTAGATCCGTTTTGTTTGTCTTAGCTTTCAAATTAGATGTTACACTGGCCTATAGCTCTCCAGTCAAGAAACAAAAACCTTTAGATTTGGGTAAGGTCGGCCGAACTGGAGAAAATGGACTTGGTTTAGGTGGGGGTTAACAGGTTAAAGGTGAATTATGCAACTTTGTATGCGAAAAACAAAGTTGATATTTGTGCAAATCATAAAGCTTCTTGAATGAGTCTAACGCCTCATTTGAAAGCTAAGACTTACAAAACTGATTTATGCTTCTTCCTTGCTATGATTGTCACGTTTTTTTGTTC
Organism: Gobius niger; assembly: GCF_951799975.1. Lineage (NCBI taxonomy): Eukaryota > Metazoa > Chordata > Actinopteri > Gobiiformes > Gobiidae > Gobius > Gobius niger. The sequence continues at coordinate 3,804,262 of NC_136867.1, forward strand.
TTTTCATCACATTTTTGTTGCTTTTTGGACATGGTATGGTCACATGCATCATTGAAAAGCTGACAAAAACGCGACAATAATGCCACAAAAATTTGACCAAAATGTGACAAAAATTTGCTTAGAAAAGCAATTAAAACGCAACAAAACCACACCGCCTTTGCTCTGCCCGATCCCATCAGACCTCGGAAGCTCAGCAGGGAAGGGCCTGGTCAGGACTTGGATGGGAGACCGAATGTAGTGAGTGAGTGAGTGAGTGGTTGGTGGTGGTCAGAGGGGCCGACGGCACAGACAGGCAGCCTCGCTTCTGTCAGTCTACCCCAGGGCAGCTGTGGCTACAATAGTAGCTTACCACCACCAAGTATGGCGTGAATGAATAATGCATTGTAAAGCGTCTTTGAGGGTCCAGAAAAGCGATGCATTATTTTTAAAATGTGCTTGGTTAAGGCCACCATTTTTCCATATTGAGATATGTTCTTACCTGAGCTTAGACGAGTTGATACGCACCTGTCTGGTCTATGTGTGTGCCCGTGGAAGAGCATGGCCGCTTCCAACTTCACCCCCGTTTGGAGCCATAGGAATATATTGGGAGAGGCCAAATGCTAACAACATCTTTGGACGTTTTACGTGACTGTGGGCACACACAAAGACCAGACAGGTACACATCAACTCATCTAAGCTCAGACAAGAACATATCTCAGTATGGAAAAATGGTGGCCTGATCCTTTAAGTTTGAATAACGGATATACTGTGTTTACGTATGAGTGGGCATGAAGTCCTACGTGAGTTTGTATCGTCATCGTATATAGGCACACTTTTCCATAACTTGTCTTTCTCATGGGTTTCATTGATTGCGGGCCGTTTTGTGCTTTTTTTCATAAAAAGCGACGTGAACAAGCTACAATGCCATTCGATCACAGCGGTGGTGCTCCTCGGAGACTTGATGCCTGACGCACAGCGCGTAATGAGCGCAAGATAAGACTGAAATATGAACTGCTTCGCTAATTGAAGAATCCCATCCGTTTCAGAAACTACAAAGAAGCGTAGAAAAGGTTTTGTACTTGATAAATACCTATGGAGACGTATTATCGTGTCAGACGTGGTTATAACTCCTTAACGATTCTGCCGCTTTTGCGAGTCACTACTATGAAAATGTTCCAGAATCTAAAACAAAAAAGTCAACCGAGCGCAAACCCGAAGCCTCGGCCGCTCCTCACCCTCTCCCCCCCCCCTGATCTTGTGTCTTTAAAAGCAAATGCAAATAAAGGCGAGCGCGAACAACGGGACGCGGGCGGGAGACAGACACTCGCGCATTATCTCAGCCACCGAGCGGAATAATGACCCCACCGAAAAGTGTGACCGAACGTGCCCCGCTCTCCCCCCGTCACCGCTGCCAGTCAAACCCCGAGTGAGCCGGCAGCCAAGCCAAACCCCCCACAACCCCAACCCCGGTGACCCAAGACCGCCGTTTTTTGGGAGACCCCCGCAGAGCAAACACCGCGGGGACATTAACCACTCGCGCCGCACATCTTTAACCATTATCCTAAATGGCAGGGACTGCTCTTTTCTCCTTCCATACGCTTTGAGCCATTGCACAAACTCAAATGATAATCCGTCACTTTATTTCTACTTAGCCCGGGTGAGTGATGGGGCAATACGGGCGCGCGCCGGGGGTAAAGGAGCGTCTGGGGAAAGGGCGGGGGGGGAGGGGGGAAGCGGCGGCGTGATGGAGTGACACGGTTAGGTTTTAGTGGAGGCCGGGGTTCGCTTTCAGGAGCCCAACGCCTCGGTTTTCACAATGGGGGAAATAGGATATGACATTTTTCCTATGAAAGTGAATGATGCCTTTCTGTGTACGGAAAGGAGACTGTTTTGAAGCGCTTTTTAGTTTACATCTCAGAGTTTGAAGGGAGTGTCTTCAGCTTCCGAGCGGGGTGGAATTGACCACGAGGGAAACGATATGCGAGCCTCAGTTTAGTAGCCCGTCCAGGCATTTTGAGTGTACAGTATCTTGGATTTAATAACTGGATTGAGTCCGATCCCCCAAAAGACGTCTGTGACTGAATCTAATAATGCCTTGCACTTGTATTGCACTTTACAAGCCTGTTGTACCAAGTTTCTCAAAGCGCCACACTGTCGTCATTATTCATTCACTCCACACTCGGTGGTGGCGAGCAGTGTTGTTTTTGTCAATGAAGACGATAACAATATCTTTTCGTTTTCAACACTGTGGCGTATGAACGCAGAAAGCACGTTGAGGTAGGCTACGTATGTGCAGAAAGAGCTGTTGGTAAAAAAATTTTTTTTTTAAAATGTAGAAGCAATGATCAGATGACGAGGAGAGTGGGCGCTTTTGGGAAAAGTACTGTTCACAGTTGGCCGACCACTTCTCCCAGTGCCTATCGTTGTGTAATCTATCTGTTTGTCAAATGCTATAGAAAGCCAATAGAAGCTATTATTTATCCCAATTTCCAAGACTTATCTAAATTAATTATAGCTTCTTGTAATGAAACAGACTAAAACAATCACATTTTGAAATGACTAAAATGTGACTATTTTCATCCAAAAGGCTAAGACTAAAACTAAAAGGGCTGCCAAAAACAACACTGGTGGCGAGGCAACCAGTCTGCGCCATCGGCCCCTCGGACCACCACCAACCACTCACTCGTACACCTAATTCACTCCAGGCTTCTTGGTGTTCCCAAACGGTCTCCCATCCATGTGCCGAACCTGGCCCTTCCCTGCTTAACTTCCAAGGTGTGACGGGATTGGGCAGAGCAAAGGTGGGAATCCAGGGGCGGACTGGGACTGAAAAACGGCCCTGGACTCTGATCAGCCTGGCCCAAATTATCGTAAATGCGACACTTCCACAAAGACGTTTTTTCTTGCCCCCTGTCACGCTGTCGCTAGGTTTTCGTCACATTGTTCTTGTTTTTTTCATTACTGTTTTTGTGGGGTTTTTGCTGTGTTTTTGTCCTTTTTTTTTGTCACTTTTTGTGGATTTTTCATTGCTTTTTGTCTTGTTTTCGCCCTCATTTTTGTCACTTTTTAGTTGCTTTTCCAGCACATTTTTGTTCTGTTTTCATCCTCGTTTTCGTCACTATTTTGATGCTTGTCTTCTAAGCTTTTAGATGTGGGTAAAGTTGGTTAAGGCGGGGGGGTAAGAGGTTAAGGATAAAATTGAGAGGACCAGTGGCCCTAGAGCCAGTGGCCCTTCTGTGCTCTTCCAGAATGGACATATGGCCCGTCCGCCCCTGACCGGATCTACAGTGGCTCCAGCCTGCAGGTCTACCACAGCCGCTGCAGATTCAGGATCGCAGCCGCAGAGTTTCATTTAGCTTTTACAGAGGAGTCGGAAACTCCGGCAGAATTGAATCCAACAGGGGGATGAGAGCACTCTTGTAGTTGCGCACTTCATGCAGAATAATTAGGTCCTAGCGCTCTTTTACAGACCCTGAACATAATGTAATAGACCTGAATGGCCTTTAGAAGCAGATTGAGCTGAAACTATAATATCTACTGCTTTACTGCAGTTTTGTGAAGGGGATTAAAGCAGTACTACGTAACTCTTGCCCCTAGAGGCCATGAGCGCAACTGCAGGTGTCGTAGACAATTTTTTTAATTGTCTGTGAGAGTAAATACTGCGCTGACAAATACTGTTTAAAGTGACGCTAGCCCGCAGTTAGCTTTGCCCATTAGCCTATTAGCTTCTTCTTTGTGATTCTATTAGTGTGTATTGGTGGCTCCGGTCCGGTGGCAGTCAAGTTGCAAGCATGGTTTTCTGGCCAGAGACACCAGGGGGAGATGAAAGACCCTCCAATCATCTTATCGGGACTACGTAAAAGATTAATTAAGGTAAACACGTTACTTAGTACTGCTTTAAATGCTGCAATTATAAAAAAATATGTTTTGTTTTAACATACTCATTTTAGCCTTTTATATTACCAAACATTCAAAGCTAAATCCAAAATTCTGTCGACAGTGGCGCAGATAGACCGGAGAGTCGGCGGTTCGGATCCCGCAGGTGCACACTGTCGTTGTGTCCTTGGGCAAGACACTTCACCCTCCTTGCCTCCAGTGTCTGCGTACACTGGTGTATGAATGAGAGTGTGAATGGGTGAGTGGTTCCTTGATGTAAAGCGCTTTGAGTGCCTAAAGCAGGTAGACAGGCGCTATATAAATGTGACAAATTATTTATTTACCAAAACCTCTTGCATATTCATAGAAAGGCATTGGCTGTAATTGAAGCCAATTGGTGAAACTACTGTAATATGCAATATGTCTGCAATTCCTTATTCTTACAAAGGATATAGTATATCTGCTCATAAACTGCATTAAACTCGTTCGAATCAACTTATTGATCAATAAAAGACAGATAAACTATACCATTTTATGCTCAATATTGGTTGTCAGTACATTTAGTTGCATTTTCCCCCCCTTTTTCTAATGTAATACTTTGTTTTGCCCAAAGTAAGTTGTGTCTCTATTTTATTCATTGTATGGCATGAGGTCTTCAATAACATCGTAGCAGCAAACAGAATGAAGGAAGACGTGTTGTAGTGTACGAATAAACGGAATAGGTCCATCGAGTAGTAAAAGCAGTTTGTGTTCAGCTAATCTTGTGTCGGAAAAAGAAAAAAAAAAGTGAATGTTGTGCCATATTATCAATAACAATGTATTTACATGTATAGATTTTAAAGCACTCGTGCAGCGCTCTACTACTATGTCTTTTAGCTCTAGCAGTTTAGCAACCGGCATTTTAACGGATCCCTGCGCCCTCTCCTCACCTTTCTTTTGGAATGTGCGTGTTCCCATCATGTCTGGTGGTGCTTCCTCTCGGTCCGCTAACACTGCAGTTTCTAAAAACGTATTGCAGTTATAAAAAGAAAAACATCCCCTTAAAGCCAATCAACAATAGAACGTCAAACTTAGAAACTACCGTGAAGAAATCTCCATTTACAAAAGCTTCCGTGGCGGCAGCGTTGATTCACTTTTCACATTTTGATTACAATGGCAGAAGCACGACGTCAGCGCCAGTCTTTTCATAATTGTGTTCTGTTCCTGGGAAGAGCTCGTACTTACTGGTATGACATAGCAGGGCAGCGCGCCAGGCCATTGTTACAGTAAACACTAAGGGACCTAACGCAGGCCCCTGAGGAACAGCCGAGTTATGGTCCGTGTAAAGTGTGACCTCAGGCTGACCCCTGCTCTGTTCCGCTCTCAGATGGGGAGATAGGGCTCTGGAGGAACCCAAGTCTGCAGATCTAATTAAATTACAATAACACGGAATAAAGTGGAGTGCTACACGGGGTTTCTAATAGAGAGTGAAGGTCATCAGTGATTCAATTTAGAGGACCTGATAAAAATGACACAAAAGAAGTAGCGGCACAGCTGATATAGAGGGCGCTGTTGTGTACATGGATATAAACGCAGTTTCCTGGTAATGAAAAACCTGGATTCTCCAACAGTAAGTGGGACATAACAGCATGTATACTTCACAGGGGGGATAGCTGCCTGCCAAACTACATGCTTTTTCATAGATATTTCAAAGACATATAGTCTGGGAGCAAGCATGATCTCAACGATTTCCCGGTGGGCGTGATTGACAGATGGCATCAACCAATCAGAGCAATGCTAGATACGTCGCAGCAACAAGCGGCAGGAGGCCTTTCCAAAAACGTCCTTATTTTCGAGGAACGCTTCGAACACTGTTTCTTGCTCTACCAAAACATCTTTAATGTTTTGGTAGAGTGTGGTGCAGTGTTAATTTCGTCGACTAAAATATTTAGTCTTAATTTTAGTCAAAGATATATTTTTGACGACTAAAATTGGACTAAAACTAAATTAAAACTTTCTCATGAGACTAAAACTATGACTAAAATGTCCAGATATTTTAGTCAACTAAAATAAGACTAAATAAAAATGAAAAGGAGAGACTAAAATCATCCAAACTTCTATTGACCGCCTGAAAGAGCCTCATATCATACAAAAACACTGTCAAATGATCAGCTCTGAGCTTTGTTCATGTGGAGCAGCTCCATAAAGCAGAAGAGCTTTATTAAATATGATTATAATACATATTATAAAAGCAAAGTCGACTAAATTAGTCTTAAATTTAGTCCACTAAATTGACATGCAATTTTAGTCGACTAAATCTCGACTAAAATTAAATTACATTTTAGTCAAAAGACTAAGACTAAAACTAAATTAAAATATGTTGGCAAAATTAACACTGGTGTGGTGACGGCTTCCGCCTCTTGGGGGAATGAAGTCCCGCCTCTCAGTGCGTGATTGGACCGATGTGGGTAAAATTGTGAAATGATCGGCTGCGAGGAGCTGTCCAGACGGTTCTTCTTTTGAACAGAAAGGAGGAGTGTCTGGCAGGCCAGGCAGCGAGTATATTTTTACTAGGAGAGTTGGTAGATCAACCGGTCACAAGTCATGAGAGTGAAACGTCACACAGGTGCCTAATCTTAAGATAGTCTCTGATTGGATGATGAATGTCCACCGTTTACCAACTATCCTAGGAAAAATGTTTTTGCGGCCAGGCAAGGGGGAGAGGGTCTTGATGTTGATGTGCTGTTCCATTTGTCCTCCTCACATGACGTCGTGTGTTCCTCCCAAACTATTCAACTTTGGTTTGTGAAAGAGCTCTTGGATGCTCCACAGCACTGCTGGCCTATTCTGTGGACTTATTAACCCAAAGTTGAACAGTTTGGGAGGAACACACAACGTCATGCGTGGAGGACAAATGGAAACAGCACATCAACATCAAAACCCTCTCCTCACTGTGAAGTCTGGAGCAGGAGCATCATGGTGTGGGGCTGTTTCGTTTCCTCAAGCCCTGGACAACGAGCTATCATCACTAGAAAAATAAATTCACAAGTTTATCAAAACATTTTGCAGAGACATTCACAACAGCGTGGAATAAGTAAGTGAACCCTTGTATTAAATATCTGCTGATCCTTCTTTTGCAGCAATAACTGCTTTTCTGTAGTGGCACATTAGACGTTCACAACCATCTTAGACCATTCCTCTTTACAAAACTGCTGCAGTTCAGTGAGATACCTGGGTTCACTTACTTCTTCTTCCCTGTCCTGTGAATGTTTACATGTAATTGTTTGGGTGGTATTAGTTTAACCAGACCCTGTTTATTGATTCTTATGATTTTGATGAAGATCAGGCCACATTTTATGACCAATTTAGGCACATACTTTTTCCTCCCACTGTATATCACAGAGCACAGGCAAAAACATTGGCAGAAGCTTCAACAGACGGCAAAAACAAAAAAAAGTACATTTTGTTCTTTTTTTATTGACAGTAGCCTCTTCCGTTGCGAAGAGGAGGAAGTGCACTTGTTGCACACCTGGAAGCATATCGTAGGGAGAGTTAAAACCTATTAACCCCCACCTTAACCTCTTACCCCCTGTCTAAACCAAGCGCCTTTTATCCGCAGTTCGGCTTTACCCAAATCTAAAAGCCTCTCAATCGGAGAAACAGTGGAATCACGTTGTCGCCGGTTTTTCGTCACATTTTTGACATGTTTTCATCTCTTTTTTACCATGCATTTGTTGCTGTTTCATTGCTTTTTTCATTGCTTTTCTGTCGCGTTTTTGTCACGTTTATGTCACATAAATGCGGCTTTTTTGTCCCTTTTTTAATGTGTTTTCGTCCTATTTTCTTCCATTTTTCGTCACGTTTTTGTCCTTTTTTGTACATTTTTGGTCGTTTTTTTGTTGTGTTTTCGTCACGTTTTCGTCCTTTTTTCTTCCATTTTTCGTCACGTTTTTGTCCTTTTTTGTACATTTTTTTCGTTTCTTTTATCGTTTTTTTGTTGTGTTTTCGTCACGTTTATGTCACATAAATGCGGCTTTTTTGTCCCTTTTTTATTGTGTTTTCGTCCTATTTTCTTCCATTTTTCGTCACGTTTTTGTCCTTTTTTGTACATTTTTTGTCGTTTTTTGGTAGTTTTTTTGTTGTGTTTTCGTCACGTTTTCGTCCTTTTTTCTTCAATTTTTCGTCACGTTTTTGTCCTTTTTTGTACATTTTTTTCGTTTCTTTTGTTGTTTTTTTGTTGTGTTTTCGTCACGTTTTCGTCCTTTTTTCTTCCATTTTTCGTCATGTTTTTGTCCTTTTTTGTACATTTTTGGTCGTTTTTTTTGTCGTTTTTCTGTTGTGTTTTGGTCACGTTTTCGGCCTTTTTCCCCCCTTTTTTGTCGCTTTTTTTGTTGTGTTCTCATCACGTTTTCGTCACTATTTTGTCACATTATTGTTGCCTTTTCATCCTCGTTTTCGTAAATATGCTCGGCTCAGGTGGGAGTTAAGAGGTTAAAGGAGCTATACCTGAATAGTTTTTCTTTTTGCAAGGTAAAATTATTTTTTCCCCATAAAAGTACGTTGTAAAAGTCGTCATTTGTGAAAAAAAATCAGCCTGACATTCATTTTTCCAAACTTGGTACAGTCCCTTTAACTGAGCACATTTTCTCCCGTTCGGCATTACCCAGATCTGAAAGCTTGAAACAAAATAAGCGTCAAAATAGCGTAGAAGACAAGACGTAAAAAACAAGGATGAAAAAGCAACAACAAAGCATTTAAAAGGTTCACAAAAATGCAAATGCGAAATGGGCGAAATGAAAGTGATGAAAAGGAAAAAAAACATAAATTTAAAAAAAAATCCTGACAAAAGGATGAAAAGACAACAAAAAAACGATAAAAAGCAACAAAAGCATCAAAAATATGACAAATAAGTAACGACTATTGCCCGACACCTGCAGAAAGCACGATCCAAAACGCGCAAATAATAAAAATCCTGTAAATGTAGCTTTTTGCACGCACAGCTACAGGAACAACAGGCGTGAGCTTCCCCGTGGACGGCGGCCGATACCGTCGCACGCTGTAATGAAATGTTATGATATAAATACCGCAACACTCCTGACCCGAGGAAGCCGCATCCCGAGGCGGACGGCAGATCGGCGCTCACACTTCCCCCCGCCGTGTCCTGCAGCCTTCACGTGTCCGCGCGCCTCTAATTTTAAACGGGGAGGTGGAGCAGGGGGAAATCTCACTTTTTTGACATGTTCCCGGAGTCCATTTTCACCCTGTCCACCGGCGCAGCTGTCCGTCCTCGTGACGTCCAGAGGCGAGCAGACGGGCCGCTTTATTAAAATGTGTGAATGTGGATTAAGGGGGGGGGGGGAGGAGGAGAGATGAAGCGGCTGATGAAGGTTCAAGGGTTGAATATACTGAGTTTTCATTCCACTCTTGCAACAACATCTCCACTTTAGTAACAGATCTGGATGAAGGGAATGTTGTAGGCGCTGTGTTTTTAGACCTAAAAAAGGCCTTCGACACAGTGCAGCTCTGTCATGGTCTAAGTACTACCTAAAGGGCAGAGAACAATGTGTGAAAGTAGGTAGCGTCAAATCCACCCTGAGTTCAAATGATTTAGGAGTGCCTCAAGGGTCAGTCCTAGGACCGCTACTGTGTTCAATGTACATAAATGATCCCCCCGATTGCTGTCAGGGTGTAAACTGCCAGCTTTATGCTGATGACACAGTTATTCATGTGTCAGCAAAAATATCTGCAGTGGCTGGGCAGCAGTTAACATCTGTCTCATTTAACTTTAAATGTAAAGAAAACATTCTCAATCAGCCGGAGGTCCCCTGACAGCACCTTTGGCTGTGGGAGGGGCTTCATTTAAGATAGCTTGAAAATCAGGAAGGGTGATAAAGATGTGTTTCGAGATTTTTACCAAATCCCATCCATTCCCTGCTCTTGAAAGCCTGCAGCCTGTCCCTGGGACTCGCCGCTCCCGCCTCCACGGCAAACCTGCAGCCTGTCCCCGGGACTCGCCGCCCCCGCCTCCACGGCAAACCTGCAGCCTGTCCCCGGGACTCGCCGCTCCCGCCTCCACGGCAAACCTGCAGCCTGTCCCCGGGACTCGCCGCCCCCGCCTCCACGGCAAACCTGCAGCCTGTCCCCGGGACTCGCCGCTCCCGCCTCCACGGCCCTCCGAGCACCAGTTACACCTCCGCTCTGTATAATAGCGAACAGAAGGCCGACGTGTCCCGGCTCTCTTCTTCATTAGAATCATGTTTTAATTTCACAGTCAAACCCCAGCTCCCAGAAGTGGAATGATGGTGTCTTGCCCCCCAGTGAGCCTTTGGGGAAGCCCTCGCTCCCCATGAGCCTCCCTAGCTCCTAATTCATTTAGAGAGAGCGCAGCTAGTGCACATAACGGCGTAATTAAATTAATATTGGATGTAATAATTACTCTGTGTATTCTCATTTTTCATATGCACATCTGCTTTTTGCTCCGAGACATTAGCATTCGTCTGCTGCAATTAACAAAAGCCGTAATGGGATTTTTTTTTTTGTTCGTTCCACTGGCTGTCTAAGAAGTGCTCTGTTGTGTGGATGCCGTTTGGGCTGGCAAACTCCGAGCTATAAATATTCCAATCCTCTTGGCATCTCGTCACACGTAAAAGGGTCCAACACTGAGCCAAACTGTTGCTTCTTCGTGTTTGTTTCCTTCAGTCCATGTTTTGAGTCATAATGCATATTCAGCCTGTGCCCTTCAGGAGAGCTCGCAATGCTCACTAAGTGGAAGGGCCGCACAATTTTCGCATCAGACTTTAGATATCCAGACCGGGTTGCCTGTGGGGCCATTTTTTATCCCATTTCCAAAGCCCGGTAAGATCCGCAACAACACGACGCCTTTGGAAAGAGAATGGGCCAAACAAAAAACAGACAAGGGTCGCATGCAGGGTTCACTTACTTATTCCACGCTGTTGTGAATGTCTTAGGTTTTTTCTGCAAAATATCTTCATAAACTTGTGAATATATTCTTCTGTTGATCATCTCACGTTGTCCAGGCCCTGAGGCAACGGAACAGCCCCACACCATGATCCTCCTGCTCCAGACTTCACAGTGAGGAGAGGGTTTTGATGTTGTTGTGCTGTTCCATTTGTCTTCCACACATGACGTTGTGTGTTCCTCCCAAACTGTTCAACTTTGGTTTGCGAAAGAGCTCTTGGATGCTCCACAGCACTACTGGACACATACTCAGTGCACTGTTGGACCAAATGTTGAACAGTTTGGGAGGAACACACAACGTCATGTGTGGAGGACAAATGGAACAGCACATCAACATCGAAACCCTCTCCTCACTGTGAAGTCTGGAGCAGGAGCATCATGGTGTGGGGCTGTTCCGTTGCCTCAGGGCCTGGACCAACGTGAGATGATCAACAGAAGAATATATTCACAAGTTTATGAAGATATTTTGCAGAAAAACCTGAGACATTCACAACAGCGTGGAATAAGTAAGTGAACCCTTGTATTAAATATCTGCTGATCCTTCTTTTACAGATTAGACGTTCACGACGATCAGGATGAATCTTGGACCATTCCTCTTTACAAAGCTGCTGCAGTTCAGTGAGATTCCTGGGTTCACTTACCTTTTCCACACTGTATTGTGAATGTTTACATGTTATGGCCAATAAAAATATAATAAAATGTAAATGTTTGGGTGGTATTAGTTTAAAGGAACAGGTCACAGTTTCTCCATACTAAGATACATACCTGTCTGGTCTTTGTGCCCGTGGAATATACCAGTGTTAATTTTGACAACATATTTTATTTTAGTTTTAGTCTTAGTCTTTTGACTAAAATGTCATTTAATTTTAGTCGAGATTTGGTAAAAAAAAAGTTTAAATTTAAGTCTAGTTTTAGTCGACTAAAATTGCATGTCAATTTAGTCGACTAAATTTAAGACTAATTTAGTCGACTTTGCATTTATAATATTCATTATAATCATATTTAGTCATGGTCCTCGACTTCATGTTTCTGCTCCACATGAATAAAGCTCAGAGCTGTTTCTTTGGCAGAGGATTTACATGATCTGAGGCTCTTTCAGACGGTCAATAGAAGTTTGGATGATTTTAGTCTCTCCCTTTCATTTTTATTTAGTCTTATTTTAGTCGACTAAAATACATTAATTTTAGTCATAGTTTTAGTCTCATGAGAAACTTTTAATTTAGTTTTAGTCCAATTTTAGTCGTCAAAAATATCACTTTGACTAAAATTAAGACTAAATATTTTAGTCGACGAAATTAACACTGGAATATACTGGGAGAGGCCAAATGCTATCAACATCTTTGGTCATTTTGCGTGACTGAGGGCACACACAAAGACCAGACAGGTACGTATCAACTCGTCTAAGCTCAGGTAAGAACATACTGTATCTCAGTATGTAATAACGGTGGTTGTTCCTTTAAGTGGGCCGGCCCTTTCACAATCCTCCCTCCCTATTCAGCTACATAAAAGCGTTCTATTAAGCTATATTATTGTCCTCATGGGGAAATTAATGCAGTGAGCTACAACATACACACATTTCGACATTGCGTCAGTAGAAGCCATTCAAACCAAAGTGGTATCTCTGCTGCCAGAGGGACATGAAGATAAGGTGCTTCCAAACAATGGTCTGTTTTGTGTTAAAAAATACTATATTGATTTGCATTTCAAGGTTCTCTCATTCCTGTTTTCCGGGATGACACACTTTGGAAACCGCCTCAAAGTCTTTAAGACCCTCTTCAAGTGTCCAAAAGTCTGAGTAACACACACTACCGTATTATAAGTATTAAAATGCCCTGCCATTGTAGGAGTTTTTTACGATCGTCTTCAGGACGCCGTAATTCAGCCTCAATGAGAGCGTGAACTTTAAGGAAAAGGTGGGGAAGTTGCCGCATTTTAACGGCTAAAGGTTGAGGATTCTCGCTCGCGCCAAGAAAGGTACATTACTCTCAATATGAGCGCTAATATATCCCGCCGCTCGTGAAAAATAGCTACATTTGTCTAATGCGTGTCATGGAACGGGCCTAACTCAGAGAGATGGTGCTGTCTGACGACTTCGATCACGTTCCACCAAGGACACGAGCTTTAACGCTGCTATAACGGTTTCGTTTTAGGAGTGTGACGACTTAGTGGTTCCTAACTGGTGGTTCTCAACACACCAGCTGAGAACCGTTGCTTTGGAGGAGACGTATTACCCATAGTGAAAGGTTTGTGCACTTACAATGGCTTGGGGAAGGCAGATGTAGATTCTTTACATAAATTGTGGCATAAAGTTTTATTTCTGTCCAATTAACCCCTTAACTCCCACCTGAACCGAGCACATTTTCTCCAGCTTTACCCCAATCCAAAAGCTTCTGGAAAAAAGGTGTGAAAATAGCAACAAAACTGAGACGAAAACAAGGATGAAAATGTGAAAAAAGTGAGAAAAAAATGACGAAAAAGTGACAAAAAATGGACAAAAATTTGACAAAAAAGTGAGAAAAATTTGACGAAAAAAAAGGACAAAAAAGTGATAAGAATTTGACAAAAAAATGCGAATAATTTGATGAAAAAGTGACCAAAAAATTGACAAAAAAGAGATAAGTGGCCAACAAAAAAAGTGAGGAAAAAAAAATCTGATGATGTGAGGAAAAGATCCATTTAGTTTTGTAGATCTCAGCTTTCAAATGAGGTGTTACACTGGCCTACAGGATTTGGGTAAAGCTGAACTGGAGAAAATGCTCTCGGTTCAGGCGGGAGTTAAGAGGTTAAAAGACATGCCTTTCAGACTATTAGGTTTCAGACGGTGAGTTTTCTGGCTTCCTACTAAATTGCCATCTTCCTGATCTTAACCCCATTGAGCGTCTGTGGGATGTGCTGGAGAAGGCTTTGCATGGTGGTCTCACTTTCCCATCAGCAAATCAAGACCTCTGTGAAAAATGAAAACAGCTCTGGGTCTTTTGGAATCGCATAAGCTTATTGAAACAATGCCACAGTGAATGTCTGCTGTGATCAAAGCTAAAGGTGCTACAACCAAATATTACAGCCTGTGACTCATTTTTTTTGTTTTCTTTTTAGTCAGGTTATTTTTTATCTCATGAAGGCGAGACGCGGCATCTGAAAACATTGATTTTAGAAATTTTAGAAGCAGAATTTACATACTCCAGTGAGGTACCCGACGACCTGCAATCTGGAACTGTATCTCTGAAGCCACTACCTTTCCGTAGACATAATCCCATTTCTCACGACTCATTTGTGCTTCGATTGGCGTGGAATCCAACCGCATCCAATTTGCATGGTTTAAATATCAAATCACACCACGGAATCAACTTTGATCCACAGTGGATATCCGCCAACCGAGTGCGCACTGCGGGACCTGCTGGAGTGCGGGGCCGAGGACTTGCAGATAACCCCGTTTTATTTACCCTGACAACAGCGGTGCGTAGTGTGCGTCCTGACAAGAGAAGCTTTTCCCCCCTCTTCCCCCGAACACTCTCCTTCGCCAGCGCTGTCAGTCCGGATGAAAATGTCCCCCTAGTTATCGGCCTGCGTAATTGCCGGGCTGTTTGGTTAGCAGATTACAGCGCTGGAAGACTCTGCGCTGGTTCCAGATTGAGCAAACAGGAGGCGGGAGAGAAGAGGCCTGTCCAAGAAACCCCTCCCCAGACAGGCTGCAGTGCACGGGGACAGGGGAGGGAGGTGGACTGGGGCGGCCCGCTATGGGTGATGGTTGGTGTGTTGATTCGTTGTGCTGGTTCTGTGGCGCGAATGTATCCCGCATGTTAAGTACAAGATGAAGAAGCTTGTAGTAGTCTTTCAATTCCAGTTAGAGGGATTTTAGATTTCAGGGATCAGGGATGTCTTGCATGTACTACACTTTTGAAATCCATCTACAGATTTAAGGTCTAGAGACCATGAAGGCCAAGACAAAGACTGCTTCTTCCACGTCCAAGTGTCCAGCATTGTCCACTGTAACTCCACATATTTTGCCCAGTGGAATTTTGAAGTCTTCCAATATATCAGCAATTTCTTCGGAGACCACTTCACCTGTTTGGGCCTGGTAAACTGCCTTGGTGTGGACCATCTTGTGCTTCAAGAGGCCACTGCTCATGTAATGCACAGTCATTGTAATGTAATGGTCTGGACTGAGGCTGGTTCATGCATCAGAGGTTATAGCCAGCTTTGGTGCCTCCTTAAGCTCGGAGACTAAGTGGTCTTGTCACTGGCATGCCATACAGGTATAAGTGTGTCACTGAGGTAGCTTCTTGTTAGTGGAGAATACTTGGGATTAAGCGTTTTACACATGTCCCTAAAACAAAGGTCATATTTTTATATTATGGTAAGGAAACTTGAAAATGTATTTGAACACACGGAGTCATGCTCACCGAAAGTCTTTTGTCTCTACTGGTGAGAAAGGGTGAAGGCCTTTCACAACATATTTGGTCACAGTTTGGTGGCACTCTTTCACCCTTTCCTCTGACATTCCGCCACTAGCAGCAAGAGTGAAGGATTTACAGATGATGATGTAGAGGGGGGTTGGTTCACAATCTTAGCTTTTTACAAGCCAGGACTTAGCCCAGAACCGGGACGTTGATAATGGAGTTTGGAAACTTCAGCAAGTAACATTTTGTTATATATTTTATTATATGCCCCCTCTTGGAACCGCCACCATAACGTGGTGGAGGGGTTTGAGCACCCGAATGATCCTGGGAGCTGGGGGGGCTTCGTGCCCCTGGTAGGGTCTCCCATGGCAACAGGTCCTAGGTGACGGATCAGACAAAGAGCGGAACAGAAGACCCTTATAAGAGGCCCGGTTAATCGTGAGGCTGTCCTTCCGTGGACCCACCACCTGCAGGAGGAGCCATAAGGGGCTGGTGCAACATGATTTGGGCAACTCCAACAGCTGCCCCCACGACCCGGAAACGGAAAAGTGGAAGAAGATGGATGGATGGATAGATGGATGGATGGATGGATAGATGGATGGATGGATGGATGGACTTTACTATATGCTATATTTAAAGTGAGAGCTGTGTATCAAAAAAAAGACAACGCCTTGTCCAAAATGGAGGACGATGTTTATGTGACGTTGTTTGCCCAATTAAATATGCCAATAATTTATAGCTTACTACTTCTGTGCATTTATTGTTTGCTTTAAAACATCATGCACTTATGAAGTTTGAGAAACTACACTTATATTATGTCCATGCTTCTCATGTTTGCTTTCATACGTACATATACATACAGTACCTGTTGCATCTGACTCAGAGCGTGCAGTAGCTGCACTCAGTGACGGGCGGTCGAACACTGAACATCTTTCTGTTTGTGAGGACAGAGGAGAGACTGGCTGTGCGTGTCAAAAGCAGTCACAAAAGGTGTGGAGGCACTCCGGAGTAGCAAACATTAAAAATCCTTTATTAATGCATGGACAAGAAGATTAAAAAACTCCAATGCGTTTCGACAGCTACATCTTCATCCGGGCGATTTTTGTGAATGAAATTACTTACAGGTTTGTGTAAATACCCGAAAGGGCTCACGTGAGGTGTCACGTGACCCAATGTGACAAACCAATACAACATGAAATCATTAAGACATGGAACAAGCCAAAGAGTTTATTGTTACATATGTTAACAGGACATATTAAAAAAAACATTCACATGCAGGAAAACAATACATGTGAAAAATTCAATAACAGAGCTTAGTATGACCGCACATCAGCTCCTTGGAAGAGCACCCGTGAGTCTACTACAACCGGTTATACCTATGGGACCCAAAGCAGTGCTCATCTTCTATTTTCATCTTTCTGTTTGTATTTGGTGAACTTTGGCGAGGTGTTTCGCTCTGTCATGGAAGCTAAGTCTAACTCAGCCAGCGGAGTTTCTCCTTCTGTTGAAGGAGCGAAAGGCAGGGGAGCACGCGAGCACTGTCTACAGTCACCCCTTCCATCTCCACATGCGGGTTCTTCAAGGAATAGTTCACCGTTTTTGCCCTCGTTTGGCCTCTCCCAATGTATTCCTATGGCTCCAAATGGGGTGAAATTAGAAGCGACCAAGCTCTTCCAGGGGCACACACACAGACCAGACAGGTACGTATCAACTCGTCTAAGCTCAGGTAAGAACATATCACAGTATGGAAGAACTGTGTGCCCTCAGTCACGCAAAAAAGACCAAAGATGTTTCTAGCATTGGCCTCTCCCAGTATATTCCTATGGCTCCAAACGGGGTGAAGTTAGACGCGACCAAGCTCTTCCAGGGGCACACACACAGACCAGACAGGTATGTATCAACTCGTCTAAGCTCAGGTAAGAACATATCTCAGTATAGAAAAACGGTGAACTATTCCTTTAAGGAGGACTGACAGGCACGGCAGTATCAACGCTTGTTTGAGTCTGAGGCTTGAGGATTAATGCGACCTTAAAAATGCCGTTAACAGGACCGATAAGGATGTAGATTATCAGTCCAAGTGGACCGACAGCTATGGCCGCGGGACTGTTTGGATACCGGGGTTCGGTACCCAACCCCAGCCAGAACCCCACCAACAGCAGCCAAACCATAGGCTTCTAGAGGCTGTCCGTCTCCTCCTCTTGTTAACTATTAGTGTCTAGGACCCAGGGGGTGGACAGCCAAAGTCTCTCCATTCCAGACTCTTCGTCTTACCTCACTCATCTATATTGCTTGAACTGCTTTTCAACATTGAGGTCCATGGAAATTTTTCTTTTTGTCCATGATCAACAAATGCATTTATTGTATTAAAAAATCAACCCCTTTCTTTGACTGTACACTGCAAAAAGATTTTAAGAGCTCATTAAACGGTCTAGTATGTAATCTTCTTGTCACTTCTACAAACGCTCGGTTCATTTGCGACCATTTTCAGTTCTAGAACTACAAAAGTCTACAAAAGTGCTAGAACTCCTCAGCAGCAGCAGAACTAAAAGCTTACTCAGTCTCTCCATCCACTCCTCTTCACGACCACCAGTGTCGAACTAGGGTGAGACATTTCCCGCAATGCTTTCTCTTGCTTTCGTTGTTGTCGCCTGTACCTGCCAGTTTGGAAGTGCCAAAGTTGATTTATTTAAATGGAAGCTTTTTTTTATTCATGATCAAAAAATGCAAGAAGCTTTTGTCATGTTTAAAAGCTGCCATGACTGGGCGCACTCTCTCCGCCCGTATGAGCGCGAAAAGATTTCAAACGCTCATTAAACGGTCAAGTACGCAATCATCTTGTCATTTCTATAAACGCTCGGGTCATTTGAGTTCATTTCCATTCCACAATCGACCTCTTTAGAATAAGAATGCATTAGTGTTGGCGGCGGAACTCCACTGCAGCAGAATGGTAAGCTTCTACAAGTGATGGTCGGTCAACAACAAGTTTGTGCAAAGAGCCGGCTCTTTTAAGAGAACGATGAGAGCCAAGTGTGTCACCTTCTTACCCCCTTGTAGACAGGGTTGTTTCTGTCGATCATTTTATACCTTTATGTCTGTAACTTCAGCAGCCGCTCTGCCTCTTTTTCTCACTGTCATGCTTTGCTCAGTCATCCCCGCACTTTCCTGTATTCGTGACCAGCAGGAAAAGACTTTGAGGATTATTCGGATTAGTTTCTGAAATCAGCAAATGGAGGGATTTTGGTACAAATATTACTTGATATTACTTACATTTAATCAAACTTCACATAGCACGCTTCAACCCAGCACTGTTTGACTGCAGTGCACAACAATGAACTGCAGTCGTTGTTGGCGGGGGGTCGGCTCATTAGTCCGATGCTCCATTGAGTAGGGGTTGAAAAATAAAATGAGGTTTAGGCAAGAGTCAACTGACCTTAAAGGGATATTTCAGGATTTTTGACATAGGGCCTCATTTCCTAGTTATCCAGAGTGTTGCTGATTTCTGGAGATATTTTTTTTTGTAGTTCAAACAGTTCTTATATTTGAAGAGTTTTGTGGCGCTAGGCTTGTGCAAGGCTAGCGCATTTCTACGGTATCAGCTAGCCTGCATTAAAAACAGTCTGACCCGCTCCACAGAGCACCTGAGGCAAATCACTTATAACACCAGACTAACCATATAAATGTTTGTGTCGATAGAATAATTTTAACCATTTTGCATTTAAAATAACTTATATTTGAGCAGCATCTGCTTCGTGGTTGTATAAGCTACGCAGCGGCGGAGTGATCTGCAAGAAAATAGTTCCTCAGAATGCGATCATTCATGTGATGCAAGGTCAGTTATATTCCAAAAATTACTCTATCGACACAGACATTTATATGGTTAGTCTGGTGTTATAAGTGATTGCCTCAGGTGCTCTGATACCATAGAAATGCGCTAGCCTTGCACTAGCCTAGCACCACAAAACTCTTCAAATATAAGAACTGCATGAATTACACAAAAAAATATCTCCAGAAATCAGCAACACTCTGGATAACTAGGAAATGAGGCCCTATGTCAAAAATCCTGAAATATCCCTTTAAGGTTGTAGGTAGTGGTTGTATATCGCTCTCTAATCCACAATACAATTGGGTTTAAGAGATTTTGGATTTATGGCACCTCTGCTCAATGGGACATTTTTGGACTAATGGGGCGTTGGACTAATCGCATGGCACCGTTGGTGGCGCTCCCATGGACGCGTACCCTGGAATACGCATAGAAGCAGTAAATGTGATGTAACTCCTGTTTCATTCACACAGTCAATCAGCTTTGAGATTTACATATGCATAGTTGCAAACCCTAAAATCCTAAGCGAGCAGGTAACGCGTTAAAGGAACAGGCCACCGTTTTGATATTCTGAAATATGTTCTTTCCTGAGCTTAGACAAGTTGATACGTACCTGTCTGGTCTTTGTGCATGCCCTCAGTCATGCAAAACAACCAATGATGTTGTTAGCATTTGGCCTCTTCCAAGGTATTCCAATAGCTCCAAACGTGGGTGAAATTGGAAGTTGGTTCCACAGGCACGCACAAAGACCAGACAGGTCCGTATCAACTCGTCTAAGCTCGAGTAAGAACATATCACGGCATGGAAGAACTGTGTGCCCTCAGTCACGCAAAAAGACCAAAGATGTTGTTAGCATTTGGCCTCTCCCAGTACATTCCTATACATGCCTTTCAGTCATGTGACTTTTGTTGTTTAGATCGGCCATTTTGAATACCGAAGTAGAATTATGCAGTACTACAATATATAACAACATCTCTATTCAGGATGAAAATTAAAGACAACTAATCGACAGTGGCATTTTTATGTAATCATAATCATTGCTCAAGAAGATAGCAGAAAAACACGGCCCCAGAGACGCACATTTATGTGAAGAAACCAGCGAGTCAGTGTTTAAGCTGCTCAAGACGTTAGCATGCTACCGGTTAGCATTTAGCTTCAACAGCTCAGCTCTGACCTCTCCAAGAGAATGTCCTGAACCACAAACATCTAGCCTTGGCTACAACATGTGACAGAGGTCAGAGGTCAGAGTTGAGCTGTTACTGTAGTATTTCCTCAGTGTTCATAGATGTGAGCCACACATGTGTTTATCCTGTTGAAGCCACTGACAGTTGGTTGATGACAGTTGCTAACCGGTAGCATGCTAACGTCTTGAGCAGCTTAAACACTGACTCAGACTGAGACTCTGCTGACATGACAAACTGTAGAAATCCCAGAGGTTTTCTGTTCCCTCTTTGATGTGTTCATTTAGTCTTCAGAGTGAAACAGATCTTTAGTAAGTCCATCTGTAGCTCGACAGACACTAAGCTCTTCCCCAGGTACGCATCAACTCGTCTAAGCTCAGGTAAGAACAGGTGTCAGCATGGAAAAATGGTGGCCTGTTCCTTAAAGATTCCAAGTTCCAGTTGAACGTTTTACTGCCCTCAATGAAAAAAGTTTGGGCACCCCTGCAGATAGTAAACCTTTTATGTTAGCGCTTTCGCTAACTCTCAGAATCCGTGGCAAAAACACGTTTACTTTCTCAACTGCATTTGGCGGATACCCCTTCCACGGCCGGCAAGTATTTGTTCGCGCTAAAAGCCGCCGCGACCGTGCATTCCGCCCTCTCCAAGCGCACGGTGCGGAGAGATTTTAAACGCGCATTAAACGGTCAAGTATGCAATCATCCTGTCACTTCTGCAAACGCTCGGGTCATTTGAGATCATTTTCATTCCACAATCGCCGGCTTTTCCCAAGAAAGAATGCATTAGTCGGCCCCGAGCGCGGCTACTGTATGGAGGTGCCGCGGTCCGCTCCCCTCCTTTGTGGCCGTCTTCCTTCAGCGGCTGACAGGCTATACTTGAGGCGGCCGCGTACCCCCCCCCCGTCCTCCTCCCTGTCTCCGAGGGTGGTATCCCATCAGTCCACTGCCCGCCAACCCCGCCTTAGCTACCCGTCCACACGATTAAGGGCCCATTTCCAATCCGTCTCCCCTGTTTTTTTTTGGGGCCGCGGCGCTTTTATTCCGCCAGTCCCCGGCTCTTTTCTTCACGCTGTTGTGCCGGCGGTCGAGGAGTGACGGGGCCGGGGTTTTTTTTTTTGCGGTTCATGTTTGATACTGTCAGATGGGCCGGAAAATTAAAAACCCAATTAAAGCGGCAGCGCGGGGGTCAAGCTCGTCTGCATATCAAAAGCCCTCCTCTGGCGACCGGGCACAAATTATATCCGTTCGCCGCGCACTCTGCTTAGGCGGCAACGGCACTTAGGGGAGGACGGGAGGGATCCGCGAGCGAGGAATCCCCTTCAAGTACGAGCTCTCAAAGAGACGCTACAATGGGGTGTCTTAAGTGCATAAAAAAACATTTAGAGAACGTTCCTTTTTTTGATGGCGTCTCGCTATCTTTAGGCAAGGGTGAAAGACGTGGAGACCACACACGGCAGGGTGTTTTCACCACAAGGACGTGCACAAACTTGCCGTCAATGCAACAGTAAAGTGAAGATTACTGCGCGGATTTCGAACTACTCCTGGTATTATTACGCCTTACAATATAGTTCCCCCTTTTATCCGCTTAGAAAATCCACATTGTTTAATTTTGTGTAATTATACTTTGTATACTTTGTATACTTTACACTTCACGTAACCATATTTAAATAGGGAAAACGTAGAAGAGCTTGGTAGCTTCTATCTTGACCTGTTTTGGAGCTATAGAGGAGAGAGGGAGAGGCTAAATGCTAACGCCGTCTGCGCTGTGTTTACGTGACTGAAGGCACGGGGGAAGATCAGACAGGTCCTAAAGAACTCGTCAAAGCTAAGGTAAGAACATATCTCAGTATGTAAAAACGGTGGCCTGTTCCTTTAAAGTACATACAAGGGGTTATACAGGAGTCGCTTACTCAGGAGTTCATAAACAGATTCATAAATAGATTCAGTATCATTGTTACTTATATATTTGAGGTATTTTAAATAACTGTCAAAGTCCATCAGAAACCATTTAAAGTTTGGGGATGATTTAAGTATGTTTTGTTTGTGTTTAAAAATATTTTGCAAGACAGAGAATGAAGTTATAACACAGTTCATTGTTTTTGTTCTGAAGAAGAGTTCCAAAAGTTTCTTGAGATGGGGTTTGGGATTTCAATTTGCCGTTGTATCCAGTCCTGTATGTTCAAATGCCCAAAGTGTCCATTGTTTCTCTGTATGACAGGAGAGGTGCTCTCTTAGGCAAAACCCTTTTTTTCGGCATGAGCACTTCGGAAGAGTCCTCGTCATCTTCAGAGGATGAAGAGTCCGTCACTTCACCTTCATCTCACTGACTTCCTGCTCGCCGTTTCTTGGGCGGGTGGTCGTCTTCAGAAGATAAGAGGCCCTCTCCATCACTGTCCACACCTGGCTTCCTTTTAACGGGTGAGGGATAGTCGTCTTCAGAAGATTAACTGCTCCATCTCTTCTCCCTTGTCCCTTTGTTTTCTTGGAGGATTTTTCTGCCTCATCTTCGAAAGATTCCACCTCATCCCGACCTCTCTTCTTCCTCTCTCTGGCCATTCCTTTATTCTTTTTCTTTATGGCATATGTTGTAACAGCCATAATGGTCAATGCTCTGCTTCGGAAGCTTTCCTCAGCTGGATCATCAGCTTGGTAGAACTTTTTTGCCATGTTTGGGTCGTGACACATGAAGGCTGCCACTTTATCATGACATTTCCGTCCCAGCTGCCTCTTGGAAGATGTGACCACTGAAGACCGTAACATATAGAAGTTGGACTTCAATATGTTGCTTCTCCCATTGATGTTTGAAGTGTTCTGGCAGCTTCAACATTGGCTGTCCACTGAAAGTATGGAAGAAGGTGGTTGCCATTGAGCCCCCCTCCACTTGACCCCTCAGGGCATTATAACGGTGCAACCAGGCCCACTCTTCTGGTTCTACTGGTACTGCTGCTTCCCCAAAGTACCGCTGCATTTTGTGCTGTCTGATCCTAATCACACTGCGGCCTTTTCTGCGGCCCGTCAGGTTCCGATTGGTCCCGTCGGAATTCAGTCGGGTTTATAACCAGCTTGGTTCGATCTTTTTTCTTTAGTTCGTAGGCTCTATTTTCTTCTGCAAACTTGATGAAGGTTTGAGTCGTACTTTGGAGTACAGTCATGGGTCAGCAGAGTGAACAGGAGGGGGCTCAGCACACAGCCTTGGGGAGCCCCCGTGTTCAGTGTGATGGTTCTGGAGGACTTGCCGCCGACAAGTACAGCCTAAATATTTAGAATTATGTTCGGGCTCGGGTCAGATTCGGACACATCAGATTTACATTCTAGGTGTTCGCCTCGTTCCACTCCGCCCCGACCTCCGCCCCGACCTCCGCAGCAAATGCGTTCCTATTTCAAGCGTTAAGAAAGATTCCACATCGTCCTCTCCGCTCCGAGGGGCCTACGTCGCCCCGACGCTGTGTCTCCGCTGGCCGGATCAAGCTCTACAGTTCAGACCGCACCAAACGGAAAGAGAACATCCGGATTGTCAAAGTAAATACGAGCGGAATTTATTTGAACAAAAATGTCACTATTTCACACAATATAAAATAGATATTTCCCTCTTTAGAAGTTTATCATCATAGTTCGTTTCTGCCTCTCTGTCCCTCGCGCAAAAAACTTATGAGCATGAAAGAGAAGTTTATCGCTCGCTTGCCCCTAATAATAGCTATTTAATATTTTATTAGGAGTTTTATTTCTCATACTTTGCGCATGTTGACTTGGCAGCAGCGGCGGACTGAAGTGGAGGCCTCAGACGTTGATGTCGCGAACAGGTGGAGGATTGATTGATAAAATCGGACTTTCCACACAAACTATATATCATGCCTAAAGCTTATGAAAATATTGTGATTTAAACTGTGTCGAGCTCGGTTGAACTTAGACAAATATCTTCATGCCTATCGTGCTCAGTTGGGATTTGATCACTGCTCTGTCGGACGGAAAAAATTGTCCCAATCCACATTCTAGTTCACATCTGTGACAATAAAGCAGGATTCATTGCCTATGTAATAGAATATCAAATATTTCCCACATACCTGGGTTTGGATGTTTACTTTTACATTTAGTCACAAAAAAGACTTGATGGATCTATTGACATATTCACATTACAAAATCTGAAAAGTCATATCATCTGAGATCAAATTCAGCCTCTTTTGTCCACACGTATGTTCATTTTTGTGCTGCAATTATTTTGGATTCATGTGTTTATGCAATGGGACAGACGTGATGAAGACGTCGGTGACATATACTGTACATGTGCCAACTCCCAGTCTAGAGCCTTTGATTCCGCTCTCTCCATTTGACGAATAACCAGTATCCACCAACCGATCCGCCGTGAATCTCCCTGTCCTTTTGTGTTGGCCGTTTTACCCACAATTCATTAGTCGCGGCCGTGCGGGGCTTTAATAGCGCGCGCCTGCGTCCATTAATATCGGTGCTAATGTTTCTGATAGCAGGTCTGCGGGCGGTGGTCCAGACTGATGAAGCAGCCCGAGCGGAATGACACGGGGCTGCGAGGCGGGGTCACACGCTTGAGTAAACACATATGCATACGCCGCGGCCAATGAGGGGCGGCGGCCGCTTCCATCATCGGCGTTAACATGTGGGAACAGTACGACAGAGTTACATACAAACTTAAAGGGACTATACGGAGTTTAAAAATGTTAAAATTAAGTATTTTCCTTCCCCTACACGCTTCAACAATATCCTAAGGTGTAGAATGAGCTCAGACCTGTTCACCACAACTTCCTCTAAAATCCTGCACTGTCACTCAGAAAGGGGTTAATTCAGGTCCGAAGT
Source organism: Gobius niger (assembly GCF_951799975.1). NCBI lineage: Eukaryota > Metazoa > Chordata > Actinopteri > Gobiiformes > Gobiidae > Gobius > Gobius niger. The sequence continues at coordinate 3,829,295 of NC_136867.1, forward strand.
GCCGTCATGCACGAGCTTCATGTAGAAGCTGCAGTTACACCTATGACCTGAGGTGGCAGTAGTGAGTATAAAATGGCTAACTTACATCTAACCCCTTTAGTCTTTACACTGTACAGATTTAAATCCCAAATGCATTATATGTTTTGGATGAATATATTTGTCATTTTATGAGTGAGGCAAGACACGGCAGATGAATGGGTGAAAAAATGTAAGAGAGAAAGGACATTATTACCTCCTCCTGGAACCGCCACCTTAACGTGGTGGAGGGGTTTGAGCGCCCGAATGATCCTTGAGCTCTGTTGTCGGGGGCCTCGTGCCCCTGGTAGGGTCTCCCATGGCAAACAGGTCCTAGGTGACGGGTCAGACAAAGAGCGGTTAAGAAGCCCCTTATGAGAGACCAACCGGTCCATTTGATTGTGAGGCCGTCCTTCTGTGGACCCACCACCTGCAGGAGCCATAAGGGGCTGATGCTGATGGAGTGTGATTTGGGCAGCTCCAACGGCTGCCCCTACGACCCGGAAAGTGGAAGGGAGTGGAAGAAAATGGATGGAAGGATGGATGGATGGATGGATGGATGGATTGTAGGATGTTATTACCTCCTGATCAGGTACAGATCAGATCCATATCCTGACAGGGTTTTATTTCAGCCGAACTTTTCTAAACATGAGACCTGTTACACAGTGAGCGCTCACTCTGTCACTAATCATTCACCAAAACTGTACCAAAAATGTCCAATACAGAGTGTGAACTTCCCCTCATGTTGCAGCATAAACAACACCCCCCAAGGGTCTGTCGCTAAAGGTACAGATCTTTCTTGTTGTCACTGCTCTGTTATGATTTTCAATATGCCGAAAAACTCAAGTTTCTTATTCAGTCCTGTTTTTTAGACTAATTCTGAGCCAGGACTAAACCAGGTCCTGGCTCAGACCTGCTGCAGACTGCTATCGGCACTGCTACCTGTAATAACTACATACGTTTTAGTAAGTCATGGCTTTGCTTCGTTTTAAAGGAACAGGCCACCGTTATTGCATACTGAGATGTGTTCTTACCTGAGCTTAGACGAGTTGATGCGTACCTGTCTGGTCTTTGTACGTGCGCTCAGTCAGATGTTAGCATTTAGCCTCTCCTCCTTCAGGGGTGAAGTTAGACGTGACCAAGCTCTTCCACGTTTCCCCTATTTAAATACATTTACATGAGAAGTTATACGATCCAAGTCTAGTTACACAAAATTAAACATTGTGGATTTTCTAAGCGGTACTATATTGTAAATCCGCACATTAATATCGTCGAAGTTCTCCAGGTGTTACTACGCCTTACAATATAGTACCCCTTTTTATCTGCCTAGAAAATCCACATGTTTCATTTTGTGCAACTAGACTTAAACTGTATTTAAAAAGGGAGAACGTTGAAAAGCTTGGTAGCTTCCAACATCACCCCCAGTTTGGGGCTATACCTTTGTTGGGAGAGGCTAACTGCTAGCAACATTTGCGTGACTGAGCGCACGTGTAAAGACCAGACAGGTACGCATCAACTTGTCTAAGCTCAGGTAAGAACATATCACTGTATGGAAAATGGTGGCCTGTTCCTTTAAGCTGCATTTGCGCTGCAGCGGCTAAGTATCTGCGCACACTCTGTGGGTCACATATTCACATCTGGAGAGAAAAGTACTAAGACTTGGCACCGAAAGAATTTTAGTTTTTTGATTCTTCCCCCAACCGGAGCTTTAAGATAAGATAAGATGGTATTTTATTGGTACTTTATGGTCAGTACCAAGTAGGTTCCTTGCCCTAGGTATCGTATCGTAAACCAAATATCGTTAAAGGGACTATACAGAGTTTAAAAATGTTAAAACTAAGTCTTTTCTTGTCCTACATGTTCCAACAATGTCCTAATGTGTAGAATGAGCTCAGACCTGTTCACCACAACTGCCTCTAAAATCCTGCACTGTCACTCAAAACGGTGTTACTTCAGGTCCGAAGTGCCGTCATGCACGAGCTTAATATAGAAGGTGCAGTTACACGTCTGACCTGAGGTGGCAGTAGTGAGTAAAAAATGGCAAACTTGCATCTAGCCCCTTTAAAGAAAAAAAAATCCAATGGTACCCAGCACTAAAAATAATGTAGGCCTATGTACGTGCTGTTCCATGAGGGTAGCCACACCCCCCTGTCCCTCTGGCCGGTCACCTTGGGTCATCAGAGCTCCACAGCCTGCATATCCCTGACATTTGTCTGTTTCTTGCTCCATCCTCTCCACCACCTCCCACTCCCCCGTCGCCGTCACCCACACGAGGCTCTTTTAGCTCCATCTCATTTACATTTAATGACATGATAATACACATTAGCAGACTATTTCCAATAATTACAGCCTTTCAATGGCTTTCTACCCTCACCTCTCTCTGTGTTCGCCTGCCTGCCTCGAAAGCACACACACAAAAAAACTTTCATATTTCTAATGACAATGATAGAAACGCTTTCCTCGAAGAAACAATGCGTAATAATACGGCAGGGGGACAGAGGCAGGAAAAGCAATTGGGAAAATGGGTCCGGGCGGAGCGGGGATGGAGGGGAGCTGGAGGGGTGTGGCTCCAAAGCTGTGCTGTCAAGAAATACAGTACGTTGTCACAATTAAGGCCAGACGCTGCAGGTGAAAGGGGAATAATAGAGAGATCTCAAATTGAAACTTTTGCTGTAGATTTATCACGAAAATATGAGGGAGAAAATGTATTGCACGTCTTATGTCGTCAAAATTCAATAATGGATAGAGCCAGCCTTAAAGGGACACTTCGTAACATTTTGGACTATACTGTTGCCATTAGTGCAAAACATGCTCCTAATTGACCAGCTTGACACAGAAAAATACTATTACTGCAAGGAATAATCAAAGAATGGATTTGGATGAGGACCTAACCTATTTTAATCTCAAATTCTGTTGACTTTAGTCACATCTCCATGGAGACGAGCTGGAGACGTACCCACTCCCGGTGAAGATGCAGTCATGTCTCCTACAGAACTCCTGGTATTAGCAGGGGCGTAGCACCAAATTCTGGGCCCTGGGTACAAACTATCTTGTTGGACCCCTATACAGTGACCTAAAAAAAAAAAAAGCTTCATATACAATCAAAAATCTAACCTAGATTAGTCCTGGATACTCAGTTCAGTTCATTTTTGTTTGTTGTGTACTCGATGTTTGACTTGAAATTTCATCTGGATTGGCTTCAGTTACAGAAATTGAACAACCTTCAATCCCGGCAGTGATATAGATATTTAAATTGGTGGTGGAATATTCTGCATGCATAATGATTATTATCATACCACATTAAACAGGACGACTGCACCAGGGACATGGGATATTTGTGCTGGGAATAACAAATGTGTGACTTTAAAGTAGGCATTAAAATGCTATTTTACAAAAAATAAATATTATACTATATGTTGTTTCTGTGGCCCACAGGCATGAACAAAAAAGCTCAAGGGCTTCAGCCTCATTTAGTCTCGCACCATGTTTGAAGCCGGCTGAACCATTTGGCACATTTTTAAATTCATCCATCATTATTGTTTGTGCAAAATTCTGTGTAGCAACCATTGTATTTCAGCCCGGTTATGTTCAGTTCGTATAGTGTCAATTATGAGGAAACTTAGAAAGTACAATACAGAACGCTTTTTGCAGCACTTTTTAGGGCCCCCACCCTGCTCTGGGCCCTGGGTACTCAGTACCCTTTATCCCCCGCAGTCCGACGCCCGTGGGTATTAATGTAACACTTCACGTAACCTTATTTAAATAGGGAAAACGTGGAAGAGCTTGGTAGCTTCTATCTTCACCTCGTTTGGAGCTATAGGGGAGAGGTTAAATGCTAACGCCGTCTATGCTGTGTTTACGTGACTGAGGGCACGGGTGAAGACCAGACAGGTACAAATGAACTCGTCTAAGCTAAGATAAGAACATATCTCAGTATGTAAACGTTGTGAGATCAATAGAGATTCATCTTATCTTAAAAACAGTGGCTTTAAATTAGCTCATCTGTCCACTGCTGCCTGCCTGTCCATGTCAAATAATATCACACTTAACATAACACAACTGGACCTGGTTGCCCTGAAATGTACGAATAGACCTCGTCCATTGTTCTACACTCCCCAAAGTGCGGTGTTTCCCTCGCTAAACCCGATCAAACATTATTACACAATTCAATTACGCAGGTCTAATGCGCGCCGTGTCTAATTACCATAACACAAACCTGCAGAAGGTTATCTCTGGGCGCTCCCTTCTATATGTCTGCACATGCATACGTCGCCCTGACGCGTCTGTGGAAGCGGACTCCCCTTCTGTCCAATAACGTTTTGGTGGGGGGGGAGCTGGCCATGTGGAAGAGCGGTCCCAGCCTGGCGTGGGATCCCGTCCTCCCTGTTGCACCGCGCCGGTCAAACAAATGGAAGCGCGCGCCACCGGGATGTAAGTAATTCTATGTAAATTACGGCGTTAATGTTGTGTGTCGGGGGCATGTTGATGGCGGGCTCTCCTCCCGCGGCCTGGAGTCACGAGCCGGGGAAATGGAAAAAATTACGGGGGGGGGAGAAGGAGACAGCACTGGCCTAATTCTCTCCTGGCGGCCGGAGCGCCAACGACTCCCATGGCCCTGTAGGCGTGGGAGATGTTTACTCAAATGCTCTTCAGTTGGTAGAGCTGCATATGAACTGGGGCTGGGTTGGCGGAGTTGAGGACGTTTCGCTTCAAAAGCTGGGGGAGACTCCTGGACGACTGAGAGCCAACACGGCCTTTGTGCACCTGGACACTTTAACTAAGAGACTATGAGATTAAAAACCTCTTGATCGAGGGAGACTGAAAGCAGCAAAAGTGACACAGGTCTACAATGAAAATGACATACAAATGATTAAAAAACGATTCCAATCCAAAGAGGCTCTCCATCCAGATTTAAAGGCGTTGAATGGAATAAGTTCAGTTAATATCTCGTTTTAACATCTCTTTTTGCAGCTTTATTCAGACGACTGCTGCTCTGGGACAAGGATCATTGAATTCGGGACTGCACGTATGGACGTATGGTGACCCTAGTTTGAATATCGAGGGAGCAGCTGATGGCTCAGATCGATGGACTTGCTTGTGTCTGTCTACCCTAGGGCGGTTGTGGCTACAACAGTAGCTTACCACCATCGAGTATATAGTGAATGATAATGACGACAGTGTTTGAGGATCTTTAAACTATGTCATTCCCACATTAAAAACATCCCTGAAGTGTTGCCTTGGCACATTCACGTATTTTTGAGTAATCTGTAAAAACTCTGATGGCGGCCATTTTAGGGATAGGTTTGCCTGAGTCCTCCTAGGAACGCCCCCACCTCCTGGAGACGCCTCCGAGCTTTCGTCACCAGCCGAGTAACCAACCACTGCTCCTCAGCAGAACCCCCTCCCCACTGATGCCACAGACAGCGTGTGGAGGGGGCGTGTCAGAAAGGGTCAGAGGTTCTTAAAGAGACAGAGGCCTATTTCAAGACATTCACTACAGCCATTTTATACAAGCGAGCAATTTTATACAAGGCAGTTATTCTAATTTACTGCATTTACAGACCAACAGAACGTTTCGTCATCATTGTAGTGTGATATAGACTGGTGCTATGTGATTGAAAAAAGCATAATACTCCCCCTTTAAATGTTTTTATGATCTTTGTGCACATTTTTGAATCTGACAAAGACAAGCAATCAACACTGCCGAACCCAAAGGCGTGCAACGAGCAAAAAGTTATTCAATGAAATGATGATGAGGCGGTCAAGTGAAATTAGTTATAGATTTTTTTTCTCACCTGACGATACTCCCAGGCACACATAATGTGCCTATTCAGTGTATGCAGCACTAATACTATAAACTTCTGGAAAGTAAAGTTTTGATTGCAAAATAATGCAGTAGTGACATGATAATCATACCCGGCTCCTGCGTTTGCCGGTGTCCCAGATGGCCCCTCCCCGAGAGCCCGCGCTCGGGACGATTTACAAAGCCCGGGGAGTACAGGGGTGGCTTTTCCGGTAGATTTGGGCTGCTGCCCTCTCCTCTCTGGATGAAGAAGTGTATCCGTGTGTTCCATTAGGCCCGGGCTAATGAGAGCGCTGCCTCTCCCCAAAGAGAGAGTGATGGAGTGCCCAACGCCGCCGTGCACAGATTAGCACACGGAGGTTAAACGCTGGAACCGAGGAGCTCTCCTAATGCTCGCAACTGTCCAAAGATGGAATTATATGGCTCTGTGATGTTTCTACCATTATGGAATACTTACATGCAGGATATCAGATGCAGAGTTGAAAGTGTTGCCGATCCATCTTCACAGAGGACATGGGCTCAGCCGGGTGGTGGCCTGTTGCAGTCGATGGAAGACAGAGAAACTGAGAAAAACTATATACAGTATATATAATGCAGAAAAGGGTTGATATTATGACCTTTTAGTGAGCCAGATGCTGTATGGGCGGTTAGCTTAGCGCCTTTACTTTCCATCACATTGGCCTACACATTGGGGTCACCACAAAGTCAAATACACACTAACATCAACTGTGTTTTCCAGTTATAAAGTTGCACAAGTTGCACTTTTAAACAATATTTGTTAGGGAATGAACAATTCCAAGGCATGGATGATCTGATGTCTCTCTCACAAGGCTCACCTGCACAAACTGACTCATCTGTGATCTCGCATTTAGAAATAAGCAGAAAATCAAACATTGAATCAGTCAATTCAATAAAGCTGAGTGTTTTTTTTGTAGTTTTTACGCTTTCTGAAGGTGTTTGGTACAAATCTCATGTACATCTTCATTTCTATCTTATACTTTGTTGGTTAGAACATGTAAAATGTATTTAAAACAGCTGAAAACATGGCTGTGTGGCTTCGGCGAGCGTTTCTACTCCGCGATGAAAGGATTAAGCTTGGAAAGAGATGGAGCGGTGAGCAGAGAACGTATGTGCTTTCTCTGAGCTGTCACCAGGGAAGATTCAAAGATGACTCTATGATGCGCAGGTGGGTGGAAACTAGGCCCCCGGTCTGTTTCTGATGAGCTTCTTTGATGGAGACACATCTGTCTAAAACCAGTGATTACCTGGTTACAGCGGGCGTTTGAATGGCGCAATTACAACATTTACCCAGTAGGGGCGCACTGTGCGGGTAAATACTTGATTTCACTTGAGGTGCGAGCTTTTCTGTTCTCTTCTGTGTTTTTGTTGTTTTTGTCCACTTTCATGTATCTCGTCAGAATGAGTTGCGACACACACGTTTAAGCTAGAGGAACAGGCTTAGGTTTTTCCATACTGAGAAATGTTCTTACCTGAGCTTAGACGAATTGATGCGTACCTGTCTGGTCTTTGTGTGTGTCCTCAGTCATGCAAAACGACCAAAGATGTTGTTAGCATTTGGCCTCTCCCAGCATATTCCTATAGCTCCAAACGGGGGTGAAGTTGGAAGCGACCAAGCTCTTCCACGGTCACAAAGACCAGACAGGTACGGATCAACTCGTCTAAGCTCAGGTAAGAACATATCTCAGTTCCTTTAGCTTCTCTGAGGTCGTTAGCATGAACCCGGCGACAAAGACAGTGCAGCGATGTGCTGACGGATTACTTTTCTTCTTCTCTTTGGTCCGCTCCAGTCAAAAAGTAGGCTCCACCCACAATCACATTCGCTACATCAAATGGATGCTAGAAATCTGTTTCCATCTTCCAAAGTGCGCATTTACGCGACTTTTGGTGTTTCTATCACTCGTTGCTCACAGTGCCTCTCGAAAGCACTAATACACCTTCAATTTTGCACATTTTGTCATTTTGCATTCAGGACGATGAGCAGTGCTAGGTTTGCTCCATACGTAACGTTTTGCATTTGGATCTAACCAAAGCTCCTTCTTCCACATGGTAGCTTATGGCCTCCATTCAATAATGTCTTGTCCATGAAGGCCAGATCTGTGTAGATACGACTTATGGTTGTCCCATGTACAGATTCCCCCAGCTCAGCGGCAGGACTTCACAGCTCCTCCAGAGTTATCTTGGGGCCCTTGGTTGCATTTCTTACCAGTGTTCTCCTTTTTCAGTTTGTTAGTTTACGTGAACAGCCGTGTCTTGGTAAGTTGGCAGTGGTGCTTTACTCTTTCCATTTCCAAATGATGGATTGAACAGTTGCTCCGGGAGATGTTTAAATCTTGGGAAATCTTTGTGTAACTTAACGCTGCTTTAAACTTCTCCACAACTTCATCCCTGACCTCTCTGGTGCTCCTTGGCCTTCATGATGTTGTTTAAGGTCAGCAAACACGACACGACTTTTATGCCCAATTTTGCTCTAATTCTCAGTCGCGCCGAGTCTTCTCGAGTCGTGTCCTGTCGAAGGCAGTCACACAGAGTCGGGTCGCGTAGTGTGGGGGGGTCACGATTGGACTGACTGAATCGTGTAGTGTGGGCGGCAGAAAGACACGACTAGACTCCAGTCGTAGGAAATCAAACATGCTTGATTTTTAAGTCCGATTTTGGACGCACGGGAGAAACGTGGGTGATTTTACCGTCCCCAGTGTGAACACAGAAAACAGCGGCCAATGACAGAGTGATATAAAGACAGAAAAACACCTTTTTCATTTCTCTGTCAAACCAGCGGCACAAACAACTCATTTCATGGCCACAGCCCCACACGAAACAGCACAACTTCATATCAGCAAAAGTTCACGAGAACCACCTTTTCAATCTACATTTCAATCGCGTTCAATCGAGTTTAGCGGCACTTACTGAGTTTGGAGACGAACTGTTCAGCTTCACCTCGGCGCTAGCGGCTAGCCTCTATGCGCTTTCTTCGCTTCCTCCATCTCGTCTCCTTTTCTTATTAAATCCACTGAAATACGTCCCGCTTCTTTGTGTCGCCGACTTTTATCTCCATTTGACAGAACTATAGCCAAGTTGAAGGCTTCGTAGTAGCAGTAGCCTTGCACTGCGATGTTGTGACATTGTGTGTGGACCCCCCAGTCTACGTATATAACATCGTTTAAGACTAGAAAAGTCGTGTAGTGTGTGCTGACCTTTAGTGACCAACACACTCCGACCATAGCTCTGAGGCCCTCACAGAACAGCTGTATTATACTGAGAGTAGATTACACACAGGTGCCTCTATTTAATGGTTAGGTCAAGGTGTGAACATTCTGCCGTCATTAGGAATGTTATAAAGGCAATTTAACACTCAGAAAATACTTATGCACGCCCCACTTTTCATTTTTCTATTTTTTTTTTTAAATAACAGAATCGTGTATCATTTTACTTTCACTTCTCAGTTGTCTGTTGCTTGCGTGTGAACTTTCAGTAAAATTATGTATTCGTACTTTCAAGATCCAGCCATTGTAACATGGTGAAAATCTCTATCTCTAAAACCTGTATTTTTGGCGTGTTTTTTCCAGAATATTTTCCATAATAACCCTGTCCAAATTGCATGATCGCAAAAACTGCGCCCCGAGTGTCGCGCTCGGGTCCGCCGATCCCCGCGACTGCCACCTACATGTCCCATTTCCCTTTCATGGAACTCCCCGGACTCCCAGAATTCCGAGTATCCCCCCAGCGCCGTCCGAAACCACCTGATCACGCCGCCTAATTTGGGCCGTCATTTTCATAAACCCTTGACAGCCGCCGACCGTCCCTCCGAATCTATATTCCGCCCGAACAACTCTTTCACCAACACCGGCCCATCTTTGAAATAACCCGCCGTCGGCAAAAAAAAAAAAAGATATCCCAGGTATTTTCGGCTTTGCGGTCCACTTGGGCATAATGGACTTTTGCTGGAGCAGTCGTCGTCCCTCTAATTAGCGCTCCCCCCCCCCCCCTCGAGTTATAACAAGGCCGGTGACAGGGGAGCCCTCGCGATAATGCCAATGGATACCTGCGGGGGGAGACTCGCGCTCCGTTTTTCATCCTGTCAGCCATTCCGGGGCCAGCGCTGGGGCTTAATGAACCTGAAAACAAGAGGCTGTGTGGGGTAAAGCGGAGTGCACGTGTGCGTGTGCATGTGGAGATGCCAGATGTGGTGGGAGCAGGAGAGGCTGGGCGGTCGGCTGGAGAGTGGTGAAAGAAGATACAGTCGTGAAGCGGGCTACGGTCGGTGAGATTAACAATGGCGGCGTCTCTGTTTTCTCCAAACCAACCATAATAATGTAGCGTCATAAGTAGTGAAAGAGTTCATTTGCCATTCAGGATGCAAATGGGTTAGGGTGCAAATGCAAAATATGAAATATACAAATGTCTTTCCATTTATGACCAATAGACGCCATGTGGATTACACTGTGGTAAATAAAAGGCAGAGTCAGGTCCTGTCTTTTCAGATGTAGAAGCGTCTGAAACTCCACTCAGAGCTGATCATTTAAACCGGCTGTTTTTAACCACTTAACTCCCGCCTGAACCGAGAGCATTTTCCCCAGTTCAGCTTTACCCAAATCCTGTAGGTCAGTGTAACGCCTCATTTGAAAGCTAAGATCTACAAAACTCATCTAAATGGATCTTTTTCCTCACGTCATCAGATTTTTCTTCCATCTTTTCATTTTTGTAATTTTTTGTCAATTTTTTGTGACATTTTTGTGAATTTTTTGCCCCTTTTCATCATTTTTTTGCCACATTTTTGGCAAAAATGTTTTAATCAATTTTTCGTCACATTTTTGTCACATTTTTGTCCGTTTTTTGTCACATTTTTGTCACGTTTTCGTCATTGTTTTGCCATTTTTTTTGCCCAATTTTTGCCAATTTCTTGTCAAATTTTTATCACATTTTTGATCTCAAAGCCAAACTGGAGAAAATGTGCTCGGTTCAGGTGGGAGTTAAGGGGTTAAAATAGTCCAATAACAGTTGTTCGTATGTAATGAATCTCTCAAATGTGAAATGGCAGCTGCAGTCCATCATTCAGGGCAAATTCAAGTTGCAACTTCTTATGTAAAAAAAAATAAAAAATGATATTAATACGTATTAGTAGACGGGTAAGTAAATGAACATCTGTGCCTTGTAAACCATTGCAGCTTTATATCCAGGGGTATTCCATCAAGTCCTAGGACATTGTATATTATCAAATAGCATATCACATATCACAGCATACATTAAATATATATCCTTTTGTGAACTTAAAACATTTATATTTGTGAATTGTGTGCATACATATCTACAGAACATGCAGCGTATGTAGGCCGGCTGTCAAAAGTTTAGAAACACTTTTTATGTCTTGGGTTTTCTTTATTTACAGTATATTGTGTGATTGTAACTGGATTGGAATACTTAGGAAATAGAAAAGGGTGAAAAAAATGTCAAATATGTTTTATGAAATGGTTCAACTGTGCAAAACAGTGTCAATGGCGGCTGTTTTGAAGAATCTATTTCACTTTATTTTTGTTTAAACTCCTTGTGAGTTCAGTGATAATCTACAATGTAAATAGTCTTGAAATAAAAGGGAAAAACAACACATTAACCTGTTGGCTGCCGTCCCCCGTGATCAGGATATGAGTCACTCGCACAGATCTCACACATATTTTTTAGAAACTAGAAGGACTTGGCTTTCAAATGAGGTATCACACTGGCATATAGGTTGTAAACTCTCCAGTCAATACACTTTGAGATCTGGATATAAATAATTGTTGACCTTAACCTTAATCCTAACCCTAAGGTGGCAGTTAAACTTCTGACTGAGAGGTCACATGTGTGAATGTGCACAATAACAGGTAGATTGACTTTGTTTTCATAAATTCAGTTTCAAAATGTACTTCACTGTTTGACTGTAGCGCCTCTAGCTTTATCACCGCAGCCGTCCCTGTGGCGTTGTTTCAATAAGCTTCTGCAATGTCAAAAGATCCAGTGTCGCTTTCATTTTTCACTAAGATCTTGCATTGATGATGGTGTGACCACAGTGCAAAGCCTTCTCCAGCACATCCCAAAGACTCTCAATGGGGTTTAAAGCTGGACTCTATGGGGGCCAATCCCTTTGTCTCATGCTCCCTGAACCACTCTTTCATAACACGAGCCCCATGAATCCTTGTATCGTCATCTTGGAATATGCCTGTGCCGTCAGGGAAGAAGAAATCCAGTGATGGAATAACCTGGTCACTCAGGATGTTCAGCTGATCTCCTTTGGGCTGGACCTAGACCTGGCCAATGATCGGAGTTAGTTACATCCAGGCAGACACTTTCTTGTGGTCAGGCAGTTTATTACCACTGGTGCTATTATGGCACAACTTCAATTTGTCCATTTGTTTATCTACAAACTGAATCAGGTCAATAATAAAACATCTTTTTCTTATTCATTTGGTGGTGAGAGTTCATATTAACCCCTTACCTCCCACCTGAACCGAGCACATTTTCTCCAGTTTGGCTTTACCCCAGTCCAAAAGCTTCTGGAAAAAAGCTGTGAAAATAGCAACAAAACTGAGACGAAAACAATGATGGAAATGTGACAAAAAAGTGAGAAAACATTGATAAAAAAGTGACGAAAAATTTATGAAAAAGTGGGGAAAAAATGTCACAAAAATGTCACAAGAAATTGACAAAAAAATGACAAAATGTGACAAAAATTGACAAAAATTTGATAAAAAAATTGACCAAAAAATGACAAAAATGTGACAAAAAATTGACAAAAAAATACTAAAAATGTGACAAAAAATTGACAAAAAAATACAAAAAGTTGACAAAAAATGAAAAAAAATGTGACAAAAAAATGACAAAAAAAAAATACAAAAATGTGACAAAAAATGGACAAAAAAATTACTAAAAATGGACAAAAAAAATGACAAAAATGTGACAAAAAATTACCAAAATGTAACAAAAAATTACCAAAATTGACGAAAAAAATTGACGAAAAAAATACTAAAAATGTGACAAAAAATGACAAAAAAGTTACAAAAATGAGTTGAATACCCAACAAAACAATGATGGAAAAAAAATCTGATGACGAGAAGAAAAAGATCCTCTCGGTTCAGGCGGGAGTTAAGAGGTTAATGAACACGATCTCTTTCCTTTTATTATTGCAATAAATATCTAAATCAGCAGGTAATAATGGAGTGGTTAGTGCATGTTTGTAATGACTAAAGTGACTTGTCCCATGTTGTTCACGCTCTGCAGCTGTCTCCATACTCCACATTATACAACAGTTTAGCCTGACATCCTGCTGCCCCCGTGTCCCTTTGGTCCGCTTCTCTGTGTACCGCGGGAAAACTACACGCCGCACTTTGCAAGAAGTTAATGCTGGTCTAACACGACACCTATCAGGCCTAATAAACCCACACATCGCTCACTGTCAGGGGGGCAGGCGTCGCCGCGCGTCCATGGGGCAGTGTGGCTGAAGAGAGGGGGACAGGAACAACAACTCATTACTGGGAGAGAGAGTCCAGCCTCCGCCCCCTGTGCTGACCGGGCAGTTTGAACCGGCCGTTCCCCCCGGCAACCTCCTCTCACTCAAACGTCATGGCGTCTCATCGATCATTTTTGACATTTGTGACAGCGTGTGCATTCTAGGTATACAGTATATCCCCGCGGCGGCAGTGTGTCAACAGGCCGGTGGAAATTACCATGGCATTGCCAAAGAGGATATTATGCATAATTGACTTTTTCACTCTTCACTGTGTTAATCTTTTATGTACTTTTTTTTTTTTGCTGCTGAAGCACTTCAATCTGATAAGAAAAGGAAGAGATCTGGATCTGTTCTAAGCAGTTCTGCCTTCAAACTTAACTACAACAACAATGCTAATTTAAAAAAAATAACGCACAAATAATCACTTTTATACAAGAGGGTCAAAACGCAGCTGATGAAATGTCATAATAATAATATTGCATTGCATTATTCGTGCACCAGCATCCCATACACCACAAACCACTCACTCCCTCACTACATTAACCCCAGGCTTCCTGGTGTCCCCAAACGGTCTCCCATCCAAGTCCTGCCAGGCTCGTCCTGCGTAGCTTCCAAAGTCTGACGGGATCGGGCAGAGCAAAGGCGGTGTGGCCTTTGTGATCAGTGGAGCTCCAGACCTCCACAGGCAATTACATCACCTTCACTGTTTTATTTTGGAAATTAATCTCAACAAGACACCTTTAGTAAACTCCACAATCCTGAAGGTTAGGGTTAGTTTGGATCAGCTCGCGTTGTCCGAGGGGGGTCATTACATTACGTTGTCAGAGGTGACGTCATTACCTGTGGAGAAGTGGAGCTCCACTGATCACACGCCCCTCCATAAGCTGCGTTCAGATCCTTCTCGTGTTATATAGCGCTTTCCTTCATTCCATGCTCTGTGGTAATAATGTAATAAAAATGCATTTTAAGAAGATGGTCCTTGAAATAGCCTTTTAGCGGCTTATTCTTATTGTGAGGGGTAGGCTTTTTAAGTTCATATATTAACAGCAAATTGTCCCAAAAGCTGTAAATGTCATTTCTCATGTTACAATCTTACAAACTATAATTTGTTACATTGCACTTTAGCCTTCAGAAGGACCTCCAACCAGGCAACAATATGCAAACTTACACATGCCAAAGTCACAAAGTGAAAGTATTTTGAGGCGAGAAGTTGCAGGTGAAAACCTTGACTTTTCCCGCCGTGGTCAATGTTGACATTTTTGTTTTCTCCCTCAACATCTTAGTTTTACCACCTTTTACAACGCTTGTTTTATAACATGTTGTTGCTCGTGAGCTGGAGATTTCCTGGAAATAAGTAAAACATTGCGGCGCACCGGCTGATAGGAAAATGTGAAATGACTGAAAACTTGCAGTGCAGTTTGTCACCTGCCTCGGGCCTACAGATGGAAACTGCTATAATCTGGCATATTAACAGTGCACATTTGCAGCTGTTCATCAATATGCACTGTCCCTATCAAAGAAATACATAAATAAAGTACATTTTATTCTCCATAAATCCGTAATGTACAGCACAAAACAGAATGTTGTCAAATCTGTTTTCATACACTGCGTTCCAAATTATTATGCAAATTGGATTTTTGTGTCAAAAAGATTTTAAAAAATAAATTATGAAACTCATGGATGGTGTTGTGTCTCAGGGCTCTATGAATCACTGACATTAATCTCAAAGACCTGGGATGATTAGTTTTCAGGTTAAGCCCAGTTAAGGGAAAAACTACTGAAAAAGGGTGTTCCACTTTATTATGCAGATCATCATTTTCAAGCAATAAGGGAAAGAAAAAGGGTCTGTCTGCTGATGAAAAGCGTGAAATAGTTGAATGCCTTGGTCTAGGTATTCGATATTTCATGAAAGATGAAGCGTAATCATCATACAGATAAGAGATTTGTGGATGATTCAGAGCACACTCGGGTTTGTGCAAATAAAGGAGAGAAACTCATGATGTGGACCCCCTCCTCCCCTCCTCAACCCTGTTGAAAACCTTTGGAGCCTCAACAAAAAAAAGCTTCTATGAGGGTGGGAGGCAGTTTTCATCCAAACAGCAGCTTCTTTCCAACTTGACCTGTTAATACTTTTTTGATTGAAATAGCCTTTGATTTCAGTAAGTATGACCTCCTAATGCTACAAATTCAACAAATGACCATTTTCAGTTAATTACAAGCTTTAAAATGTATTGAAGCCCTGAGTTGCATAATAATTTGGAACAGTGGATTTTGAGGTTTTTGCAATATTTATTTTTGAAAAAAATACTGTTATCACTGGGAGATTTTTTCAACCACATTTAAATGATCCTCTACCAGTTAAAGACTTGAAAATTATGCTGACTCTCATTTGAGTTGACAATTTAGAAAATCTTAGAAAAATGTCATTTGCATAATCATTTGGAACACAGTGTATTTTGGACGAGTCATCTGAAGTCAGTTATTGAAACAGACCCAGACGCTATCAAGTATTTTTGTTTGTTTGTTTGTTATAGAAAGACATTTTTCCTTTTGCCTCATCTTTTGATGGTGGCCCCACCGGAGCACAGTCTGGAGATGGAGGAAGGGCACCGCAGTCGTGTCGGGCCCCGGGCGTTACAAGTCAATATGGTGTAAACGGCTGCGGCGGTGATGTTCTGTGGAGAGGTCGCCGCGTCGGGCCTGTGTCGAGCAATACACGCACCCCCCCTGCCTCCGCGACCCCATCATATCCCACCCCCCCCACCCCCCTCTCACAAAAGAACATCTGGACCAGCGCCACCTGCCTGGAGGAAGTCATCTACTTTACACGCCTGTGCAAGGGGAGAGGGCTGCGGGGGCCGGAGGGGGTGGCGGCGGTGTCCCTTTTCCTGGATGTGCAACCTTCGTGCAGGGGCGCTCCGCTGGGACGGGGCAGGGGGGGGGTGAGTGAAGAGCGTGCAAAGCCAATGACACACTTAGCACAGATTGAGTGTTAGAGTAAACAGCCGTGTTTCAGGTCGGCACAGGAAACGAACAGAAGGGGGGAGAGAGGACACCCCTGTCTGGTGCCGGACAGGACCTATCATGTCACTGCAGTTGTTCGTTTTACTCACATGTTGGAGCGGAGATGTCCGAGGGGGGTTGTGAGTGATCAGAGTTTTTCGGAAACCTAAGCATTGGCTCTGAAAGATTAGGTGTGCGGGTTTTACGTCTGCATCAACGACGAGAACTTCATAGTTGCTTTGTTAACAACATGACAGCGATGAAAACTGCAGGGTATGCTGTTCCACACAATAAATAAAAAACGTTTTATTAATGAATGTATTAATTAACATTTTAAAAAGTCATGATTTTGGCCTGACATGCCTGCTTAAAAAAAAACATATCTGCAAAACTACAAAAGACACCATCCACAAACTTGACTCACTCACTATTGTTTGAATCAAGAACAATCAGGCCAAGTTTGAATCAAATCCGAGATGGTTATTTTCCAAAAATGAGGTGAGTGAAGGCATTTGGGTCATTTCATGTCAAATCCCACACAGGTGTTTCGGTGGGAGTTCATACCCTGTAGATGCAGAAATTAAGTGCAATAATATCTTCGACCAGTTGTCACATAAGACACATTTTAAGATGCATTTGAATTGTGTTCTTAACAAGTTAAAGGAACAGGCCATCATTTGTACATACTGAGATATGTTCTTACTTGAGCTTAGACGAGTTGATGCGTACCTGCCTGGTCTTGGTGCGTGCGCTCAGTCATGCAAGACGACCAAAGATGTTGTTATTGTTATTTGGCCTCTCCCAGCATATTCCTATAGCTCCAAACGGGGGTGAAATTGTAAGCGACCAAGCTCTTCCAGGGGCACAAAGACCAGACAGGTACGTATCAACTGGTCTAAGCTCAGGTAAGAACATATCTCAGTATGGAAGAACTGTGTGCCCTCAGTAAAGCAAAAAGACCGAAGATGTTGTTAGCATTTCGCCTTTCCCTGCATTTTCCTATGGCTCCGAATGGGGTGAAGTTAGAAGCGACCACGCTCTTCCACAATGTTGTAGAGTAAAAAGAGCAAAACTCTAGCTTGCTGCTATTATTTTGTTAATGTAGCTTGTGAGGTAAAACCCCTGCAATAAAGTGCGACAGATGAAGCACCTTTCATTTGCCTATTGGAACCGTGAACCCCCTTAGTTGCATTAAACCCATTTTTCTCCAGGTCCTGACCAGGGTCAAGGTCTGGGGTGCCTGTGTTAACACCTGGGAGCCTCTTGCTTTGAGAAATGTTTGCAGAATGCCACCGTATCATGAACTATGTCGGGTGGATGTCAGTCAACTCCTTCTTTTATGCTTTTAACCATGTTACTCGTAGTTTTAAAGGTTTATCTTATCTTATCTTTTGAATCAACCATGTTGATGATGATTGTTTAATTCTTATGTCATAGACTTTTTCATTTTGTGTCATAGATGGACCTCAAACGTGTCCTTCACCATACCCATTCACACCCATTCAAAACCCTGAGCATCCCAGTCAGTCCTTTGCTTTCATCGATACGATTTAAAAATATAAAATGCTGATGTACACAAAGGAATGTTCTCAACCCTATGTATGCATGAGATGTGCACATTAAAGTTGGTGCGTGCGTGTAATCATTAGTCAAGAACCCCTCCTAGAGATAACTTCTAGTCCAGTGGGCAACAAACCGAACGCTAAGCACTGACCATCTGGCAGCCACCCAAGCTAGCATGCTCCGAAACCATTGCATTCATTAACTTCATTTATCATGGCGGCAAGCTCAATTTACTTTAGCTCGCACGAGCGTAGCCTCATTAGCATTCAGCCTAGCATTTCCTCAGGCCGTCTTGGCGATCATTCAGGCCGACTTCACGCGTTGGTTACATAGACAGGATGCACTCCAGGGTTATCTTGCCATACCTAAAGTGTTTAAATAAAAGAGGCTGAAAGGGGCGGGGGGGTTGGTGTCAGGAAAGAATGCGCTGGGCTGGTGGTGGGAGAAGAAAGCTGCGAGGCACGTGACTAAATGTATTCTGATAACTGAACAGCAGATGTCTCGCGCGGAGCCCCTTTGTTGGCCGGAACAGCGGGGCCCTTGCACTTCAGTGGGCTCTCTTCACGCCGCATTCATTTGCCTGCCAGCTGCCAATTTGGGGCTGGAGAGAGTGGGAAGGAGGAAGACAGGGGAATAAAGAAGGGAGGAGGACGTGGAGAGGTGGCGGTGGAAGCAGAGTAGAGGTAGCGGTGGAAGCAGAGTCAAGGCAGTGGGACTCAATGGGACCGTCCTGGTTATTTAAAGGTTAGATAAAGATAAATGAAAGTGGCGTTTGGGATTAACTAGTTATTCCATTTATCCCAATCTCCACATAGCGGTTTACATTTTTGCAGACTTCCTCAGACGTCTTATGGATGAGACCTGCCATGAGAACTTCAACTTCGAAACTCTGTCCTCTGGTTTGGCCACATTGGCAGAGATGAAGCCTCTCCAGAAGTCTGAGGATGCTTCTGAAAGGTCTAGCGGAATGTCTTGAGCTGGCGTAGATGGAGGGAGCAGTGGAGAGGGGTCCAGAGGAACGCTTTCTTTTGCGGCAAATACTCTCCGGCAAATTCGTAACTGTCTGATCTTTGTGCGTACAAAGTAAAACGTGTCGATTTTCTAACGGATAAAAAGGGGAACTATTTTGTAAGCCGTAACAATACAGGAGCACCGCGCAGTAAAGGCGAAGTGCTCCTGTATTAATACGCCTAACAATATAGTTCCCCTTTTTATCCGTTATCGTGTAACTAAGGTATGTACATATTTGTATTCCTTTAAGGAGACCACCATTTTCAAGCAATATGGGAAAGAAAAAGGATCTCTCTGCGGATGAAAAGTGTGAAATAGTTGAATGCCTTGGTCTAGCTGTGAAAACCTTTGATATTTCATGAAAGATTAAGCGTAGAAACTCTCCAAAAACTCACAAGTTTAATGGATTGAAGAATTTTGAAGCTGCTTAAAGGGATAAGATGGTTTTGATTTCAGTAAATATGACCTCCCAATGTTGCAAATTCAGCAAATGACCATTTTATGTGATGTTTAACCGATATATTGCATTGAAAGTCTGCTGTGCATAATAATTTGGAACAGTAAGTTAAGTTAAGTTGTTTTTTTTAATTTATTTTAGACAAAAATACTATTATACTACTAAAATACATTTTTTTTAGAATCACATTCATAAAAATAAAAAAATCATTTGCATTATAATTTGGAACACAGTGTAGTAGCGCATATAAGGTTTTTTGCCGGAAAAGTTAGCTAGGGATGCTGCTTCTGACCGTGTCCTTGGGCAGAACCTTTCAGCCGCTTTGACTGCAGAAACGTATGAGCGCTACTGTTATTTGCGAAGGAACACTGACACGACAAGCAAGGAGTTTACAGCCGCCACTGACACCTAATGAGAGGTGTAAGATTTAAAACGTACTTGTCTTGTCCTGGAGCCTCCTCCCTCCCTCGTTCCCTCGCTCGCTCGCAGCAGCCCCACGCACGGACCTCTCCTCCGCCGGTGCTCACCGTGTGATTATCCTAATTGTGAAGACCATTCAGTGACAGTGAGCGCTGGCTTTGTGGCGCTCCCTCACCCCGTGATTAAAGCTGGTGGGAGAGATAATGCACGTATTGATCAACGACTAGCCCCTCACAAAAGATCTGTCTCGTTGCCCTCCCAGATGTCATTTCAGAGGACAGGAAACCAGAAATAGCATTATCCCGCTTTCTATGTCAGAGGTGTAGAATAAGGGGGGGGGGGATTAAGAAGAAGAAAAAAAACACTATACACTATTCTATTGTTGTTTCCTTCAGCCATGTTTGAGGTATGCAGCATGCTGTGGACCTCAAAGTAATTTGTGCACTAACTTTCTTTTGGCCAATCTAAGGTTGCGATTATTTCCAGGCTACATTTTTAACATACATTTAAAGATTACATACAGTGGGGTGTGAAAGTTAACGCGCCTCATAACATTTAGATGAGCCTCAAGCATTTTACAGATACAAATCAGTGGTTAAAATCTGCAGAACTTTGTTTGAAGAAGAAGGAGCACAAAATTCATGAAGAGAACTTCTGTCCAGCTGTTAATCCCAGGGATGGATTGATCATCCTTTGGGATTGTATTGCAGCCAGTGACACAGGGAACATTTTGAGGTGAAATGATGAATGGATTTAATTCATTTCCAAAAAATTATGAAGGAAAAAGTAACACCATCTGTGACAAAAGCTGAATTTAAAGGGCAAATGGCTTTTGCAAATCAGTAATGACCCCATACACAGCTCAAAATCCACGATGGATATAACATCAAGAGCTGCAGTCTGAAGGTTTTGCCAAGACGGTCTCTTGACATCAGTGAAAATGTGTTACAATGTAATAATTATTGTTTCCTGTGGCCACCATGATATAACATTTGTATAATAATCCTTGAACAAAGTAACAGTGAAGTTGAATGTATTAATCTCTGAATGGGGAACTGGCGGTGGGATTAAATACATTATCTGCTTCCCACTCCCTTTCAGATAGAAATGGATCATCATGTTTACATACTGTATATTGTACTTTCTGTGCCATTGCCTGAAATAAATGAATAAATGAAAAATGAAATGAAGCTAGAACTGAACGACTCTTGGCTCCTTGGCGCTTCATTATTCACATTCAATTTTCACATTCAGTTTTGATCCGGTGTGCCTAAACTTTCACACCCCAAGTCTTTGCAGTCAAGTATCCTGCGCAAAGTTTTGAACTTGTTGCAAGTGATTACCCAACTGCAGCATCTTTGGTCACGTACTTTTTAATTTATGTCATATTTGAATGAGACATGGCGAACTGCCTCATAAAACAAGGAAAGGAAACAGTTGATACTGCAGGAAGTTAGCATCATGTGGCACTGTTCTATATTTCAGCTGGTATGGCTGGAATCTTGATGACTAGTCGCTACTCAAATGAGAACATTTCTACTTTAAGACTTGAAATTGAACATTTGAGCTTTAATTAACATAAGTTCACCCTTATAAAACCAAGAATAGCATTAAGAATACATCATCTCAACATGTGGTTTAATGTTTGTCACGGACGTACTGCAACCACACCGTGCTGTATCAATCATGTGTTTTGATTTAGGCTAAGATCAGCGTCACATGACTCGGAAATGCAATGGCAACCTTCAGTAATCACAAGTCTTCATTGGACGAATTCAGGAATGGATCACACTTTGTTGGTTAAAAAAAATACAATATTGACCTAGAACCGTTGTAACAAAAAATCCACTAGTATCACTTCTTGATGTTCACCCCAAATCCCCATGATGATCCTCCTCCCCCCAAACTCTTGCTTCCCTTCCTTTTGGTACTTTTTTCCCCAAGCAAACACCCATAATGAATTTAATGCTTGTTTGAATCCATTTTATATTTGAGTGAAATGTAACACAGACATGAAATAGACTTGCCGATGTAAAAGGTTCCCAAACGCAAAAAAAAAAAAGGGAGTGAAAAATCTGAATAAAGTCTGCGACTAACTGTCTCTTTTTTAACAAATTGTTGGGTGTAATTCCGTTTTGCAGAACGGCGGATTAATCTTAAGACTTACATTTTCCTGCCTATCCGCCCGCTCCTGTCTCCCGTGCGAGGGAGTGAATAATGGCATGTCCGTCAGCTGTGGGGCTCGAAGCCGGATTGGGAATTTTCTCCAGGGATAATACAAAGCATTCCGACATTTGATGATTCATAATGCACAGTTTTAGCCCGGCGATGAAGTGCGGGAGAGATGACAGCAATCTCTTTGGCGCGCACGCTTCTGCTGAGGACTGGAGAATCCGCAGTAGATAAATATGGATATGGCAAATCCCGCAGTCCGTAATTCCGAGATGTGACAACTTCAAACTACTTATACAGGCAGGCACGTAATGTTTGAGAATGGTTTAAATAAAGTAGGGAGTGTCCCAGAAGCGGTCCGGAATAATGGCGCTACGCTAGTCAATGGAACAAAGTTGTCAGGGTAGATAATGAAAACGGCCGAAAATGTGTGATTCATGTACGATTTTAGCTTAGCAATAGGTTCTGCTATTGTTAGCAATTCAGCGTCAGGCTAAGACGACAATCTCTTCGGAATTCTGCTGAGAAGAGAATCCGCGCTAGATAAATATGGATAGGGCTGTAGCAAATCTTTTAGCCTATTATTATTCGGTGTTTCCAAAGTGACAACTTTAAAAAAAAAAGAGCTGTTAAAGTGCTCTTGTCTGACAATCCTTTATAAAGAAGGGAGGGACAAAAAGTAGCATAATGAAGTCACGTTAGCGATCAGGGATAATTGCTATAACAGCTGACGAGTTAGCGTAGCAAATTCTTTTTTTACATTTTGCACTTCTGAGATGTGAAAACTTCAAATTACTTATTCATGCAAGCACGTAATGTTTGAGAGCGGTTTAAATGAAGTAGGGAGTGTTCCAGAAGCAGTGCGTAATAATGGCGCTACGCTAGTCAATGGAGCTAAGTTGTCAGGGAAGATAATGAAAATGGATGACAATTGGTGAGTTATGTACGATTTTAACTTAGCAATAGGTTCTGCTATTGTTAGCAATTCAGCGTCAGGCTAAAACGACAATCTCTTCGGAATTCTGCTGAGAAGAGAATCCGCCCTAGATAAATATGGATAGGGCTGTAGCAAATCTTTTACCCTATTATTATTCGGTGTTTCCAAAGTGACAACTTTAAAAAAAAAAAGAGCTGTTAAAGTGCTCTTGTATGACAATCCTTTATAAAGAAGGGAGGGACAAAAAGTAGCATAATGAAGTCATGTTAGCCATCAGGGATAATTGCTATAACAGCTGACGACTTAGCATAGCAAATTCTTTTTCTACATTTTGCACTTCTGAGATGTGAAAACTTCAAACTACTTATTCATGCAAGCACGTAATGTTTGAGAGCGGTTTAAATGAAGTAGGGAGTGTTCCAGAAGCAGTCAGGAATAATGGCGCTACGCTAGTCAATGGAACTAAGTTGTCAGGGAAGATAATGAAAATGGATGACAATTGGTGAGTTATGTACGATTTTAGCTTAGCAATAGGTTCTGCTATTGTTAGCAATTCAGCGTCAGGCTAAGACGACAATCTCTTCGGAATTCTGCTGAGAAGAGAATCCGCGCTAGATAAATATGGATAGGGCTGTAGCAAATCTTTTAGCCTATTATTATTCGGTATTTCCAAAGTGACAACTTAAAAAAAAAAAGAGCTGTTAAAGTGCTCTTGTCTGACAATCCTTTATAAAGAAGGGAGGGAGAAAAAGTAGCATAATGAAGTCACGTTAGCGATCAGGGATAATTGCTATAATAGCTGACGAGTTAGCATAGCAAATTCTTTTTCTACATTTTGCACTTCTGAGATGTGAAAACTTCAAACTACTTATTCATGCAAAGCACGTAATATTTGAGAGCGGTTTAAATGAAGTAGGGAGTGTTCCAGAAGCAGTCCGGAATAATGGCGCTACGCTAGTCAATGGAACTAAGTTGTCAGGGAAGATAATGAAAATGGATGACAATTGGTGAGTTATGTACGTGTATGTAGCTTAGCAATAGGTTCTGCTATTGTTAGCAATTCAGCGTGACGACAATCGCTTCGGAATTCTGCTGAGAAGAGAATCCGCGCTAGATAAATATGGATAGGGCTGTAGCAAATCTTTCAGCCTATTATTTTTTCGGTGTTTCCAAAGTGACAACTTAAAAAAAAAAAAGAGCTGTTACAGTGCTCTTGTCTGACAATCCTTTATAAAGAAGGGAGGGACAAAAAGTAGCATAATGAAGTCACGTTAGCCATCAGGGATAATTGCTATAATAGCTGACGACTTAGCATAGCAAATTCTTTTTCTACATTTTGCACTTGTGAGATGTGAAAACTTCAAACTACTTATTCATGCAAGCACGTAATGTTTGAGAGCGGTTTAAATGAAGAAGGGAGTGTTCCAGAAGCAGTCAGGAATAATGGCGCTACGCTAGTCAATGGAACTAAGTTGTCAGGGAAGATAATGAAAATGGATGACAATTGGTGAGTTATGTACGTGTATGTAGCTAAGCAATAAGTTCTGCCATTGTTAGCAATTCAGCGTCAAGCTAAGACTTCAATCTCTTCAAAGTTCTGCTGAGGAGTGGAGAATTTGCACTAGATAAATATGGATAGAGCTCAAGCAAATCTTTTAGCCTATTATAATTCAGTAATTCCAATATGTGACAACTTAAAAAAAAAAGATCTGTTCGAGTGGTCTTGTCCGACAATACTTTATAAAGAAGGGAGGGGGAAAATGTAGCGTAATGAAGTCACGTTAGCAAATGGGGGATAATTGCTAAAAGAGTTGACGTGCTAGCGTAGCAAATCCCGTATTTTGTACTTCAATAATGTGAACACTTCAAACTACTTAAACAGGCAGACGTGTAGTGATGAGTGTGAGAATGGTTTAGATAAAGTAGGGAGTGTTCCAGAAGCAGTGCGTAATAATGGCGCTACGCTAGTCATTGGAACAACTTGTCAGGGAAGATGATGAAAATGGATGAATATTTATGTTTCATGTACAATTTTAGCTTAGCAATGGTGTCTTCTATTGTTGTTCAGCAGCTAAGGGCCAGGCATTGAAGTTCTACTGAGGACTGGAGAAGCCAGACTAGATAAATATGGATATGCCTGTCAAAAGTATTTTGAGCTATTATTCCATCATTCCAAAATATGACGTCATCGAAAAGAGTTTTGTTTGCTTGTCTTGACTGAGAATGCTTTATAAAGAAGGGAGGGTAAAACAGTGACAAAATGGAGTCATGTTAGCGAAACTGGAACAATTGCCAGCAAAGTTGTAGCAAATGGAGGTGTCAGTATCATATGAGCTCTGCTTGTCATGCTCTCTATTTCATTTTCTAGAAGAAAAAAAAAATCAAACGAGGAGTAGGTAGCAATGAAAGAGGAAACCTTTTATTTAAAGGAATAGGCCACCGTTTTTCCATGCTGAGACATGTTCTTACCTGAGCTTAGGCGAGTTGATGCGTACCTGTCTGGTCCAAAGATGTTGTTAGCATTTGGCCTCTCCCAGCATGTTCCTATAGCTCCAAATGGGGGTGAAGTTGGAAGCTACCACACTCTTCCATGGGCAGACACAAAAAACAGACAGGTACGCATCAACCTGTCTAAGCTCAGGTAAGAACATATACTGTAACAGTGTGGAAAAATGGTGGCCTGTTCCTTTAAAGGGATATTTCAGGATTTTTGACATAGGGCCTCATTTCCTAGTTATCCAGAGTGTTGCTGATTTCTGGAGATATTTTTTTTTTTTGTAATTCATGCAGTTCTTGTATTTGAAGAGTTTTGTGGTGCTAGGCTAGTGCAAGGCTAGCACATTTCTACAGTATCAGCTAGCCTGCATTAAACAGCATTAAAACAGTCTGACCCGCTTCACAGAACACCTGAGGCAAATCACTTATAACACCAGACTAACCATATAAATGTTAATAACTGACCTTGCATCACATGAATGATCGCATTTTGAGGGACTATTTTCTAGTAGATCACTCCGCCGCTGCGTAGCTTATACAACCACGAAGCTGATGCTGCTCAAATATAAGTTATTTTAAATGCAAAATGGTTAAAATTACTCTACCGATACAGACATTTATATGGTTAGTCTGGCGTTATGAGTGATTTACCTCAGGTGCTCTGTGGAGCGGGTCAGACTGTTTTTAATGCAGGCTAGCTGATACCGTAGAAACACGCTAGCCTTGCACTAGCCTAGCGCCACAAAACTCTACAAATATAAGAACTGCTTGAACTACAAAAAAAAATATCTCTAGAAATCAGCAACACTCTGGATAACTGGGAAATGAGGCCCTGTGTCAAAAATCCTGAAACATCCCTTTAATACAGAAATGCGCCTGATTGGAAAGAATGAGGATGTGGATTATGCACACAACGGCATACATGCTACAGTTTTCCCTCGTTGGAATTTCATCACCTTATGTAGTTGTTACATTTTACAACAAATGAACAAATTCAGATAAGGAAATGCAAAAGTACATACCTAATGTCTTGTTATAGCAAATCAGTCAATGACGGCTTCAAAAAGAGAAAAGTCCTGTTTTGTTTGACGATAAAAGGGAAGGGCCAGTCAGCACGTAGCATAATGAAGCCATGTAAGCCGGGATCAGTTGCAAGTTGTCGCGTTAGCAGCACCTGTCCTGGTTGGCACCGGGGGGGGCTGGGGACGCTATCCATCAGCGCCTCCATTTGATATTTAATTCAGGCTTTTATGAGCCTTAGAGGATGGGCCGTGTCATTCCTCTCCGCATACAGGCACGGGGGATAAATTCCTCCCATCCGTGCAGCGGCGAAAGCCAGGCAACGGCGAGATTTATAACTGGTGGGTGCGAGGGCTGCCGCTGGAAGATAGCTGAGGTAGGAATCGAGATGTCAAGGCGGGATATGAATTTTGGTGAAATAAAGAAGCGTATTAAACTTAATTCCAAAACTAAGTGCAAAATGTAAAAGCTGAATGATCTAATCAAACATAATGGTGGGATTTAAAGAGGACACATCGAGCTAAATGGACTTTTCTGTGCTTGTGTGCCATTTTTTTTTTTTTTCAATTCTTCCTCATTTTAAGCATAGTTTAGTTCTTCAGCTGTTCTTATACAAGCAATGGCTATTTGATGGTGAAAATGGTCGGCAACAACTGTTATTATTGAAATAAAACATCAAATTGCCAACCACAGAGGATGTTTTTTTTTTTTTTTTCTGTTACCAAGCGTTATCTGGGTGCCAATCCGAACTCGGAAGCAACGCCGGGTCCCAAAATGTACGTCTTCGTATTCAATAGGGAAAGCGACTGCAGTGCTTGGACGCTATTCCAGGACTCGAGCTATCTTCATGGTCAGCGTGCGGGCGGCACGGTGGCGCAGCGGCTAGCGCTCTCGCTTCACAGCTAGAAGGTCCGGGTTCGATTCCCACCTGGACGGGCCTTTCTGTGTGGAGTTTGCATGTTCTCCCTGTGTCTGTGTAGGTTTCCTCCGGGTACTCCGGTTTCCCCTACCTCTAAAAACATGCACAATAGGCCAGGATGAATGATGTGTGTGAGTAATTGTATGGTGGTGGTCAGAGAGTCCGTTGGCGCAGACGTGTGTAGTCGCGAAAGCGACTCTGACAGTCTCACCCAGGGGAAACTGAAGCTACAAACGTAGTTTACCACCACCGAGTGTGGAGTGAATGTACAATTGTCTCATGTAAAGCGCTTTGTGACTATATGTCTGTGAAAGGCGCTATATAAATAAAGTTCTTCTTCTTCTTCATGGTCAGCAGGAGTCAAAGGAGGAAGCCGGAGCGCTGGTGTGTTGGTAAAGCCTCAAGGTCATTTTTGGCTATCGAACGGTAAACCATGTATTTCCAAATGACTTCAAAGGCGCCTCAACAAACCAAAAAAGGTATCGCGTTCGAATACTTGGTTGTAGCGCCTTTAGCTTTGGATAAAGCACGTGTGTTGCCGTGGTGTTGCTTTCCACACGTTTCTGCAGTGTCAAACAATCCGGTGTCGAATTCGTTTATGAAGCACAACCCAAAGATTCTCAAAGGGGTTCAGATCAGGACCCTGCGGCGGCCAATCTTTTTCACATAGTAATAGTTGTTAATCATCTTTATCACTCAATCATTCAAAGTTTATTCACATAATTCAGTGCGTTCTAGGTATTAAAACCAACTTGAAGTTGTGAATCTCTAAAAAGGGACAGATCTGTGAGAACACGCAGACTGAGGGGCAGCTGTTCCACAGTGAAGGTAACCACAAAGGAACGATCGCCCCACTGTTTGTGTCGGGACCTGGGCCGGTCCAGAACCATCTAATCGGAGACCGGAGAGCGCTGCCCGGGCGATGTAGAGTCAAAATCTCAAATCTCTTTAACCTCTTAACCCCCACCAGAACCGAGCACACTATCTTCAGTTTGGCTTTACCAAAAAGCTTCTTGGAAAAAATTGTCAAAATACGAAAATGAGATGAAAATGTGATGAAAAAGGACAAAAAAGAGCAACAGAAAAGTGACAAAAAAGTGATGAAATATGGCAAAAATGTGTTGAAAATTCAACAAAAAGTCTTAGCTTTTGAATGAGGGCTGGGCAATCCCCTCCCCCCCCAAAAAAAAATCACACTTTTTTAAAGGAACAGCTCACCGTTTCTCCATACTGAGATATGTTCTTGCCTGAGCTTAGACGAGTTGATGTGTACCTGTCTGGTCTTTTTGTAACTCCTTTGCATTTTAGGCGTGTTTTACCTTGCATGGTCCTATATGCATAACACTTAGGACCTCCGGACACACATTCCACTATGTGGTCTCCTCGATCGAGTTCATCCGTTAAATTACCAAGATAGGGCCCGGTGGAGGGATCCAGTCATTTTCCAAAACAGTAAATATGACCGAGTCCGTGTCGCAGTACAAAACACGCTGTTGCAATTGGTCCATCAAATCATATAAAGTTAGCCTAGCGTAGGCGGTTGTCATTGCACCGATAAGGACATTGACGTCTTTGGAACCAACGTCACGGCGCAATGCATTTGGGGTCTCCGGCGCCATTTTCCTTGGCCACGGCACAAAACGAGCATTTTTGTGAAGATTCTTGTTTGCTTGAGCCAGAGTGAATTCACTGTAAACTAAGCCACATGCAGTCCCTGCGTTACCTATGCAATCCTTTAGGTTTCTATTTGCTTTTTGTATGTTTTTTTGGTCATCTGAAGTCATGAAGAGCTACCGTGGCTAACAGCAGAGCTAACGTGGCTAATCGCAGGGGGAGACGAAGTCCGCTTTCTTTTGGCTCAAAACAAGTCATTCAAAATTCCACGGACTCCAAGACAGCCCATCGAAGGTACTAAAGTTACTTATATCCATGTAATTTATACCAAAATCCACTATATCACTATCTCAGTGGCATAATCCTAGATGATGTAAAATTGCTAATAGCTTATTTGTTTTAATTCCCTATTTCATCTGTCCATGAAAAAAAAATATTCCATCCATCCATCCATCCATTTTCTTCCGCTTTATCCGGGGCCGGGTCGCGGGGGCAGCAGTCTCAGCAGAGATGCCCAAACTTCCCGATCCACGCACACCTCCTCCAGCTGTTCTGGGGGGACCCCGAGGCGACACCAGGCCAGCTCGGAGACATAGTCCCACCACCGTGTCCTGGGCCTTCCACGAGGCCTTGTCCCACTAGGACATGCCTGGAACACCTCCTGCGGGAGGCGACCAGGAGGCATCCGGAACAGATGCCCGAGCCACCTCAGCTGGCTCCTTTCGACGTGAAGGAGCAGCGACTCTACTCCGAGCTCCTCCCGGGTAACTGAGCTCCTCACCCGATCTCGGAGGGTGCGCCCAGCCACCCTGCGAAGGAAACTCATTTCGGCCGCTTGTATTCGCGATCTTGTCCTTTCGGTCATGACCCATGACCATAGGTGAGGGTGGGAACGTAGATCGATCGGTAAATCGAGAGCTTTGCCCCCCGACTCAGCTCCCTCTTCACCACGACAGACCGATACAGCGACCGCATCACTGCTGACGCCGCACCGATCCGTCTATCGATCTCACGCTCCATCCGTCCCTCACTCGTGAACAAGACCCCGAGATACTTGAACTCCTCCACTTGAGGTAAGGACTCCCCACCGACCTGTAGAGGGGAAGCCACCTTTTTCCGGTGGAGAACCATGGCCGCGGATTTGGAGGTGCTGATCCTCATCCCGGCCGCTACACACTCGGCTGCAAACCGCCCCAGAGCAGCTGAAGGTCCTGGTTCGTTGAAGCCATCAGAACAACATCGTCCGCAAACAGCAGAGATGAGACTCTGAGGCTCCCAAACCGGACACCCTCCGGCCCCTGGCTGCGCCTAGAAATTCTGTCCATAAAAGTAATGTACAGAACCGGTGACAAAGGGCAGCCCTGGCGGAGACCAACACGCACCGGGAACAGGTCTGACTTACTGCCGGCAATGCGAACCAAGCTCCTGCTGCTCATACAGGGAACGGACAGCCCTTAGCAGAGGGCCCCGGACCCCATACTCCCGGAGCACCCCCCACAGGGCACCACGAGGGACGCGGTCGAACGCTTTCTCCAGATCCACAAAACACATGTGGACTGGTTGGGCGAACTCCCACGAACCCTCGAGTACCCGATGAAGGGTATAGAGTTGGTCCAGTGTGCCACGACCAGGACGAAAACCGCATTGTTCCTCCTGGATCCGAGGTTCAACTATCGGCCGGATCCTCCTCTCCAGCACCCCGGAATAGACCTTACCGGGGAGGCTAAGGAGGGTGATTCCTCTGTAATTGGAACACACCCTCCGATCCCCCTTTTTAAAGAGAGGGACCACCACCCCGGTCTGCCAATCCAGGGGCACTGTCCCCGACCGCCACGCGATGTTGCATTTTTTGTAATATTTATTAATTTATTGACATTTCTTTACTTCTTTACTTATTTTATTGAAGTATTGGTTATTCGATTGAAATCAACATGACAGTTCATTGATCCTAGATCAAACTTCACATTGCTCAGTTTTTTCAGTTGTGGTCATACACCGACCACGTACCTTTAAGCCAGGGGTGTCCAAAGTGCAGCCCGGGGGCCAAATGCAGCCCTCAGACCAATTTAACAGGTGAAAGACGAGGAATCGTCTCCTGTAAATAAACGCGAGGAGCTCGTTGTTGGAGCAGCTCTGAGCTCAAGGACGATCGGAGGAAAAACTTCTCATTTGAGAGACCGGAGAAGCTTCGTGTTGTTTCCTGAGAGGAGGTGAAAGGATTTAGTCAAACTAATGGACTTGGGACAACTTTCTTCAGTCAGAAGTCACGTCTAAACAGACTTTCCTGGAGGTAGCATGACGATGCTAACTAGCTCGTCTGCTTTAGCTGCTGCTTGTTTAACTCACACTTTGGGACAACCCTCGCTGACTTGGACAGTTCTGTCCCAGGACGTGGACATTTGATGGAGAGAAGATTCAGGACCGTGAGGAGGAGCTACGACAGGAGAGGGGAACGTCATTCATTCACTGAGGGAAACAGAGGTGGAGCTCCAGGTGCTACAGGAGGAGCTCCAGGTGCTACAGGAGGAGCTCCAGGTGCTACAGGAGGAGCTCCAGGTGCTACAGGAGGAGCTCCAGGTGCTACAGGAGGAGCTCCAGGTGCTACAGGAGGAGCTCCAGGTGCTGCAGGAGGAGCTCCAGGTGCTACAGGAGGAGCTCCAAGTGCTACAGGAGGAGCTCCAGGTGCTACAGGAGGAGCTCCAGGTGCTACAGAGGAGGAGGACTCTCGTCTATACGTGAGCTGCACATTTTTTCTGAGCGGATCATTTGTCTGTCGGTTTATACGGGTTTAAACCTGTGGCTCTGACGCTCATAAGGAAACCACAGCAGGTCTGGGACTAAAACTGTACATGAAATCAAAGATTGCACCAACAGAACCAGAACAAAGGCAGGAGGTGTTCCTGCCTTTGTTCTGGTTCTGTTGGTGCAAAACACAAATCAGTTACACTTTAGTCAGAAATTATTTATTTTTTTGTTGAATAAAACTAAACAATAAGTTTTGAATATATTCTACAGAAAATAATAATATTAAATGCCCCAAAGATAACTTTCTTTCTTAAATTAAAAACAATGTTTATAAGTATCTTCTAAAATATAATTGAAGGTAGGTAGAGGCAACAGCCCCCCCTGGTTTTCACATCACCAGCCGCCACCCGGTTTGGGTAAAACTGAACTGGAGACAATGCACTCGGTAAAGGCGGGGCTTAAGAGGTGAAAAACAAACGAGGAGGGCGGGGAAGCTGTAGTACCTGGACGGAAACTGGCTGGCTGCCTTCCGTCTCCTCTGATCGCATGAAACAATGCAGCGTTTGTCCCTGTCTCAGAGCGTGGCGTCCTGCACTGGTTAGCTCCACCTCCTACTTCCTCTTCCTCCTCCTGCGCAGCTCCCTCCGTTCCACAACAGTCTTTCACCATCTTAAGAGCTTAGCAGTTTATCTGTTTTATTCTCCAGTGATCGTCCATTAGCCAGAACACTAATAGAGATAGAAGACAAATGTGGCTTAGCTGTGAGTCTTACCCGGATACCTCCTTGTTTGTCCCTTTTCCTACAGCTCCTCTTGTGATCGCCTCCGCTGTGCTGCAGGCGCCTCTTCAGTGTTTCAGAAGAAGAAATCGGCAGGTCTCAAATTTTTCGATTTGACCTGTGCATAATTCAAACGGGCACGGCTGCGCTGTAGTAAATCCAGCGGATGAAGACGTCCATCTCGCACGCCGGGTTTGGAACCGGCGTCCGCGTCCGCAACTTGGAACAAAGTTTGCCGACAGAAGCTGTGATTCACGGCACTTTTTAGTATCGGCCGTAAAAAGCTGACCATGGAACATTATTACTTTGGCATTATCGCGGGGTAACGGTGATGTCATGCTGCTCCCGCGGATGCACAATATTCACATTTAAAAAGCGCCTCCCCTCCGAAAAATCAATTCATTTAGCATTAATCAGGACAGTTAGTGATTTTAGGCACACATGTTTTTCAGCCCCGTGAATTATGACTCTTGGGTAGGATATCCCGCGAACGATTTTTAGGGTCGACGACGACTTTTTATAAACTAATCCCCTCCTAATGGTCTGCTGTGGCCTAATTTATAGCATCATTCATTACCCCTTTTTGTAATAGTAATTATTTCTAAAATACCAAAGCGCCATCTTTTCTCGGCCGCTTCTTCTCGGACTCTGATTTACGGCGCGGCGGCGGCCTGACGCCGTCTTCGCGAGCTGTGACATTTGAAAATATTTATGGCTCCGACGCATTAAAAGGTGGGCTCGGTTTGAAGGTGACCGAGCGCTCTTTTCGCACCGATGTAATTACCGGAGTCTCCGCGAGCTCGGCCTTGTGTTATTTATCCACGCGCACCTTCCCGAAACACTACGGGAAGAAGAAGGGGGAAAAAAAACAGCGTGGCCGAGCCTCGTAAACAGGTTTTATGTCGGGTGACCCACAATGCACCGCGGCAAGGTGAGACGGAGCAAGACCGACCCATGTCTGGAAGCCGGAGTGGTGAGTGGACTCAAGGCGAGGCACAGTGCACTTAGGGAGTCAGTTATAAAGAGAGGAATAAAGCGGATCGCTGTTGGTGGGCGTGTTGCTCCTCATTTATGACTGTCAGTGTTGGGCAAGTCACATCAAAATTGTAAATAAAAATTCCATATTAGTGATTACAGCTTTAAAAATGTAATATGTATGTATTTCATATTACTGTTTAAAAATGGAGTTACTTTTTGAGTTACTTTTGGCAAAATATAAATTGAAAATGGTAGAGATTTCCTTGGACTTCTTTCATGGGTAACACTGTTTTTAATGCAGGCTAGCTGATACCATAGAAATGCGCTAGCCTAGCACAAGCCTAGCGCCACGTAACTCTTTAAATATAAGAACTGCATGAATTACAAAAAAAATATCCCCAGAAATCAGCAACACTCTGGATAACTAGGAAATGAGGCCCTATGTCAAAAATCCTGAAATATCCCTTTAATGTCAAAACAAAACATGAGAGGGGGTCACTTTATGGTAACACTTTATTTTACACTACCTTGATACATTGTAGCTGCCAAATGTAATGTGCTTTGTAACAAAGTGTAATAACTTGTACCTATTGGTAATCTACATCTTGCATAGGGACTATAGTTGAAAACTAGCTTTAGAGCTAAAACTGGCTCATTTACAGTGATGTTAATTAATGTGCATTGTCCCTGTTCAAATAAATAAAAAACTATGGGTTAGATACATATATCCGTATGTATATACATGTGTACTACATAGGTATAAGTTATTAGGTACAATTTATCAAGGTAGAGGAAAATAAAGTGTTACCATAAAGTGACACCCTCCCATGTTTTGTTTTGACATTAAAGGGATGTTTCAGGATTTTTGACATAGGGCCTCATTTCCTTGTTATCCAGAGCATTGCTGATTACTGGAGATATTTTTTTTTGTAATTCATGCAGTTCTTATATTTGAAGAGTTACGTGCCTGCATTAAAAACGGTCTTACACACCGAAAGCGTCATAAAGTG
Source organism: Gobius niger (assembly GCF_951799975.1). Classification (NCBI taxonomy): domain Eukaryota; kingdom Metazoa; phylum Chordata; class Actinopteri; order Gobiiformes; family Gobiidae; genus Gobius; species Gobius niger. The sequence goes on from NC_136867.1 coordinate 3,863,734, forward strand.
ACGAACGGTCACTCGCCTTATGCGTAATATAGAACGCAAAAGGTACCCGTCTGCGTCTCCCTTGACGCAGTGGGTTTTTCGCGTATTTGAATGAGAGCCCCTGTGCGTCTCCCTTGACGCAGTGGGTTTTTCGCGTATTTGAGAGCCCCTGTGCGTCTCCCTTGACGCAGTGGGTTTTTCGCGTATTTGAATGAGAGCCCCTGTGCGTCTCCCTTGACGCAGTGGGTTTTTCGCGTATTTGAGAGCCCCTGTGCGTCTCCCTTGACGCAGTGGGTTTTTCGCGTATTTGAGAGCCCCTGTGCGTCTCCCTTGACGCAGTGGGTTTTTCGCGTATTTGAATGAGAGCCCGCGTGCGTCCCTCTTGACGCAGTGGGTTTTTCGCGTATTTGAGAGCCCGCGTGCGTCTCCCTTGACGCAGTGGGTTTTTCGCGTATTTCAATAAGAGCCCCTGTGCGTCTCCCTTGACGCAGTGGGTTTTTCGCGTATTTGAATGAGCCCAGGCGCGGCTCATTTGACGATATCGGTCAACTCGTAGTATAGAACGCGTACACTGGCTTGAATCCCTCGCACAAGCGCATAAAGCACGCAAACACAAACCAGACGCGCAGAACTACAGTATTATTTGCGTGAATCTGAGGCCAAACTGTTGTTCATTAAAGCTAAAATGAGGGATCCAGGACAAACCAAGCCGGACCCAACCAACCCTCAAAAACTACTCCAGGAACTTTTACAATATCGTATTGCATTACAGCAATAATAACAATTTAAAGCCTTTTTCCTACCTTCTGCTGTCTTCATGGGACGAGTACTCCAGTATAAGTCCCACAAGTGTGCAGCCGCCGCGCGTCATGGTCCTGTTTTAATCCATGGCCTTGCCGGGTCTTTCCACCGGCTTGTACCCGGCGAAGGTGCGTTCTCTTCGGGCTAGCTTTGAGCTGCGGCCCGCTGGAGTCTAATGGAGTCTCGTAGCAACGATTCACACTTCCTCTGCTTCAGTCCTTTTGGTGAAAGCGATGCCAAGCGTCCGCGATGATATACATGATATACGCGCCTCTATACGGCCATTTGAGGTTCAAAAACACGCATTTATTGATCATATGTTTGACTAGGCGCCAGTGTACAGTGACATGATCAGCTGTTTTGATTGACACCTCCGTCAACCAGTGACACGCGTTCAAAACTGTGACGTCACTAAGAAGATGGTCAATCTATATTTTTATTGTATATTTAAGTCATTGAGCAGAAGATTCTGAAAGCACATTTATAGCATGGATTGGAGGCCTATTTTATTTTATTTTTAGAATTATTATTTTTTATGAATTTTTCAGCAAAAGGTAAACAGAACTGAAGATCCCTGTTTCTACACGGACTCGTTTTGGTGTCGCGCCCATCCCCCCGAGGCTTTAATAAGTTAGAGGTGAGTTGTTTTTAATCGTGTCATTTTACCTACTTAGTTGAACGCTTCAAACGTCTAGGCTCTAGAAACCACTTGCTGTAGGCTGTATGTGAGTATATTTTTGCTGGGATTCATATGGCTGTAGAGCCTTATACAAGCTACTAAGTTTTTTTAGACAGGATTTTATTTTGTGTTTTTAATAAAGTAGGAACTGATCCAGTGCTGAGCCTCTAAATTAGGGTGTAAACTGATACAATCATGATTAAAGCATGTCACAACAAAGATTACATTTATTATTTTTTATTTTTTTATTTTATTGACCTTTATTTAACCAGGATAGTCCCACTGAGATTTAGAATCTCTTTTTCAGGGGAGTCCTGGCCCAGAGGGGAATCTATTGTACATGTTTTTAGTGGTAGGGGAAACCGGAGAACCCGGAGGAAACCTACGCAGACACGGGGAGAACATGCAAACTCCACACAGAAAGGCCTTGCCCAGGTGGGAATCGAACCCTTCTAGCTGTGAGGCGTGAGCGCTAACCGCTGCACCACCGTGCCGCAACCAGGAACCTGACCATCTTTACCAAGGCCCAAAACCATGGGATGCAGGTCATTCCTGTATAGTAGGAGTAGAACCTTTGTCATGTGCTGCAAACATATTATTAGTAATGAATCATTAATTCCTTTCTTTGTGCGAGGACAGACAGACGTCTTTCTGAATTGAGGAGAAGATCGAGGACATGGGATTTGGAGTTTGTCCACTACAAGACCGTAGATTCTTCACTCTACTGCATCAGATTGCTCCAGGTTTGTCATTTCCACATCAGTCAGAGGGCTGCACAAGTTTGGACAAATATCTACTTGCAAAGGTATTGTGATTGCAGCTAGATTTTTGTCGTTTCGTTAATACAAAAATGTTGTAATTGTGTCCATGTAAAATAGACTAAATAAGACATGACGTCTTCTATCACTGAAGACACTAAAGTGCGCAGAGGTTTTGTGGCAATCACCTCTAATTTAAGCTAGGCTTCTTGTCATATATACTGAAGTTGGCTTTGCCAAACCTATTTTGTAAATGTTTAGTGGTGTTTTGAGGCATTGTTTGAAGGGAGGATATGACAGACCACGCTTGTGTGCGCTAGATGAGGAATTGTCTTTTCTTTACCTATGTTGTTAATGATCATTTCGTGTTTGTGTCCCAGCATTATTGATCTGCACCCTGGTATATCCTGGAATAGTCACTTGTGCAGTTTTGATGACATCTCTTGAAGTGTTATGACCATCGAGCACAGCAGGTAAGATCACGTTATACAGAAGAATCAGCCTCTGAATTAGCTGGTGCGGTGTTTTGTTTATATGGCAAACCAGAGCGCTCAAAAGCATATCAAGCATATCAGGTTTTCAGCACAGTTCATTCACAACTGAGGCTTATCTCACCAACAGACACTCAACTCCACATTTTCAGAAGACGGGGGACTGACATCCTGTCTGTGCGTTCTGTCAGAAAATGAAAAGTATGTTATTATTGTCACATGGTCTATAGTTCCGAGTTCATTTGCATGTTTTGAGCCAGCACTTCATGGTGGAAACAACCAGTCATCGCCTTGGTTTTGTTGGATGCAGGGAAAGAAAGTCCGCACAACCGCATAATTGGCTTGCAAATTTTAATGTTTACTAACACCAAAACATATACATATGCAAACATCTAACCTTAAAGTAAATATCTAAAAAATCTAATCAAACAAAGGCAGAAGCAGCTACATGAGTATTAAGTTTTTGTCATTTTCTCTTTCAAACAGCAAAGAAAAGTGTGTCATCAAAATGCCTACATTTACAGAATGTCTTGTGTTTAAACTGAATTTAAAAAATGTTTTCCTCTTCTCACCAGCTTCTACCGGCAAAGAGACTACAACGAATGAAGATTTTGTATCATTATAAACACACAGCAATAAGGGGCTTCTGAACGGCCCGTTGTCTGAGCCGTCAGCTAGGATCTGTTTGCCATGGAAGAGCCGACCAGGGGCATGAAGCCCCCGACAACAGAGCTCCAGGATCAATCAGGTGCTCAAACCACTCCCTTCCAGAAAGGAGGCCCCTTATGAGAGACCAAAAGGCCAGGTTAGAATCGGAAGGCCGTCCTTCTGTGGACCCACCACCTGTGGGAGGAGCCATAGGGGCACTGGGCAGCTCGTATGGTGGCCCCACGACCCGGCAACGGACAAGTGGAAGAAGATGGATGGATGGATAAACATAAGCCACAGCTGGACTGGACAACTTGTTTTCTGGGAACAAGAAGTACAGCATCAATGAATGTGTGACGAGAGACTGAAGTTACTGACTGACATTCTTGACTGAAGACTCCAGTCCATTCTGTACCACTTGTTCAAACAAAACTCTCGATTCTAAAAAGCTGAAGCATAGGTTTCAGGAAATGGCACAAATTTCATGCGTTTTTGTTTCATCACCCAGCTCTAGCAGGAACTGAATTGTAGTGGAGGAAGTTTGAGCTTTGAAATGACAAGAATAAATCTGATATACGTGCAAGTATTTCAAATTAAGAAGAAGATGGTGTCAGCATTTTGAAAGCTGTGTTAAAAAGTGTTATAAGTGTTTGAAAGGGATGGAATGCATGATAACCACATCATATACAGTATCATAACATGATTATTTTAAATTCTATTTTAAAATGATGCAAGCCATTTTAGCGTGTGGAATGTTTAACCTACTCCTGGTCAGTGTTTTCCTATATAATGTTTTGGTTCAGTCTTGCAGGCACTGCTTTAGACAAAGACTTTCTTGTTTCAAACCTGTTTGTTTTCTTCTTTGATGGGTTCTGGCTGTACATTCTAACAATTACTGTACTAGTTTCTACTCATCAGGTTAGTTACTAAATATGTTCAACATCATTTCATGCTTGGTAATGTTTAACATTATATTAGAAAATAAAAATAACATTTTTAAAAAGTCTTTACAGCTTTGTCTTGGGTCTTTGGGCTGGTCTGTTTAGTCTTTACCAAGAGGCACATATACAACATTTCTTGAATAACAACCAGATATTAAAAATATGTAGAGAATTTTGAAATTGCCAATTTATATCAGTGACAGGATTCATGATCTTATGGTGCAACACTAACAAACTCCATAATGACATTACTATTTCACTAGTCACTGATCGCTATTGAATCATACAGACTTATAGAACGCTATGTCACCTGAAATGTATTCATAATATGTAAACAGTGCTTAATTTGTAAATTAGTATTTTCAGGAACACTTTTGGTCTGAAGTGATGGATTCGGGGAACAGGCCAAAACATTTGCCGGAACACTCTCATTAAACACCATTATATCAGATAAATCTTTTGCCGGATCCTCCATAATATATCCCAGATCCTTTAGCCTGGATCAAAAATCCAGCATAAAGGGTAAGAACTGTTGAAAACATTTTGCATGTGGCTTCTTGATAGAATGAAGCCATTCTATTCTTGATAGAATGGTAGCTAAGAAGTAAGGGTTCGATTCCCACCAGGGACGGGGCCTTTCTGTGTGGAGTTTGCATGTTCTCCCCGTGTCTGCGTAGGTTTCCTCCAGGTACTCCGGTTTATCCTACCACTAAAAACATGTACAGTAGGCCAGGATGAATAACAGTGCACATGGGGAACGACGGATGGAAATTAGCCCAAGATTATAATCCGTTGTGGCTTGTTTACATGCATTGGACCCATGTATGTTCATTAACATACACTGTCCCATCAAATAAACCAATCAATAAATTATACTTATTTTATGTGATCCAAAACAACGTATAGTTAGGTTCTTTATTTATTTATTTTTCATCAATTAGCTTTAAGCCTCCCGCGGGAGGTGTTTCAGGCATGTCCTAGTGGGACAAGACCTCGTGGAAGACCCAGGACACGCTGGTGGGACTATGTCTCCGAGCTGGCCTGGTGTCGCCTCGGGGTCAGAACAGCTGGAGGAAGTGTGTGTGGACCGGAAAGTTTGAGCATCTCTGCTGAGACTGCTGCCCCCACGACCCGGCCCCGGATAAAGCGGAAGAAAATGGATGGAGCTTTAAGCCCTGGCCACTTTTCAGGAACAAAATTACATTTTTGGTTAAAATACAGTACACATTTCTTTAAATATAATTAATTTGCATAGTTGACATGTCTTCAATCACTATTAAACAAGATCTGATCATTCAATTATAAACTTTAATACCTTTTCAATTTTGTCCATGTTGGGCAGCTAGAGACTAAAAGTATGTCTGGAAGGAGGCATCAGGGCTGAAGTGAAAAAAAAAAGTTTTTATAGTAGAAGCAAATGAAAGGCATTTTCTGAAAGCTTATGTTAAATGGAGTAAGATGATGTAATTATAATGCCTGTACCCCACACCTGTTTTTAAATATTTAGGCTTAAGCACTGCATTTGGGCAGTTTTTAAATGCATATTTTTCAAGAACCGTAATAGCTATCATAACAAACTAAATTTTGCTGGATCAGTTTTGACCTGAATTTTAATATAAGAGCATTTGAAACTAGGGGGCGCTGTTAATTATTTACATTAGAAAAAAAAATATGAGTAAACATATTAAATGGTATAATATTGGCATGCCAATTACATATGTATTATATTATGTATTGACAATCAACATGAGTACCATTCATTTTATTTTTAATAAATGTGTTTTGAAAAAATGGCAAAATTAAAAATGTACCATATATTACTACATTTCCCATGAACCCCTGCCTGCATCTGTGCGTCCTTTGCCGCCATATTTGAAGTTCTGTAGTTGCCATATTAGGTTTAGAGATTAGGGCTGTAAACATGAATAAAATCGCTATAAACCCCCCATAAACTTAGCCGAATTATTAATAACATTTATAAAATATGAAAAATATGTTTACTTCGCAAATACGTTTTGTCATTTTAATGTATCACATTATTTACTGTTAGCCGAGTGGGTGCACTATTGTGTTGATGCTAGCTAGGGTTGACGTCCTTAAAACTTGTGTGTTTCGACATCAAAGAAACCAGCGGAACTAGTTAACATCAATAGATTAATAAGGTAGATATTAAAAAATAGCCAAATTATTTCGGATGGCCATTAATTTTAACTTTTTCCACCACAACGTGGTCTCCTTGGTAACCAAACAAAGATCAGGGGCCGAAATGTACATAGCCCCTTAATGCACAGACATACTAGCTCGGGACATATCAGAGAAACAACATACTGTTAATCATATAATTATGAACATGAAAGATACCAATGCTTTTTTCCTTTTATTGCAAATCATGGACATAAACATTTGAAAAAAATCTAAATCTCAAGAGGTTGAAGCGTATCCACAACTTTCCCTTGCTTCAATCAAGAGTCTCAGGAAGAAAGTCTGGTTTCTCTTCAAAACGCAAAACAAGTAGAATCAGACTTCCAGCCGTGGCTGTGTGTTTATAATGATGCAAAATCTTCATTCGTTGTAGTCTCTTTGCCGGTAGAAGCTGGTGAGAAGAGGAAAACATTTTTTAAATTCAGTTTAAACACAAGACATTCTGTAAATGTAGGCATTTTGATGACACACTTTTCTTTGCTGTTTGAAAGAGAAAATGACAAAAACTTAATACTCATGTAGCTGCTTCTGCCTTTGTTTGATTAGATTTTTTAGATATTTACTTTAAGGTTAGATGTTTGCATATGTATATGTTTTGGTGTTAGTAAACATTAAAATTTGCAAGCCAATTATGCGGTTGTGCGGACTTTCTTTCCCTGCATCCAACAAAACCAAGGCGATGACTGGTTGTTTCCACCATGAAGTGCTGGCTCAAAACATGCAAATGAACTCGGAACTATAGACCATGTGACAATAATAACATACTTTTCATTTTCTGACAGAACGCACAGACAGGATGTCAGTCCCCCGTCTTCTGAAAATGTGGAGTTGAGTGTCTGTTGGTGAGATAAGCCTCAGTTGTGAATGAACTGTGCTGAAAACCTGATATGCTTGATATGCTTTTGAGCGCTCTGGTTTGCCATATAAACAAAACACCGCACCAGCTAATTCAGAGGCTGATTCTTCTGTATAACGTGATCTTACCTGCTGTGCTCGATGGTCATAACACTTCAAGAGATGTCATCAAAACTGCACAAGTGACTATTCCAGGATATACCAGGGTGCAGATCAATAATGCTGGGACACAAACACGAAATGATCATTAACAACATAGGTAAAGAAAAGACAATTCCTCATCTAGCGCACACAAGCGTGGTCTGTCATATCCTCCCTTCAAACAATGCCTCAAAACACCACTAAACATTTACAAAATAGGTTTGGCAAAGCCAACTTCAGTATATATGACAAGAAGCCTAGCTTAAATTAGAGGTGATTGCCACAAAACCTCTGCGCACTTTAGTGTCTTCAGTGATAGAAGACGTCATGTCTTATTTAGTCTATTTTACATGGACACAATTACAACATTTTTGTATTAACGAAACGACAAAAATCTAGCTGCAATCACAATACCTTTGCAAGTAGATATTTGTCCAAACTTGTGCAGCCCTCTGACTGATGTGGAAATGACAAACCTGGAGCAATCTGATGCAGTAGAGTGAAGAATCTACGGTCTTGTAGTGGACAAACTCCAAATCCCATGTCCTCGATCTTCTCCTCAATTCAGAAAGACGTCTGTCTGTCCTCGCACAAAGAAAGGAATTAATGATTCATTACTAATAATATGTTTGCAGCACATGACAAAGGTTCTACTCCTACTATACAGGAATGACCTGCATCCCATGGTTTTGGGCCTTGGTAAAGATGGTCAGGTTCCTGGTTGCGGCACGGTGGTGCAGCGGTTAGCGCTCACGCCTCACAGCTAGAAGGGTTCGATTCCCACCTGGGCAAGGCCTTTCTGTGTGGAGTTTGCATGTTCTCCCCGTGTCTGCGTAGGTTTCCTCCGGGTTCTCCGGTTTCCCCTACCACTAAAAACATGTACAATAGATTCCCCTCTGGGCCAGGACTCCCCTGAAAAAGAGATTCTAAATCTCAGTGGGACTATCCTGGTTAAATAAAGGTCAATAAAATAAAAAAATAAAAAATAATAAATGTAATCTTTGTTGTGACATGCTTTAATCATGATTGTATCAGTTTACACCCTAATTTAGAGGCTCAGCACTGGATCAGTTCCTACTTTATTAAAAACACAAAATAAAATCCTGTCTAAAAAAACTTAGTAGCTTGTATAAGGCTCTACAGCCATATGAATCCCAGCAAAAATATACTCACATACAGCCTACAGCAAGTGGTTTCTAGAGCCTAGACGTTTGAAGCGTTCAACTAAGTAGGTAAAATGACACGATTAAAAACAACTCACCTCTAACTTATTAAAGCCTCGGGGGGATGGGCGCGACACCAAAACGAGTCCGTGTAGAAACAGGGATCTTCAGTTCTGTTTACCTTTTGCTGAAAAATTCATAAAAAATAATAATTCTAAAAATAAAATAAAATAGGCCTCCAATCCATGCTATAAATGTGCTTTCAGAATCTTCTGCTCAATGACTTAAATATACAATAAAAATATAGATTGACCATCTTCTTAGTGACGTCACAGTTTTGAACGCGTGTCACTGGTTGACGGAGGTGTCAATCAAAACAGCTGATCATGTCACTGTACACTGGCGCCTAGTCAAACATATGATCAATAAATGCGTGTTTTTGAACCTCAAATGGCCGTATAGAGGCGCGTATATCATGTATATCATCGCGGACGCTTGGCATCGCTTTCACCAAAAGGACTGAAGCAGAGGAAGTGTGAATCGTTGCTACGAGACTCCATTAGACTCCAGCGGGCCGCAGCTCAAAGCTAGCCCGAAGAGAACGCACCTTCGCCGGGTACAAGCCGGTGGAAAGACCCGGCAAGGCCATGGATTAAAACAGGACCATGACGCGCGGCGGCTGCACACTTGTGGGACTTATACTGGAGTACTCGTCCCATGAAGACAGCAGAAGGTAGGAAAAAGGCTTTAAATTGTTATTATTGCTGTAATGCAATACGATATTGTAAAAGTTCCTGGAGTAGTTTTTGAGGGTTGGTTGGGTCCGGCTTGGTTTGTCCTGGATCCCTCATTTTAGCTTTAATGAACAACAGTTTGGCCTCAGATTCACGCAAATAATACTGTAGTTCTGCGCGTCTGGTTTGTGTTTGCGTGCTTTATGCGCTTGTGCGAGGGATTCAAGCCAGTGTACGCGTTCTATACTACGAGTTGACCGATATCGTCAAATGAGCCGCGCCTGGGCTCATTCAAATACGCGAAAAACCCACTGCGTCAAGGGAGACGCACAGGGGCTCTTATTGAAATACGCGAAAAACCCACTGCGTCAAGGGAGACGCACGCGGGCTCTCAAATACGCGAAAAACCCACTGCGTCAAGAGGGACGCACGCGGGCTCTCATTCAAATACGCGAAAAACCCACTGCGTCAAGGGAGACGCACAGGGGCTCTCAAATACGCGAAAAACCCACTGCGTCAAGGGAGACGCACAGGGGCTCTCAAATACGCGAAAAACCCACTGCGTCAAGGGAGACGCACAGGGGCTCTCATTCAAATACGCGAAAAACCCACTGCGTCAAGAGGGACGCACGCGGGCTCTCATTCAAATACGCGAAAAACCCACTGCGTCAAGAGGGACGCACGCGGGCTCTCATTCAAATACGCGAAAAACCCACTGCGTCAAGGGAGACGCACAGGGGCTCTCATTCAAATACGCGAAAAACCCACTGCGTCAAGGGAGACGCACGCGGGCTCTCATTCAAATACGCGAAAAACCCACTGCGTCAAGAGGGACGCACGCGGGCTCTCATTCAAATACGCGAAAAACCCACTGCGTCAAGGGAGACGCACAGGGGCTCTCATTCAAATACGCGAAAAACCCACTGCGTCAAGGGAGACGCACGCGGGCTCTCATTCAAATACGCGAAAAACCCACTGCGTCAAGGGAGACGCACAGGGGCTCTCAAATACGCGAAAAACCCACTGCGTCAAGGGAGACGCACAGGGGCTCTCATTCAAATACGCGAAAAACCCACTGCGTCAAGGGAGACGCACGCGGGCTCTCAAATACGCGAAAAACCCACTGCGTCAAGGGAGACGCACGCGGGCTCTCATTCAAATACGCGAAAAACCCACTGCGTCAAGGGAGACGCAGACGGGTACCTTTTGCGTTCTATATTACGCATAAGGCGAGTGACCGTTCGTCACTTTATGACGCTTTCGGAGTGAGACTGTGTTGTACACACACACCCACAGTGCACCTGAGGCAAATCACTTATAACACGTCTGTGTCGATAGAATAATTTTTGGAATATAACTGACCTTGCATCACATAAATGATCGCATTTTGAGGGACTATTTTCTAGCAGATCACTCCACTTAATGCAGGCTAGCTGATACCATAGAAATGCGCTAGCCTTGCACGACGAAACTCTTCAAATATAACAACTGCTTAAATTACAAAAAAAAATATCTCCAGAAATCAGCAACACTCTGGATAACTAGGAAATGAGGCCCTATGTCAAAAATCCTGAAACATCCCTTTAACTACACAATTGCACATCTTAGACACTGAGCATTCACCTTGATTTGTTACGCCACATTTTATGTGGAGGAAATTTGGAATTTCTTCATTAATACATTTAAATGCAAGTTACTTGAAATGTAATGACTAATATATTCCCGTATTTTGTGTAAGTAATATGTTATATTCCTTAGGGACAGAAAAAAGTAACACTTTTTGTAACTCATTCCTTTTGTAACACGTTACCCCCCAAGACTGATTACAGTTTTAGGTAGAGGTCGACATTTGGTATTTTACAATCCTGGCTATCAGCCGACATACTGTTGCTAAAAGGCCGATATCTCTGCAACCCGAAAGTGATAGAGACTTCCTGTTCTTTGCATTGGAAAGTCAGTCAGAGTTTTAAAATGAGCCCACCCTCAACTTCTTCGGCCTCAGGGGAACAGAGAAACAATCCGATGAAAATCACAAGTCTGTAGACCTCAGATCGTTATATTATTATATTATTATGTTACCGATTAAACCATACGAGAGAAAGACTTACCAATATTTGTTTTGGAATCTGCTGATTTTTGTTAAGCCCCTGCTGTCACAGTTCAAGCATCATACACGGGATTATAGATGAGACATTTGGAAATAATAATATTGGCTATGCGTATTGGTATCGGCCAATAAAAATCCATTTTTAGCACCTCAAATCTGATATGGAAATGAGAACACTGCTTGAGTTAAAAAAATAAAATAAAAAAAGCCTAAAGGACTAAGCTGCTTATCCACTTTAACATATGCTGCCTGATTTGCAAATAACACGTTTTTTTTTTTTTTTTTTTTTTTAACAGCTCCTATATTATTTAAGTGGGGTATTTTAAAGTGGTCTTTTTGATTTATATCACATTGTAAACGGTCTAAATAAAAAAGTCTATTCATGGGCCCTTTGTATTTATCAACCTGCCTTCATAAAAGATGTTCATATGTTCTTGTTTGCGCATGTTATGAACACGCTTATTTTTTTTCCCATCCTGAAGTCATCTTTACCTACTATTTCCTGTAGAGAGCAAAAAAAAAATTAGTAAACAACACAGCAGTACTCCATTGTGACCCTCATATTATCTGTCAATTTTATTTTGTCTCAGAGAGGCTCTACTTAAAGGTGCACTATGAAACTCTTTATGAAAAATAACAAAGTTTGTAGTAATAGGTATTTGATCTTTCAGTGACCCAGAGGATGACTGGGTGGTTAGCATAGCGCCTGTGGCATGTAGGACGCTCCAGGATAAATAATACAATAATAATACATTTTATTTGTATAGCGCTTTACAGAAAACAAGAATAAAATCACACATAAAATTAGCACATCAAAATAGAGGGCAGTTACTCGACATTAAAAGCCTTTTTAAAGAGGTGGGGTTTGAGTTCTTTCTTGAAGGTGGGGAGGTCAGAACAGGCAAGGAGCAGTTGGGGCAGTGAGTTCCAGAGTGTGGGGGCGGCGATGGAGGAGGCTCTGTCTCAAATGCAATTGATTCCAAACACTTACCAGAAATCATTAAATAAATTGCAATGAAATTGACCCTGAAGCTTGAGCTACTGGGATGGAAAGTAAAGGCGCTATGTTAATCACCCATACAGCCACTGGGCCACTGTCTTGGAAAGATGGTACTGCTCTAAACTGGTTTGAGTCCTATCTCGAGGACAGGACGTACTTTGTCGAAATTGGCAACTGTGTCTCAGACAAAATTGCCATGACCTGTGGAGTCCCCCAGGGGTCAATCTTGGGACCCCTCTTATTCAACTTGTACATGCTTCCATTGGGTCAGCTAATAAACAGCAACAATGTGCCACAACTATGCAGATGACACTCAGATCTACGTGTCACTGACGGCTGGTGAACATGGGCCTGTAGATACTCTCTGTCACTGCATCCAACAGATCAGTTTGTGGATGCAAAACAACTTTCTCCAGCTAAATGCAGACAAAACTGAGATCATTGTTTTTGGCCCACAGGCACAAAGACAAAAGTGTTATCAGTCACCTTGAGTCTCTCTCTCTAAAACCAAAAAATCAGGTTAGAACTGCACTGGACTGTAGAAGAGCTGTGCAGCTCTCTCAGTGGAAGACTGAGACACCCTCAGTGCAGGACGGAGCGCTACCGCAAAGCCTTCATCCCCACTGCTGTCAGACTGTACAATAAGACTGTGAAGTAACGCCGACTGTAACAAGTGAATTTCTCCTTTGTGAGATTAATAAAGGTTTATCTTATCTTATCTTATCTTATCTTAGAAATCTAGGAGTAATCATGGACTCAGACCTGAACTTAAACAGCCACATCAAAGCAATAACATCAGCAGCTTTTTACCATCTGAAAAACATGGCTCAGATCAGAGGAATAGTGTCAAAACCAGACTTAGAGAGACTTATTCATGCATTTGTCTCCAGCAGGTTAGATTACTGTAATGGCCTGCTCACTGGCCTCTCTAAACGAGCTATCAGACAGCTACAGTACATCCAGAACGCTGCTGCTCGAGTCCTGACAAGAACCAGGAAATACGACCATATTAGTCCAGTGCTCCGGTCTCTGCACTGGCTCTGCTCTGCTTGTTACAAGTCTTTTCATGGTTTAGCACCAAAGTCCATCTCTGACATGTTAGAGCTGTATGAACCATCTCGGGCCCTGAGAACTTCAGGGAGGGGCCTCCTGGTGGTTCCCAGAGTCAATAATAAACACGGTGAGGCTGCGTTTCAGTTTCATGCAGCTAAAATCTGGAACAGTCTTCATGAGGATGTGAGACAGGCCTCAACTCTGACAATGTTCAAATCCAGGCTGAAAACAGTTCTTTTTACCAATGCATATGACTGAAAGTATTTTATCTGCACTCTTGCCTTTAATTGTAATGGATTAATTTTATGTTGATGTCTTTATTGATTCTATTTGCTTTTGTGTATTTATGCAACTGTGAAGCACTTTGAATTGCCTTGTGTATGAATTGTGCTCTACAAATAAACTTGCCTTGCCTTGCCATTATTTGTACAAAACATTTTCAGTGACAAACTATAATAACTGACGATCCTAATGATGTGGACAAAAGAGGAAACGCCTGCATGTCTCGAAACAACCTCTTCTGTACTAAACCATCGCGTAAGCAGGTGCGTCAATCCCGCAAAACCAAAACCCGCGTCACTCCGGCGTGCCTCGAAGCCCGAAAACTCCATCTTTTATCGATTGCGCCGAAACCTTCCGTGTAACGCGGCAATTAAAATTCAATTAAAGCGACTGCGGCGTCCTATGAATTCAAACGTCTTTACGAGCGGGAGATAACGCCGGAGGACAGGCCACGGATATAATCACTTCCCTCCGCACATTATAATCTCGCCGGGCTCGCCGTAAAAGTGACATTTTTAGGTATACTCCCAATATTTCTCCCCCGTAAGCTCCTAACGAGCGCGCTTTACGGCCGTTTGAAGCCGCTGTTATTGGGCGGCGTGATGAAGACGCCGACGGACTCGGATCCGCGCGAAACGCAAGCTGTTCCCTGTCACGGAAATGTCAACAAAGCAATGAAATTCTGCATGCATTTTTGATACGACTCTTATTGGTCTTATTGATTAGGCACTGTTATATCAATTTAAATGTTGTTAAAGGAAAAGATCATTCTAGTTTGAATTCACAGAGAAATTGAATTACTCACAAGTACGGGGGTAAAGCTTGGTGACTTTGAGTGACATTTCTTTGGTCAGTGATATCGTGTTTGCGGACCAGGATGAAAACAGCACGTCATGAACCATGTGACTGTACACAAGGTGAAAGAAGAGCAGAGGCTTGCTAGTTTTTACATTTAACATATGGTGCACGACCCCAGAAACAGTTAGCAAGCCAGATACTCTGAGAAACTCTAGTTTTGTAGGAGTGTTATGGGTGTTTGTAAGTCTGTAGCAGCATCTCCAGTTTTCCCTGTTGTTAATTGGTTTTGATCAAAGTGTTTCTTGTTCTTCAACAGATGTTACCACCGCCCACTCACGGCAATACTGTCGTGTAGAGGTGGGTAGAGTTGCCAATATATTTACTTAAGAGTAACGTTACTTTGTAATAATGTTACTCATCCATCCATCCATCCATCCATCCATCCATCCATCCATCAATCCATCCATCCTTCCATCCATCCATCCTTCAATCCATCCGTCCATCCATCCTTCCATCCATCCATCCTTCCATCCTTCCATCCATCTGTCCATCCTTCCATCCATCCTTCCATCCATCCTTCCATCCATCCATCCTTCCATCCTTCCATCCATCCGTCCATCCTTCCATCCATCCATCCTTCCATCCATCCATCCATCCATCCTTCCATCCATCCATCCATCCATCCTTCCATCCATCCATCCATCCATCCTTCAATCCATCCGTCCATCCTTCCATCCATCCATCCTTCCATCCATCCGTCCATCCTTCCATCCATCCATCCATCCATCCATCCATCCATCCATCCATCCATCCATCTTTTTCCACTTTTCCGTTGCCAGATCACATTGCACCAGCCCCCTATGGCTCCTCCTGCAGGTGATGGGTCCAAAGAAGGACGGCCTCACGATTAACCAGGCCTGCTGGTCTCTCATAAAGGGCTTCTGAACCGCTCTTTGTCTGACCCGTCACCGAGGACCTGTTTGCCATGTGAGACCCTACAGGGGCACGAAGTCCCCCACAACAGAGCTCCAGGATCATTCGGGGGCTCAAACCCCCCCACCATGTTTAGGTGGCGGTTCCAGGAGGGGAATGTTACTCGAGTAAGAGTAAAAAAGTATTTGGATAAAATGTTGCTTGAGTACTGTGAGTTAGAGACCTGGGCGGGAATGGAATTTTAAAAAAAATTCTCAAACACATGATTTATTCGTTTATCTAAAATAAAATACCAAGTTGGTCAGTGTTGTATGAGATGATCCAAGATGGTGCCACGTACGCCTTGGTGCTTACATGTGCTTTGTTCTCTTACACACGTGCAGAGCTACTGAACATCAGGTTTATAACCCCCACTGACTTCTTTTTAGCGTCAGCTGCGGATTTGGTCCATTTTTTTTACCAAAAGAGCGAGACGCTGTAAGTCCGGTTGGTCAGTGCGGAGCAAAAGCAGCAAGTGAATGTGCACACAGCATGGGGATCTCGTCTGCATCATCCCGGTGTCCACAGGTGGTGGTCGTGTCCATGTGTGTCTTACACGCTGTTGTCTCCTCTATTCGACTCATGTGCAGGAGGCGGGACCCGACGTGACGACTGACAATTTATAAACTATTTAGAGTTAGACCTTTGTACCATCTTACTTTCTTGCTTTTTTCCTGAAAGCTCTCTGTTATGACAAAGCTCACACTTGGACATTTTTGTTCTTTGAGTCAATCTTCATCCATCCATCCATTTTCTTCCACTTTTCCGTTGCCGGGCCGTGGGGGCAGAAGTTGGAGCTGCCCAAATCACATTGCACCAGCCCCTTATGGCGCCTCCAGGTGGTGGGTTCACGGGAGGACGGCCTCACGATTAACCGGGCCTGTTGGTCTCTCATAAGGGGCTTCTGAACCGCTCTTTGTCTGACCCGTCACCTACGACCTGTTTGCCATGGGAGACCCTACCAGGGGCACGAAGCCCCCGACAACAGAGCTCCCAGGATCATTCGGACGCTCAAACCCCTCCACCGCGTTAAGGTGGCGGTTCCAGGAGGGGTGAGTCAATCTTGTTCCTTGTAATTCTTCTTTTGTCCGTGTTATTGTGCAACATAAAGAAAGATCTGGAGGTCATTCACTGGAAGAAAGAAGCTCTACATTCATATAGCTCCGTTTACAGTGTTCCATCTTCGCAACAGTCTCACCGACCAGCAAGATTCCAGATATCTACCTGCTATACATAGATACACAGTGCTATCAGTCCTCAGCCCTCTGCGGACTCTCCCAGCACGTCCGGAGCATGCGGGTGGAGTGGAGATCTTGTCACAAAATGTGTCTTGTTGCCCCGCGCCGCTCGCACTGTTTGCTATCCGTGATTGTCTCCACCTCTCAGCACCCCCGCTCTGCCCACATGTTAAAAAGATATGCATTTGGCTGATAGGAAAGTCTCCCCCGGCGCTCCACAGCCCGCAGAGTCAGAGCTGAGAGGGGTAAACAAAGAAGAGGGAGCGATGGCGGAATGACAGGGAAGATGAAGTGACTGAACCAACAATGACGCATAATCACGGAAGCTCGATATGGAGTCAAATGGAGCGGAGTGCACTTTGCGTTGAGTTCCTGAGACGGTTAGGGGAGAAAAGGAGGCACAGTGCTCAAGTACCAGCGCTGTTGCTTGAAAATAACATCAAGCAAAAGCATCAGGAGCAGTGTCCCATCAATCGAGGAGAAACTGTGTCAATCCGAATTTGGGAATCCTCTCAAATTATCCACCACACTTCCAGGTTGTAGTGCTCAGCCAGTGTCTGAGTTTTCTACTCTACTCCAGCAGTCATACTAGGGGACATGGTCATTGGCACATATTTGCATTCCAAAGTTAAGCAGATTGTCCAGTCGAAGCTACAAAATGACAGTCTTTGCCTTCGCATGTGTAACTGAATGGAAAGGCGCTAGAAAGCGTCCATAACTTTAAATGTATTGTAAACAATACTTCACTTTTACTGGCAGGCAACACAAGTTTTTAACCTCTTAACTCCCACCTGAACGGATCCCATTTTCTCCAGTTTGGCTTTACCCTAATCAAAAAGCTTATTGGGAAAAAACACCATAATAGCCAAAAAAAAAATGAGAAGAAAACAAAGATGTAAATGCAACAAAAATGTAACAAAAAATCAACAAAGATGTGACAAAAATTCAACAAAAATTCAACAAAAATGTGACAAAAACAACAAAAAAATGACAAAAATTCAACAAAAATGTGACAAAAACTCAACAAAAAGTGACAGAAAGTTCAACCAAAAAGTGACAAAAATGAAAAAAAAAAAAAAAAAACATACAAAAGTTGACTCAACACAGAAACAAACTGTTTAAAGTGACATTAGCCCGCAGTTAGCTGTGTCCGTTAGCCTATTAGCCTCTTCTTCGTGATTCCATTAGTGTGTATTGGTGGCTCCGGTCCGGTGGCAGTCAAGTTGCAAACATGGTTTTCTGGCCAGAGACACCAGGGGGAGATGAAAGACCCTCCAATCATCCCGTAAACACTTGTATTACCCCCACAGGGACTACGGGAAGGATTTATTAAGGTAAACACGTTACTTAGTACTGCTTTAACCGATACAAAGAGATTTTCCTAAAAGTGGCTGATGTGAGATCTTATCTTTTTTATGCTAATGAGATGTTACCGATCAATTTTATCCATTAATAATCAAATGGAGAAACATTAAACAAGGATCGTTGGACTGGATCACGACTGCAGCCTCAAAAATAGTCCACATGGTCCATTTTACCTTCGAAGTTTTCCTCTTGGACGGTAAAATGTTCCTCCCCGGATGTGTTGCTGCATGAAGCTGAAATGCAATAACTGAGAACCATGATGTTCAACTGCAGGTTTAGAAGTATTTATGGAGCTCAATTGCATGAAAACTAAAACATATATACAGGCTGTATACATAGAATATTCAAATCGCAAATTGAATCGCACTATCTGTCGCAATTAGGGTTTTTTGTCAAAATCACGCAGCTCTGGTATTATGTCTCTTTTCATGCCTATCCATTCACTGCACATCCATTCTTCATTCTCTTCTATGTACTTTAAAGCCTTTATGGAATCCCAATTTCAGGCCTGGCTGCTTATATTTTTCCCCCCACTTTTTTCCCTCTACAATGTACTCAAGGAATTAGCCGCTCCAGCCACAAATCAGCGGAATTTATGCGCAGTTGTTACGCGCTTTTATGGCCTCACGGTACATCGCTTCCAAAACAGCAGATGTAAAATTACGGTAAATGTAATGAGCGTCGTTTTTTTTTTTTTTTCTTCCCTCTCCTCTCCTTCGTCTCTCTCTCCCCGCTACCTCGGAAAGTCGTCAAGCGTGTTTACTTAGCCCCGTACGATGCGTTTAACGTCTTTGCGAAAGGGGGCCGCCGACAAAAAACGTGATTAACGCGCTCGTGGCTTTTATTAAAGATAAGGGGTCGCCGCTGCAGTCGGGAGATAGAGGGAGGGCCGTAAATCTCGGACCAAACGGGCGGTCAAATAATCGGCCGTCAAGAAATGAAATCTACATACATTAGCGCTGGGAGCGGTCGGCGCGCTGAATATAAACACAAGAGGCTCCGGGCCATAACGCCTGTTCAATCACGCGTTTGGAGGAGAGAGAGGGTGGAGAGAGGGTGGTCTTAGTGTTTTATAAGAATGACAAGAAAATACCTCCAGTGCCGAGGGTATGACTTTGTAATGGACCTCGGCGCAATATTCTTTGCAACTATTCCTTAAAGGGACTATGCGGAGTTTAAAAATGTTAAAATGATGTATTTTACTCCCCCTACATGTTCCAGCCATGTCCTAATGTGTACAATGAGCTCTGACCTGTTCACCACAACTGCCTCTAAAATCCTGCACTGTCACTCAGAAAGTTGTTGCTTCAGGTCCGAATTGGCATCATGCGCAAGTTTAAAGGCCTAATTTCCTAGTTATCCACATTTTTTTTTTGTAATTCAAGCAGTTCTTATATTTGAAGAGTTCCGTGGCGCTAGGCTAATGCAAGGCTAGCGCATTTCTATGGTATCAGCTAGCCTGCATTAAAAACAGTCTGACCCGCTCCACAGAGCACCTGAGGCAAATCACTTATAACACCAGACTAACCATATGAATGTCTGTGTAGTGAGTAACTTTAACCGTTTTGCATTTAAAATAACTTATATTTGAGCAGCATCAGCTTTGTGGTTGTATAAGCTAGGCAGCGGTGGAGTGATCTGCTAGAAAATAGTCCCACAAAATGTGATCATTCATGTGATGCAAGGTCAGTTATATTCCAAAAATTACTCTATCGACACAGACATTTACATGGTTAGTCTGGCGTTATAAGTGATTTGCCTCAGGTGCTCTGTGGAGCGGGTCAGACTGTTTTTAATGCAGGCTAGCTGATACCATAGAAATGTGCTAGCCTAGCACAAGCCTTGTGCCACGTAACTCTTCAAAAATATAAGAACTGCATGAATTACACAAGAAAGTATCTCCAGAAATCAGCAACACTCTGGATAACTAGGAAATGAGGCCCTATGTCAAAAATCCTGAAATATCCCTTTAAGGGCCCTTGTAAGGTGTTAGATGAACTCCGAGTCTATGGGGGGCTTCAGTTGATTCTGTCATTTAGATGAGCTACAGTTTTTAAAATAACGCCTATTTTAAGTATTTTCAGATTCCTTAGAGTCTCTTTGGTAAACTGATGTAAGAAGTTTGATTTTGATGTATTTTGATCAGAGAAGAGTCAGAGAACTCACTAAAAATGTCCAAAACATAATACATTTTTCACGTTTGCCACAATCAATGAAGGCTGGATTTTGGGGGCGTGGGGACTATCCCAAATGCAAATGGCAGCGCTTCCTGTGGTAGACGAAACAACCACAGTAAAACATGATTACTCAAAGCCGCATGAATGAAACAAAACACTACTCCTGAGCGCCAAAAACAGAAAAACTCTAATACAGACACTCTAATACACCTTATATGTGATTTTGGTAGCTCTGTGATGAACAGAAGGGAAATAAATGATGATCAAAAACGTGTGAAAAGTCATGATCTGGACATTTTCTATATATTATTGCGTTTCTTTTCTTTTTTCTTGGACCGAGGATGGCTGGGAAACATCCGAGAACTAGGCGGTTTGAGTGCACATGCGATTATTAGGAATTTGCCTCTTCCTGTAACTTTTGTGTCTGTCTAGAGAAGCGAGAGGAGGAGTTAATCAGAAAGGAGAGTGCTGCGTAAAACCCTGTTATCGCAGTTTCCAGAAAAAAATCTGTGATTTTGATCAAAACTAGCCTCTGTTTAGCTTAGATTTCGCAGGAACCGAGGCACGTAGATATAAACTGTTTTCACCTACGGAGAGCTTAGAGCAGGGGTAGGCAAGTT
This sequence comes from Gobius niger, assembly GCF_951799975.1. Taxonomy (NCBI): domain Eukaryota; kingdom Metazoa; phylum Chordata; class Actinopteri; order Gobiiformes; family Gobiidae; genus Gobius; species Gobius niger. The sequence continues at coordinate 3,884,738 of NC_136867.1, forward strand.
TCCTTGGCGGAGGGCCGATTTTCTTTATTGTAAACAAACCGAGGGCCGAAGCCGCTGATTATTAGCCCAAAGTAAAGCACAACAATGGAAAAATGACCATCTTAAATGAGATAAATGACTTAAAATTACTTGAATTTCAGTTGGTTTGAACTAATCCCAAGGTACAAATGCTATAGTGCCATTGGAACAAGAATAAATCCCACTTGAAATCAGACAAATGATTGATTTTAATGTGAAATGACACACAATTATCTGAATTAAGAGAATAACTACTACTAGAGGTTTTATCTCCTCCAAGACCAGACTAAATCTACTCAAACCTTAGATTTAATCTGTTAATTCAAGTAGATTCATGTCATTTCTTCCTTAAAATGATTATTCTTTTTCCAGTGCACTTCCTTCTAATGCCAGTGTTGTACATAATACATGACCTCATTGGGTGCATTGACAGTATTTCTACCTTTGTTTCTCCCATTTAACCCTAATAGTGTTAAAAGTACTCTCTAATTTGTGTAATAAGGTTTCTCAAAATCATCTTGAGGGCCAGAGGTTCTGTGCTGGAGAGCCGGATTTGGCCCCCGGGCCTGACGTTGCCTACCCCTGGCTTAGAGTGTCACCTTTCAAACGAGCCACAGCATGTGTCCATAGCTATAACATAGAATACGCTGTGGTGCTACAAACATCTTGAAAAATGGTCTGGATTGTTGGCACTCAATGTGTTAACTCCTCCCTCAAGAGTATTTGAAAAGGCCACAGAATCAAACTAACCTTAACACCTTCACATAAACGGCGTACAGTTGCTTTTCCCGCGCTGCAGTGACTCCGACAGTCCCAGGTCCCCGCGTGTCATCTGCCGTGATTAAAACGTGGACTGGTACCATCCCAGACACCGACTGCAGCTGCAGCTCCCACGGCCGACACTGTCAATCACGTCTTCATCAGCAAAACCCAGCTCCTTCCTCAGCATCTGCCGCAGACAGGCTGATGCACAAATAACGCGGAAGAGATTTGCCACGCTTGATAACAGTCGCGCGTAATTAGACCGAGTGTCAAAAACGCTTCCTCGAGAGTCTCCAAATATTGACGAGGGCGTGCTGCTCACGCTGATAGCAGCCGGTGACAGGAAATTATTGAACTTTTTGACACCACAAGTCCTCCGCTGGATGCCCCTCGCTCAAAATGATTCTGACAATCAGCTTAGAAATCCAGGCATGAAGAAAAGATGGCAGAGGCAGCAACGCCCACCTCCTATTTAAGGCCGCAATGCAAATCCAACAGGCTGTGTGCACAGAATGGTTTTGGCTAACTTCCTGTCGGACAGTGTTCGGTAGAGACTACTTCCTTTATGTAACTTTGCTTTCAGCCTTCATCCTATCGCAAATTGATGTGCGAAGTCGCCAAACTTTTTTCTACAATTTTAAATTATACAATTATACATTAAACAAAACTTAATCGAAATTACACAGGATTTCTTCTCTTTCCTAATGGCATGCTCATAAACCAATGGCGCTATGACAAAGCAGATCCAGTGATGCCTTTTTTACATTTTTTATTCATTGGGTCTTCCTGACGGCAGATGGCAAGATGGCAGATACAAGCAGCTGAAATGAGCTTCCTTCGTAGGGTGGCTGGGCGCACCCTTCGAGATCGGGTGAGGAGCTCAGTTACCTGGGAGGAGCTCGGAGTAGAGTCGCTGCTCCTTCACGTCGAAAGGAGCCAGCTGAGGTGGCTCGGGCATCTGTTCCGGATGCCTCCTGGTCGCCTCCCGCGGGAGGTGTTCCGGGCATGTCCTAGTGGGAGAAGGCCTCGTGGAAGACCCAGGACACGCTGGTGGGACTATGTCTCCGAGCTGGCCTGGTGTCGCCTCGGGGTCCCCCCAGAACAGCTGGAGGAGGTGTGTGTGGATCGGGAAGTCTGGGCATCTCTGCTGCTGCCCCCACGACCCGGCCCCGGATAAATTGAAAGGAAATGGATGGATGGATGTCTTCTTGTTTCAAAAATTGTCTAAAGGTTATTTTAGAAAGACAAGTTGGTATAACTACATTTTTCACTACTGTCTTCCTCAGAGGAAGTTAAATCCTAGTCCGTCGAATCCAGTGATGGTTTATGGGCTCTGAAAATGAATGGGACATTTCAACATTCTACCAATCACTCAACAAACTCAACAAAATCCCTGAAATACAGATCAAAGCACTGAATTAAACATGACAAACCAGAATCAATGAATTTGTGTAAGCTCTCAGTCGTACAGGAGTTTTATATTGTAGCTTATTAGTGCTGACAAAACTTCTTAGGTAACGTTTGCCCCACTACACTACCCAGTACAGATGGCGTGGTTAAAAGCCAGTACTGGATGTTATGTCCGCTGGCTCGGCCCCGCTCCTCTCCATATTATTTCTCCATATGGCTCCTCAGAACACATTAGCCCCATCATTGCGGGCCTGTTAACCTGGAACAGACCTGGCGGCGGTGATTGCCAATATGGAGCTTGTTATTCCAGGATCATTGACGCTAAAGCCCCGGTAATCAAGTCCGTTTTGCTGAAGCTCATTGGCTCAGCGGGAGCCCTAATGTAACGCACGGCTGGAACGGTGCGAGAGGGTCGTTAGGTGGGATTCCGGCGATAATGGTGCATGTTAGATTAGAGCTAAGGGTGAGGATTGCCAAGTGTGCATAATGCGATTTTCTACAATGGATACGGCGGATAAGGGAGGTTTGCAGAGGTGTGAAACATAGAGATGGATATAGGTTATGAGGCATAAGCAGAGGCTGTTCTCATGTGGTGTAATTACCGAGGAATGTACATCGGCTTCTCGTCTTCTTGGATGACGGTAAATCCTGGATGAGGTCTTGAATTTAGACTTGTTTTTGTCTTGTTTTTAGACTAAGGTGTCCTAACCTTTTTCTAATCGACGTGGACAGTGGTCAATGCAAGATTCAGTTGGCTGCATTTAGCATTAAAACTCACCATTAGCAAGGCTTGGAAGTTAAACACAGCTATTTCTCACACTTAAAAGTGTTGGTTAAAATCATCTAGAACAGAGGTCCTTAAAGGAACAGGCCACCGTTTTTCCATACTGAGATATATTCTTACCTGAGTTTAGATGAGTTTATACATCCCTGTCTGGTTTTTGTGTGCGTCCGTGGAAGAGCTTGGTCGCTTCTCACTTCACCCTGTTTGGAGCTATTGGAATATACTGGGAGAGGCCGAATGCTAACAACATCCTTAGTCGTTTTGCGTGACTGAGGGAACACAGTTCTTCCATACTGAGATATGTTCTTACCTGAGTTTAGATGAGTTCATACGTACCTGTCTGGTCTTTGTGCGTGCCCATGGAAGAGCGTGGTAGCTTCCAACTTCACCCCGGTTTGGCCCCATCGGAATATGCTGGGAGAGGCAAAATGCGAACAACATCTTTGGTCTTTTTGCGTGAATGAGCGCACGCACAAAGACCTGACAGGTACACATCAACTCGTCTAAGATCGGGAAGGAAAAAAGCTCATTTGTGCAGATCGTCCCTATCTGTTGGGCCAGGGATACAAGTCAGTCAATGAGCTGTGTATGTTCAGGGCTGCTCTTTAGATCGGCCCAGTGTGTGCCAACCAACCAACCAACCAACGGACTGAACTAACTTTGGAGTAAATACTGTTGGAACTGGGGCGGACTCGGGTCGATCCAGAAGCCGCTCCAACATGTGTAAAAACGGCCTTAAGTTCAGTCCAATTCGGTTCGGTTCATGATGAGTCAAAAGCAGCTCTCAGACTGTGTGAATATAAAAATTCTTCATCAGGAGACGAGCCACAAAGTGCCAGATTTCCCCCATGTCTCAGCAGTTCAGAGTCCACTAAATTAAAGGTATAGTTTAGTTTATTAGTTAATTATTTAGAATATATCACGATACATCTTTGTTGTGATACACACATCATAATGGAGACCATGTATCGTGATACTTTGATACTCAACTTAGATCTAGAAAAGATCCCAAAAAATGATACAAATGTTATTTGACTTGAATTTGGTGTTGTAAATACCACTTTTGGTGCTGATTGGTTTCAACAAAAGAGCCAGACTTTTAAAATGCCTTTGACATTAGCACTTTTCAGAATGTTTTACTCAGCGTCACCCTGATTTTTAGTTTATACCTTTGGCAAACTCAACTGATGCTTTCATATTCAAGTCATTCAGAATACAGCATTAGAATTGTATCGCAATACACATTGTATGGGGCCGCTTGTGTCGTGATACCTACTGTAACTCATAGGGTTGGGTGATGTCCTCTTAAATTGACAGTTGACGATGTCTACAGTGAACCATCGTGATGGACAGTGATATCGTCCATCTCTCATTATAAGCATTTTTTAAAGGGGGGGTATTATGCAAAATGGACCTTTTCAAGCTTTAAATCATGTTATTATGTCACTCCCTCATTAAAAACATGCCTGAAGTGTTACCTTGGCACATTCACGTATTTCTGAGTAATCTGTAAAAACTCTGATGGCGGCCATTTTAGGGATAGGTTTGCCTGAGTCCTCCTAGGAACGCCCCCACCTCCTGGAGACGCCTCCGAGCTTTCGTCACCAGCCGAGTAACCAACCACTGCTCCTCAGCAGAGCCCACTCCCCACTGATGCCACAGACAGCGTGTGGAGGGGGCGTGTCGGAAAGGCTCAGAGGTTCTTAAAGAGACAGGGGCATATTTCAAGACATTCACTACAGCCATTTTGAGAGAGCAATTTTATACAAGATAGTTATTCTAATTTACTGCATTTACAGACCAACAGAAGGTTTCGTCATCATTGTAGTGTGCTATAGACTGGTGCTATGTGAAAAATGTGTTGAAAAAAGAATAATACCCCCTCTTTAAGAACATTTACATAGCTTATATATATCACGATGGACGATGATATCAACCCTACTAACGCAACAAACCCCCAGTAAAGTCCACTATATCGACACGGTTGGTCATTCTTTAGACGGCTGATCTTTTTGAAAATGATCAGAGTTTCTTCTTCATGGACGGTGACGCGCAGCACTTCTCAGTCGGATAATAACTTTTTTAGATATATATAAAGGGCCCATGTACGAAGAGCACTTAGCTCCATCGCGATGTCTCGGGCAGGAAAGGGCATCATGTCGGCGCGTTAATCACCGCGCCAACATCGGAAACGGACTCCCCTCATAAGCACTCTCGCTCATTAGCGCTGACGCCGTTGACGTGCTGGCTGGAGCTCTGCTCGGGCCGCCGTACGCTGTGAGGGAGGAGGTGGTGGGGGGGGGGGGGGGGACAACTGGATAGTCGTTGATTTGTGCGCGCCGTTCCTGTCAGATGAAGCCAATAAACAGTTATCAAAGGAAAAGACCGGAGGAGAGGCCCATTTACAAAAGCTGTGGATGAAAGTCGTGTTCAGTTGAAAAAGGGACAGGTTTGGAAGTTGAATGTTTGCGCTGTTTGTTATTCCTATGTGCACGTTTTCTAAGCTCTGCTTCTTTAGTGCTCGTGTAAGGCGGTGTCTTTGTATTGGTAGGGGCGACTTTTGCCTCGAATTGTCGATCACACCCATTGGAGCTCGCCCAGTTAACACCGGTTTCCAGATTCCAGATTATAACATTTTATCCGGCTGAAGACGCCAATAAAAAGTTGGAATGTTCAGAACCCATCTTCAGCGTATCACAACTAGCCACAACCCAAATACAAAAGGTCCCTTTATCTTAAGGCGAGACAGAGCAGGTGAGAATGTCAAGGTTTAGAATCATCTGAACAGTTTTAATGTTGTGTAAAAACAAAGACCAAACTCACTCTATAGGTGCTTACCTCATGACTGTTATTTCAACTCGTGAGCTGGAAAATGACTTTAACAAGAGATCCCTGGTCTTTCCCATGCTTATTCGTTCACAAATATAGACATGTTTGGTGTCCTCATGGAGCACGAAAGGCTTCTGAGATGATGCTGTAATCTAATAAACAGGCGTATTCGAAGACTTTACAAAACTTTAGGTCCCATTTTCTCTAAAGTAGGTTTCCTTACAGTCAGCAACAACATCTCCATTTTGTCTTGTTTTCATCTTATTTTGTTATCGTGTTTTTGTCATTTTGTGTTGCTTTCTTCATTGCTCTTAACCTTGCTTTTTTTTTTTTAAAGCATCTTTTAGATTTGGGTCAAGCCAAACAATTGGAGAAAATGCACTCGGTTCAGGCAGAGGTTAAGATCTGAAAAACCCGGCAACGGACAAGTGGAAGAAAATGGATGGATGGATGGAAGTCTCATTCAGTCTTGGGTCTCCTCTACCCGCCTTTGCTTTTCTCTCCCTCTCCTTTCTGTCTTCTTTCCAAGTTCGCCATTATCTCAACACTCCCTCGCTGATTTTAACCAGCGACTCGACTTGGCGCCCCTTCGAAGATGACGAGTCGATAAGAGCAGTCCCTAATGTTTATATTGATCTCCATATCCCGTCCACAAACACGGCCCTGTTTACACAAATAAACGGTGTTGTGTTTGTCGCCATGGATACGCAGTGTGCACAGGTCGGCTAATGGGGTGGGATGTTTACACGGATCAGGCTTCGGGCTAATAATGGAACGATCTCAGCTGTCATATTTTCAGAAGTACACATGTGACCGTAGGGACGCAGTGTTTACAAAACGCAGCGGATTAAATGGATGAAGTCGGCCCGTGTGATGCTTTGATGTTACTTCCGAGCATTTTAAAATATTTACCATGGTAGTTTGGCCGCCGTGCCTTATGATGTGTCGGTGAAATAGAGTGGCTATTGCATGCACAAAACTGCTTCCAAGACTTCCAAGATTCCTGTTGCATTCCATAACAATAAACCAATGGGTAATTTGGTAAAACATTATGGTTCACATGAAGTATTGTGTTAGATTGTTTTGTGTAAAAAGTGCAGATAAAATACTTTCAGTTGCCAAATGCATGGGTAAAAAGAAGTGTTTTCAGCCTGGATTTGAACATCGTCAGAGAGGCCTTTCTCACATCCTCATTCCAGATTTCAACTTTAGCCTCAGCATGTTTTTTATTGACTCTGGGAACCACCAGGAGACCCCTCCCTTTAGTTCTCAGGCCCTGAGATGGTTCATACGGCTCTAACATGTCAGAGATGTACTTTGGTGCTAAACCATGAAAAGACTTGTGCACAAGCAGAGCTGTTTTAATTCTATTCTCTGAGTGACAGGAAGCCAGTGCACAGACCAGAGCACTGGACTACTATATAGACAGTTTGAGTTCAGGTCTGAGTCCATAATTACTCCTTTAGAACCTGATTTTTTTTGGTATAGAGAGACTGACAGACTGATAATACTTTCTCTTTGTGTCTGTGGGCCGAATACCATAAGCTCAGTTTTGGTTGGAGAAAGCTGTTTGGCCTCCACAAACCGATCTTGGACGCAGTGACAGAGAGTATCTACAGGCCCACGTTCACCAGCCGTCAGTGACACATAGGTCACACAAGTGTCATCTGCGTAGTTGTGGTACGACACATTATTGCTGTTTACCCAATGGAAGCATGTATAAATTGAATAAGAGGGGTCTCAGGATTGACCCCTGGGGGACTCCACAGGTCATGATGTTCATGCAGATTTCTTTTGTCACCTTGATCAGAGCTGTCTCATTACCAGTGACCCTGCAGCTGGTTATTTTATTGTGTATGTTTTTCTACAATCTGCTAGTGCTCCTAAAATGAAGCATTTCTATGATGATGATTTCTATGATGCTTCTATGTCATGAAAACCCTAAGATATTGGCTTTTTTTTCCAGGTATTTGTAACCAAGCCACAGAAGCCCCGAAAATTAGTTTATGGGTACAAATGTGAGGGAAGCCTGGAAAAAGTATTAGTACATACCAGGGGTACTCCAGTTCACTTGGTGGTTTTGCGCATCTTCAAAAAGATCGGTGGCTCGAAGTGAAGCACTACTTTTTACACTATTATCTCTTAACCCCCGCCTGGACCGAGCGCGTTTTCTCCTCACGTTGTTGCTGTGTTGGCGTCACTTTTTTCATCATTCCCCGGGCGCGGCAAGGCTGTCGACCACTGCTCCTCACGGCTCCAGCGGCATCGAAGGATGGGTTAAATGCAGAGGACAAATTTCCCTACAGGGACAATAAAGTATTCAAACAAACAAACAAACATCATCAATCTTCTGTCACTTTTTTGTTGCGTTGTCTGTTTTTTGTCGCTGGTGCTTTTTAGATTTGGGCAAAGCTGAACTGGAGAAAATGCACTGGGTTGGCCGGGGTAAAGAGGTTAAAAGGGGGTTCAGGGGAAATTTGAACGTAAGTGTCTGCATTATCTTCCCCTTAAAGGCATGTTGACTGCTTTTTGATATCAAATTTAAAAAAAATCTATTAAAAAAAATCAATAAAGGTTCTACGCTGGAGGGTTGGATTTGGCCCTGAATCTACCTGGTCCTGGAATCCACTATAGTTTCAGCTTGTTTCAGTGGAGCAGACTGGGCCTGTTGTTAGCCGGTGCTGTGTGTTTTGTTTCGTTATGTCCAGCCTCTCCATCCTGTGGCCAGCCCCTGCCCGGCGAGTCCCTGAGCACTCATTAGGTCATTACCGGGTTTCAGAAAACATCCGAGGAGCACTGAAGGCTTCCTATGAAGAACCTCATGTCGTCACACAGTCTGGTGACAAACATGAGCCAGCTCTCACACCACAGTAACAGATGGAGAGGCAAATAACTGGAGAAAATGTTAGCCATTCTTTTATTTGTTTATGAACTCTTTTGGGAATCAAACCCCAACCTTATTGCTGTGAAGTCTAAGGATTCGATAGAATACTACTGTTCTCTGGAATAAAAAATAAAAAAACTTGTGCCATTGTAATTAAATCTACAAATGACAAATCTTCATGTTGCTGTGGAAAATAGATGTATTTTGTGTTTTGTTACTTAATGGCTCTTAATGATTTCTTTCTATGGCATATTCTTTATTATTTCATGTTTTCTTTCTTGAGTAAATATTTGTTCCACTACTTCTTACTTCAACTTGAGTAAAATCATTTTAAAGTAACGTTACTCTTGGCTACTCAACCCGCCTCTGATTGTATCGTGAGGTTGTTGAAATACCCAGCCCTATTCGGAAACACGGCTCACAATAAATTCTTCGCCTAAAATTGATGTTGGTGATACATAATCAAATTATTCGCAAAATGGGCAAAGGCATGGCAGTGATCAGAAGGGGCTCCCCCTTTATGACCCCGGCTGTGAGGAAAATGGTGGTACAATCCCTGGTTTGATCCCACCTTGAATATTGCTCTATCGTGTGGTCTGCTATGGACGAAACTGACTCATCACGACTCCAGGTCATGCAAGATAAAGCTGCCCGTCTAGTGCTGGGATGTCCAGACAGAAAAAGCATCACTGATATGCATCAAATGCTGTCGTGGCCTTTGCTCCGAATTAAAATAACACAACCTTTTGTTATTTCTAAAGAAAAAACATTCTGACTGGTCAACCTCAATGTTTGTTCGAAAAATTAAAATATGTCAACCAAACTCACTCACATGGCACGCGTCGGGCCTGTGGAGCGGACTTGGTCCTACCTCGTCCTACTAATTTTTAAAAGAAATCTGTTTCATACAGAACCAATGCACTATGGAATGAGCTGCCAAAAGAGCTCAGGAGCTCCCAACAGCACAATCTTTTAAGAAAAAAGTAAAATGCTTAATGAAATAAGGCATTTTCAATATCTCTTGAATGTTTACTGCATTTCTAATTGTGTTTGTTGTTTTTAATGGCATAATTGACACAATCCCTTTTTAATTCTATCACCTATTGTCTTAGTGATTGTACATTTTTATATTCTGCCAAAATTGCTGTGAAAACACTGTATATTTATTCATTGTAATGTCTCACTGGTAATTTCCTTGTTTTATCGGAAACCCCAGGAAGATTAGCAACCACCATGGTGGAAGCTAATGGGGATTCCAAAATAAATAAACAAACAAACAGCAAATATTTCAGTGATATCTTTATTGTCTTTTTCCTATTCTTCTGCAGTGTTGTGCCCTAATCACCCTGTACCTACTGTACTTTTTCTACTGTTTAATCCTTTTAACTGAACAGAATACTGTATATTTAAAATCTGTGGAAAAGAATAAGTGTGAAGTATTAGAAGATGAAGACTGGTTGACGCTGTAAATGTCAATAGGCAACAGAACACAATATACTGTACCTTTCTCTGATCTTGACAAAGGTATTCTTGTCAGAGTATGTTTTTTTTCTGTAAAGTTTAAAGAAAGAGGGAATAAGTCTCCTTGGCTCTATGCAGCGCACAAAAAACACCCTCTCACCAGTGCCTTGGTTGGTTTGTACTTATATTATCCATATTTATGCAGATTTGTGACACTTTCAAACACTGCCCCTGCCGCACTCCTCTCCCTCAGCGGTCCCGGTACACGCCCCCCGATGGCGGTGTTGCGTACGTGCGAGTACGTGCATATAAACATGCCTATCACACAGTCGTACTGATGTCAGCGCTTCCCTTTGATCACGCGCCGCCATCTTTGACAGGTCAATGTTGTGGATGTGTACGGCGGCGTCGAGGCTGCCGCTAATTAGCCGTTGTTTTGTCAGGAGTAAGATGGCCGCCCGTGCTCGCGCTGTCATGTACTTGAAGCAAACAAACAGCAGCCTCTCCCAATCATTACCGCGGCATACGGTAGGGATGAATACAGCGGGAGGAGGTGACCCACCGAGTTCTGTTAACACCCTTCTTTGTAGTACTAAGAAAGTGTAGTTACTGCGATAAAAGCAAAGGATAACCATGCCTTTGACTTCACCTGCCTTAGTCTAACATCGTGAGGGGGTCAGAGGTTGGACAACAAGACACATGAGGCATCTTTCCATAAGAGTGGTACGAGGATGTTTCAACACAAATCGACCAGTTTGCCTGAAATCGGTTTGATAAAGGAGAAGCAATGCGTGAAATAAACATACATTTGTTCATTTTTACCGAATGGATGCCTAATCTCTGTGAGAATGGCAAGCTAGTATTGCACTACACAGCTAGTTTATAAACAACAACTGTTTAGATTTGAGAACGAAAAGTTAAAACCATGGATGTCTTGTGTGTGGAAATCATTTAGAAAGCTTCAAACACTAGTTAAATCCATTGCATTCCATGAAACGGTGTTGAAATATAGTGCAGAGAGGTGAAATACTGTAAATAAAAGAAATAATAAGTTTCACCTCAGCTGTAGTTTGAGCTTTTGTCCTACAGTGTGACAGGACCATTGGGCCTTTCCATAGGTTTATTCTAAAATCCTTGGAAATGCAAACTATTGGGGGTAGAAAACACCTGAATCCCTCTGTGCCCCTTGAAAGACACCTAACCAACATCCAGTTTCTATATGTGGAGAGCAGCCTATTTGTCTTTGTTCTTTGCAACAGGAAGTGGCAAATAATTTACCTGTGGAATTAACCGCAAGACAAGTCTACTGGTTAAAGTGAGTTCCTGGTTTCTCACTTATCACCATTTCACCATTTTCAAACTGACAAAACAGAACGCAAGCAGCTGACTTGCCGGGATAAATTTAAACATGGATAAATTCACAGGATAGATAGTGGATTTTGGCATCAAAATGATTATGTCCATGTATGCTTGAGTATGTTTGTTGTGCATTGAGAGAGTGATAGCGAGTGACATAATCATTGCCCATATAGGCACTTTACTCAGTCGCTTTTAACCTTATTCTGTCCATTGGGACACAACGGACACAACCATGCAACACTCAGTCAAACGTGTGTGTTGACAGGCTAAGACTCATGACCCATGACTGGCAGTCGCAATGGCAACTCTTGACTGATGTAATGGACAATATACCAACAAAGGAAATGGACGATATACCAACGATGGGCGATGTACCAACAACTGTAATGGACGATATGCCAACGATGGTAATGGCCGATATTCCAACGATGGTAATGGACGATATACCAACGACTGTAATGGACGATATACCAACAACTGTAATGGACGATATACCAACGATGGTAATGGCCGATATTCCAACGATGGTAATGGACGATATGCCAACGATGGTAATGGCCGATATACCAACGACTGTAATGGACGATATACCAACGATGGTAATGGCCGATATTCCAACGATGGTAATGGACGATATGCCAACGATGGTAATGGCCGATATTCCAACGACTGTAATGGACGATATACCAACGACTGTAATGGACGATATACCAACAACTGTAATGGACGATATGCCAACGATGGTAATGGCCGATATTCCAACGACTGTAATGGACGATATACCAACGACTGTAATGGACGATATACCAACAACTGTAATGGACGATATGCCAACGATGGTAATGGCCGATATGCCAACGATGGTAATGGCCGATATACCAATGATGGTAATGGACAATATGCCAACGATGGTAATAGACGACATGCCAACGATGATAACAGACGATATTCCAACGATGGTAATGGACGATATACCAATGACTGTAAAGGACGATATACCAACAACTGTAATGGACGATATGCCAACGATGGTAATGGACGATATGTCAACGATGGTAATGGACGATATACCAACAACTGTAATGGACGATATGCCAACGATGGTAATGGCCGATATGCCAACGATGGTAATGGACGATATGCCAACGATGGTAATGGACGATATGCCAACGATGGTAATGGCTGATATGCCAACGATGGTAATGGACGATATGCCAACGATGGTAATGGACCATATACCAATGATGGTGAGGAAACGACATGCTTATTTAACACTATAAGACAGTGTGCAGAAACAATTTAAGAACCTCTATATATATTTTGTGACCAGAACAAATGTTTGCAGTTTAAATCCGAGTCTTTTGGTATTGCTTGTGTTGTATATCCAGACAGTTTCAAATGAAAACCAACATTTTGACATGAGGATTGATTCTTTTAAATCTGTACCCAGTATCGATTACCATTTTCAAACTGACAAAACAGAACGCAAGCAGCTGACTTGCCGGGATAAATTTAAACATGGATAAATTCACAGGATAGATAGTGGATTTTGGCATCAAAATGATTATGTCCATGTATGCTTGAGTATGTTTGTTGTGCATTGAGAGAGTGATAGCGAGTGACATAATCATTGCCCATATAGGCACTTTACTCAGTCGCTTTTAACCTTATTCTGTCCATTGGGACACAACGGACACAACCATGCAACACTCAGTCAAACGTGTGTGTTGACAGGCTAAGACTCATGACCCATGACTGGCAGTCGCAATGGCAACTCTTGACTGATGTAATGGACAATATACCAACAAAGGAAATGGACGATATACCAACGATGGGCGATGTACCAACAACTGTAATGGACGATATGCCAACGATGGTAATGGCCGATATTCCAACGATGGTAATGGACGATATACCAACGACTGTAATGGACGATATACCAACAACTGTAATGGACGATATACCAACGATGGTAATGGCCGATATTCCAACGATGGTAATGGACGATATGCCAACGATGGTAATGGCCGATATACCAACGACTGTAATGGACGATATACCAACGATGGTAATGGCCGATATTCCAACGATGGTAATGGACGATATGCCAACGATGGTAATGGCCGATATTCCAACGACTGTAATGGACGATATACCAACGACTGTAATGGACGATATACCAACAACTGTAATGGACGATATGCCAACGATGGTAATGGCCGATATGCCAACGATGGTAATGGCCGATATACCAATGATGGTAATGGACAATATGCCAACGATGGTAATAGACGACATGCCAACGATGATAACAGACGATATTCCAACGATGGTAATGGACGATATACCAATGACTGTAAAGGACGATATACCAACAACTGTAATGGACGATATGCCAACGATGGTAATGGACGATATGTCAACGATGGTAATGGACGATATACCAACAACTGTAATGGACGATATGCCAACGATGGTAATGGCCGATATGCCAACGATGGTAATGGACGATATGCCAACGATGGTAATGGACGATATGCCAACGATGGTAATGGCTGATATGCCAACGATGGTAATGGACGATATGCCAACGATGGTAATGGACCATATACCAATGATGGTGAGGAAACGACATGCTTATTTAACACTATAAGACAGTGTGCAGAAACAATTTAAGAACCTCTATATATATTTTGTGACCAGAACAAATGTTTGCAGTTTAAATCCGAGTCTTTTGGTATTGCTTGTGTTGTATATCCAGACAGTTTCAAATGAAAACCAACATTTTGACATGAGGATTGATTCTTTTAAATCTGTACCCAGTATCGAAATTCCAGTCAAAGGGTGAACAGCTGACATCCTATGTGTCCCAATGGCATACAGATCCATTTTAATGATACGTTACCAGGTATGCTATTTTTGTTTTATTTGTCAAGTCTCCTCATCTCCCTCTCTCCTCCACACTCCAGCAGCTCTATAGAAGGCTGCTTCTGTCCTGCCCAGGCCTCTAATAAACTCACCTACGCTTTAACCACTAATTCATTGTCTTTCTTTTACTACCTCCGCGGGTATAAAGACCATTAATGACCGTAGCAAGGTTAAAAACAGTAGCCCCGCGCTTTCTCTCCATCCGCCATCCATCATGCTTTGGATTCTCCGCTGAGCCGCGGAAATCGAAGGTAAATTAGTAATCCTTGTGACAGATGAGAGCATGGAGCGCCAGGTGTCTTTTAGAAGGTTAGCGTTAGCCTTAAGCAGGAATAAGTAGCATTACACGGAGGACATTAATGGTGGCTGAGGAGGGGATTAGTGCTAAGGGACAAGCGTCAAGAAATCTGAGTAATAATGATAGAACAGTGCTCTGAGGTTAGGACAAGTTCAGTTATGTGGGAAAGTAAGAAGGTAATGCGAAAATAGGGATCTTTCCTTGAATACGTTGCGTTCACTTGGTTTCTTGTCAGTATAAAGAGCATATAGTTCATTATTGAGGTGGAGAACGGGTTTAAATTTGCCTTTAAACTTAAGGAAGGTCATAACTCTGTGTGTGCCGCCACTAGATGTGACAACAGATACTATCTAACTTTTCATGTTGTTTTTATGCATGCTAACATAAGTAAAATGCAGCTCAGCGCAGCTTTAACAACGTACTTGATCACAGAATAACCTTTTGTGTCACACAATTGTCCTAAGGTTTTTTAAACAGAGGTGAGTCAAGTTGAAATTTATCCATCCGTCCATTTTCTGCCTCTTTATGCGGGGCTGGGTCGCAGAGGCAGCAGTCAGTTGAAATTTAACTGAATTTAATCTGCTTTTTTGTCAATTCTACTACATGTAGAGAACGAGCAAATAATATTTTCTCTCTATCTATTGATGCAAAACGACGAGTAATATCAAATGCATACAAACAGAAAAGGAGGCTGCAGGGGGAGGGAAGGGAAGAGTTCAGCTTCCTGACAGCCTGTAGGATGAAGTTGTCCTTCAGTCAGTTGGACCAGTGACTGATGGAGACTCTGCAGTCTTCTCCCTAATCCAGCACTGAGGGAGCTGTGACATGGTGTGGTATCTGGCATAGACCGTCAATAGCGATGGACTGAGGGCTAACAAAGTGCTTGCAGGCTAACAAAGCTTGTTCATGCTAGCAATTTGAAGGTTGTTTTGGAACCAGCTCCATTATATGGAATAGGGCGAAAACAAAAATAGCAAAGGGAATAAATATAGCACAGAATGGCATGTGTTAAATAACGACTTAACAATGGTCCAAAACGTTTCAATGTTAAGTCCGTAAGTGCAAGGGACTTCCGGTCCGCACCCCCACTTCCTTATGGTTTCCCGGAAAATGAGTGTGAGTCCACTGTCCGCTATTGACATTCTATGGGTATGTCCCTCTAATAACAGAGTGGATAACTGTCCACTCTGTACCAACTGTAAATGCATGTACTCTGGGGCTTTTTGATGGATGGATGGATGGATGGATACGGTTTCGCAGTCTTCTGTAGTATTTTCATTACATATTTTTTACGTCTACTGAGCCACCATGTTGAACGGACCAGTTGTTTCTACGGGTTAATCAGCCCAACCGATTGACATTAACCAATTAAAAGGGCTTTTGCCATCATGAAATATCGTTCGACATTCAGCATTTCAGCCACCGGCACAAAGAGCCTTTCTTGACGGAGCTCGGGAGGAGGCCGCTAACGCCACGTCTCCAAACCAACGGCAACTTGAAAAAAAAAAAAAAAGAAACTTGTTTGACAGCTTCTTCCTCACTTTCCCCGCTCCTACTTTTTGTTGCTCCTCCGAGATCCCAGCGAAGAATGGGAAAGAGAAATAACACCGGCTTGAAGCGGCAGGTGGGGGTAGGATGTGGCAGGTGTAGCCAGCCTTTGTTTACCATTTCCCATCTCGCAAAACCGTACCTTTTTTTTTTTCTTTCTGGATTCCGGGTTTTCTTCTTTTCTTTTTTTTTACCCTTTTTTTTTTACAGTTTCTTGTGTCTGACACTGTTAATGATTAAGCAGCAATCGGATCATTCGTGACATGCCCGCGATTTTCTCTCTCTCTCTCTCTCTCTCTTTGGAAAGCCTTCTCCCGCGCCTTCTTGAAGATTGGTTATTCATTATATCCAAGACAACTGTGTGACATGCTACTTCAAAAAAATGGCTGCACATATGTGTGGAGGAGAGGGATTTTTTTTTATTTTTTTTTTGGAAGCTGGGGGTGTCCGAAACCAGGGAAGGGGGGGGGGGGGGGGTGTAAAGTACAAAGGAATGCCTATTTTATTTTTTTTGGGAGGGGGGTGTAGGGGGGTGTAGGGGGGTGGAAAGCGTGACATCGGGGTAGAGGAGGCACAGGCATTGGGAGACGGCAGACCGGGAAATAATGGGTAATGGAGGAGTTTAGCCCGGGGCTATGTGCCTGCTTTGCCTACTTCTGTATAACTAGTATATTTATAATTCAAATACATACCTTTAATAATTAACAAGCAGCGAATATTTAAAGGGCCAGCGCGGGAGATCGTCGCGGCACAGGCAGGGAGGGAATGAAAAAAAATAGACGGTTCACATTTTGACGACGGGGCGGAACAAAAGAAGAGCGAGGCCACAATAATAACAAAATATGAAAAGGAAGCCGGGTTGACAAACGGAATTGAACCGAGGGTGCAGACAGAACGATCTCGATTCACGGAGAGGGAAGGATTTTTAATGTGTTGTGCTCTCTTTTATTTCAAAATTATTTACATTGCAGGTTCTCAATGAAGCCGTTAATTTACGAATGGACATGTATGGAATTACAAAACAACTAAAACAAATTTGTAGTTATTTCACCCTTTTTCTATTTCCTTCATAATCCTACATCTTCAGTGAGAATTGTACTATGTAAAAGAAAAGTCGATGCATAAACATAGTCCATATAGTTTATTAATAATCAAAATAAGATGCAAACCCAGTCTAGCTCTACTGAACAAACTCAGACTCAGGTCTAGGTTCAGCAACACTATGAGCCCATCAGCTGACGACCTGACCAGGTTCAGTGGATTTCTTCTTCCCTGATGGCGTATTCAAAGATGACGATGCCAGGATTCACGTTGTGAAAGAGTGGTTCAGGGAGCGTGAGATGAACTGGCCGCCACAGAGTCCAGATCTTGACCCCATTGAGAAGGTCTTTGAGGTGTGCTGGAGAAGGCTTTGTGCAGTGGTCACACTCTCCCATCACCAATACAAAATCTCGCTGAGACATGAATGTCATTGCAGACTGGTTGCCTCGCTTCTGTCAGTCTACCCCAGGGCAGCTGTGGCTACAGTGGTAAAAACTTTGTTACAGCATAACTTTCAGGGTTCTTTTTGTCAGACACGAAGTTTAGAGATGTTGAAGTCTTTACGTAGTGGGGTGACGGCGGCGCAGATGGTAGAGGGGTCGTCTCATGAATCCTGCCTCATGAAGGTGCACACTGTCATTGTGTCCTTGGGCAAGACACTTCACCCATCATGCCTCCAGTATCAGCGTACATTGCTGTGTGAATGGGTGTGTGGTTCCTCGCTGTAAAGTGCTTTGAGAGCCTAATATAGGTGGAAAAGCGCTATATAAGTTGAGACCATTAAGATTTCAACATCTCTAACCCTTGTGTCTGACAAAATAACCCCTGAAAGTTACACAGCTACAGTAGCAGCTTAACACCACCAAGTATGGAGTGAATGAATAATGCAATGTAAAGCGTTTCTGAGTGTCCAGAGAAGCGTTATATAAAACCGATGCATTATTATTATTATTGTGGAAGCTCATTGAAACAGCGCCACAGAGAACTAGGGTGACCCCCTCAAATACTAGTGGAAGTGGGACAGGTCATGTGACTACTTTTTTTCCAGTAATGGGTAATGTATCACATTACTTTTTCCAGACCATTACTCAGATTAAGAGTTATTATTCTGTCCGTAAAACATAAACTTTTTTTTCTTGCGTCTCGTGGAGTGACATTTTCATCATGAAGACGACATAAACGTAAACAACAAGAGAGGCGAGAGGTAGAAATACATCACTTTCTGAATCTACGGCAGCTCCGTTCATGCTGTTAAAATGCACTTCAGTATTGGAAAACCGCTTGTCATTTGTGTTTTGATGAATGTAACAAATAAAGTAACTTGTAATCTAACTTAGTTACTTTACTGATTACCTGAACTACTTTTTCAAATAATCTGTGGCAACACTGGTCCTGTGATGTGGTGGGACAGACATGATCAGTTCAGACTTAGATTACACAAAGATCAACACTAAAGCGTTTCCCCACACATAGAGATAGAAATAGGTCACAAAATATTGTACATTTATGCAAAAGTAAAGGTTTGAAATGCCTTAAGGCCTTATATAATTTTTCTAAACATTTGGGAACATTAGATTAATTGGGACAATAGATTCCCCTCTGGGGCCAGGAGATTCTTAATCTCAGTGGGACTATCCTGGTTAAATAAAGGTCAATAAAAATAAATAAAAATAATAAAATTAAGTCGAGGAATGGAGTCACATTTAGATATTTGACAAATTGGGCAAAATCATTGTGTAAAATGAACAAACATGCATTTGAATGTGCTTTAGGCCACACTTTGTATTTTGTATGAATTCATGGCATAAAAAAATCAAGTGATTTCGACTCAATGCCTATTTGTAACATTTAAGGACTTAATTTTGGCAAAATTCCTTTAATAACTAAATATACTTGGAAATACCGGTGGATAATTTTTGAAAAACTGGGACATCATCGAGGTGGGGCGGGGGACAAAGTACTAAGTGGCTGAGAGAGACATGCTCCGCCTACAGAGAACGCAAAGCAAAAGACGGTCCAACAAAATATTAGAGCACCTGACCTTTTGGCGGTGTCGATGTTTTTAGATTCCATCCATTGATCCAGTTTTATCCCTCCAAATCTGATTCATAAAAAAGCAAAGTAGATCCCCTGGAACGCTCAAGTGTCATCACAACAGAGCTGATCTTGTTGCATCTCCAGCTGTTTTGGCCTCTACATCTAAGCAGGTGATTCCAGAGCCTCTGCGCTTCCATACATCACCATAACGCCCTTGTATTCATTGGAAATGAGTGCGTTTATGCCTCTTAAACATAAAATACCCAGAGGACAGAGTGCTTTTGCTTCCGCTTGAGTCAACCGTGTAATGCAAACAGTTCAAGCACCGAGCCGCGCGCTATTAGCATTCGACGGCGGCTCCTTTCCGCCTTCATAACACTGTGTGTGGTTAGCGTCGCACACACTTTGATGTGGCTCATGCATATTGACGACCCCCAGAAGAAGGAGAAGCAGGCGGCCATGTTAGCTAAAGCGTGCATCCTACTTAAAACTGTTGAGTTGGTATGGACCGGTTACACTTGTTAGCAAAATAAACCTTTGGAAACCCTCGCTAATTGGATATTATCTCCTTATTAAAGGAATAAGCCACCGTTTTTACATACTGAGATATGTTCCTATAGCTTAGACGACTTCAATCACATAAACACAGCACAGCCCCCTCCCCACTATATAATAATACTAGGCACTAATAATACTAGAAGTAGTTTGGCGTCCGCACAGTAAAGTGAAGATATTACTGCACGGATTTCGAACTACTCCTGGTAATATTACGCCTTACAATATAGTTCTCCTTTTATCCGCTTAGAAAATCCAAATTGTTTAATTTTGTGTAATTATACTTTGTAGTGTAACACTTCACGTAACCATATTTAAATAGGGAAAACGTGGAAGAGCTTCTCTCTTGACCTTGTTTGGAGCTATAGAGGAGATGCTAAATGCTAACGCCGCCTGCGCTGTGTTTACGTGACCGAAGGCGCGGGGGAAGACCAGACCGGTACAAATAAACTCGTCTTAGCTCAGGTAAGAACATATCTCAGTATGTAAAAACAGTGGCCTAATCCTTTAAGACGAGACTTTTCACTCAGTGATCAAGGTACAAAAAGGCGAAACTTACACTGAGCAATCCTTTTTACGTTTCACAAGCGAGCCGGAGATATCCAGGAAGTAACTGCAACATGTTTTATATCCGCGTTAGCTCGGGCGCATTACAAACGTGACGACCAACGCGAGCGAAAATCAGATCCAATGGTTTCAAAGGAGTTCACCCCTCCCGCCTGATAACGAAGCTCAATTGTGAAGATCCAGACCCTTGTACGAAATGCAATGAGTACGAGGGTCTGGTAAAAAAAAATTTGATATCGAAAAGCAAATTGGAAACAAGGGGAAACGTTTAAGCAAATATTTGAGTGAATCTTACAGAAATTCTTATGCATTTTCACTAAAAGAAGAGCAATGTAACAAGAATTTTAGACTGAATGCCCATTGAAAATGTAAAGCTTTTTAATAAGACTGAATAATCTGGTACATCAAGAGACCATGGGGTTTTGTTCGGCACATTCATATTGTGCTGGAATGATCGTTTGCGAGAGCGTTTGAAGATAATGTCCCCGTTCGGTTGTGTCAACACGAGCGGTGGCTGAGGCTGGTCCATTTCCGTCAGTGACGACCAAACAAAGGCTTATTTCAAAGTGCATAAGTAGGTCATCTCTCCTCCTCTTCGAAATGAAACCATTCGAACCAAACGCTATTCTAGATGCGCAAGAGAGGTCTCTAATTATGAGAGGAATGAAAAGGAATGAGCCGGTCTCAGATCAATCTTAAAAGGACCAATTGGTTTAGTTTCAGTTACAGTGTAGAAATGTAGAGGTTGAAATGTAAAACTTACACACGTACATTAGTAAAATCAGCGCTGCCCTCTTGAAAGTATTCAAGTCTGGAAGTTTTTAGTCTTTTCATTTCAGTCGAGGTTTTATTAGTTATGGAAAATGTCAGTAGATTTGACTGTTGATTTACCGATCGATCTACGTTCCCACCCTCACCTATGGTCATGAGATTTGGGTAATGACCGAAAGGACAAGATCGCGAACACAAGCGGCCGAAATGAGTTTCCTTCGCAGGGTGGCTGGGCGCACCCTTCGAGATCGGGTGAGGAGCTCAGTTACCCGGGAGGAGCTCGGAGTAGAGTCGCTGCTCCTTCACGTCAAAAGGAGCCAGCTGAGGTGGCTCGGGCATCTGTTCCGGATGGTGGATGAGGAGGTGTGTGGGGATCGGGAAGTCTGGGCATCTCTGCTGAGACTGCTGCCCCCGCGACCCGGCCCCGGATAAAGCGGAAGAAAATGGATGGATGGAATGGGCTTTGTCATTATCAACACCTTTTTTTTACTTTGTTTTAGTCTAATTCTCGTCAACAAAAATATCACTTTGACCAAAACTCTGAGGAAGGATTTCAGTTTGACAGAACACTGCGTTTGACCTGGTTTGGACTGGTCTGAAAACTTCTTCTAGTGACGGTGGCTCCAAACTGACAGCCTGCACCATTCATGCATCGAGCTGACAATGTCCGTGAAAGACTTTGGAAAACTCCCTGACAAATATAAATATGAAATAGGCGTTACATGTGCTGCACTCTGACGTGTGTGAGCACGCGGGACACTGGAGAACAGAAAATGTCTTTCTTCCCCATGCCAGCGCTGACATCTTTCATTTCAAAAAAACTTTATTTGGAGGAAATGTCACCTCATACAGAAATACAACGTAGAGCTAAGGGTTGTCTGCTGCCGCATGGCCAAGAGGTTCTGATCTATAGAAATAAACTACACAGGCTGTGAAATAAACAACTAATGAAGTACATAATACTGGAAATATCAGCAACATTTCACACTGAGGAGCATCTCTATAGTGACACCTTTTGCTGTGTGTTGGTACTTGGATTCAGTTTTAACATGATCTTCCTAAAGCAGTGGCTCCTGTCACAAGAAGTGTTGAACTTGCCTGCTTGTAGTTGCCAGGTTTGTGAGTTAGTTCACAAACTTGCGTAAATCGCTCTGATTAGTTTGAGTTTGGGGGTATAAACCTATCACATGGCAGCACAGACACAATGTGGATAGTATGGGAACCTCATACATCAAGGGAAGCTAATCTTTCCCTAAAATGTCATGCAAAACAATGCCACAATAGGGTTTTTTCTACACATGTGGATATTAAATCACACAACAAATCTACAGTTTAGTTCAATGAGAAAGTCCCCAGTTAATATGAAGCCTGGGCGTTAATTCAACCTGGTAGACTCATTTCAGCATCACCTGCAGCCAATGATCACTTCCGTGAGGGCCACACTTCCACCTCAGCCATCAGCGTAAGAGCCGCACCTCCGTAGCAGCCAATCATCGCCCTCGGTCCCGCTTTTAAGCCCCAGCAATCATGGTTTGTTCGCTTCCCAGCTGTGCTGCGACCCACCTCCACCCCATCTCCGCCTCTTCCATCCACGACTTCTTCCTGCTGCGGCTTCACGGGTCTCCCATACCACCACCAGTGTCCAGGCTCCGGGGGAAGACATCCCTAACTCCAAGATGTTCATCCACACTGACTTTCATACATCGATGTTATCGCCGGGCTCTGATCGTCCAAACTAATAATGTCAATAAATGTTCCTAATCGCTGCTTTATGTCTGTTTGAGTCTATCCAGGTTGAAATGGAATACAAACTTATTTGTAAAGAGCTTTTCACAGGACACAAGGTCACCCAAAGCGCTTCACACACAGTTTTAGGGCCTTTGTCCATCACTCACTCAACACACGGTGGTGGTGTGGTGGTATGTAGCTTCAGACTGACAGAAATGCCTCTGACCATTCAGCCATGTCCCAATGTGTAGAATGAGCTCAGACCTGTTCACCACAACTGCCTCTGAAATCCTGCACTGTCACTCAGAAAGGTGTTAATTCGGGTCCGAAGTGCCTTCATGCACGAGCCTAATATAGAAGCTGCAGTTACGCATGAGACCTGAGGTGGCAGTAGTGAGCATAGCAGCATAGCAGTTTAGTTCCAGTTTTGACCTGGTTTAGTTCCAGGAATACTATGTACCGTAAATTCTCGAATACTGGCCTATAATTCCATTAGCGGCCGGGTCTCTAACAGAGGCCGGGTCTCTAACAGTAGCCGGGTTCGCGGCTGGCAGAGGCAAATTAAAGCCGGTCTCTAAAACAGGCCGGGGCTTTTATTAGAAACTATAACAGTAGAAATAATCCCCATGTTGGGGATTTGTCTCATACTCGTGTAAATGATACAGGAAGTAAACAAACGGGAACCCGGGCCGATGGGAACGCTGCAGAGTGGAGCTGATCCAAGCGTAAGTTTGACACAGATTTAGCCACTTTTCAAACCTCCTGTGACTATATTTGGAAACAGGGCAAACAACACATGTTGTGTGACCCTCCAGGGTTTTAATAAAATCACCATTGCGTCTTCAAAGCACGTCCAGCTGCTCCGTGTGCAGGTCAGTCCCACGCCTCAAAATAACTCCTCCGATCAGCGCGAGCGTCTCGTCTTCTCTCGGGTCAGTCTCATGATCGATCACAAACACAAACGCTCCGTCTAAACTCGCCTTTTACACAAGATAACAACAAATAATCCGGTCCGTGACCTGCAGTGACATTGATATCAATGTTACACTAACAACAGCAAAACACTTCCTGTTGTCCCGACAAAATAAAAGGCGTCAATGTTCCAGCCGCTGGGAGAGGGTTCACAAAGTAAATTAATAAATTAACCTAATATTTTACTTCAAATGGACACAAATCTCGTTTTTTCTTCGTTTTCCTGGTCGTCCGTTTTGCTCAAATAGAAATAAAGGCCTGTCTCTAATTGTGGCCTGGTTCCAATAAAGCCCTGGTCCTAGATGCCCTTGAGTAAATAAAGGCCCCGGCCTCTATTAGAGCATTTACGGTAACCCCTTCTTTTACAAATGCCCCTGAAATGTCCGTCCTCTGTAGCGTTCACAACATCAAATTCACGAGTCAACAGCTGAAATACAGCACTTCACATCTTCATTCCACTTCACAATTAATATTTCATGCACCTGCCCGGGAGTATTTACATGCCAAGTGTCCCAGGGAGCTTGCCGTACGCCGGAGGGAAAGCGCGCCTCGTGTATGTACCGCTGCAAACAATCTTCGGCGCCGCTTTGCCTCCGAGCGCCAGAGCGCTGAGACTATTTTATCGTGTTGTTTAGCGCCGTGTGGCCCATTCAAGTCCCATTTCTGCGCGGCGAGTCAAATGACAGGTGCGCGCGGCGAAATCCCGGGACAGCGATCTGCCTGCCGGGGCGAGGGGGGGGGAGTGAAAGCGGCGGCGGCGGCGAGATCGAGAAGAGGCTGGTTCCAAAGCTCCGACACCGTTTTGCAAAGTGGACACACGCGGAATTCAGAATACAAAACTGCTCATATTTTACAAACTGTACTCAGGGAAAATAGATTTACAGCGCATTGCTCTGCTCTTGCACCATTTCCAAATGGTTCAGTTGGGTAAGTGGCTCACATTTCCACTGACCCCCCCCCCCCCCCACCACCACCACCCCCCCCACCTCAAGGGCACTGCAGATCAATTAGAAAGGGTTCACTTAAAACTACTGTTTGTAAGTGAAAAGGATGCTACAATGCTCCGACAGTCGTACATTTTACTTCAGAATATTTACACAGAATATGTTGTACAGTGATTGTGAGCCTGCTCCGGAATGTGCAGACCAGCCATGGGCCCATTTAGTTTTAGTTATTTAGTTAATTTATTTTCTTCGGTCATTATGAACATTTAAATCACATGTCACATGTTTTCCAAATATCTTAGACATTTTACAACAAGAAAACACATACATTAAGAATTTAATCTAAATGATGCCTGACCGAAAGGGGTTTAGGCTGAAGCCAAGACTCATTCTGCCTAAACCCCTTTTACAACTGTGACTCTGTGTCCAAAGATGACACGTTATACACTTTCTCTAATACCAACGATGGTAACACTTAAGCACAAAACTTAAACTTCAACAATCAAAAATGATGCTTTGTTTCCTCGATCGACTTCTCTTCTAATGGTCTTCATTCAAGTGTTCTATACTTCTCTATCATGTTTAACTTATACGTTTTCTTAAATGCTTTAATAGTTTTGGAGCCCTTAAGTTGAATAGATAAACCGTTCCATAGATCAACGCCTTTGACTGATAAACACCTCCTCTTAGTATTACTGTGCGCCAGAGGTTTCTGTAGCAGATCAGTTCCTCTAAGGTTGTATATAGATTCTCTAGTTTGAAACATCTCCTGTAAACACTGAGGGAGCATGAGATTGTGAGCTTTGTACATCACAACTGCTGTGTAAACATCAACAAGATCATGCAATTTTAAGATATTTAGTCTAATAAAAAGTGGATTTGTTGGAGCCAAGTATATTCTGCATGGCTGATCACTCTAACTGCTTTCTTTTGCAATAAAAAGATAGGTTGTATATTAGTTGTATAGATATTCCCCCATATTTCCACACAATAGCATTTGACTGCATCATGTGAAAAAAAAATAGGTTCTATTGGTATCAAATAAATGGAAGTTCATGTTTTGGAGATACGCAACTTTAAAAACTACAGTGTTACGACTCTCACTGTGATGGTGCTATTTCAGCTCTGTTGGCGTCTAAAGGCCATCCTAGCTCGATTGTAATATGTTGAGTGCCTGATCCTTAGCACACACCAGAGGAACATGGCTACTTACAGTCTGAGAGCTTGAGCCTGGAAACTTGTTGTTGCGATGCGAGTGCTAAAGGGTCTCCGGCGCTGTGATTTCACACAATGGGAACATAACATAACACAGAGCTAAGTTAAGTGTGTTGAGGCGCATTAGCATAGCATAGATGCCGTTATGGGAGGGGAGGGGGGGGCGGGCGAGGGCGGGGGCGTCGTCAGATCTCACGGACGTCTCCCGCGCGCAGAGCTTTGATTCCTCGCTCCGCATTAGCATCAGTCGCTCGCGTTAGCTTGACAACAGCCGGTAATTACGGGCCGTATACCTGCCTGCTCGACCGCCTGAAGCCGGGCGGGATTGAAGAGGTGCGAAGGTGGACAGTCTGGTCTGGTCTGGACTGGTCTGGCATCGGGGTTTTTAAGATCCCGAACAGGATCATCTCTCTGGGCTTTTTCTGAAACACATGAACAATGTTTATTTTAGGCTGGGCTCAGTACCTTTCAGTTCTCTTCTATGATACAGAGTACTCGGTTACATTTACTCGAGTAACTCTACTTGAGTTGCTTTTTGTACTACTTTGAATAGTTAGTAGCCTGTATCTGTTCTCTTACTTGAGTAAAAGTAACTCATTCCACTGTGAGTTAATCTTTCAAGAGAAAAATCTTCATTTTGATGTAAAATGGATGCTTTTTGTGATTTGTTATTTCTTCATATTGATTTGTTTTTTTCTTCTTATATTTGGAGTTTTACATGATTTCTTTTTTTTTTTACTCTCTCTACTGAACCATAAATCAGACTTTTACGCTCAAACAGTTACTCAGTACTCTTTTCTATCCAGGTAGCTTTAACTCTTATTTGAGTAAATATTTGGGCCACTACTTTTTACTTCTACTTGAACAAAATTGTTTCGGTATCGCTTTATTTTATAGTATCTTGATACATTGTATCCAACTAAATTTAGTACAATGTAATGCGCTCGGAAACAATCTGTAATAACTAGATACACAATGGAATAACTTTAGTACTTTGTAAGTACATAATGTAATAGGACATGAGACCCTTAGGGTTTGGGCTTAAGGTTATAGTTATGTCTTATTACTTTATATACCTACAAACTACAAATACATATTATTCCACTTTTTTTTTGGTTTCTTTTTAAAAGACACTAGGTTGGAACAAACAAAAGCTGTTCAAATTACCTTACGCGTTTCGACGGACAAGGAACCACTTCCGTCTTCGTCAGAGGCGTCTCCCGACGTGCATGATGCGTCTCTTATTGGGAAAGTTGTAGTTCCCAGGCGTGGCCACACTGACATAAGCAATAAACCTGTCAGTGTGGCCACGCCTTCCGCCGTGTGCTGGTTAGTGGAGAAGTGCGTCCCATGTGTGCGCCAGGGTAAAGGCGCCCTCATCTCTGTTGATGGATCTTATTCCTCGCTTTCTGATGCGAGGAATAAGATCCATCAACAGAGATGAGGGCGCCTTTACCCTGGCGCACACATGGGACGCACTTCTCCACTAACCAGCACACGGCGGAAGGCGTGGCCACACTGACAGGTTTATTGCTTATGTCAGTGTGGCCACGCCTGGGAACTACAACTTTCCCAATAAGAGACGCATCATGCACGTCGGGAGACGCCTCTGACGAAGACGGAAGTGGTTCCTTGTCCGTCGAAACGCGTAAGGTAATTTGAACAGCTTTTGTTTGTTCCAACCTAGTGTCTTTTAAAAAGAAACCAAAAAAAAAAGTGTATTACTCAAGAAGACACAATGAATGTAATAAAAGAAAGGACATATTATTCCATTGTGTATCTAACCCATAGGTACAAGTTATTACACATTGTTACAAAGCACTACAGCATTACATTGTACTACATTTAGTTAGGTACAATGTATCACCGGTACTGTAAAATAAAGGGTTATCATTATTTCAAAATAACATCTCTCTTACTTGAGAAAATATTCTGTAAATACTCTAACGACCTCTGGATACCAGTACTTACGATTTACGATACCAGTACTGGAACAATACTTCTTCTGGTACCTTTACTATATAATTCATTATCTTCATTATCATTCATTATCTAATATCATCATCATTATCACCATCTAAAACATAGTAATGTCGATACATTGGAACAACCAAGTAACTACTAGCCTAACTATTTTTAAATACTATACTCCTTTTTAAAGCTGCCCTCAGCCATTGTCCAGGAATTATTTTTGTCAGTCGTAAACCCTGCCTTCCCCTCTCACCTCACACTGCCTGTGTGAAGCAAAGTGCAGCACACATTTATTAGCAGAATAAATAAGATATGGAGCAAAGGAAACATTTGGAGACTTTTATTTTTTACTTTCATGTAAGTCTGTGTTTGTTGGCATTTAGGACATAATGGTACCATTTACAACAAAAGTATTTGATTATTTCCCGCAACCCTTGAACGCCTCGCAGCCTATAAAAAATACAAATATCCCTGTAGATATTGGAATATTACGACATGGACATTTCATGAGGTAGCGCGCTAACTGTTGCTGCTTCAAATATTTGCACTCACTTTGCCATCTGGAATTTAAGAACACATAGTACCTCCTCATGACATCAGCTGGTGGGGGGTGGAGAGAGTGTATAAGTAATAAGACAAACAGCTCTTGGCTTCAGCTAACGGCATGCTAAAGAACGAGCAGCGTCGCGATGAACAGAGCAGGTCCTGTGATGGAATACGGACTGTTTCGTATTCCATTTATGATGCAACAAAATCCAGGAAGTACAGATCAGCTTGTGCAGAAGAAGGAATGGCCATAGTGGTCAAGGTTTTTCACAATTTGCATGAATGAAATACTCGTGTAGATATGTTTTTGACAAGACAACGCTAGATTAAAAGCTTTTCCTGGATACGTTTCCTTTAAGCTCACATTGAGGACATATAAAGAGTCCCCTGCTGGTCTGGCAGCGTCACCCCACAAACCCTGTGCCAGGAGCCGGGCTTAAGTGAAAGTTTATGGCGGTGTAAGTAAATGGAGGTCTCTGGGGCTCGGTCACGTTGATTACACAGGCCTTTGTGAGCACAGGCACTAATTAAAACATGCAGTAATGACAGACTGCGTCCATAAACCAACGCCGCACTCCAACAAAGCATCAATCATTGTTATAATAATGCAAGTGTCATTCGGCAAAGAGACCATGTTATGTTAAAGTGACTCTGAGGTTGGATTATCGGTTCCATCGGCGACCAGCGCTGCAGCATTGTTTTAATTTGACAAAAAAACGTTTTAAGAACGTATTCTCCTGCCTCGCCAGTTGGGGCGCTATGGCGTAATCTAGCCAAAGAGAGGGCAGAGACAGACAGGCCTTTAATCTGTCAGCACAATTGGCTATTCCATTTGTGGGCTCCAAATGGTTGCATTCCCACAATGCATCACTGGTTTTCACAGATTTTATCTGTGTTTAAAGGGACTATACGGAGTTTAAAAATGTAAAATGATGTATTTTCCTCCCCCTACATGTTCCAGCCACGTCCTAATGTGTAGAATGAGCTCAGACCTGTTCACCACAACTGCCCCAAAAATCCTGCACTGTCACTCAGAAAGGTGTTAATTCGGGTCCAAAGTGCCGTCATGCACGAGCTTAAAGGGGGGGGGGGGGGGCTTATTCAAGCTTTACATCATGTTATTATGTCATTCCCTCATTAAAAACATGGGATAGGTTTGCCTGAGTCCTCCTAGGAACGCCCCCACCTCCTGGAGACGCCTCCGAGCTTTCGTCACCAGCCGAGTAACCAACCACTGCTCCTCAGCAGAACCCCCTCCCCACTGATGCCACAGACAGCGTATGGAGGGGGCGTGTCAGAAAGGCTCAGAGGTTCTTAAAGAGACAGAGGCCTATTTCAAGACATTCACTACAGCCATTTTGAGAGAGACATTTTATACAAGGCAGTTATTCTAATTTACTGCATTTACAGACCAACAGAAGGTTTGGTCATCATTGCAGTGTGATATATACTGGTGCTATGTGATTGAAAAAAGCATGATACCCCCTCTTTAATATAGAAGGTGCAGTTACGCATAACACCTGAGGTGGCAGTAGTGAGCATAAAATGACTGACTTGCATCTACCCCCTTTAAATATTGTTCCCTCATCACAAACATACCTGGAGTTTTGAGTTTTTTCCTCTGGGTTTCCACACAGGCATCAAATCTGAATTTCTTTCATCATAATGACATGGATTGACTTATCTCCTCCATGCTTTTATAGGAAATATAAGAAATATTGTCCCGAACACATGTAACCCTCTTGCGTTTCTGTTCGGTGGATTTTTTTATGATTTTGATTTATTTCTTTATTTCACGTGTAGATATTCGTGGACTTGTTGTACCCAATTTACAATTTAAAGTGCATGTTTTAGGGCTCCAACTGGGATGTGTGACTGAGAGAACGTGGCGTGTGCTTCGCTGTGTTACTATTATGCAGACGGCTCCTCGGGACACTTTCATGCTGCGACTGGTAACTAGTATTTTTCCCACATGAAGATTACGAATCACGACCTCAGAGCACTCCAGCTGAATAAACCCGTACGTAAACAAAGCAGCTAATGCCACAGCAGTTCGCTAATAAGATGCTAACGTTTCTCCAAAGTAATTCAAAACATGCTACATAACGCAATACTGAAGACTTTGACCAAAAGTAACATTCACATTCCTGGTGCTGTGATTTTCTTAGAGACTAGATGCAAGTTTGCCATTTTATACTCACTGCTGCCACCTCAGGTCTTTATGTGTAACTGCAGCTTCTATATTAAGCTCGTGCATGAAAACCTTTTGAGTGACAGTGCAGGATTTTAGAGGCAGTTGTGGTGAACAGGTCTGAGCTCATTCTACACATTAGGACATGGCTGGAACATGTAGGAGAAGAAAAGTTTTAACATTTTTAAACTCCGTATAGTCCCTTTGAAGTCCATCCATCCATTTTCTTCCGCTTTATCCGGGGCCGGGTCGTGGGGGCAGCAGTCTCCCCCCAACTGCAAAACTTCCCTTTGAAGTTTTATCATTATTTCCACTGGGAGAAGGGCAGCTGATGCACTTACTGCCTTCATCTTGTATCTGAACTCAGACCACTCTGATCATCTCTGAGTTTACATTTTTCCAACTGGAAATGTCTAGTGTACAACCCAGCTCTGCTAGGGTAAGGGAAGTAACAAAATCCAAGATGTTAAAAAGCTTAAAGAGGGGGTATTCTGCTTTTTTCAATCACACAGCACCAGTCTATATCACACTACAATGATGACCAAACCTTCTGCTGGTCTGTAAATGCAGTAAATTAGAATAACTGCCTTGTATAAAATGTCTCTCAAAATGGCTGTAGTGAATGTCTTGAAATAGGCCTCTGTCTCTTTAAGAACCTCTGAGCCTTTCCGACACGCCCCCTCCACACGCTGTCTGTGGCATCAGTGGGGAGGGGGTTCTGCTGAGGAGCAGTGGTTGGTTACTCGGCTGGTGATGAAAGCTCGGAGGCGTCTCCAGGAGGTGGGGGCGTTCCTAGGAGGACTCAGGGAAACCTATCCCTAAAATGGCCGCCATCAGAGTTTTTACAGATTACTCAAAAATACGTGAATGTGCCAAGGCAACACTTCAGGCATGTTTTTAATGAGGGAATGACATAATTACATGATGTAAAGCTTGAAAAAGTCCATTTTGCATATATTTTATGATGTGTGTACTGCACTTTGGTCAACCATGTTATTTTTAAAGTGCATTATGAATAAAGCTGGATTGGTACATTGGTCTGTAATATACAGGGAATGTCATGGGAAAAGGAGCTTTATCAAAGAAGTCTAAAGTGATCCCTAAATAAAGGGGAAAATGCTGTTAGTGTGTGGTCTTAATCATGGATACAATATAAGGGATTCTGGGTTTTTGTGTGTGATTCTTTTTTTAGGCTTTTATTCAACCATAAAAGTATCTGTAATAAAACTAAAGTGATAAAAAATATGAATTAGATTGTGCATAATTGATCAACTGAGTCTTTGAGGTATCGCAAGTGGTATCAAATATATCTTGTCTAAAGTCCCTTCCTTAAAGGCACACTGCGTAACATTTTGGACTTTACTGTGGCCATCAACACAAAACATGCTCCTATTGACCAGCTCAACACAGAAAATGCTATTTCTGCAGTGGATGATAAAAGAAATCTCAAATTCTGCTGCCTTTAGTCGACATCTCCATGGAGACGAGCTGGAGACGCACCCACTCCTGGTAAAGTTACAGTCATGTCTGAGGAGAGCTGAGCCGCTCACAGAAAAAAGCTCATGTTTGTTTGTACATTTATGATTTTTTTGTGCAAAATATCTGTTATAAAAAAATCCGAATCCCTGGTGGCATCACTTTGGCCAATGAGACGAGCTTCCCCTGTGAAGCGTACTGTCAGGTCCAATCAGGAGTTTGACCGTTTACTTTTGAAAGTTTATTCTCGCTCTCCTCATTTTGCAAACTGGGACCGGCTTTCTGGTCCAATCAGGAGGGGAGGAAATGTATTGTTTACTTTCGAATTGCACTTTCACTCTCTCCTCGCTTTCCAATCCTACAGACTATCACTTTAAAGGCGGCACACAGGGGCGGACTGGGACTGAAAAACAGCTCTGGACTCTGACCAGCCTGGCCCAAATGAATGTAAATGTGACACTTACCACCCGCCTTAAAGGAGCGTATTTTCTCCAGCTCGGCTTTACCCAAATCTAAAAGCTTCTCGACTGGAGAGCAACAATGTAGCGCCTCATTTGAAAGCTAAGACCTACAAGGGTGATTGCAACTTTTTGTCAAGTCGCCACATTTTTTATCATATTTTTGTTGTTTTTTTTCATGACTTTTTTGTGGCTTTTTGTAGTGTTTTTGTCACTTTTTTATTATGTTTTTGTCACATTTTTTCTGTCATGTTTTTGTCACGTTTTTGTGGCCTTTTCGTTGCTTTTGTTGTCACATTTTTCGTCACTTTTTGGGTTGCTTTTCCAGCACATTTTTGTTTCTTTTCATCCTCTTTTTTGTCGCTATTTTGATTTGCTTTTTAGCTTTTAGATTTGGGTAAAGCTCGGTTAATTCGGGACCGGTGGCCGTCGAGCTAACCTTCGGAGTCAAAATTTGATGACAAAGGTAAACCACCATCATAATACACTGTAACTTCACACATCAGGCTTATTTTTTCTACAAATGACTTCTTTTACAAAATACTTTTACCCTTTAAAGCTTGTACTTTATTTTCATTGTTTTTATTTTGGGTGAAATGTGAGTCAAATGTGTTGAGGACATTAAACACAAAGAAAGAAGAAGTCCCCGAGTGAGACCAGTTTGGGTTTGGTCCATGATAATTTTCCTGAGAAGTCGTGCAGAGCTTGGAGCGGTTTGCAGTTTTTTGGATACCAGAAGTAGCTTAACCAAACTTTTCTCCGCTGATTCCATTCGGAGATCCTCTGTCCAGCCCGAAAACGGTCTCCAAATTCAATTAAAAACGTAAAACACCGTCTGTAATCGTAAGTCCGATGACGTGCTTGTAAAATTGCATTGTGTTAAACAGTCATTTGCTTTGTGTCCGGAAGGTAACCAACACAATGAATATTTGCTCTCTAAAACATATGAGGAACAGCCTGACAGTCGAGGCGGCTTATACTTATTTAGAGTGAGTATTTCAGCTCTACAACTTTTACAAACTTCAGCAGCTCGTGTCCCGACGAAGACCAGGAGGCGGGACCACATTACACCGGTTTGAGAATCGCTGCATTGGCTCCCGTGTGTTTCAGGATCGATTTTAAAGTTATTTTAATGGTTTTTAAATGTCTGAATGGTCTTGGTCCTTCTTATCTTTCAGAACTGCTTTGACCTTACGAACCTTCACGGCCCCTTCGTTCCTCCGGCAGGGGTCTCCTAGTTATTCCTAAAGTCAACAAAAAGACTCATGGTGAGGCGTCTTTCCAATATTACGGCCCTCGCCTCTGGAACCACCTGAGGAGGAGCTCAGGGCTGAGGAGGAGCTCAGGGCTGCAGAGAATGAACATGTTTTTAAGAGCAGGCTCAAGACCCACCTTTTTAGCTTAGCTTTTAACTGACTAATCTATTTATTTAATCCTAATATATAAAATGTATATATATGCAGGGGCGGACTGGGACTGAAAAACAGCCCTGGACTCTGACCACCTTGGCCCAAATTAGCATAATTGTGACACTTCCACAAATACATATTTTAACCTTTTACCCCCCGCCCTAACAATAACGAGTGCATTTTCCCCAGTTCGGCTTTTTATTATTATTTTTTTGACTGGCATCATCAGCAAAAAGAACGGGAAAGGTGGTCGTAGAAACAGAAGCAAAATCATTCATATAAATAATAAATAATAATGGTCCCAAAATTGAACCTTGTGGTACACCATGCTCCACGGAATTCCTTTTAGATTCATGATTTTTTTTATACTGGGCTTTACCCAAATCTAAAAGCTTCTCGACTGGAGAGCAACAGTGTAACGCCTCATTTGAAAGCTAAGACCTACAAAAGTGATGGAAACTTTTCATCGCATCATTTTGTTGTTGTGTTTTTCTCACGTTTCTGTCGTTTTTTTTTGTCTGTGTTTTTCTCATGTTTTTCTTGACTTTTCATCCTCTTTCTCTCACTATTTTGATGCTTTTCTTTTTAGCTTTTAGATTTGGGTAAAGCTCGGTTGAGGAGGGACTGGTGGCCCTAGAGCCAGTGGCCCTTCTGTGCTCTTCCAGAATGGACACATGGCCAGTCCGCCCCTGTGTATATGGGAGGTTGTCCCAGGCGCTTTGTTTTAAATGTTGTAATCTGTAAAGCACTTTGTGATACCTTTCGGTATGAAAAGCGCTTTATAAATAAAGTTTGATTGATTGATTATTTCAACGCCATCACTTGCTGTTTATCCAGCTGGTCACAGGCAAAGGAGACCGCGCTCAAACCACTAAGACCCGTGTATAATCAGGCTTTAAAGACAATACAATATCACAATAATGGAGGAACTGTATTCATAATCACCAATTTCAAAAAAATCCCCAAAATCCACCCCCACTGAAGAACTGTGTCAGACTTTGTTCTGAGCAAAATACTAAAAAGCAATACCAAAAAGATCCTCGGCCTTCGCACAATGTGCCTCCTCATGTCGCTCCATTAAACAGTGAATGAGCTTCCACAGTCTGAAATCATCTGTAGATCTTAATACTTTTACTCGAAATTTGAAAAAGTACATTTCAGATCATCAATCGAGTCGGATCAATGATTGTACATTCTAGAGATTGATTAGATTTGTGTGTACACTTTTAGAAAAAGCATAGAATGTGTTTATATAGTGATTTGATTGTAGATTAGATTGATGGATTGTAATTGTGATGCTTTGTGGACTCACCTGTCCAGGGACTGCGGATGGAAAGTAGCTGCTTAAGCTAAATCTGGAACACAAATCGTCTCCTCTTTTGTAAAGACTAATGGTTTTGTACATTGTCCCTGTTTCAATAAATAATCAACTAAACGACCGAACTAACATCGCAAACAAGGTGATGGGAGAAAGAAGAACCTTTACCCACGTGGAAAAACAAACGTGAATGAGAAAAGGGTGACCAGTGTGGACGTGCTTGTGTGACATCATCCTGTGTGTTCGGAGCCCATTTTCTCCAGTTTGGCATTACTCAAATCTAAAAGCTTATTGACAACGCAACAAAAGAGTGGCCAAAACGTGACGACAAGGGGTTTCAAAAACGCAACAGAAAAGGAACAGAAAAGCAACCGAAGAAAAACAGAAAAGGTGACGCAAATGTGAGAGAAAAGAGCCACAGAAAAGCAATGAACAGAAATGACAGTGCAGCAACAACGCGAGGAAAAAGATGCATTTAGATCCGTTTAGTACGTCTTAGCTTTCAAATGCGTTACACTGGCCTGGAGACTGTAGGATCCAGAAGCTTTTAGATTTGGGTAAAGCTGAACTGGAGAAAAGGCTCTTGGTTAAGGCGGGGAGGGTTTTACGCGCTTGCACGGGCTGAAGATGACGTCGACGGTGTCCAAATGGGGAAGAGGATGGTGCCTGCCTGGTCTCGGGTCTGGAGAGGAGAGGGGAAAGGGGGGGGGGGGCAGAGGCAGAGGCAGCAGCAGACAGTCGCCTCCAGCCATATTCCCTGTGATCAGCGGAGGAGGGCCACTTTATTGGACATGTTTCTATTTCCAAACGCGCGTTAAAAGCCAGCGGTGCGTGCGCGGATCGTCCCTCTAAAATGTAGATAAGGCTACGGGCCGAGGCGGTGGTATAGTGGCGGGTGAGGTGGCTGCTTGGCGCGTAATAAAAGAAGAGAGAGAGGGGGGAGAGAAAAAAAACAGGGGAAAAAAAAAAGTGGTCGCCTGTTTAAGCCCCTTAAGCCTGATAAATGATGAGCGACAGTGGCGCAGCGAGTGGGTCACCGCCATTAACTCCCCGCGACACGTTCAAGGCCTGCAACACTTAAGAGTTCTCTCAATTACGCGGGGCACGTCAGGAGCGCGCGCTGGTCCGCGCTCGTGTGGCCACGGCGTCGGTGTAAATAATGGGTAAACAATTACAGAACGCGCGTTTGGGTTCATCTTTGTCCCCTGGGGAGAATTTTTTTTCTTTTCTTTTTTTTTAACTCGCAACTAATCGAAAGCCTCTGAAGACAAAAGGATCCTCGAGCCGGATTGTTTTGTGCGCTGTCGTCAAGGAGGCTTTGTCAGCAACTGAATGATCTCTCCGTAGCAGACTGGACTAGCGTTTGAAGAATTTTACCTGCCATGGTTTGGAGAATAAAATATAGGCCTTTTCAACAAATTTTCACATAAAAATATCAAAGACATAGTTAAACAAAAGTAGCTAATAGGTGCATAAAAATAAATAATTTAACCTCTTAACCCCCACCTGAACCGAGCCAGATTCCAGTTTGGCTTTACCCAAATCCAAAAGCTTGATAAAAAATAAAAAAATAAAAAACAGCAACGAAAATGAAGACAAAAACGCGACAAAAAAAAGCGACAAATCAGTGGCAAAAATGTGCCGGCAAAGCAACAAAAAAACAATAAAAGGCGACAAAAACATGACTAAAAAGCGACAAAAGAGCGACAAAAACACGATAAATGTGCTTGAAAAGCCACAAAACGT
Organism: Gobius niger; assembly: GCF_951799975.1. Lineage (NCBI taxonomy): Eukaryota > Metazoa > Chordata > Actinopteri > Gobiiformes > Gobiidae > Gobius > Gobius niger. The sequence goes on from NC_136867.1 coordinate 3,921,964, forward strand.
GACAAATAAAAATGGACAAAAAAGTAATTAAAACGACTCGAACACGCTTTTAGATTTGGGTAAATCCGAACTGGAGAAAATGCACTCGTTACGGAAGGGGGGGTATGAGGTTAAAAGGCGCACGTCTGTTTACGCGTTAACGTAATCAATTTCCCACCCATAGCTCCACGTGCAGGCCTGTGTGGGATAGCGCGGAAATGGCGTAGCGCCCGCGAGCACCCATCTCTCCAGGGTCTGCACGATTACGCGATGTGCTAATTCGTCCGGGGGGGGGGGGCAATGGCACACTTTGGAGACGGCGTATGTGGAGAGTAGGAAGAAGGGGGAGCGAGGGGAAGCGCGCGTAAAACCAACACCAAGCGTCAAGCTATAAGGCACGGCGCACAAGAAGCTCATTACGCACGGTTCATTCATGGCTGCGGCCCGACCCGAGTCCCAAGGGGGTGTCCCGAGCAACGGTGCCGCGCCAAACCCCGGGCTCGTGTGTAGGTTACACATCAGAGGAATGACTTGGAAAGAGACCCCACTCCCGCGCGTAAGACCGTGGATGCTTTGTCGTTTTACCGACGTCGAAAACGCTGTTCACGTCTCGACTCAAGTCTTACGAATGTAAATATTTATTATTTGCATGCTCACTTTGAATTGTGTCCAAAATCTGAAGAAATAGCCTAATCAAAACACAAAAACACCAGATGACGGTAGATCCAGCTTGCTTTTTATTGTTGTCATTTGGCGAGTTTATTTCTAGAACATAAAAAAATAAAATAAAGGCCAGGCCAAGAGCAAGTTTTTTTTTTTTTTCATGTATTTATTTACAGATACATATGTTCACAAAAGTGTCCTTCATATATAGGGGGACGTTCGTAAACAAACGAAAGAAAATAGTTGGAGATATTTGGAGCGAAACAGCTTTACGCACAAGCACTTGGATTAAACTGACCTCGCTTTATTTACTCTCCATTCCTTCTTTTCCCCTTTTTTCCTCGTGGATTTTGCCCAAGCGCTCGCGGAGATTCACCCCCAGCAATCCAACCCGAGTGCATTTTAAAATCGAGAAAATAAACTTGTTTGGGTGTTTGCGCAATTTGCAATCGGATAGTTTGATTTCTGTCCTCCCCGAGGCCTCCTCTCTCTCTCTCTCTTTCTCGCTTCGTGGGTTGGCTTTACGCACACGCCCGCCAGGTGTCGCTCTGTAGCCACGGACGGGAGCAGGCAGCAGTAGCAGCAGCAGCAACAACAGCAGACTGGAGCAGGCTGGAGTGGAGGCTTTCCCCCCCCTTCGCTTCTCCTCCCCGCTGGTCGGTGTCACAAGGCAGCGCTGTTATGTGTGGACACCGGACTATAAGGGAGAGAGAAGGGGGGGAGAAACGGGGCTTTCTGGGGCTGAAGAATTTACAGTTAGTCGTGAAAGTTTTGCACGTATTTGAGCAGCTTAAAGCCTCGTTTTGGCGCAGGGTCACGCAGAGTTCAGGCTTTCCATTTCGCAGGCGACTAAAACTTCCACAGCGCAATACTTTGGTTTGTTTGTAAACCATGGCGGAATGCATTGACGCATGGGTGGACTATTTTCTTGCGCGTAAAAGTTTTTTCTTTTTAAACGCCTAACTTAGTTATCCTATCAATATTTGTTTTTTTACTTTCCCCCAAGGTTGATCTCACTAACAAATCTACAGACATTTTTTTTTGTGTGTGTAAAAATTGGGGTTGGATTAAAGAAAATAAACTCCCAAAGTTGTACCAGGAAAAAAGAAAATCACGTTTATATGGGTTAATTGGCGTTTTTGTGGGACTATTTTCTTGTGCGTAAAAGTTGTTTTAGCTACGCAAACGTAGGCCTAGTTGTTTTTTGTTTTGTTTATACTACTCCACCACACACGGCAGCAAGCGCGGTGCGTCCATTTGCAATAACCTCGGACTACTTTTTTGTGCGTAAAAATAGTAAATGTTACTGAAAAAGCGTCTAAATCCTTGAAGTTGTTGAAAAAAAAATAATAATAATACAAATAATAATAATAATAATAAATACATACTTGATGGCTGTTTAGAAGGACTATATTCTTGTGCGTAAAAGTATTAACTCCAAACCTAATCATGATTGATTGATTGATTGTATTATCATTATTGTTTTACTTCCCCATCCAAACGAGTGAGCAATGTCATAACAATAACAGGATCTAGTGTTTGTGTAAAAGTCAACTTGGATGAAAAAAAAAAAAAAAAAAGTTCAGCTCTTAAATTTACAAATGATAAAAGGGATGTTGCGTTTTGTTATCCCCGTGTCCGTGCCCTGTGCCAATCCACTCTTATCTATCTACATTAACCAAGCGCATTTGCATAATCTCCCATGTCTAAGAGAGAGGGAGGGGAGAGAGGGAGAGAGAAGGCCACCGAAAGTTACAAACAAGATTATAGGCCGATTTGATTTGTCAAACGCCAATGTTTCTCCTCGGAGGTCGGTAAGCGGATACGGAAGACAGAAAATGTTCACATCGCTGTGGGGATTAAGCCACGGCCACGCACCCGCAGCGTCTAGCCACAACAACACACAACACCACCGAAGCCTTCGCCAAAATTGTAGCCTTCTTCCAAGTTTTTTTTTCTTCTTCTTTCTTTCTTTCTTTCTTTCTTTCTCTCCCCCCCCTTCCCGAATACCTTGAGGATGTGCCACTTCTTAGCTCGCTGATTGTTCCATTTATGTTTGCCTTGAAATAGATCCCCGACTCCCCCCCCCCCCCCTACACCGCCCTCCAAACCATCCACCCCTCCCCGTCCTCCTTAATGAAGCCAACCCCAGCTGGCTCCGTCCCACTCGGACATGGAGAGCTTTAACCCTCACCTGACCCTAACCTGACACCCCGCAGATGAAATTTTATCGCCCCGTTAATGCCGTCCACTGATTTCTGAGCGCGGAGAGAAGAGGACCTATAGTTGTAACTAAACAGAAGAAGAAGAAAAAACACCCACACAGCGCTTCTGGTCAGCGGTGTAAATAAAGGCCTGATTTTTTTTATTTATTATGATTTGTTATCCGAAGCAACGTGGGTGAAAGATTAATAATTAAAACAGCGGCCGGATCTTGCCTATTGGGTTGCGTTTTGAGCCGTTCCAAAGTTTTGAAAAAGAAGCAGCTCAGAAGCAGCTTGTAAACGAGGGCCTTCAAACATGTGTATAAGATTCATAGAAGAAAAAATAAATAAAAAATAAAGCACAATGATTTGACAACAACATGTAGTAAAGCAAATATATACGAATACAAAGTGGGGGCCGAAAAAATGCTTTTATTTTTGGCCAATTGCCCAACTTTTTTCCGTCTTATTGCTCGTGCGTAAAACGCGCTTAGCAACGCGGCATGTCGGTCTGGCCAACCTAATACACGGATATCCACTTGTCCCTACGGTGCGTAAATATTACTCAAAAAAATCGCCTAATTCCATCGCATTTACAAGTATGTGTTTCCCCCCTTTTTTCTCTCTCTTCTGCGTCTTCTTCTTCTCCTACTTCTTCTATGGAAAGCCTTGAGATTGGACACGCATAATTAGGCGCTGCTATTTTCACACGCTCCTCGCCTGTTTACATCACTCTCCTCGGGGGCAAATCACATATTTCCATGAGGGGAGAAGCGCAGCGCACACGGATCGAGGTGGTAAAAAAAAAAAAAAAAAAAAAAGAGGGAGAGAAAAAAAAAAAAAATCCCCACGCGCGTAGAGAGAGGATAATTTCCAAACGATAATTAAGTGGAATTAGAGGAAGCGAGCTGTGCGTAAAAGTTAAGTTGTCGATTAAGAAAAGAAAAAAAACAAGTAGTAGGAGGAAAGGTTGTGCCGTACTCACCGTGTATTCCAAATAGAACAAAACAAAAAAATAATAAATTCTCAAGCCACGAGTGAATCCCGTTTTTTCTAAACCTACGCTGGTTTTTTACGCGGCGTCTGGAGAAAAGGGAGAGGTCGCCAAAGACGCACGGGGTGGAACGCTGTGAACTGCGCGCCTTCGCCTCGCCTTCTCCTGCTTCCCTCTCCAGTCCTTTCGCCTTTTTTTCTCCCCCTTCCCTTCCCTTCCCCGCTGCAGTGCATTGCGCGTTCAGATGTCCACACGGCCGTTTGTCAAAGCCAGCCACAGCCCTCTCCACTCCACACACACATACACACACACACACACACATACACACGCACACACACATACACATACACACACACACACACACACACAATCTCTCTCACACACACACCCCCCTCAGAGGAAACAAACACGCCGTTGTCAAACGTTCATTTGTTAAATCTATGCCTCGCTTAAAAAAAAAAAAAAAATCATCTCTTTTTTCTCTCTCTTCCTTTTAGATTTTGCCTGACTTTATTGACCCCGTCGTTCGCTGCCTGCCTGACTGACCCCCCCTCCCTTCCCTTCATCCATTGGCTTTTTTTTTTTTTTTTTTTTTTTACACCTTGAGAAAATGTCACAATATAGAATTTTATGAAGCATCTATGAGCGGTCGTGATGCTTTATTAGCGCTGATGGGTTTAAAGGCGGCCCGTTGCTTCTCTGTTTGTAAAAAAAAAGAGACCGAAGCGGCTCCCCCTTTCTTAAAAAAAAAAAAAAAAAAAAGCCAAGGCTCAGCTCGCTTCGCTGGAATCGATGCCCCTCCTCTCAAACGCATGATGGATGACCCTACGGGGGGGGGGGGGGGAGGAGGGGGAGGTGGTGGAGGGGTGCTTTGATAATTGAGTGAAGATTGGAGGGACACAAATGACTTTCTCCGCCATTTGGGGGGGGGAAAAAAGTTAATTCGTGTGGACGAGGGAAGGTGCCTGAGAAGGAACTACTTCCAAATAATGAGTTGGGACATTACTATGAGCTGGGACAGGCCCGTCCGCGAATCAAGAGCCCTGTTTTAGAAACGTGCTGTTTATCTTCGGACATTGTGCACCGGCAAACGTGTGCAGTTCCCATAAGTCAACTGTTTCCGCGCGCGTGGGGTATTATTTTGACATAAAACTATGTAAGAGTCACAATAAACGCAGTGAAAGGGGAGAGCTCGCTCGATGGAATCGTCTTGCAAAGCGTATAGGTCTAGAAACGGCGCGGCCAGTCGATTTGAGCGGCGCGTAAAATGTTTTGAAAGCTTATTGTTTAATGATAGAATAATAAACACGGTGTGATTTGTGAGCTGTGGCGCGGGAGAAGCGTGTTAAACAAAGGGATTGTTTGTGCGTAAAGTTGCACATGTAAGTAAGGTGTTGTTACTTGATTACAACGCGCAGAAGCAGATTGCAAAAAAAAAGAAGAAAAAAAAAGGGAAATATCTAAGAAGGTCAAACCTAATGTGATTGTGGAGCTTGTGTGTGGGCTTTCGTGATTAAACAAGGCGACTCCTGCGCGTAAAAGTTGCACAAAGCTGGACTCGGAAGCCCAAAGCTCGCTGCGTAAACGCCTTTTTGCGGAGGGAGCGCGCTCGAACCTTCCCCCCTTGGCTTCCTCCCGTGGCTCCTGCGGCAACAAACGCAGCGCCGGCTCGTTTGGGACTCGGGTTTGCCTTCCCCCCATACACCGTGAGCGCGGAGCTTTGCAGCAGCAGCCGCCGCCGCCGCCGCGTGTGCGTGCGCCTACAGTGTGTGCTCAAAGAAAGTCATTCTCGTGCGTAAAGTTGACTTTCAACGCCAACTCGCCGCGGTTTTTTTGGCGGAGCCGCTGACCTTCCCCTCGGACTCCCGTGGCGCAGTTCGGCTAGTTTTTGCGCCTTTCTTTTTGTTTTGTTTCGTTTTGTTTCAACTCTACCCGGGCTGCGAGCGCGGAGCAGCGTCTGCGCCTCACGCTCGCTCTCTGCGTGCTTTCTCTACGCACTCCCTTGAATCTCTCTCCTCTGCTCTGCTCTGCTCTGCTGCTCGCTGCTGCTGTTGTAGGACTGGCTATGGCCACCGCCACTTCCGGGATCCGTCATTCCTCTCGCCCACCGCTCGGCGCAGCGAACTGACTGTGAGCTCTAGAAGCAGCTAGCAGCCCAACCTGCCAACACTCGCTGACACTCACTCATCTCAGCCTCAGCCGTGCAGATAGAGCGAATACCTCACGGCGGGGGGAAAAACAGAGCGGAGGACTCGGCGATCTCTTCACTTTTTCCACGCGCGGGCTCTTTTCCCTCTTCGACTTTTGTTTTGTTTTTTCTCCTCCTTCTTGGTTGTTGTTGTTGCCGCTGCGGCGATAATAAAAGACGATAGCGATCTGGATGCATTAAGGACGCGGCGGAGTTGCGGGATGAAAACGGACTAAGAGGGGAAAAGAGAAAGAGAAGAGCCCCGTCCTTCTCTCGGAACATCATCGCCGACCGTCATTCATTCATTACCTTGACAACCTCTGGCTTTGATTGACAGCTGGAGTGGCAAAAAGCCATGAGACACGACAGTTTAGTTACATGCAGCTTGTTGATGGGCCGATTGTAAACCTTCACTTCATGGGACATTGTTATTTGGAAACTTGAAAGAAGGAAAAGCAAGGAACATTTTTGTAAAACTCTCCACACCACCACCTACCCCCCCGATGCCACGCTTTCTGCTGAGGCCACACGGGCGACTAAAAGGACAATTCGCGAAACAACAAAAAGGAAAAAGAAGTCGCTCCTTCGAAAAGTCGGGATTCGCTGCCCCGTAAATCTTTTTTTTTTTCTCTGTGCAGCGGGACGGGGGATATTAAATATACGGCAGAAGCAGGAGTTTATTGGAGCGCAGCCTCATGGCGCAAAGGGTAGGTTGAAAAACGTGCTTCGCTTTGCCCTGATTCCACCGCAGCCGCAGTAGGGACGGCGCAGCGCTCCTCCCGCACTTGGACATTGTAGAGTTTAGTTTCGGAGAGAGGAGCGGGGCTGACATCTCTTGAAGCGCTTTCACGGGGGACACTCCACTCTTGTCTCACACGCACTATGTTCCTGGTCCGTTGAGACACAACAACAACAACAACAACAACAACAACAACAACAACAACAACAACAACAACAAAAAACACACTCAAAGCACACTTTTTTTTGTCTGTGTTTTTTTTTTTTTTTGACGCGCTTTGACCATGTTTAGTGACCGCTGTGTCTCTCTGCAGTACGATGAGCTGGCCCACTACGGCGGGATGGACGGCGTGCCCGCGTCCATGTACGGGGGACCCGCACGGACCGCGGCCGCTGCCCCAGGTCCACCACCTGAACCACGGGCCGCCGCTCCACGCGAGCCAGCACTACGGAGCCCACGCGCCGCACCCCAACGTCATGCCCACGAGCATGGGCTCCGCTGTCAACGACGTTTTAAAGCGGGATAAGGACCAAAATTTATGGGTAAGGCGAAAGAGGAGCCGCCGCGCTTTTTTCCCCCCTCCACAAACTTTTTTTTTTTTTTTTTTTTTTTCTCCTGAAATGCAAGAGGTTTTTTTTGTGTGAAGGAACCACCGCACTTTTTTTTTTTTTGTCCACGGCCACTGTCGTCAAGGGAGTTTTGTTGATGTGTAATTGTAGACACGTTGTAGGAGCAGACCGTCAGTAAGTAAAAGAAAAAGCCCGGAGCGGAGGCAAGGAGCACAGGGGCCGTGTCGAGTTCACACACCGCGCTGCGAACGACACACACTCCTCTCACCCCACCAATGTTTTCAACTCTACGTGGAAGTTTCTGTACCTTCAGACAAAGCCCCCCTTTTTTTTACGCACAAGAGCCTCCTCTGAACCACGACAGTCTGCCTTCTCCTGTCCCTAAACGCACCAAACAAGATGGGACGATATTAGTGTTTTGTTTTGGTTTTTTTACGCACGGAGTGTCCTATAAGCCACGCCGTGCTGCTGCTGCTGCTGACAGCCTGTCCGCTCTACGCTTTCACTCTGCTTCTCTCCTTCAAACGATCAAAGCAGGGTTTTTTTTTTTTCTTGGGGTGAATAGTTGCGTTTTTACGAAAACTCCTAAATGAGTTTTTAATTCGGATTTACGATCGGGGTCAGTTGTTTTGCAGCTTCTGGCAATTGTGAAGTGTTGACAAAGCAAAACATTCAAAATATTTTTTTGCTCTGTTATATTTCTGGCGAACTGGAGAGGCCTGTTGTAGATAACAGCAGCTCTTCGCCAAACGCGCCTCCGTAGAACAAAACAAATTTTACGCACACCGTTTTCTTTTAAGTTTCGGCTGCAAAAGTGCTCAAGACAAGCTATTACGACGCCGTGAGTTTGGCTGTCACCAGAAATGTCAGCCCTAAGCCGAGGCGAAAAAAGTGCAACAAAAAAAGAACAACGCTGCGTCAAGATTCGACAATGAGACCGCGTTCTTTTAGCGCGTGGACGTAGAAAATTTGAAATGGTTAAGAAAAATGGTCTGGAGACGGAGTACAGTGCGTAAAATTGGGACATCTCTTCCTCCTGAAACTATACATGAAATAATTTTCGCAAAGCTTGTGCTTCTCTAGGCGTTTACAGAACAGAGCTTCTTTTTAAAAAAAAATATTGTTATTGCTATTGAAAATACGCTGTTGCCGTTTTACGCGTGTGTACGCACAATACTACAAATACATTTGTAACTTGGAACCAGAAACTCCACAAAAACAACCACAACAATCTCCACAAAACCCCCCGTCTGTGTCCCCTTATAGAACATGACTATTTTTCGGGGGAGGTATATAATAATATAATTCTAGTATAATCTTTTGCGAGTATTGACGCACGTATAGGTTTTTTTTTTTTTTATGTTCTCCTGCCGAACCCTCCCGCGCCGCCTCAACCCCCGCCTGTGCCGTGTGCTGTGTCTGTTCCAGCCACCCCCTGTTCCCGCTGCTCGCGCTGGTGTTCGAGAAGTGCGAGCTGGCTACGTGCACTCCCCGAGAGCCAGGCGTCGCCGGCGGAGACGTGTGCTCCTCGGACTCCTTCAACGAGGACATCGCGGTCTTTGCCAAACAGGTCAAAAAATAAAAAAATAAAAAATAATGAACAAAAATGAACACAAGCACACACACACACACACACACACATAGAGAGAGCACTCATTAACTACTCCCTACTTGTAGTGCTTCTTTTTTTTGTAAGTATAGAGTTGATTAAGTGTGTAATTTGTGATAAATACCGTCTATCGTATTTTAAATTACACAAAGACAATTTAATGCGCGCTGGTAAAACATCACCTCACTCTCGTATTTGTTGTTTTAATTTTTAGGTCCGGGCAGAAAAACCTCTATTTTCATCGAATCCAGAGTTGGACAATTTGGTAAGTGCACTTTAATACCCCTCTCTGCATGTCCATTACGCACGGCTTCGATTAACAAACGCATGCGTAAAATACAAAAAAATAATAATCAGAACCAAAGTAGCTTCCATCTTCCAATCTGCTCCCGTTCCCCTTTTTGTTGGGGCGAGCCAGTTTGTTTGACCACACTAACCAACGTCAATGTCCCGCCTGTCCCCACGAGTGACCACCGAGTTAGTGATTGTATACGACGTGTCCCTCTTTTTGGAGTTTTTTCCTTTTTTTTGGGGAACGAGTATCTCAGAACCACTTTGACATGTGACTGTGCGTAAAAAAGAAAAAAAATGTTTATCCCGAAAGCGCTCACTTCCTTTTGTGTCTTTTCTCCCCCACCAGATGATTCAAGCCATACAAGTATTACGATTTCATCTCTTGGAATTAGAAAAGGTAAATAGAAAAAAAATCATCTTTTACAAATCTGTTGTGGCGTGTTGTTTTCGTGCGTAAAATGATGAAACATGTTTTTATTTATTTTTTATTTTATTTTTTGGGTTTTTAAGCCAATTGATTAAACAAGTTACAGCCCCATCTCCCTTTGCGCATTGTTATCGATCCGCAGATTTGGTTTCATCCGCGCATCCTTCCCGAGCTCACGGCGCTAATGTTGATTTTTGTGTTTGTGTGTGTGTGTGTGTGTGCGCGTCGTTCAACTTGTTGCACCGGTCTCCAAGGAATAATAATCCCCACAACTATGCCTTGACTATTGTTTCCTCGCGACCGATAATGCCCCCTTAATTACTTTGTTGGTCTTGACTCCAGCCTAAGAACAACCCCACCACCCCCACCCCCTTCCTTGTTCTCCTCTTCTTCTTCTTCTTCTTCCATCAAAAATAATAATAAAAACAAATCTTTTGTCTTTTTTTCCTCTGTTTTCTTTCATGTTTTGGGAACAATAGGTGCACGAGCTCTGCGACAATTTCTGCCATCGGTACATCAGCTGCTTGAAAGGAAAAATGCCAATAGACTTAGTTATCGACGAGAGGGATGGCAGCTCCAAGTCGGACCACGAAGAGCTGTCCGGATCCTCGACTAACCTCGCAGATCACGTGAGTAACGAGCGTGTTTTTTATTCTCCTACTCCCACTTATTATTCGGCTTGGTAATGTGTGTATGAGGCGGCGCATTAATAATCCCATTACGGCTGCGTGTGTGCGTGTGTGTTAGCGTGTGTGTGTACGTGTACGTGTGTGTGTATGTGTATGTGTCGCTTTGGTTTGGGCGATGGCACATTTCGAGCTGTGCGTCCCACCCCCGGGGGTCAGAAAGCGGCGTGTGATCCGATGGATATTGTTTTAAGTCCTTTTGATTGGGGAGGCCACTCGTGTGTCTGCGTGTGTGCGTGTGTGTGTGTGTGTGTGTGTGTAGAATATTGTCTGGTGCGCGTGCATGTGGCTCGTTGCTGAACAGGGTGTTGTTTGAGGAAAAGGCAGCGGTGCGTCGTAGCAGGTCCGCGCGCAATGAGCCGGGCCTGGTGGTGGCTGTAGTTTTTTGGTGACGTTGCCCACGGATTTGGAGAGGCTTCTGCGCGTGGCACGGACGGAGAGCTCGTTCCCCAACGCTCGTGGAGTGTCATTTGTCTGCTTCTTCTTACCCTGTAAAAGTGGTTCCTTTCATTTGATCAGTTTCGCCGCCTGTCTCACTTGTCCCTAACTCTCCACCCGCTTACGCACGCTTTAAAAGTCCCGTGCGTGGCCTATTGTGCGTAGTGGTCACCCGCCCATCAGCCTTGCGATGGCACCTTTTGGCTGTGCGTCCCTTGGAGGGGGTCAAAAAGCTGCGCGTGAACACATGGATATTGTTTTTTAGTCCTTTTGATTTGGGCCACTCGTGCGCGCGTGGGTGTGTTGTGCGTGAGTGAGTGAGTGAGTGAAGGGGGCGCGTTCTCGTGGCACTCGCGCGCCCGAGCCTCGTTTTCATGAAAAGGCAGCCACAGCAGTGCAGGTCTGCGCGCAACGAGCCTGGTGACTCTCGTTCTCTGCGCTTTGAGACGGATTGGAGAGCCGTTTGGCGCTAGCAGTGGATGTGCGCAAATTGCGAAATTGCACCAACATTAAAACAAAAACAAATTTATTTTCCAGAATCTGTAAAGTGAATTAACACCGTTGTGCGTAAAGATGCTCCTAAAACAGACCCTTTCCAAACTGGCAATTCTCGCGCAAACGACCAGGCGCTTTTGTCGGATTATTCCTGCCTCGCCGCGTTTGTAACTCGCCCCGCACTGTCCCGGCTTGTCCCGCTTAAGCACGCTTTATAAGTCCCGTGCGCGGCCTTTTATGATGCGGTCACCCACTATCAGCCAGTGTGTCGCTCCGGGGCAGCGTCTCTTAAAGCAGGAGAGGGAGGGAAGGAGGGAGGGAGGGGGGTGTGCCTCTCGTGGGTGCCCGTACGCGCAAAGGGGGGGTTTGATTTGGACACTGTCAAGGATGGATTCATAACGGAAGCGGCTCGTAGTGATGAGGCATTGAGCGTTTGTCAAAGGCTTCGCGTTATTGAACTTGCTGACTATAGTTCCATCCAAACTTTTCCTTCCAGTTCATCCTCCTGCCATCACACGGACACTCACGCTCTTGATATATTGATATATACACCCCACCTCATGCGTAAAGGGTTTGAATCGCAGGTAGCGTCTTTTATTTTTAATTTTTTTGCACCTCCATTGACGCGCGCGCGCTCCCCCAGCCCCCCCTCCCTCCTCTTTCAGGATAATGTTGCAAAAGGCGGAGAAAGCGAGGGGGTAAAAGGGCTCGTAGCCAAGTTCAACGGGGGCCCCCAGCCTCCGGTGCGTGATGTTAATATCTTTTAATTGTCTGCCATCGATCGCTCGTGCGGTTTGCTGCCGCGTTTTTCGCCTTTCGCCCGCGCCCGTGTGTGCGCGCACGCTCCTTCCCCTCCTTTTATGGCTGCAGGCTCCATAATGCTCGATTCGATTTACGCGCGCTCCGACTACAGTAGCTTTAAATTTCTGTTCTGACGATCGATTCCCCCCCCCCCCCCCCCCCCCCCCACACACACACACACACACACACACACACACCCATTACAGACTCCCCAACCTTGGATACGAGCTGACTTCGGTGATTATTAATATGATCATCGTGCGATTAGCGCGCTGATGTGCGAGTTATTGCGAGTGTTACGAGTGGATGGAGTTAACGTTACGTGGCGCGCAGGACTTGGGGGCGGGGTGGGGTGGGGCGGGAGTGCGCCAGGGAAAAGCCTGTTAAGAGGGAAAGCTGATTTAAGTGTTATGCAAAGTCACGGTGCTTACATATGCCGACTCTGGCTGCGGGCCTAATAGCCCGGTGTGTGGCGAGATCGTCTAGGATATTAGGGCGCGCGCCCACGCTACAGCGACGTGGATGGATTGGAAGTTAAAGGCCCTGTACGGACTTTTTCTTTTTCTACCTGATCTTTTTCGAAAGCCTCTTTTAACTATGATGCACTCGCAGTTAGTCGTGGTTTACTTCCTCGCGACGGGTTTTTGGTGGCTGAAAGTTTGGGAGACGAGCTCATGAACTGCTTTGGATGGATTTAGTTTGGGTCAAAGTTTAAACTCGACTTCTTTTTTTGTTGTTTGTAAATAAAGAGGTTAATCATCACTAAGAAGCTCGGTTCATAGTCGTTTTCAGAGGTGGGAAGGATAGTTAAAAGCATTCACTCAAGAACAAGTACAAAGTAGTATCCAAAATAAGGACTTAGAAACGCACCTGGGGGAAATGCTACTTGAGTACAAACAGTCTGATTTACGATTCAGCCGGGACATAAATGATGAGAAACAAAACATGGAACCCTAGTATCTCTAAAGGACATGCCAGAAATATATACAAAAACATTTGAAGAACATCTCTTTTTGTGTCACGTGAAGCTTAAAGATGTGCACACTGTGGAACGAGTACAGATACTTCGTTATAATAGGACTCAAGTAGATGTGGGAAAAGTACTATACCATTCATAACAAACAGCAGTAGTTGCTGCAGCTTTGAAATGCAATACACAAACCTCTCCTATACATAAATGATGCAAAATCGATGTTTGGCGAAAGAAACGGCAACAAAATAAGCAATTGGAACAACATCGCAGCGTAGCTTTGTCTCAAGTTCACGTTTTTTTCTCATGTGACCGCTCTTTTTTGCGTGACGATAGGTTTAACAGGCATGGAAAGCTGCGTAAAAGCTTCTCCTATTCATGACCAACTTTTAAACTCACCCAATAATGCAACAGACGGCGAAGTGTGCCTTTATTTACGATTTTTTTATCGACAGAAAATGCATTCAATTGAAACACTGCCTATTTCCAGTACAACTGTGAGATTTGTTGCTTTTTTGGGGCTTATTTTGTCACAGGTCGATGACACGATTAAGCTTCTTCTTGAAATCTACAAACAATGTCCTGTGTTGAAATGTTTCCGTGAAATACCGTCCGTTTTTCGAGGCCATCATCGAACATCGCAACCTTTTCATAAACTCATCAGCCCCCTCTATTAACCGCGGCTGTCCGGGCCTCTCCCGGCACGCCGCGGCGTGGACGAGCGCCGAAATGAGCCGTGCCGTTGTTTATGTATCGCCCAGATTAGATAAAGCTTGCTGTTTTCGCTCGAAGGCAGATGGTGTCGGGGGGGGGGGGGGGACGCTCCAGCCAAGTCTCCTTTCCCCACTCCGAGCCGCTCCACTCGCGAGAACCGGAGTAAAGAGAGAAGCGCGAGGAGAGGGAGGGCCGATCCATCACCCCGACAAATCCCGTCCGTTGTTTATTTTATCCAAAGATTTATTTCGAACCGTGTCAACGTTTCCCCGGCTCGCAGGTGACGAAAAGGCCCCGCTCGGTTTTCGGAAAAGTTGTCGGAGATGATGTTTGCAAATGCGGGATAGGGAAAGTTAGTGGAAAGGCGGCAATGCGTCTTGCGATCGCCGGGTCGTTCCATCACCGTCACGTCGCCTTTAATGTGTTAAAAAAGCAAATTGCTGTGAGAAATTTGGTTGTCGATAAACATCAAGGCCGTGTGCCTGATTTTTGTTTTGTTTTGTTTTGTAAAAGCAGACATTTGTAGTTGTAGGAAGTACGATGTTAGAAACTCACTCTATAAATGTAGCTCATTCATTCACTTCCTGATTGGCAGTGGGTTACAGGCTGTGACCATACACTGTAGAATGGATAGTTTCCTTCGTAGCTTTCAGCGCGAGCTAACTGACGCTCGTTCAAGCTAGCAATTGGGCTCGATTTTTGGAGCCAGGCTTGTTTATTTAGAACAGGACACAAATACGAGTAGTGAAAGGAAAAACAGACTGTGAAAAACATGGACAGAGCATCGCTAACAGGAAATGGGGACAGGCTCCGGAAGTTCTTGGCTCTTATGGACTTTCAATTGAACATTTTTTGCCCATCTATTATTGAACACAGACTTGTCACTCTTCCCTCCACATGTTCGTCTTTTTTTTCTTTCTTTTTTTTCCCTTTTGCTATTTTGTTATTTTAGTCTTTGCAAACCGGCTCCAAAACCAAACTACTACATGCTTTTAAAATCAAAATATATCAAGATACAAACCTCTTCCGAGAGCCGGGACAATGTCTTCTCGAGACACTTGTCGATTCGAAGTCTGAATTCTTAGTCCGAAAGTCACTGCAGCCGAGTTTTAAAAAGACCTGAGTGCGTGTGAGTCGGCTGCCGGTGAGGACGCTCGACCAAATGGCTCTCATTTCGGAGTATTTACTTTAGGACAGCTGCCATGTTGTTGCATCCGCCGGCTGTTTGGACTCTCAGCTCCCCAAAGAGAAAAGTCACCGTCTTCTTAGTCACAAGGACAAGACGAGGGGAGTCGATGCTGACATTTGGAGCTTCAGCGTCAGAAAACTGAAGCTTTATTTGTTAGGGCAATGCAGATCAGTTAGTCTGTCAGTTGTTTAAGGTTTTTTAGTTGTATGAGTAAGGCAATAAATGAAGTAGCTAAGTAGTTATTAAGTGTTAGTCACACTTCACTAATGAGTTGTTCATGATAAATTAAGTGTTAATGCATCATTAATTAAGTGTATAAGTGGCATTTCTGTTGGAAATACGAGGATTTTTACATTGTTTTTTGTTTCTCATCATGAATCAGGCTTTTACACTCACAGTACTCGAGTAGCATGTTCCCCCAGCTACTTTTTCACTCTTACTTGAGGCATTTTGTTTTGTTTTTTCTTCATCTTGAGTAAAGCGACTCTCACTCGAGTTAATTCTTTTAGCTGCTCTAACCAAGGCCGGATCTATGCAGGGTCTTACAGGGGCTAAGTCCAGGGGCCCAGCAGGTTGAAGGGCCCTTGGGCATACAGAGAAAAATGCTCAGTGCAGGCTGTAAACTGTAAACGTTTTTTACCCGAGACTAAACCAGGACTAAACCAGGACTAAACCAAGTTGACCCTGGGAAAAAATATGTACCTATTGGTCTATTAAAATGCACCAAAATGCACCATTAAGATAAAAAAAGACCTCTGTGGGAGGACACCCCAGACCCCCTTTTTAAATGAGTCCCCCCACCAGACGGGCAGCGGCAAAGGTTCTTCCACAAGGCCCTCGGAGCTAAAATTGGGTTGTTGGGATGTTAAACTGTTTTTGTTTTTTCACAAATTCGTCATCATTTTGTTTAAAGCCACGCCGCGTAGGATTTTACCCTAACATTAAAATTGAAATACAAGCATTTTATTATATGACAGATATTTTAATCATTGAAAAAAATGTACTAACAAGCTTCTGCCATGAGCGGCTCAACTCTCCTAATATGAGACATGACTGTAACTTTATTGGGAGTGGGTGCGTCTCCAGCTCGTCTTCACTAGAATCAGCAGAATTTGAGATTTGAACAGGTTAGGTTCACATCCAAATCCACTCTTCGATGAACCACTGCAGAAATGGCATTTTCTGTGTCAAGATGGTCATTAGGAGCATGTTTTGTCCTGATGGCACCAGTGTAGTCCAAAAAGTTACACAGTGTGCCTTTAAGAACTTACTTCTGCATGTAACAAAAAACAAAAAGGCATTAATCCTTTCATTGTAGAGAGAGAGAAACCCGACAGACAGACATACAGTACAGATGTTGTTAACCTCTTAACTCCCACCTGAACGGATCCCATTTTCTCCAGTTTGGCTTTACCCTAATCTAAAAGCTTCTTGGGAAAAAAGCACCAAAACAGCCACAAAAAATGAGAAGAAAACAAGGATGTAAACGCAACAAAAAAGTGACCAAAAAAAAAAAATCTGACAAAAATTCTACAAAAATGTGACAAAAATTCAACAAAAAAATGACAAAAATTCAACAAAAATGTGACAAAAATTCAACAAAAAAATGACAAAAACTCAGCAAAAATGTGACAAAAACTCAACCAAAAAATTACAAAAACTCTAAGCTCTAAACTAAAAAAAAAACACATATAAAAGGTGACACAACACAGCAACAACGCGAGGAAAATGATCAGTTTTGTGGGTCTTAGCTTTCAAATGAGGCGTTACACTGACCGATATAACGGCCAATGAGGACAGAACGCATTTGGTTCAGGCGGGTGGCAAGAGGTTAAGGCACTATATGAATAAACATTGATTGATTATGGGGGTGCCCTGAAAAAACATTACCCCCGGGGGCCCATTTTACTTCAATCCGGCCCTGGCTCTTCCCACCTCTGCTCCTAAACGCGCGACTCTGTGAAAGTTGATACATCCCCACAGCGTTCCACGTCCTTTAAATCAAACTCATCAATCTCCCCCCTGGAGAGTTAAAAAAAAATGGACAATATGCTCATGGATTTTTCGAGTGTTTCGAGCTGCGGGGCCCGATATCGCCACTGCTCGCCCGGCGCGTGCTCCCCCCCTCTCCGGCACCGAGCGGTTAACTCATCACCGTGTCTAATTGTGAGCGTGCGCATCACAAGCCTCCGATGCTGCTCGGAATCAACAATGCAACACAGCCGAAGAGTCTGCTCCACTTCTTCCTTTCTTCCTCTCCCCGTATATTTGATCTACGTGACTTATTCATATGTATTTGCCTGTCTTCTATTATTAATCTGTTGTGTCCTGGCTCGCCGTGTGATAGTTAGATATGCTAATTTATTTAGTTTCCACACTGTCTGTCCCCCTCTCTCTTTCCCTCTTTGCTTTGATATGCATTTTTAATATATCGCCTTAGGGCACCGCTCATTTCCCCCCCCCCTCCGTTCTTTTCTCGAGATGATGATGAGGTTCTTGGCTGCTTTTTTTTTTTTCCTCCTCTCTTTTACATCTACCCCCCCTTTTTTCTCTCTCTCACTCTCTGTCTATCGCTCTATTCTTCTACCTGACAGTCAGACCATAATAGTAGCTACGGCGCACTTGACTACGCCACTCGAGTCTATTCGAGTTACTTCGCGTTACCTGTTCTTTTGAGCACACAGCCCCCTAAAAAGAAGTCGAGCGTGAGATGAGACGGAAGGGTGTAAGTCGCACACAATATAAACATTAGAAATAACTTTTGAAACAGTTTCTGAGTGGAATTTTTGTGGTATACTCTTGTGTGAATATGACAGGTTTCATGACTTATTTAGAGTGATAACATCTTATTGTCAGTAATAATGATTTATTTCAGTGAGGCTGCAATTTAATGAAGAAAAGTGAGTTTTATTTCCATCTTTAAGTTCATGACATGGACAGAGGGAAGGCTCCATATGAATTAGGGCTGAAACGACTAATCGATTAATCGACGACTAATCGCTTATTGAAATAGTCGACAACTATTTTAGTAATCGATGAATCGTTTTCTGGTTCACACAGACTAAAATGGAGCAAAAATGACATAAAAAATGTAGTATTTTTGATGAAAACCTAGTTTGATTTTATATTTAGGGTCTGTAGTGTTTTGTACATTGTAAATGTCATTAATAGACCCTTCAAAAAACATTTCCCTGTAGTTTACTCCATCAACACATCCTCAAACAGCGCCACTTAAGCTATAATGTGATAAAAAAAATAAAAAAATACAATTTTCCTACACCATTCACAGACAAGCGATTAATCGTGAAAATAATCGATAACAAAATAATCGTTAGTTGCAGCTCTAATATGAATGCTGACTCGCTCATCTCTCATTGACATAGATACAGACGGCATCTTCGGATTTGCCCGTATATGGTCATGTTTGAAGCAGCCAGGGGGGGGGGGGGGGGGGAACAAAGAAGAGAAAACTTTACTGTAACAAATGCTGAATTATGAGCATATTTTTGGACGAAGTAAAGATACAGAGACCTGGACAGGAGCAAAGTGGGTGAACAGCCTGTAAAGACTTCAAAAACGGACAATGCTAAACCAGACAGCTAATGTTAGCTTCATGCTACATATGCGAACATTAGCAACGAGTGCCGTTTTTTGCTTCTACTGATCAATTTGCTTTGAAAAAATGTTGGATTTGGCTTGACTTTATCGGTGTGTGATAAATACACTACCGCTCAAAAGTTTGGGTTCACTTAAAAGCACAGATTTTCTTTTTAATGAATGAGAAATCGTCTGGACATTGTTAATGTTGTGAATGCCTATTCTTGCTGGTGGCTCTTAAAGGAGTACCTACAGAGGTGTGCAGGGGCTCTAATGGTACATTGTGTTAGCTCATCGTGTTAAAGGGTAATTGATGATTTGAAAACCCTTGAGCAATTGTTGCGCTAGCACTGCTGAAAACTGTTGTGCTGATTAGAGAAGCTACAGCACCGGCCTGGGCGACCCCAACACTTTGCATGTTTACCCCCCCCCCCCCCCAGGCTTGGCCACGCCCCCTGGTATGCCGCAATGCCGCCTGTATCTATCACATGGTCGGCACAGCATCGGTTTGAAATTTTTCACCTCTACACATGTCACTTCTGTCAGTTTCCAAAAAGGAAGTGACACAATAATCATCCCAAAAGATGTCAAACTAACAAAAAAAAAACGGTTTTGTTTTGGAGCAAAATCATTGTGTTTAGCAAAAATTGTGTCTATGCCTCTCCGCTTATTTGTTATGGACAGACTCCTGTTTTCTTGTTCTATTACCATTAAAATTGCTAATTGCTAATTCATATGCATCAATCATCAGTGTTGTTGAAAATAGCTTATTTTATATTTTAACATGGCAGAGCTTTGACTTGTGTCCTCGCCCTGGAAACCGCCCAAAAAAACACCAAAAAACGAGTGTCAACTACTCAATATTGACCTTTTTTGGCCTGTGCAAAGCTTCGCCAAACTGTTTCCACCCGTCAGAGAAACGTCCTCTCCCTTGTCTTTTTAATTACTGAACAGAATTTGCGTCTCCCGCGCTACATCCAATTAGCCAGGCAAATAGAATTAGCGCTGTTGGAATATTATCTGCCGGCGAGAATGAGCTTTTGTGTCGGCTGCCTACACTCGTGTTTGTCTAGCCTTCCCTTTCAAGCACCGGGGACTTGTTTAGAGGGAAGTGGGATTGTGGGGGGGTGGGGGGGGGGGGCTGAATTTCGCTCCTTTCCACGTTTGTTATTGGGGGGAATTTGCGTGGGATTTGTAAAGTCCCAGCCAGGGCTTATAGTTTTGTCTTTTTTTGTTTTCTTCGCCGGAGCAGCGGGCGCTCCTCGGGGAGAGATAGCGGTCCCCTCCCAGCTAATCTTTTGCTTCGTGTGCGTCTGCCTGGGGGGGGTGGAAAGGGGGGAAATTGTTCAGTGTTGACACAAGATCCAACGTTACGTCATGTAAATTAGCGGGAAAATATCATAAAATGTTTGCAAAAGTAAAGACGAATTGCACTTTTAGGTATTTGTAAAGCCTCTGTTGAGCTTTGGTAAATATATATACTTAAAGTGATAGTCTGTAAGTTTAAAATGTTTTACAGATTTGATAGATCGTGTATAATTGACCGCCTGGGTCTGAAATTTGAGGTAACATTAGTAACATTAAATAAGAATACTTGAATACTTGATAAGAATACTGATGAGAATCCCCGGGACACCACTTTGACCAATGAGATGAGCTTTTCCTGTGAACCGGCCTGTCAGGTCCAATCAGGAGAAGGGGGAGGAGCTTGATTGAAAATGGTGTTCCTGCTCTCCTCATTTTGCAAACTAAGAATGACTTTCTGGTTAAAGAGGGGGGAGATTTGATTGTTTCTCTCCTCACTTTGCAAACTTACAGACTATCGCTTTAAAGTGCATATGACAAATTAGGCACATTTTTTGCTAAAACATAGTTAACACAATTATATTTAAGATTTCACTAAAAGTTTTACCCATCTTTCTTTAGTTTGACATTTTTTCATGTTTATAGTTTCACTTCCTTATTGGACACTGACAGGAAGTGACAGACACCTCTATCGATGTCACTTCCTGTGGGGAAACATTGAATCAGCGCAACATTTAAACATGTTTTTGTGAAGATTAGGTATATTTTTTGTTTCAGTTTATTTCTTTTTGCCTTAAAATAACAATGAGTAAACAGTGTGTGCTTAAACTAATACCAACTGTACATGTTAGCATATTTTTATTGGCCGTAACATGCAAACATTCTCAGGAGTAATTCCAAAGGGTTCACATACTTTTCCCTCACGCTGTATGCTGCGCATCGTAAACTCATTTCAGTGGAATGTTTGGAATGCGTTTGGACCAACTTTTCTCCCCTAACTTCGGTTAAAGCATGTTTTAATCTTTGTTTCAAAACTGCAGGCTGAATTCCTGATAAAAAAAAAATACAATATATAGACAATATTATTTTATTTTGAAATGATGTAATAAACGATACTTCCCAGTGAGTAGATCCACCTCGGGCCTGTCTTAGTTCAGGCGTCCGTGGGTGCTTTTACTTTACAGTTTGTATCGGTCACCATTGCCACTCACTTGTTGCTTTCCCCGTAATGCATGTCTGGTAACGGGGCTTTTGAGCGTGCGCCTGCAGTAAACACCATTTACGGACGCTTTAACACAGTGAGACCTCATCAAAAAAAGTAGACCGAGGTATTTCGTATGTGGAGTTCTGTCGATCCGACTTCTCACATGTAGGAAAAACCCTCAACCCCTCCCTTATTATTATTACCGTTTGCCAATGTGTGTAATTCACCTAAAAGGCCTTTTCCTCACATTGGCATTTTACAGCTTTGCAAAATGATCATGAATTTAATACAAAAAGTTACATTTATCATTTTTTTCCTTCTTATTTGCAATGGAAAGAACGTAAAATGTAGAGATTCGGGGTCCATTTACTTTTGCGTTCATTGTATTTCCGATTTTAAAAGCAATGTGCAAAATGAAAAATTGCGTTTTTACATATTGTTTTGTATACTGTTGCAATATAAAAAAAGATACTGACTATTTTGTTTTTTTATTTGTCTATATAAGACATTCGCCAACACAGAAAATACAACAGTTAACCTTTATTAATTACGTTGAATCCTTTTCTGCGTCAGCTCAAATACCCGGAAGTGAAACTTGCTCGTTGATGAGAAACAGCACAAATCAAAGTTTAGTCCATCTCATAATACATCCATGATCTGAGTACATCAACAAAAGCTTAATTATTGCATTTTCCTTTCTGCATATTCGATTGTGAAGTACTTGTCTGACACAGGGAATTTTTTTTGGATATTGCAACAGTGCAGAATATGTAAAAAAAAAAGCCAAATTGGTCTCTGAACATATAAGCTTTCACCCGGAAACAGAAAATATGCCTAATCTTCACAATAACATGTTTAAATATTGCGCTGATTCAATGTTCCCCCATAGACTTATATGGGCGAATGCAATTTCAAGGGCCTTTTTCTCAAAACACATTTTTCTGTCATTGTGGCGACACTATGTCCACGTCAGTCGGACCTAAAGACTTCAAATTTTCCAGCCTTGGACTGAACAATATTTGGAAGATTTTTTCAGAGGGATTTTTTATTATTAAATCCCTTAAGCCCCATTTATTGAGTTTTGAATGTCAAAAAATAGGTGAAAATTAATTTTTTACAAAATTTTCCACTAAAAAACAGCTTATTTTTAAAACTAAACAAGATATCCTGAATCCTTTCTGAAAACGTCTTGGTAACTCATTCATCAATAAAATGAAACCATAAATTTGAATGTAGCTCTATCCATTATTCAGATTTCGTCGCCGAAAAGATGTGAAATTTGGGGCATTTTTAGGCATAAAACACCTTGTTCTTGTATGAAAAGATAAAATGACAGAAAACTTGCCATGTATGTTTTTCTCACATTTATGCCAGTGATCGACAGCAAAAGTTTCAAATTGATATCTGTAAATATGCATTTTTTCCCCTATTCACCTGCAGTGTCTCGCCTTAAAACCGAAAACACAATGAACGCAAAAGTACACAGACCACTCTGAATGCCATTTCTACTACTACTTCATAATTAGCTTGTGGTTTATACATTCTTTCGGAAGTGAAAGGATCTCCTCAGTATTTTATGTTTTGTGAGTCAGTATTACAACATAAATCACGCCTTCCAGATTCTCACCTGAGCATGCCGGCCTCGACTCCTGTAACATTTTGGCGACTTCACAGCCGCCTCTTCGCCCTCAGAGAAAGTTACGGGAGGCGTGAACATAAACAGGTGTCTGCTAAAACACGCCCGGGTGAATTATTAGCCGCTAAATGACAGTGTTTTTTTTGTTGTTTTTTTTATATCGCTGGTAATTGTGGGTTTGTAAATATGCATTGGCTCCGCTCGGCGCACCTCTATGTAATTACACTCGCATGCGGGCGCGCTGTTTGTGCCGTGCGGCGAGATGTGTGAGGAAATGTCAATTTATGGGTGATTTATGGCCACGCCGAGTTTTCTTTTCTCCCCCCCCACCCTCCGTCTTTTTTTTCGGTGCGTCAGCGGTTTTTGCCTGCCGTGCGCCTCGCTGTGACACACATAGGCGCAGACAGGTTTTTCCCTCCCCATCTCCCCCCCCACCTCCTCCTCCTGCTGCTGCTGCGTGCGGCTGCTTTTCCGCGGGGGGAGTTCAAGGAAATTCAATGATGGAGCTAAATGAATTTGATTGTGGATTCCTGCAGGGATGAGGGGATGAGGCCGGGGAGGAGCGGAGGAGCCGGCAGGTGTTTGGACGAATGAGGGATGGCATGTGAAAAAAAGACAAAAAATAAATAAAAAAATGTTTGGAAGTACGCTTTACTTTTACAGTTACTACCAGCCTATTACTTCAAGCAGTGCATGGCTGGTATAGGCTGCGCTATACCACACCACTGTATCCCTTTTCATGTTGTATACATTTTTGGATCGATTTCTAAACTTTTTCGGGCCACAATGGACACGGAATTGACAAAAAAAAACAAAGGAAATTGCTTTTACAATTGATGATTAATAGGTAGCATTATCAGGATTTATACAGGCAGAAAGGCAAGTCAAATTTAATGCCAATTTTAACTTCCAATTTGAATTTTAATGCCACAAATGCAGAAAAAAATCAGCACCTATTTCATTCCTGAAGATTTGCATTTCATCAAACAGAGGAAAGAGAACTGGACAAAGCCAAAAAGGTGGTCAATTTCAGCCAAAACTGCAATTTAATATGTTTTAGACCATCATTTTGGTATTTTCGGAATTTTTTTTTAGCAATATCATGATCTTCCAATAAATTTACATTTAATACCAGGTTGAATCCAATTGAGTGCTTTTCAATGTCATTTAAGGCCTTGATTTTGGCACAATTCATTTAATGATTTTTAATGTCCCACAGAAACCCTGATTACCATTGAATTTACAAACCCGTTGGTACGAACAGCTACATATTGGGGCTCCCTTTAGCTTGGGGTCCCCTAAGCAATTGCCCAATTGACCTCCTCCATTGTGACGGCTCTGTAAGTTATATATATATATTTTTAATGTTTTGCATTTTTGTTTTACCATAATATATTAAATTTATAGTTTATTCTAGCACTTTGAGGTTTCGCTGAAATGTAAAGTGCAATATAAATAAAATTTATTATTATTATTATTATTATACTGAAATCCAAAGAGTCTTTATGCAAGTGCACCATTAAATTACAATAATATCAACTCTATTACTATATGATAAATGTAGATTTATAAGATGGAATTTTACACACAGCATGCTCTTCAGTATACTTCATTATGGTGGCTTTGACTTTTAAATCTAGCTAACATGCTTTGTGAAATGGTTACTGTTCATTGGCTAAGGCTATTGTAATTGCACCGCTGTTCACACTTATATCTATATCCGACTACAATCCCACGGCAATTGCTCACCCCGCTTATATTGCCTTTGCCAGATCCCCCCCATTCCCCCCCCCTCCTTCCCTCCCTTCCCTCCCGTCGCTGCCCTCCTTGGGAATTCCGGGGCGAGAGACTCAATGATGCCGCTAAATCAATTTTATTCCAAATTCCTGGGGATGCTGTGGAGATTGTGCCGGGCAGGTGTTTGTAAATGCGAGACCGGGGACTTTGCGCTATTGCCTCCCGCCTCTCCAGTGGCCGTTTCCTCGCGCTATACGGCAAACCCTCCTCTCCCCATATTGTCTGCTCCTTTTATATTAATTACGACGTGTATTATGGGATGTCGGTCGCCTGCCCCGGCCAACGCAATAGGCCACCCCCCGGAGACTTAGCATCTCTTGTATCTCTCCTCCTTCCATCTTGTAGCTATTGTTTGGCGTTGCACTTTTGACACAATTAGCAGCTAGCGTACACAGAATCTTTAGCTCTTAATTATAGCGCGCTAGCTTTGGGGATTGGTTACTACTACTACTGCTGTGGCTGCTGTTGATACTTCTACTACTTCTACTTTGTCATTAATTAATCGAATTTAAGCATCGTTTATTTAGATGTTGGATTTATTTTGTAATTGTATGTTTTAGAAGCTTCTTTCATTGTCCTACATTTGAACTTATTTTAAGTGAGATGTGAGGACTGTGTGATCATTTCAAACACAATAGCAGCTTTATGTATTTTGCAGAATGACATTTTTTTAATAAGTTTATGTCGGCTTAACTGTGTGCATAAACAAGTTTGACAAGTTTGACTTTTGGCTTCACGCGGTGTCTGTCCCTAAGCAATGTCTGAAACTGAAAAAGTGTTTGTGCCGCTAAAGTAAAGTATGATTCATTTAGAAAAATATTTTTTATCGCATTAAGCCAAATGTAATTAATTAACCGAAATGAATTGAAAAAGGTCCCAGCTATAGTTGAAATAGAAATCGTTAGCCACATAGCATAATTGCTTAGTCATGTTGTATTGTTAAAATGGCAATAAGAGAAAAACAATGTGTTTCCTATAAAGCGTCTTTTTACATGATTTCCAAAATCAAAACATTAGTTAGTTAATTAGTTAGGCAATTATGCTATGTGGCTAACAAAATGTTGGCCTCCAAAATTAGGCTATGGCTAGCCTAGGATAATAGTATATTAAGTGGACAACTTATGGACTTAAGAAAGAATAGAAAGAGTGATCTTGGTATAATATTTCACTAATAGGAAAAGTAGTAGGCTAATGTTTAAAAAGCTAATTAGCCTAATTGGCTATTATAGGGCTAAGTTTGGCTAAACTACATAGAAATAGTAGTAGGCTGTATCACGTTTTCCTTGATTCTTCTTTTCCTCTTACTTACTTTCCACTTTTCCTTTTACTCAAATTCTTCTTCTACTACTAACATGGCTACATTTAGCAGCTAATTTTATCTTTTTTGCTTTACCACAGATTCTCTTCCTGACTTTCTAGTTAAACGTAGCCTACTGCTAATGTACTACTTCCAGACTCCTCGACTACTGCTACTTTGTATCTCCTCCTACCATCTAATACTGTTTGGCATTGCACTTCTAACACAATTAGCGACTAGCATACAGCCCTTGCTCCTAATTATAGCTAGCTTAAGGGAGCCGCGCTTACATCTTTGTTTTCCCCCCGTATTTTCTTGCGTCTTTGGCGTTATTTTGTTGTGTTTGGGTGACTGTTTGAACTTTATCAGACCCACGGGGCTTGTGACAAAATGCTTGTGTTGTCTTGGCAGCGTCTGTGGATGCGCCCTCCCCTGCTGATAAATAATTCATGCGGAGGGGAGGCTGTTGCTTTTGTAGCCGCGCCGGAGCTAGCAAAGTTGCGGTAATGCATTTGAACAGGGTTTGTTTTGCACACATGCCTGGAAAGAAAACTGGGTTATGGCTGATATAGTGGTTATGAGGCCACTGGATATTGTACATTGAATTGAAAAAAAAAAAAGCTTATCGCTGTTTGAATAATCGCTATTAGCAAAGGTTGCAATTATAAACAGGTAATAAAACAGTAGCTATTCGCAGACAGCTAATTAGGCTAGTGCTGTGTCCTCACTGGAATCTTATAGAGTTCGGGAATGTGATGTCATACCGCTAAGCATCATGGGATTAGCACCAATAATAAACTAATGGAGATTTTAAAAGGCAAAATACTGGAGTTATTGTTCACTTGGACACCACTGTGTAATAAGTGTAGAAACAGTAGTAGCTCAACAGCTAAAGGAGTTGTTCCACGGCTTTTTTCTCCACTTTTTATATACTGTTTTTAGCTAATGTTAGTATATGGAAAATGTATGCTAACAGCTGTGTCCTAGCATTAGCATCATATATTGTTGTTAGTTAAATCTTGTGTTGTTTTTGTGTTTGTTATAGTTAATTTAAAAAAAACGTCTTTGCTGTATTAGTAGCTGGTTGCAGTATTAGTAGTAGCTTGATCTAATCTTGACACCGTTCTGAACCGAAGACACTTAGTGTAATTAAAAACATGTCTTTGCGCCGTCACACTCCCTTCTATCCCGCTCTGTCTTCTCATCCTCTCCCGACGCTCCCCCTTGCGTTTGCCCCGTAGCGTCGAAACGATCACCTCTACAGTACATCCGCGCGCAGATATGAGAGCATTAAACCCGCGGCTAGCAAATCACGGCAAAATATCTCTCCCCTCGACGCCATTAGCCGCGGTGTCTTTGAATTTAATTTAGTGGCAGCGCTATTAAAAATGACACATTACCCCCGCAATGATAGCTGAATTAAGTCCTATCGATCGGATGTTGCATTAAAACCGTGCGGCGGTGGCTATAGCTGGCAGCGTAAGGAGAGAGAGAGGGTAAGAGAGGGAAAGAGGAGTTTTCTCTAGTCTAGCAGCCGCTTTCTCGTATAAAGCATGACTTTAGGATGATACAGGTTGCAGTTTTTTGAGGAAAAATTGAAAAGAGTTTTGCAAAGGTTCGTTGTGTTTGTTTGACATGTAGTTTTTGAAGTCGGATGCCCTTGTCGATGCAACCCACAACTACTGTTACTACTACTACCACAGCTACTATATATAGCTATGCCATATTTTTGCTAACTATGAGCACAATGTCATTTTGGGTTGTGTAATACTTTAGAATGTGAAAAGCGTACGATATACGTATCGATACGATACGATGTAACTCTGGGTTAGGTGAAAACTACGCATTTTTCCAAAAATGTTTTGATCATAATACAAAATAGTGCAGTTTTATTGATGAAAATCTATATTGTTTATATCTTGCTTTTTCAATTTTAGTATTTTGAATATCTTGAATGTTCATATCTCGATATCAATACGATAACGATAGATCTTTCAGGCCTACTTGTGACCAGCGTACAGTTCCTAATTGCTGCTTGCTTTAGGGAAAACTAAACTTTTCTACTACTACTGCTTCTACTACTGTTACAGCTTAGACATTTATTTTACTATCTATAAATGTAATCAAATAATAGTCCACTTTAGTTGCCTATTATACTGGAAAATTATCCAAAAAGCTAATCCTAGCTTTGGCAAGCGTTGATCCTGGTTTAGTTAACGCGAAGTGTAACATCAAGCGTGGTGGCAGAGCGGTTAGCAGTTGTACCTCATAGCCAGCTGGCTGTGGGTTTTGTTCCTGTGTGAATGGCTGAAGGAGTAAAGCCTTTATTGTCGGCTCTTCACAACCCGGGGTCACGGGTATCACAACTTCACAGGTTTTTGCACGATGTTGGAATCCGTCCCGTGCCTTTTTGGAAGCCGCGCTCGCTGACAGATTCATTTCTTATTACTGGCATGTAGTGTAAACATAATAACGCCTTATTTTGGAGGTATCTGTAATTATATCTACATTTTGCGACATGATTTATGGTTGTAGAAGGCAGAGTTGACAAACAAGATTTATGACGAGAGCTGCTTTGCTGCTGTGCGGCGTCGAACGTAACAGGACTCTGCGTCGCACATTTGACGACTTGCTAAACGAATAGCTTGGTTTATTAATTGTTATTTGATACAATTCACTTCCATTTTAGCCTTGTTTTGTTCCTCATTTAGTATTTGTGCAGCCTTTTTTCAGTAATTGTAGAATTCCTCTAAAGTACACTAGTTTTCCCATTGTCTCATTGAACAAGACACTTCTGAATGAGTCTTCATGCCACAAACCTTAGCCCAAAGAACGCCCAAGCATCTCCCACGGGTGCTCCCTATATCCTTTCCCGACTGTTTTGCTAGGAAGCCCCCCGGGTGCCTTTTTCCCTCTTTCATGTGCGGGAGATCACCCTTGGGTGCCACTCCAAAAAACCCTCTCCAGATCGGCTGCGCGGCGCATGGCAATCAAACGGAGAGGCAAGGAGTTCTTCGGGTGGAGAGTGCTTGACAAGGCTGGAGCACCCCCCGGGACAATAAGCGCGAGGCGGATTCGAGTGTCGCTTTTGTGAGAGCGGTGGATTGTGTGGACCACTTAGCCGCGTGCTTTTGATGTCTAAATATTTGACCTTTTGTATGTCTAAATATCGTCTCGATGGCAGTGTTGTTGATGAACTTCCTGGTGCTTCCCTTATTGGCACAGTAGGAGCGGCGGAAACTGGGAAGTGACCGCAAATATCACGGTAAACCACTTACACCAGGGGCCTTTAGCTTGAGATTCCTTTCTTGGCGGCAGTTGATCAAATTTTAGCCCATCCAAAAAAAAAAAAGAAAAAAAAAAGGCTCATCTGGGCATGTGCTTTTCCCTTCTCGTCTATCTAATGCTTGAGGGAGAAAAGCCCCGAGCGGGAATTGAGAGAAGTGGTCTGAGGTTTGTGGCTAGCCCCGGTGTTAGCTTGTGTTTGTTTAGCCTGAGTTCTGCTCCGGGCTGCCCCAGACAACGCTAGAAGCTAACGCTAGCCAAGATGTTGTCAGCGTACTCGGGTGATGAGCGAAAATCAAAGGGTGGCAAGATGTTTTTAGTGTAGTCTTGGTTTAGTACTGTCAGATGATGTGTTGTCCTGTTTTTAATCTCTTTTGTTTCTGGTTCAGTCAGTTTTTAACTTTTGAGATTTTTTGCTAAAGTTTTAATGTCAAAGTAAAAGATTCAGAACAAGAACTCACTCTTAATCATTATTTCATGACATTTTGGAATCCACTCTTTGGTTTCTCTTCTTTCCCCTTTCTGATTTTCAGTCCTGGTTTAGCCCCCGTTGGATAATTCTGACTGAGGTCTGGTCTAGTCCTAGTCTAGACCCGCTTTAGTTCTTGCAAAGTCCTGCCGTAGTCCTAGGTTTCGAAGCTAAACGCTGCTCTTGTGACGATATAGTCTTTTTGAAGGACAGAACGTAGTAAGTAGTGTGACGTATCGCTCGAGTGTCCGTGGGTTTTCGAAGCGCCAAAGGAAATTCCACCTCGGTCTGCCCGATAAAAGGTTTTCCTGTTCAGTAGAAAGTCCTGGGCAGTGGGAACGACCGCGGGGGAAACCGAGAGGAGAGGAGAGGAGAAACTCAAAAGCAGGACAGAGTCGGCTCTGAGTGGGAGCGTTCCCACAAGCTATGGGAAGAAAAACGTCTGGGGTTTTGGTCAAGTCAACTTATCAATGGAAAAATCCGGGCCAGGATGAGAAGTTTTTGCATTCTTAGTGCACAATTCCAAATGTTATATGCGGTCTAAATGTTGCTTTCTTGCATATGTTGCTTGAAACTGGATTGTGTCATAATTTTGATTATGAAATGAACCAGTTCTAGCTGTACGAGGTCATTGCTGTGAACTCAAGCAAATGTCTAGAATAGGATTTTCAATTTACAAGCACAACATTCAAGCATGGACTCACTTGACATACCATTACCTATTCTAGAATGTAGATATAGTGGTCAGAGGTGCCATTGGCTCGGAACAACTGCCACCACTGCTGTCAGTTTGCCCCGAGGCAGAAGTGAGCCAGATGTAGCTAATCCTCAAAGTGTGATTGTGGAGTTACTGTATAAAAAGGCAATGTGGAAAGTTGTCAAATAAATCAAACTAGATCTGGTATAAACTAAATCAGCCTGATTAAAGAATGGTCCCACTTTTATAATGGTCTTATCGATCTTTCTCAGAAGATAAGAAATCAAGAGCCAGTGATTTTGCTGACGATTAAATTAAATTCCATCTAGAATAGAATATCTCTGCTGGGGTCCTATTATTTTGAAACATGCTAACCCTCAGATTTCAATCTTCTTTCAAACGTTAATGCTCCTGATCGCAACATCTATCCCAAGTTCTAACCCTACGTCCTCTTACTTTTGTCTCCTCAGAACCCGGCCTCGTGGAGAGACCACGACGACGCCACTTCCACGCACTCAGCGGGCACCCCAGGGCCCTCCAGCGGGGGCCACGCCTCCCAGAGCGGCGACAACAGCAGTGAGCAAGGTGAGCCAGGACAGAAACTGAGGGCATGTGTCTGCGCCCCGGGGGCCCGTCCTCGCGTGGGACGTCCCCGGACTGCGCCAAGTCAAACCCCATCCTCATCCGTCTCCCCATCTATTGTACCTCCTTCTCCGTGGATCAAAAAACGTATGATCTAATCTGGATTTCCAAGGAATGTGCCCGGTTTTGAGAAGAGATACTGGGTTGTCGGGGCGTGAAAGCTAGCAACGTTATGTTGGCAGGACGTGATAAAGGCCCACAGGCGTAGAAATCAGGGCGACCCAAGTGCGACAGTGTATTGACCCGAGTTGTGGTCTGTAATTTATCGGCCTATCTACATGTGTTAGAAAAGTGTCGAAAGTTTGAAGAGCTATGTCCCACACAAAAAACATACAGTTGTGGATTGTCTCATTAATGTATTGGTCAAAAACAGTACCTTACAGTTGTTATGTCCAAATCAAATATGCAAATCGATTTAAGTATGGATGCTTTTGAAGTCACTTCTTGTCCAGAGCTGGTACCACAGTAAAAGAAGATAAAAGTGACAATGATCTAGTTTATGTGGGCTCTATAGAAACGCGAGTATGACGCATCTTACCAATTGCATAAACATCTATGAACATAGTCATAGAAGTTCTTCAACACAGAGGTGATTAAAAGATGGCTGTGGTTGGAAAGGTTGGTGTCAGATCTTCTTGGACCCTCGATTGGGATGACAAACCTTATCTGGGAGTATAGTAAATGCCATTTTTCCTCCATTGTTTTGATAAAGTTGGCTGTGTGAGTTCTGATTCGCCTAATGAGAAGGTCGACATCGTTTTTAAGGTCTTTTGTCTTTTGATGAATTGGTTGTATCGAAGAAGCAGCCGCGTAAGTCAGCACAGAGTCATTCCAGTAAATTCTCTCAACTACTTTGCATCGGCCTACAACTTGACACATCGTAGCAATTCAATTTCCCCTAATTGTAGGCGTTACATGGTACATCTGCCATGCTCCGTGTTTTTTACGCGCTCATGCCGTTCATCACCGCACAATGCCGTGTGATTCATAATTGAATTAATACCGGCTGCGCACATGCGTTCAGGTATCAGGAAATAGCCTTGCAGCGCTCATTCAGGTGCGCCATGTACTGCTCGTCATCTCCATCCCACCTTTGCCAGATCTAAACGCAATAGCCGCATCCGTCCTTTAAAAAAAAAAGAAGAAAAAAATCAAAAATTGGATTAGCCCGGATCTTGCCTGGCTTCCATGCGAACGCGGTAGTCATACCTAGAAGCAAACATCCTCTAGGAACGCTGCTATTTTTGGGCAACAGGACAACAGAAGAAAGCTTGGCGATCGACGGCACGCGCGCTTGCCAGTTCGAGCTTGTATTGAAAATCATATTAACTTTGCGCGCACAACGTCTCCCTAATTATGTGCCGCGCGACCTGCCAACGCGCCATAAAGCATTTCAAAACAAGTTCTTTGGTGCCGGGGTACAGACAGTGTGTGCGAGAAGACTGCGAACTGCCAAAGTGTTAGTCACGCTTCCAATCGATTTTTGACAAGTAAGTTGAGGCGAAGCGAATTGATGGCTGCCTGTGCGGAGGTGAGGGGCGGAAACGTGGAGGAAAGTGGGATTAGCAGCGTCCAATAAATCGAATTAAGTTACAATTTAAAAGAAAAAAGAAAATAGGCAAGTGATGGAGAGTGGAAGGATTAGTTGAAAGAAAGTGGATGTATCCTGCATAACTGAAGTAACTCAGCTGTTATAATTTGAAAAGTTTACAGAAAAGGCAGTAAAGAGTGAGAGAATGTGTGTTGAAGCTAGCCTGGAGCGCCCTCTGAAGGCAGCAATGAAACGTGATAGATCAATGAGAGCGAACTTTCACCTCTCGTGAATGGCCGACCCTCGAAGTCGATGCTGCGGAAGTGCTCAGAACGGGTTCGCTGATGGATTATCGGGTTTAAAACGTGCAGGACGGTTTTCTGTACCATCTGTGATGCTACAGAATTCAGGGAATACCGATCGGAGCGCTTCAACAGTCGAAGAAACGGGCAAACTGTGAGAATGAACGAAACAAGCTACTAAGTTTTGGATGGACAACGGGATCGAGACCACCAGACTTATCGTTGATTATATTCACTTGATGATTACATGAAAATCTTAGAACTCATACTTCACCGTCAGAGTCTGTTGATGTCATTCTTTCAAATATAGAATGGACAATGAGCAGTTATTCTGAAAGCGTATGTCCTTATCTTCTTGTTTTTGCACCAACTGCTAACTGTAAAAACCGGGCCGCCGTGTTACAACGCAAGTCCAATACTGTGGCTAATTAGGATATGCACGCGCAACGATCGCTCAAGGATGTTGCTTATGAGTTCGCGTTCCGGTAAAAAACGCAAAACAATCAGCTCCGTGTATGTTTCTGTAACCGCCTTCTGGCACCATCATGGGTTTTGCATGAAATTTCATCACACCATCTCTCCCTCTCTCTCCACGCAAACCCTTGCAAAAAAAAATCCACACGGCCAGAGCGTCGCTAAGCGTTCGGGTTTGCCGATACGGACGATGTGGGGGTATTGATGAAAGCGCTGTGTGGTAGGCCTACTCCAATCGATGCCTTTACTGAAGAGGGAGAAAGGACGTGATCGTTTTCGAAAGCTCTGGGCCGCAGACAAGAGGCCACGGTAGACCAGAGGGGCCAGGGAGGTCAGCAGGAAAAATAAATTGTGTTGCCCATGAAAAAAAAAAAAAAAACGGTGCGAATGGTTAGCGCTCTTGCTTCCCAGCGAGAAGTTTCCAAGATTTGATTCCTATTTTTTTGTCATGTGGAGTATGTATGTTCTGCTCCAGTTTCCATAAGGTCTCCTCTAACATCCCAGTTGTTCACAAGGAGGAGTTTAGAAGCACGTTTTGCAGCTTTGGGAGAGAAATACTGTCATGGTAACGTAAACCAGCCAGCTACGGTAGTTCACCATCAATAAAAATGCTTGGAAATTAGGTGTAAAGAAATTTAAGCATGGATGCTTTTTCAGAACACAAGCCTAAGACCTTCTTCCTGTGAGGCCAAAATGCTTACTGCTCTGCTACTTTGTCGTATCACTGCAGATGTAAGTAAATTGGTGTATTTGCGTATGTGATATAGTCTGAATTTTGTCCAAATTTACAAGGAAACATCACACGTATATATATCGTTTTTTTTTGTTAAGACAAAGCTAGGCAGCCGTCGCTCGAGCTTTAAGCACCAAAGACGTGAGCTCACGGCGTATTATCAGCCATCAAAAGACAGCTTTGAGTGAGATGAAGGCGGTCGGGGTGAGGGGCGGGCGGAGGGGGGGCAGGGGAAGGAGGAGAGAAATGCACTGCTTATTGATTATCTTACACACATAAGTACAAGTGACCTGTAATCCACAGAGCACTTATGGACTCCTCTGCGCAGCGTATCCAGTAACAGCCGATCGATGCGGGGCCACAGACAGTTACGGTTACGGCAGCCGGCGAGTGGGCCTGCGCCCGGGCCCGGGCCGGACGCAGGGGGCTCACCCACAGGGGGACCCACTGCAGGGGGGGGGAGGACAAGCGAGAGGATGGAAGATGGTTTAGCAACAAGAGCAAAGGATGGATGGAGGCGATGTTGTCGTCATAGTGATATTTTTGTGTTTAATTAGCAAATACAATCCTTGTCTATTTCTCTATCTAGAACAAGTGGAGGGCCTTATAACATAGGGGTGCGAGAGTGGTGCAGTGTATTAAGCAGTTACCTGTCAATGGGAGGGTCAGCAGTTCACGTTTTTCTGTTGGTTGTCTTTACTGACCCAATAAACTAATTTTAAAAACCTCACATCAAGAGACTGCAGTAAACTAATCACATTGGCTAACAATTGTATTGCACTTTACATGTTTGCGTCATTATTCATTCACTCACAGACTCACACCGCACCACCCGGGTCATAGGTCAACCCGCTCCATCTTCTGAGCCACTGTCTAAAATTCTGAACTCAAAGTAATTTGTGTTCGCTGACCTAGCAAACTAAGAGAGAGGGAAAAAAAATCAAATCAAACCAAGCCAGCAGTTTGTTATAGATGCTACTAGTGCTTTTTCCTGCAACACTGCGCTGCACCGCTCACGTGTCCCTCCCTGGCTTCCATCCTCCAGTATATACTCCTGCTCCTCGTGGTCACCCCTTTTAACCGAGGCCAAGCTGTTAAAGACCCCATTACAGGAGCGCGCCGCCTACTTCCACACACTCCGGAGTGGCCGGCTACAAATTTTATGATGCGAGCGTCGGCGGGTGAGGCCGGTTCAGGCGCGGATCGGCAAGAGTGGAAGGGGCTCAGCGAGCGAGGGGGGGATGGAGTGGTGGAGTGTGAGGTTTGGATTGTCTGACAGAATGCACAGAGCTGGAGAGGGGGGCCGTGGGTGGGTGGGCTGGTGTTATTTGGAAGTGCGCGAAGTGCTTCAAGCGTTAACGTAATTGCAAGAATGTGAAAAATGAAGCGAGAGGTCACGGCGCGGCGCACACAAAACAACTGGCCTCGTTAGACCGCTGCAGAAAAGTCGTCCGTCAGAACGTTGGGTGCATTTTTAGATACATTTGTTTTTAGAAGAAAAGCATGGCTGGAAAAAAAATGTATTGCAATTAGAGCTGTGAGTGTTTGTTTGAAAATTACCATCGGGAAAATCACAAATGTGCTCAGTGGATGCCGATGTTTCGCTCTCTATCCAGAAAGCTTCCTCAATGCAGACCGTAGGACTTTGTTGGAGCGTTCTTTCAATGTAGAGCTAAAAAGCTGCAGCATGGCGAGTTGTTGCAAAGTTACAAAGATGGAGATTGATAAGGAAGCACACTCTTTTGCATGCAGCTGCTGTTGAATGCTGAAAAGAATGTGTCAAACCCTCAGTTTGTTGATAGGAGTGTTGTTATTAGTGAAACTGTGAACAAGCAATGCAGTAGACGGGTTCATGGCGGTCCTCCTAACCAGAAGTGGCAAGAGTTCAATAGACCTGTAGAAGCTTCTGAAGGTAGACGCAAAGCACAGTCCAGTCGACCATATTGTTTCCTTTCTACGATGTTAAATTCTTAATGGAAATTAGCTTAAAGCGTGTTGGCAATAAGTTAGTGCCAACCATGTGCCGCCTCAGAGAATAAAAGTCTGGACAACTCCTGCATCCAAGTGTTGGGAAGTTTTGACCACAGTAAGACGCAATGGAGAGGTGTTCGTTCTTAACAACTGACTGAAAGTTAAAAGTCTACCAATAGTCGCAACAAAAACCTCAGGAAATAAACTTGTATTTTGCAGAGGAAATGTCGGATTAAACCTTTCGGGAGCTAAAGATTCTTTGGGTATTGGTTGCATTGGGATCTCTTGATTTGGCTCTTGTAAACTCGCGCACCAGGCAAACGGGATTTTTCTGACTTCCAACCATCTTCGGCGCGCACAGTATCTCCTCATCACCGCTCTGAACCGCTGCCAAAAAACAATTTAACAAGAGCGCAAATATGTATTGCTTCTCTTGCAGGAATAATTTACGGCGCAGTCATAAAGCGAAGGGCCACGCGTGTTCGGAGCTGTCAGCAAAGCCTGCCAGTTAAGCTTTCCGACTTGAGTTTTCATTTATTTAAAAAAAAAAAAAAAAAAAAAAACACACACAACTTCTTAGTGCAACTATTTCCCGTGCCCTCGCTCACCCCTTTTCTTACTTAACAATCGACTGCTCGCCAAAATTTCCCTGCAAGATAAGACTGTTAACCTCAAGGCTAAATTGTGCACTTAGGAGCTTCTTAAAGATGCAACCCTTTTGTGCAGGATTGATTTTATAGTAGCCCTTGACAAGTGACAAGTTGATGGGAAAATATTTTAGTAATACGAAAGTTTACTCAAACATCTGCTGCTGCCATGACTTACTGGATGACTTACTGTAGGTAAAAAATGACAATACACATAGTTGTTTCCACCTCATGCCAAGAAGCTCTTGGGTTTGATTCCTTGATCGAGTGGAAGGGGCAACAGTAGCACAGCGTTTGTCCACAGGTCCAAAAATCAGGGATTGGAATCCCCGCTTTGGCTCTTGCGTACTGTTGTTGTGTCCTTGGGCAAGAAGTTCCATCCACCTTGACAGTTCAGATGACGGTTTTGGGAGGTCGATGGCAGTCTCGCTTCAATGAGTCTACCCTTTGGATACAGCAATAGCAACAGAGTTTGAGGAGCTTCAACCCCATCAAATTTCAATCCATGGAAAGTAACTACAAATCCCTTTTATTATCACAGCAAGCAAACAATCAGCGCTATTAACTTCACCGAGTTTTCCACGTCCGTGCTAAGAACCCTAGCACTCATCCACTCGGCAGCCGACCCTCCCCGTCCTGTGCGCTGCATGTCTGGGTAATTATTAGCTATGCACGCGGCCCAAATCCGTGCTGACATGCGGAGTGGTGAGCAGGAACTCCCTCGGCCCGCTGCAGATGCGAGCGGAGGAGGCGTTTTGTACATTTTCTCATCAATTGAACAAACCCCCCACCTCCCTCCCCCCCCAATGCGCCGCCCGGCTCAAAGGACCGCCAAGACTCCCGTGGGAGGACAGGCAGAATCAGAGGATGCGGAGAGTAGGGGGAAAAGAAGAGGAAGGAGTTGAATTGGACTGTAAGGGATCCCAGGGGATAATGTGTAAGGGTCAGGTTTGATTCTGTGCAGAGAGTTTTTTACATGGGGTTTGTGCGTTTTATATCAATGAGTGTGGAAAAAAAGTGACTCTGAAATTGCTACTAGTTTCCAGGTTGCCTTTTAGCCTCAACTTTTGACTCGCCTTTTCAAGAACTCGGCTTTATACATTTTTCAAGCTTCTATTTGGATAGCATGGGTCGGCAACCCCCAGACCCAAAATAGGTATAAATTTTAAATGACATGCCTCTTTGACGCAGGGAAGATCTCCTTTGGTGAGAACGATGTTTACAGAGAAAATGTTTTGGCCTATTTTTGTTGGGAAGAAAAATCATTTCCCATCATAAGCAAGTTTGGATAAGTGAATTTATTGGTTGAGCGAAACATTTTTCATGGGTTTTTTCTTATGAATGCCATTTTTCATGACTTTGGACCATATTAAGTAGAACAGGGGCGGACTGTGTTGTTTGTTTCTCCAACAATAATCGTAATTTTGCATCACTTTCCACTATTTTAAACCGAACTAGACTATCTGTCAGTCAGTATCGCTGCCATAGGCGATGAAGAACATGGAATTGACCAAATACGATCAATGCATGTCAAAATTAGGGCCATCGGCATCAAAACAAACAATTCAATCTCTTGCTTTAAAAATTTTCCAATGGCCAAAAGTCCTCAAAACAGTGTCCGCCACAGGGAAAAGTCACGTGAAACCAATGAACAGCGAACGCCAAGGCAAACCCGGTCAAGCCGAAGCGTGCCAGACCGTGCAAATTAGCCACTTATTAAAAAGGCATTTGAAAGGAGCAACAAAGATGGCAGGAGAGCTCTCCACAGCAGCAGCAGCAGCGGCGGCGGCGGTGACCAGTGAGGTGTGTCTGCCCGTAAACCTAATGTGCATGTGTGTGCCGCTTTCCCTCTAAGTGGCTGTTAGACTTTAATTTAGTGTAGTAATTAAAGCTCAACGCTGGCCCATAAACAACAGATAAACAATAAACGCTGAACCAAGCCCCGCTGTTTTCGCGCTAGCACTCGCGGCTACGCTTTTTACACAATAGCACCACCCCCAACCCGCCACCCCGCCACCCACATGAAGGCAATGACCGACGAACTCAACCGTGAGACTCCAGCAGGTAGAGGCGAAAGGGGGAGAACGGCGGATTTGTTAGGGGAAGGGGGGGGGGATGCCAAGGAGGCTGCGGTGGATACCAAGGTTGCACGGACGGGAGAGTGTGATTGGCAGATAGCGGAACAAGGAGAAAGTTTCTGAGAAGATGTCAAAAGTCGGGGGTTAGTTTGGATTTTTTCTTCTTTGTTCTTCATATGGCTAGTTGAGTTGCTCCAAAATGTATCTGATCAATCGTAATAATCCGATTGTAACACACTAGGACCAAATATGCTCAACATGTTAGCTTTTGTGTTAGCTCAGTCGACGCTTGTTCGCCGATGCTAGGTCAAGTCTGTGTCGTGCTCCCAGTGGAGTGCGTCCGCCGGTTTGTTGGGAAGAGCTGGGACGGCTAGTTTGTTGAAAGCTGAGAGGGGGAGAGCTAGGGGGTAGGATGGGTGGTGGGGAGGGAAGGGGGGGGTACTTTCATGATACCATTAGCATAAGAGAGCTTCAATAATTCATGCCGGGTGCTTAATCTATGGGGAAAACTATAGTTAATGCACATAGTTTTTAAAATGGATCTCGCTCTCCGCTCCACGCCCCTGAAACCCCCCCCCCCCCCCCCGCTAAGCGCCGGATTCTTGCTAGATTCAGCAGCATTCGTCCGGGCCATTTTACGGTAAACGGGCCCGTCGCTCCCGTACACCACACCAGACCCCCCCCCCCCCCTCCCCTTCCCCGTCCCAGCCCACCGTCTCTCAGATTGGCAGACGGCAAGCGGATGGTGGAATAAAAACTCAGCCCCGACACGTTACACAATCCGGAGTTGACACTTTGCTCTCGAAATGTTTGTTAGCAATTATTGATTCAGTCTAACGCGCGACGTCATCGGCTTACACGGCCAATTTTCACCCGATCAGTTTTTTTCCACGCCAGAAGACATGATGTGGACATGACTAATCCGTGTAATCCCTGTTACCAGGTAGTCAAACATTGTCGACTGGGCTGATTGAGTTGCGACGTTCTTTTAGACAAAATGTGAGACAAGGCCACACAACCGACAAGA
This sequence comes from Gobius niger, assembly GCF_951799975.1. Classification (NCBI taxonomy): domain Eukaryota; kingdom Metazoa; phylum Chordata; class Actinopteri; order Gobiiformes; family Gobiidae; genus Gobius; species Gobius niger. Next base: position 3,961,615 of record NC_136867.1, read on the forward strand.
GGAAAAGAAGATTCTCAACTCGATCAACCCTGTCCAGTTGAGGATATTCAAAAATCGAATGCTAAAATGGATGATCCTTCACAAACATATTCATTTAGGAACTGATGGACTTCATTTTCAGGCACTCTTTGTATCTTTGTAGCATTGTTGTGGTCGATAGGTGTCAAATGTTTGTACTTGATCTTAACCTGCGAGGCGGTTGGTGTATTCCGAAGTCGAGCTAGCAAAAGTCCGTACAAGTTTGCTGTGATTTCAACGATCCATTTGTCTTCACTTCACTTCCCTTTGCTCCAGCGCCCATCGCGAAACCTCACCAGACGAGCTAACCAATCCGAGAGAAGTTTTGCCTCAGTCGTTTTTCTATGTGATCAGCAAATACGCACTCTTGCCATTCTTGTACTTTTAAATCATTCCACTGTCTGCGTCTACATTCACCCCCTCCCTCCCCACATTCTCGCTCGTCCCCCTCCCCTCGAATGTGTCTCGCTCCCGACTCTGCAGACTACCTGGCCCGCGTCCAAAATGTGATTAAAGCCAATGATCGGCTGCTCCCTTAGCTCCCTCCTTCCTTCCTTCCTTCCTTCCTCTCCTCTCTCCTCTCTCCTCGCTCCCTTTCTTCTATCAGTCTTCCTTCAAAATCAAGAGGGAAACAAAACCTTGAAAACAAGCACAAAAAAAGGTCCGGAAAACGTGGGAATTTAAGATCATGCGAGCTTGAAGGTCCTATATGATGCTTTGTTTAGGCTTCTAAGTCTTCTGTTAGGCGCTTTGATTTAGCCCATTTTGTGCATCCAACTGTGAAAGAACAAGTATTCGCCTCCAATTTGAAACCACATTTGCTCATTGAGTAGGTGAAAGAGGTGTTTAAAGAGCTGCCTCGTCTCACAGCAAGGACATACCCAGGTTCGATTCTCAGGCTGGAAGTCTGTATGGAGTTTGCATGTTCTCCCCATGTCTGCGTATTGGCTTCCTCTGGATGCTTTGCACCACAACAACAACAAAAACATGCACAGTAAGGTTTCCACATTCTGAAATCCTGAAGCTACCCTTCCTGGATTACCACTGGATGACGTAGACCAGTGGAACAGAGTGTTGAGGCCTTGAGATAAATACGGAAGATTGACATAGAGTAAGACACAAATACATGTTCCTCTTTTGACGAGGAAACAACAGTATGACGCGATACAAAGCTAAAATAGCGATCTTAGCTCAGCATCATATGGGACCTTTGGGTAATATGATTGCAGCTGCAGAACAGCCTGCAGGGACAGTGTTGTTGCTTGTCTTTACTGTAGAGGTGGCTCTGACCATTAATATTGGTTCCAGGGTTCCACCACTTTGATGGGCTAAACCACAGGCCTGGTTACGGCAGGGACTGGGAGTTGCATTCCAAGGATCATGGTAATTCCCACTTTTCAAATTATTTCTAAATAGCTTTCTAAAGTTATTGAACGGGTAGTTTGCTACATGTTTGCCATACAGTCTTTATGCTAGGTTAACATGAGCGTTTGAAACAGTGATACCTGCGCTGGTTGTTATCTAGAAGTGATTTTGAGATAGCGTCGACATTTTCTGGAAATTCAGTTGCTTCGGAAAATGTCTCACCTTTGTGCGCTTGGATTCCAGTATTCGTCAAGTCAAATTATGCTAGGTTTGCATGCTAAAAATGAGAAATGATTCTGTTTGTAGAACTTTGCAGTGATGTACCAGTGGTTTTGCCATCAGAATTTGATGAATATATATATATCTTTGCTGCGTATTGAAAGACTTTGTTCGTTGTAGTCAGATGATGCAAGGTTTTGCGTTCAGGATTTGTAACCCTACTGTGGCTTATACAATTATTTAACATCTTTTTATATTGTGCCCTTGAAAGCATGTACATAATTTTATGCAATGCTACAGTAGCAAGTTTTTTCTTAAAGTAAGCTATTGTTAGCTTATAGTGCTATAGGATGGCATTCGCTACATATGACTTTAAGCGCGGAACATTTTTTGTAATACATATTAGGTGCTATCCTTAGAAGTGTACGAGCAAAAACTACATATTTTAGTATCAGAATTTGCAAAAGTAGACACTTTTGAGAGAAGGCTGCTTTTCTAAACCTTGCTAGCCTTTAGTGCTGTAGGTTAGCATACAAAACATATGACCCTAGTGCGGCTTATGAAATGATTCTTGTTTAGTCTGTGCCTTAAAAAAATGTAAGTTTGATATCAATATATTGCAAAGTAGACTTTGCTAATGCAGTGCAATACTAGAAGGCCGTTTTATGAAGCATTGTAGTCGTTGCTTGATATGCTAGCAAAGCAAACCCAATTGTAGCATTATGAAATGACTCGCTAAGTTATATTGGTGTAGAAAAAGTATGAAATCAAGTTTTAGAGGTATTTGAAACAGATAATTTTAATATTCTGTTGGAAATCTGTGGGGAAATCTTTGTTGATCAAAGTTATTCCAAAACACGATTTTGGCTTTTGTAACTATCCCGGTCTGCTACAAGAAAGGTTTTGAGGTCAGAATTTGCAAAGTAGTTTTGACAAATGCAGTGCAATGAATACTTCTCTCTCGGCCAGTAACTCATTCCATCACCATAATGCTATTCCATCCACGGCTGCGAACCTTTCTCCGTCTTCGGATGGTCCCCGTGGTCCATAATCACGAACAGGCCCGCGGCACGCTTGACCCAGCTCGGCCCCGTTTTACCTGCTTGGATACATACGTGCACGGAGCCCACTTTTGGCCAGGGCGCTTCTCCGTGGAAAAGCAGCAGCCGGAGCAGGGAGGGGAGCTTCATGTGGGTCAGCCTAATGTGCGAACTAATGTTTGGAGAACATAGGGAAAGCATTACCGAAATTATTCTGACGGCAGCACGGGGGAATGTATGTTTTTGTAGCATTAAAGGGGAAGCTTTTGTGGAGAGTACCCTTCTTTTTATCCTTTTGGTTTGTATAAATTCAGAAGTAGATGAAGTCTAGATTAGGCAAGCGCTCTCTTTAAGAGTCTTCTCTCTCAGCACATAAGAACTGAGGTCAAACGTCTGTCATATAAAGGCATCCAAAAGTGGAGATAATGCTGAAAATGATGTGCTTGATGTTGATCAGATGAAAGGATGAACGGTTTGTGAATCAAATAGCGATCAGGGAAAACATTTGGACGGATTTCAGTCGAGTTGTTTCGATCCCTGCTCCAACTGGAATTGTAATATGGCATTCTAAAGCATTTTGACTTCATGCCACTTTGCCGGTACTGGATCTTCACTTTTGGAGTCTTTGTCATATGTTCTACTTCCTTTGTGTTTTGAAGGAACCATAGATATGACAGCAGTTTCCCAATAAAGCGTTGTTTGATTGTGTGTAAAACCCCTGTCAATGGCCGGTCCATATACGCTGATATCTCCCCATGTGTAATACGGCTAAAAGGCCTTTGAGCACCTGCCCCTGGAGGCCACTACCCCCGCGTCCATTACACCGGCCGGGGGGGGGGGGAGAGGAGAGGGCCTTGTCTTCTTCTGCGGTCACCCTCCGCTTCCCCGCTCGCGGCCCTGCAGGGGGGGTCAGCCAAGAAGTCGCCCTTAAGAGGTGCTAATCCAATTGGGCCGCGGTCCTGACCAGATTTGCCGTGCGCCGTTTGTGCGTGTTTACCGACTGTGAAAGCGTGTCGAGCATAGTTGCCATTGTTTTTTTTTGTTTTTTTGAACAACTGGAGGGGCGATCGCAGAGTGTAGAGCGGCTGTTGTTTTTTGCGAGCTGTTGGCGCAGGTTAGAAAAGTAATGGTTGAGGTGTTGGAGATGTTTCGCACGTCTGCAAACGATCGAAAGGGCAATGGGAAAATGCAATCTTTCTATGAATCTGACAATGGGGATATCCAGACTGATTTCTTGAGTCTTCTTGAGTGTCCTGCTGTATGAGATTCTTATGGATTTCACACGTGGAATTCAAGATCTAAAAACGGCAGTGAACTTTCCGGAGTCGTCATCACCAGCCTCGGAACCGATCAGAATCAAATCGAAAAGAAAAAAGCTGTAGCATGCTTTCCTTGGATGCAAAACATCTGTATAACTGAGATTTGTACCTTCCCCATGAGTTCTCATTTTGTTTTTGGAGTCTTTCGAAAGCAACCCATAGCAGATGACTTTAAAAAGGGACGTGATCACGAAGCTGTTGGTATCTAGAAATGTCAAGCTGGATGTGTCTGACGAGGCTTAGTTGAACCTTTATTTGCCACTTTGAAATACTGCTACATTACAAGTCACCAAGTCCACACAGAGAGAGAGAGAGAGAGAGTGAGCGCTACAGGGTCCGAAATGATCAAACGCACACCTGCGGCGGAATTTCGCCAAAACCCCTAATCTCCCGGCCGGCCATTTAAGGTGCCGTTGTTTGGAGTTTAACCCTGACTCCGCATGTCCCTTCACTCCAGCCTCCATTGTGTTTGACCAATGGGCCTTGTGTGCTTTTTGCTTTCTTTCCTTTCTCCCGGCTCGCTGGGCTCTGTAATCTGCCTCTCCACCACCACCACCACCACCAACACCCCCCCTCTCGGCCTTCCGAACACTCCTCCTCCCCGGCTAATGTCCGAAAAAGCCCACATCACAGAGAGGTCGCACCCTGGAAAACCTCAAAGCGGCGCGGAGGAGTGGAAGTGGCAAAAACCCGTTGGAAGATCGTCCGTAAAGGCTGCGGTTGAAAAGGGGAGCATAGGCTTCAGTAACGCACTTCGAACCAATATAGGTCTGTGATTAGAGCTGATTTAATCTTGGTAGGTCCTGGAAGATCAAATATCGTCCCCTTGGCTTCGATCTGCGTTCTGAGCAGTTTTGAGATATTGATATTGATATGGTGGACACTACAGAATGGATCCAACAAGAATATGGGAGTAACTCGATGTCGCCAAAAAATGCCAGATAGAACGTTATATTTCTTGAGAAGTTTGAGATATACTGTGCATCCGACTCAGGACTAAGCAAGGTCTAGACTTTTTAAGACTAAGCCAAGTCAAAACCTGGTCAAAATCACCTCTAAACCATGAAATAAAGCCCATAGAATAAACACAACCAGGACAAATCAGTATCTTTCGAGGTAAGGGCAACGTATTTTGATTTAATTTTAGTCCAAGTCTTTAGACGAAAATGTCATTTAGTTTTAGTCCAGACTTTGGACAAACGCTCATCTTCATGGAGCTTCTCCTTTGGCAGTGGATTTAAAATCTTAAATCATCCGAGGGTAATGGTGGGTCCCAACGACAAACCTGTTGAAAATCATTTGTCTGATCCATATCCAAGCCGTGATCAAACTGGGTCCAAACAAGGACTAAACAAAGACTGAGCCTAAATCAGGACCAATCCATGTGTAAACCACAACCAAACCTGATCTGAAAACGGCCGGATCGTTCTAAAACTGGACTATACCAGGGCTTTAAGCATCACAAAGAACCAAGACTACAAACCAGGACAGCGAAAGTACCGATCCAAATCCTGCGCATCGCCGCTTGAGAACCTCTGCCCTACAGGTAGTTCCTCAGCCACGCTGTAGCTCCCCTCGACTTGCGTGGGAGGCCCCGGGAAGGAAGTGTGTCACAATCCGCCTCATTTTCGCGTTTATGCAAAGCTTTTGAGGACATTATGCACGATAAGCTCATTTTCTAGTCTGATTCCCACTCCGGTACATGCCTAAATGACTCCTTAAGCCCGCGATCGCTTTTCTCCCCCAACAACCCCCCCCCCCACCCTTTAAACAATAGCAAAACCTAGTCGCGAAAAAAACGCCGCATCACCTGATCACTTTTGTGCACCTATTTTCCGGCAATCGGGACGCGGAAGGTTGAGCGGTTTTGACGGCGTTCCCGCAAGTGTTTACAGGAAGCGTTGCGGCGCGGCTAATAATTTCCGATTACCCCAGAGGAGGTATTAGGCGCGTTAGTCAGCTCGGATAATTTCTTATTTACATGCCCCGAGCAGGAGAAGGCACAGTGGGGCTAAATGCGCGACAAAACAAAAAGAGTCAAACATGCCAAATGAGAATTCTAGCTCGCTGCGGGGCTAGAAAAAGCAGGAAAAAAAAAGAAAAAAAAAAGTGATTATGCGTTTACTGCAATTCATTTCGAGGGTTATCAATTTGCGGGAGACGAGGGGGTTGTGGGAGATGAAAAGAATAGCATAGCGTTGCTCTTTAAAGAGTTCAGATTACGCACGCTAAAATGCTAAACGCTAAAATCCCATGTTGTTTAGTGCTGTAATGCTCCGCCCCCGTCTTTTAACCTCTTAACTCCCGCCTGAACCGAGAGGATCTTTTTCCTCACGTCATCAGATTTTTTGTACCATCTTTTTTTTGTTGGGTATTCAACTCATTTTTGTAACTCTTTTTTTTTTGTGTTATTTTTTGTCACATTTTTATCATTTTTTCGTCAACTTTTTGTCAATTTTGTATCACATTTTTGTCATTTTTTTGGTCAAATTTTAATCAAATTTTTGTCATTTCTTTTGTCATTTTTGTGACATTTTTGCCACTTTTTCATCAATTTTTCGTCACTTTTTTGTCAAACCTTTCTCACTTTTTTGTCACATTTTCATAACTGTTTTCGTTTCAGTTTTGTCACTATTTTCACTGCTTTTTTCCCAGAAGCTTTTGGATTGGGGTAAAGCCAAACTGGAGAAAATGTGCTCGGTTCAGGTGGGAGTTAAGGGGTTGAAGCAGATTTTAGACTAAATCATGCTAAATTGGCTTCTGGGAGTGTTTAACAGTGTTGTAGCTAATGTTCCTGCGTAAAATAAAAAACATACCTGGAGAAATATCCTGCGTAGTCTCAAATACTGGGTTCCACTTCATGATGTCATGAGGTGGTGCTCATAGTCCCCTCCCACATGTGTTTCAAGTTCATACAAGTTTCCCCACACCTGTTCTGCTCATTTTAGACGGTCATGCTAATTGCTAACGCGCTATTATAGCAGATTTGTCCCACTTTCAGTACAAATGCAAATACATACACAATTGCAACCGTGTCCAAAGCACTTTACTAAACCTAAAATTGACATGATGTGGTACCTTTAATGGAGCTCGGAGGAACGGTTGAAATTAGCTACACCACGACGTCAAATATTGTCTCCTACTTCATTTGTCTCTGTTTGCAAACCGCTGTGAAACTCAGAACGGCTCGCTAACGTGTTTTCATTTTCTCCCTGGCAACTGCGAGAGAAAGCCCGTTCTTTTTCTTTTCATTTTTTTTAAAGGAGGATGACTAAGGCCCCTCTAGAACAATTGGAGGAAACTTAGGGGAGACGGGGGAGTGTTAGCTAGCTTAGCGCTATCTTGTGATAACGGCTTGCTTTCTTTCAGTATCTCCAAAAAAAAAATAGCTAACTCCACCTTGGAAAAAAAAACACGTTTAGTCGCGTTCACGATCAAACAATGTTACAGAAAAGAGTAGGATTTGTAGAGGGAGGGAAAAAAGACAAGAAAAAGAAACGTACGGGGAGGGGGGGGGTGCATTGTTTTGGATGCGGTCCTTGGAGGGTCTGCAGGAGACATCTGTGTAGCATGACCCCACGACCCAGGAAAGAATGCTCTTATGGTGCGAGGCAGGGGGGGGGTAGGGGGGTTGAAGGGGTGATGAGGAGGTGGGGGCAAAGCTTTAATGCCTACAGGACGGCTCCGTGTGTAGCAAAACAAGAAGGCCCATGCTAGCAGGCTGAATGGGAGAACTGAAGGAATTTTTTGTGCCAAGTTAGCTTGGCATGACAATTGTATTGACATTGTATGCTGCTCTGAGACTTGACAGGGATCAGTCGTCCTGTCCACCGCAAAATCCACTTGTGCCAAAAGTTATTGTAGTTATTTGCCATCATTTCAGTCATTTGTCATTTTCTTTCATGAAACAATAGCTAAATAATCTCTTCAAATACTTAGTAGTGAAAATGAATGACATATTTTACTTTCGGAACCTGAATAGGTTTTGATGGGGGGGGGGAACTGAAAGTTAGCATGGCTTGAGCAAAATCACTGGCACAGTCAGTAAAATCCCCCCTCAGACCTTTGTGTTAGACGACAACATTAAATCGCCATTTATCATACTGGGTCAAGCTATAAAGTCGTACTTTCTCTGTCTTAGCCTTGACTGTGGTGTTCAGGCGTCCACTCTCAGCCACTGAATGTTTGCTTGTGTATCAGTCTGACGCTCTGAGAGAGAGTATTTATCCCTTTTCTGTGGAAGCATAGCCAGACTTGAATGGTAGGACGAGCGCAATGTCTCGAGTTCATGTCTCCGGGTCCCGCACCGATGGTAAATAAACTTCTCCTGTATAAGACATCCAGACTGCTGGATGTCTATCCTCTCGAACACCGTTGTCAATTCTCTAACACTTTGCATAGTTGGTCTGGATAGTTGTTCTGGTGTCAGCCATATTGCAGACACTAGTGCAGTAGTCCTTAGTGATATGCATTATTATTATATCAGGAGAACCTTAGCTGGAGGACTAGCCCGACCGAACGCGCTCATTGTTAGGACGCTAACGAGAAATATTCAACCAAACGCGTTAACAGTAAGCAAATAAGTGAGCAAAGTACCCCCAGTGGCCTCGCATCAGTTCCACTCTGGATGCCTCAAGGTCCTGGCACCCTCTCGCCCTTTTTAGGTCCAGCCCCCCCCCCCCCAACATGAGATCATGTTCATCCTTTATGAGTCAAAAGGAAGAGCGCTTGAAAATGAAAGGTTAGTGAAGCCAGCAGCCAGCCAGCCCCTTTAGCACTAGCAGTTCAACAGCCCCATCAGCTCTACGGCATTCAAAGCACCTACCATTGTGTGGGCGCTCAGCCGTGCCCGTACTGTGGGGCAGAAATTAGCCGCGCTCCCTGCAGCTTTTACCGCATGCTTTCGGCGGACCACGAGAGCTCTCTAAGACGATCACCACTCTTTCCGGACCTTTGCTGTGAACTCTGCTTTCTCCTCCAGGCAAAACGAAAAACAGTCCAATCTGCATATTAAAGCTGCGCTACAACATTTCAGCCAATACATTTCGTGGCGTTCGATTGTTAAGACTCTAAAGGCCGTTGACTGCCCCAAATAATTGAACTCCTTTGTCCAAATCTCAAACGTAATTCATGGTTTGGCCGTGTTTTTCGCTGCAAAGTTTGACGTAAAACTGCAGTTGAGAATTGAGTCTTAATAAAGAAAATGGTACGCGGTGTTTAAGGAAATCTATGTGTCGGGAACGGTTTACGGAATGGGGAATGGAAATAAGACTCATCTTCCAGAAAAGACAATCGAACGAGCTTTGCACTTCGCACTCTGGCTACGTTCCCAATCATCCATTCCCATTTTATTTACAAATTTTACACCTCTATCGAGACTGATGTCATCACCTGCAGGGTCTCGCCTTTAGCGCCGCTTCTCATCCTCGACTGTACGTTGCGCCGGTCTGGCATTCCTCCGCTTTCTCGGCACTCCTACTCTCCATGCTCATTGTTCTCGCGAGCACCCTCATTATACCCACGGTTACATTTTAAGAGCCGTTCGCTTTGATTCGATTCCCACGGGGGGGCCAGTGGTAGGCTGCCGGGGAGCTACGAGGCCAGGCCCGCCGGTGCCGAGGGCTCTCCCTACGCTAACGCCAAAGCCCGTCTTGGGAGAAAACACCACGCCGGCTTGGGGGTATCGCTCCGTAACTCTTTGCTTCTTTCGCTCGCTTCTTGCTGATGTTGCTCGCAGTGGGTGGATGCGAGGATGAAGGGGGGGGGGGTAAAAATTGAAAAGTCAATAAGGAGAGGGTGAAACAAAAGGAGACTGGGAGCTTCAAAAAGAAAGAAAAAAAAATCCGAAGGCTTGAGGAGCACGGGCTAATTACCGCTAACGGAGAAGGGGCGCGCGTTCCTCCAGCAGTCGGGAACTTTAGCGGTTAAGTTGCAAGGCGATGAAAGAGCCAGCAGTGGAAGTCAGGACCGGAGCGTGTGCGCTTGTGTGGGGATAGATAATGTCAAAAGAAGGATAGGCAAATACAAGCAAAACAAGAGGGTTAGAAATAGACCGGCAACGTTACCGAAATATCATCAAAGGAAACGCAAGATGAAAGATGCTCGCGAAGGTCAACAGTAGCTACAATCCTATTCGATCGGCTGAGGAGGAAAAAAAGCGAGTTTTATGAGGAAGAAGTTGGTAAGATCTTTTTATAGTTGTTTTCAAAAGTAATAGTGGAAGGAATAGCGTCGGCAATTACGCTTTCACAGCGATCACGTTTGCGAGAACTCCTGCCTCACAGGGAGACGGGGTTTGCATTGCTGCTTGTGCAAAGACTGCAGGAGACTTTGAAAGTTGCCTGTAGCAGTGAGAACTTTCCCATACTTGCAATGCTTTACTTGACCATTTGAACTCCTTGAAATCCATGGTAATTGCAACAGACGTAAGCAAAGATTCTGAACTTGCGTCTGTTTTTATTTTGCCAACAGTTTTAGTCTAAATTCAGTCTGTGATACAAGGCTGACATCCTTGCACTGACAATGTTAAACTAGGTCGTCCGTCCAGTTGTAGTTAGGAAGGCAGCCAACGTTCCATCATGTTGAAAAGTTTATGCACAACAGCAGCATTTCCTCAAAAAAAAGTATTTAAGATGTCGATTGCAATTATTGTAATAGACAAAAGATGAACCTCCCGACCATGTCTGCTATTGACAATATGGGCTCCCTGGCAGTTCCATCTCGGCAGCGCAGTTTCGGAGAATGGCTTTCCCTTTCAATTTGTATCTTTCAAATTGATGATAGCCTTCTCCTCGCAATATCCGGTGCCAACTGCTGTCACCGGGCGAAAATCAAAAATTAGTGCCCCAGAATTGGGTTGTAATGAAATGACCAGCGAAAGCTATCTCAGAACGGGGCAGTTGATGCCGAGACCTCATCAGAAGTGGAAGCATTCCCGATAACGCAAGTCCAATGTATTAACTTTCATCTTCTAATTATATTTTCTCATCTGCCCTTAATATTGGAAAGGAACTTGATCCCTCTGCTCATAGGGTCACACGTTATTTGTCACTTTTGATTAGTCTAAAGATCCTATGTGTTTAATGTAGTGCGTGTGTGACAGGCACTGGACAGTAAACTATACTCCAACGGTTAGAAAAATGTGGACTTAAAGGCCCTATAACAGATTTTTTTTTCTTATTATTACAAAGAGGAGGCCACAAAATAAAAATGCTAGTTGTGGTCCGAACTCAACTTTCCGAACATATTTGTAGCATCCAAATTTCACACAGAGTCACTTTCACAGAAATACTCGAAAAATTGAAGCTTTATAATTAGATGCACTTTTTTTTTTCAGATTTTTTTTTTTTTTACAGAAGGCGGACAAAACAAATTGAAATACATCACTACAAAAACAACAAAAAACAGGTATAGTCAATAAAAGAAGGTTTGTCTTTTGATCAGGAATAATGTATATGAGTTGGCAAGGCAAACACCCGGTAAGTTCAGTCGACTAGGTTCACTTTTTTATTATTTCCTTCGCGTGCCAATGATAAGAAAATAGGTTATGAGCAAGTCAACACAACTACAATCAATTTTAAGTTGATTGAACTTATCTTTCTAAGTTCAATCAAATAAAATAAGTAAATAAAAGAAGGTTTGTCTTTTTATCAGGAATAATGTATATGAGTTGGCAAAGCAAACGCCCGGTAAGTTCAGTCAACTAGGTTCACTTTTTTATTATTTTCTTCGCGTGCCAATGATAAGAAAATAAGTAATGAGCAAGTCAACACAACTCCAATCAATTTTAGTTGATTGAACTTATTTTTATTTGATTGAACTTAGAAAGATAAGTAAATAAAAGAAGGTTTGTCTTTTTATCAGGAATAATGTACATGAGTTGGCAAAGCAAACTCCCGGTAAGTTCAGTCGACTAGGTTCACTTTTTTTATTATTTCCTTTGCGTGCCAATGATAAGAAAATAAGTAATGAGCAAGTCAACACAACCACAATCAATTTTAAGTTGATTGAACTTATCTTTCTAAGTTCAATCAAATAAAATAAGTAAATAAAAGAAGGTTTGTCTTTTTTATCAGGAATAATGTATATGAGTTGGCAAAGCAAACGCCCGGTAAGTTCAGTCAACTAGGTTCACTTTTTTATTATTTTCTTCGCGTGCCAATGATAAGAAAATAAGTAATGAGCAAGTCAACACAACTCCAATCAATTTTAAGTTGATTGAACTTATCTTTCTAAGTTCAATCAACTTATTCTTACATTACATTACATTACGCTGCATAACATATAATTTAAAGTGATGTTTGAGTGTCTAGAGTTGGGCGAAGGTCTAATGGGGTCTTCGGTGTATCGTCTGGCTGAGGAATTGATGCACCGCTGCATTTTTGTAGCGCATGTTACATCACTCGCTTGTTCCCTTCCTGTACAGTGGGAAGCGAATGTGTGCCAGGACACTTGGGCACGGCGCGGTTATTGACTTGTAAAGGAGCCTGCTAGGTGAGGGGTCCTGACAAGACATGAGCGCCTCACTCTCTTAAAGCTCCATCTGATTTTCTGCTGCTGCTAGTTAGCTCCCCAGAGAACCCCCCCCTCCCAAGAAAACCCCGTGTGTTGATCAGACTTTCTCTCGCCGCTCCTCCTCCCTCCCCCTTTTCTCGGTCGGCTGTACGGGGGGAAACGCAGCCATAAAAAAAATGAAAGGGGAGTTTTGTGAAAGGGTACGTTTTGGTTGTAGGGCGAGGCAGAGGTGGGGAAGGGGGGAGCAGGAAGGAGCTGCGAGGTGAAAATGATGTGGTTACAATGAGAGGAATCCATAGATGTAGCAGCTCTTTGACAGTTAGCAAGAATGCAGAGTAATAATGTATTGGAGTGGATTGGAATTTAGCCGTCGACTCGAATATTAGTATTGGAAAGAGAAAAAGCAGGAAGTATAAGGTAGGATTTAGGATTTTCAATTCTACATAACCAGTATAGCAAACCGTATTTCAAATGTATTGAGGTTTCCATCCACAGAAATTTACATCATGCCATATCGATCTATATGTTTATTCAAAGTAAACCTCTACTGTACTTTTTCTTTTAATTGAAGTATTACTTTATTTTAAGTATTCACCTGTCATCCACCAAGCAACATATCTTGTCTTTTTAGCATCTGTGCCGGGTTCGATTCCCACCTGGACGGGGTCTTCCTGTATGGAGTTTGCATGTTCTCCCCGTGTATATACTTATAGGTTTCCTCCTGGTACTCTGGTTTCCTCTACCACTAAAACATGTACAATAAGCCAGGATGAATGAGAGTGTGTTTGTGAGTCCGAGCGTGAGACAATGGACGTAAATCAGCCTAAGACTACAATCCGACGTGGCGTGTTTACATGCAAGAGTCCCACATGTTCATTAACATTCACTGTCCCGACCAAATAAGCAAACAAATATAATACACCAAACAACTGAAAAAGTCAAAACATTGCCTGACCTTCACAGTACACACTTACCATTACTCTATCCTTAACTCCTTCGACTTGGCCTTGCTAATTTATGAGTCTAAACGGCTTTGAGAGCAGGGCAGGTGGAAGCGGTGCGTTTCCAGCGGCTCCTCGCTGCGGGCCTAGCGCGGACCCTTGGGGGATCCCTCTCGGTTTGAACTTTATCAGGGGCTACGCTTAATCAATACGCTATCGGGAAACGAATTAATTACTAAAGCAGAATAAAACAGCCGCATTCGAAAGCACGCATTCATCAATTTGATAATCTCGTTGGTTACCGCTCAGGTGTCGGGAGGATCACTCCGAGCCAGTGTAATGAGGAACACTGGGAGTTAAGTCGGCTCCTGCCTACTCCTCCGAAGGGCCGGCCCACGTGTGTGTGTTTTAGCATTCGCTAGCTTGCATTGACTTGATTTCATAATGTTCAAAAGACTTAAGTGTAAGAAGATAGTGACAAGCAAGACAGCTCGTTTCCGACACTATTATATTTAACCATCATCTGCACTGGGTTCACCTCCCACTCCATTTAAGAAGCAGGCTGAATATACAAGATACCAATAGTGTCTGTAGTGAAGTAATTGTACTTCGATGAACAGTTTTATCACACAGTGCCGTCTACTTCTCCTGTATGTTACTTTGCAGTATCAATACGTCTACTGAGATAAATTATTAGTAGAATTAGTACTTCTTTGCATCTGAACTGACAAATCAGACTCTTGCGTTCAGTTACTAAGTTGTCCCTTCTCCCAAATACTTGTTTACTTGGACAACTGCTTTTCACTTTTAAAAGTCTAAAAAAAAACTATTCATCTAACTTTCCTCCAATAGCACCCCCAAACTGTTTAAGTACTTCATTTTTAACCCATACCCCCCCCCCCCCCCCCCCCTCTCCCCGCCCTTGACCCTTCGCACCCCGCCTGCAACGCACACTGTCCTTGGGCTGCCCATAATGGACGGAGATTTCAAGGCAGGTTGCGAAGAGGTTATGGCTGATGAATTGGGTTTTTAGTGCGCTCATTAGGAAGCCAAACAGACTTTCGACTGGCGGAGCGGGGCAAGCGCGCAGTAATCAGTTCTGCTCGCTTTGTTCCATGCCTGCAGGACATTTGTGTGCAAGAAAAAGAAGGAAAAAAAAAACATTGGCGGTAGAGAAAGAAAGAGGAAGAAAAAAAAAAAAACTCATGGTATTTGGCTGATGAGAGGGATGCCGAACAGAGGAGGTGATATGCCACAGCCTTGATGGTTGACTTGTTGATTTATAAACCTTTTAATACACTCGCCCATCTTGGAAGGGAGCTGAGGCAAATTCTCAAGTCTGTCAGGGGTGTCAATATGGAAGTCGACATTTCCGTGGTTGTTTGTTTGGTTTTGGGACGTAATTGAGCATACAGAGAATGAATGCACTTGTTGTAAACAGTGTAATCTCTGCAATATTTCTCGTAGCCCTGGCAGGGTTTCTTGGCAACAGATGTCGACAGTAGAAAGCGGCTACTCAAAAAGCACTTGATACCTTGGCTGAGCAAGTCATATCTGTAGGGAAACAACAGTGTCTTGCTTATCGTAATGAACTTAAAGGAATAATTTACCGTTTTAGCCATACTGAGATATGTTCTTACCTGTTGGAGCTATAGGAATATACTGGGAGAGGCCAAATGCTAACAACATCTTTGGTCTTATTGCATGACTGAGTGCACGCACAATGACAGGTACGCACCAACTCGTCTAAGATCAGGTAAGAACATATTTCAGTATGGAAAAACGGTGAACTATTTCTTTAACTTTAAAGAAGTACAGCACAACCTTTGAGTTAGAACCTTGACCTAACTCTATTGCAACAGGATTTGTGTAACATGTCACCCATAAACTGACCAACAAGCATAAAATTCTATAACTATTGCGACACATTTTGGATTGTTCCATATGAGCGAAGTTCTCTTTACGGAGGCTTTCTACTTGGGCGGTGTTATCTTTCGGCGTTTGTCGTGTAGCTTTTGCATTGAATGGACGCTAGGAAGTTTATAAGATTACCAAATTTCCCTAACTTTCTTTTCTCAAATTGTTGCATATAGCTCATAGTAGTACAAAGTGTAAAGTAGGGTTTCTGGATTTGTTTCTTGCGATACGGCCAAAAGCCACCGCGGTGCACAAGATTAGAAGTGTTGAGCGCAGAAAAGAGTCATACCCCCGGCCCTCCATTAGCCACCGGAGCTTGTCTGGTGTGTGCAAGGGCGGTCATGGGCATCATTTGAGTTGCACCCCCCCCCACCACCACCAACCCCCACCCCAAAAAAAAAAAAAAAAAGAGACCGGGCAAAAGAGAACGGCCCCCACCAACCCCGACAGTTTAGCCCTTTGCCGTTCATGCAAATTGGCTCCTGACATCTGCAACGGCCTGCCTCCTTTTCTTTTCACACATCTTTATTCCTTTGCTCTCGCCAGAAGCTTTTTTTGTGCCCAGATGAAGTCTTGGAACATCTTAACTGACACCAATCCTCCAGACGGACTCGAAAGTGCGCTAGCATGGGCACGGTCATTTGGATGTTAAGTTTATGCAAGTCAGGGAAATGCAGGAATCAAATTCTGCTCGTGAAATCTTCAAACATAAGCAACAACAACAACAAAACATGTAAAAAGTTGATTAGTTTCAAAAGACTTTTACGAAAATGTCACGTTTATGCATTGAAACGCCTTTTCGATTGCCAACTCTGGCCTTTTATAGAGCAGCAGACCAGATGCTGTATAGCTAACCTGGAGCTAGCTGCACGTACAAACCCCACAACCTGCCCCTCCTTTAGCCCCAGGGAGCGCTCTTAAATGCTAGGAACAACCCGTATTTTGGGTTAAAAGGTAAAGCGTCTTCACCTAACCTAACCCAACTGACTGCGAAACAATCTTTACCCCCCCCCCCCCTCCAGCCCCACAACCTCCAACCTCCTGCACCCTCACCCTTCCCTTGGTATTTCCAGTTCCCCTTACAGGTCAACCCACGGAGTAAGACCCGATAGCTATCTGCAGCATTCCAGGGATGACAATGCAATATCTGGCCCGCTGGTTAGGGTGCAGAGCTTAGCTAAAGCAGGCGAGTGGGGCGCGACCAAAGCCGGCTTGAGATCCCCCCCCCCCCCCCCCCCTTCTCCCTCTTCCTTACCCATTACTTCCCCTTTGCTGCCTTGATTGCTCCAGTGCACCACACCTCATGGACACGTTACATCCATTTCATTTAATAAAACATGGCAAGTGAAAAAGATAGGCCCGCACAAATATTACGCAATGTTCTCCCAGATGTTGTTTGCAGACGATGCAGCCTAAATAATCGCGGCATTCGCAATTTTGGTAATTGCAACTATTCGAAATTGGGATTTTGATATGCGATGATGTAAAGGACAATTTAGCAAATGACAAACTGCTGAAGTGATATTGAATGGAGCGCTATTGTACAGTCATGGTGCAGAGTATTCCAGATAATTGAAGTCAAGACCGCATTTTCCAGGAATGACAATGCAACGTTAGCTTGCAGGGCTTAGCAAACGTGGCCGTCGGGGATGGAGAAAGCCAGGCTTGCGACCTCAACCCCCTCTCCTCCCTGTACCCGTTACTTCCCCCTTGCCGCCTGATTGCTTCACTTCACCACACAGAGGAGGGGAAAAAACAAGTCTTAATTAGGAGCTCTTATTCCACTTCATTTAAAGGGAACGCTTAATGACGTGTTTTGGGGAGGGGGGGGGGAGTGGTAGAAAGTGCACATTAGTTGTCATGCAAAGGAGGAGGCAGCTTTCTCGGAGCGGGCCAGGATGCACACGGACAGCTGTGTTTGGGGAGTTGGCCTCGCAGAACACCGCTCGGTGCATGAAAATAAGAAACATGACGGTGATGATTTGTTTTTTTTTGAAGGTTTGCAAATATGCATGGTGTTCCTTCATCGAGCAGTTTTGAGTAATTGTGCTCGGGTTGTTTTTTCTTCTTCTGCTGCTGATGCACTTATATTTCCTGGATTTGATTGTGACATAGTGAGAATACAAAACAGTCCCTCAATCTCACAATCGATCACTGGATCCGTTCTGAGCAGCTCTGTGCTCAAAACGCGTTTATCACGCCGCTATTGATTTGCTAGCATGTGATTCTTTTCAGTTGTTTCACGGTAGTTGGAATAGATTTACAGAAACATTATGTCAAACACAAAATATGAATGCTGAGGCACTCAAAAGAATGCTTTAAGCCCAGTGCTTACCCTTTAAACTGAGCACTGGGACGAAAGTACATAGACAATTGGAGAATCCAGACCTGGAAATGCTAACCTCTACTTTTAGCAACAAAGAAATGAATTCCAAAATGCTGAAATGACACGCACACCAAAGTTGTCTTGCAAACTGACTTCTCATCCATGACTGGCATTTGTTTACTTTCTCTACCCTCCTAACCCGATCCAGCCGAGGCGGGCAGTGACATTTAGCATTTGGCAGAGGGGTGTGTATGTGGGGGGGGGGGGGGACTTGCTAGCGTAGCGGGTCCGCGTGGCGTAATTGCTCTGACAGGTTTTAGGGCCGTTAATGACTTTGGCCCGAGCACTACCCAATTTGTCAGCATGCTCCGCTAGCTGTTTACCAAGCTGCTGTTTTATGGTCCAGCACGAGCAAGCTAGCAAGGGGCCGGCACTCGTTTAAGCAAAGATCAGGAAATAATCAGTGTAAAAAAAAAAAAAAAAAACGAGCTCACGGACCGGCGTTGGAAGCACTTAAAAATGGCCTGGTCCGACTGTGTAACGGGAAATAAGCGCTAAAACATATGGCGAGGAAGGGGAGAGCGCGGTGAATTGGTTGCTGAAAGATGCTAGCAAGTGTGCGCTATCGCTAAATATGTTAGAGTCATTAGCACTTGTCTGGCTGTGAGGGTTAAAAGGTGAAACATGCACTGGAATATGCACGGAGGTAAGAATGAAAACACACTTAAAAGAAAACAGCTAGCTTGCTATTTATAACCATACAAAATTTAGTAGGCTATTCTGACTATTGGTTACTAATAGTTACTAATGAAAGTAGGCTAATGTATCTATTGATGGGATTCTATCACATGACACAAGTTTTTAATTGTTTTTTTCATTTTAGTTAAGCTTAAGTTAAGCTCTCCTAAAAGTCCAAAGTCCAAGTATTCAAGTATTGTAGCAATAGTTTCGTCAACTAAAATATCATAATCCTAGTCAGATTATTATTTTTTGCTAATTAGGTGAAAGAAGAGGCTAACAACATAGTCATAGTTTGAAGGAGCCTCATGTTGACTACATTTACATGATTTTTTTAGTTGACTAAAACCCTTATAAAAAGTTTAAAAAACTAAAAAGTTTACTCAAATTTACTTAAAATAATATGGCAACTGGTTTTACAATAATTTTCAGTTTACTCAACATACATATGCCGTCTATGTACAAACATTGCATGATATGTAATGTTTGCTTCTAAGATTGAGTCGAAACAAACACATAATCTGATATATCTGATATATAATGTGTAGAAACAGAACCCTACAAGTCAACTTGAATGCTGCATTGCCAGTTGCCGGATCTTTTGTCAACTTTTGTTTTTTACAGTGTACATTTTAACACATTTCTACTATTTCTTTCACATTTCATACTGAGAACAAACTACTCGACCACAAAACTGAAAAGTACCCCAAATACTTTTCCAAATCACATGACGCACAAGCAAACATCAACAGACAGGAATATTAAGAAAAAATATAAATAATATGTAGTTTTTCGGGGCTCAAAAGTCTCTGTCGAGCCATCTCCTTTGGCCTGAACCTTGCTCTGTGTAGTTCATTCTCATTCCACCATACAACCTCCCACTACCCCACCTCTCGCCTCCCTGGCCCGGCCATTGAGAAAGCCCCCAGAACTGAAAAGGCCCTCCCCGCCTTTCTCTCCACAACTTTTCAGGCCAACATAAGCGGCGTTTAGCACATTCACTCGTCCAAATAGCGGCGAATCACACAAGCGGTGGGGGGCACTGCTTTTGTCCACCCCCCCCTTTGCCGGTTCACTCCTTTTATTTACTCTGGATTTATGGAGGGGTCCCGGGACCACATGCTCGGACTGCATACACAATCGCACACGTATAGAAACAGGCAGGAGCACCACAGGCAGAGGGAGAATGAAGGGAGAGGGGATTACAGAAAGGCTAAAGGGAGACGCATGCTAGCAATATGGTTGGAGGTTTTGGTAGCGGTCGGAGAACCCGATTGCCTCAGTATAAGACGCTGGTTCTCAACCATTTCAGCTTGTAATCAAAATCAACTCATTTTGAGTCACTTTAAATGATTCCGCAACCTACTTCTAGCTGGACAGTTTGAGATCCACTTGACCAACACAAACCACAGTAATTGTTCATTTAAGTTCAATTCACTAGCCATATGCAGTGTAACAATTGGATTGTGAAAGGGTCCGAGAAGCTCATAGTGAACTGTCATTTAAAAAAACCACTGCATAAAGTAATCGAGAAATACTTTAAAACATCTTGAAACGAATAGGCCTTTGTTTTGAGTAGGTCTGTTAAACCTACTTGAAGATTTCTTATTACTTGGAGAGTCATAATTCAAGCATTTTTTTGTTTGCAGTGTAGTAGTAAATATTTATGGTGACGATACGTTTTTCCAAACCATGCAACTTGTTAGTATTGGTTACACTAACAGAGTTAAGAGTACTAAAAGTAGAAATAGCAAGTCGAATTATCTTGAAGGATTTCACATTTTGTTTTTTCTTTGGGTGAACATGGGTAATGGGGAAACATTCATAAGTAGTTACTGTAGTAGTTACACACTTTACTGCTTCACTGGCCTATAACAAACGCCTGGCCTTCCCTCCAAAATTCACCAAAGCTAAAGATAGAACATGCAAAAAATAATATGTGCTCAGAGCAATGAGGACTTTTTGGCCTTTCCTTTGGCTTTTCTTGACAGTAGCACCGGATGAAAGTAAATGAAAGAGTGGGGGGAGACATTCAGCAAATTGACGGAGCTGGGACTTGAACCCACGACCCATGTCATATGTGTAGCAAGTAAATATTACCCAAACTACACAGAAAAAACAGAGGTTGACATATTCATAGTTGTAAGTTGATCAAAAGTGACAATTTTCACTGTTAAAAAGATTTTGTACATATGACTTAAAAATTTGAGTAACTTATATATAATTTAATTTCAGTCCATTTATTAAGGTCCAATGAGCAATATTAACTAGTTCAAACTATCCAAGTCAGTTAAACGGATCAAATGTATTTCTTATGTTACTGCATATACAGGTCCGGCAAACTGAAATTAGAATTCTCAATCTTGTTCATGAAGGGTAAACAAGCAGCGTCTGACATTTAGAGCGCGTCGAGGTGTGCAACACCAATCCCATGTATTATGCATGTGTTATTGAAAACATATGTTGAATCTTTTATGCATGAGGCCAAAGAAACGCATTAGCTGGCCGGCTCGTACACGGAGACTCACCTTTAAGGGACGGCTAAGTGTTTTGGAGGAATAGTTAGGAAGTTAGCTGGAATAGCCATTTTGCAAGGATATCAGCTTTTAGCGCAGATCGGAAACCTTCTGTGTTTTTTTGACAGTGCGGTTTATTTTCCGGGACACTTTTCAGTTTCGCTTTTAGCGGCACGATGTCCGAGGAAACCAAACATGCACAACAGGCCTTAAGCTAGCGAACTCCAAGGCATGTTACCAAGTTTCCCCTACCTGTCACTTTACTCTCTGTAAAAATGAATCTATATATATATATTAGAAGTATCAGAATCGTTGTTAGTGTGTAAACCCTGAATTTGCCGACGCCGCTTGCCTTCGCCGTGGTGTTTACCGTCCCTTTCCCCCCCACAACAGTTAATGAGCGCAGCCCTGACTCCAATTTACTCACGGGGAGAACCTCCTGAATGCATTTTTAATAAGCACCCACTGGTGATGGCCGTGTGCCGCCGCTAATGTTGCTATAGCAGCTTTCCCGCTTTGTTTGTTTGCGATATTTACTCCACTTTCTGCACTTTAGGCCCCTCCGAAACTCATTGCGTCTGGTTATTGTCTCCGACCATTTACCAACTTTCAAGCATTCAAGGTAATCCTGCTTGAATCGAGAACAAGGATTAGTGGAAGTTTCTTGCCCCGAGTCGAAAACATCCCTCTTCTGCCTTTAAGCAAAGACATGCCGGAAAAGGTGAAATAATCCAGGTGAAACGTCCAACTAAATCTTTACTAGAAAAGCTACTTAGATTTAGATATAGTTTGTGATATATTGTCCCCTCTGAATCATAAGGTTCAATGAGTTCCAAGTTTTGATCTCTCATAGAACACAATGGAATGTTTTTGCTCATTCAAAGTCGACCAAACTTTGACCGAGTGTACAGAATCACAGGTCCAGGAACAAGTATAACAACAAGTAAATGTCAGATAAAGCCAAATCAATCTAAGGGTGCGACATATGGACAAGAAAGATAAAGTCCAGGTTAGATTTCACGAGCCGACGCTCCGCCGGACTAACCATGTAGCTTCGCCAAGGCCGGGTCGGCGACCGAAACGCCAAAACAAAGTGTCTAGTTTAAAACAGACGAGACATAAATAAATAAAAGTTGCCCCAGAAGTTTCATTCCGAGCACTTTAAGTCACATATATTGATAGAAGAGGAGAGAGAGCGTGGGTGCAGAGTCTTTTTTTTTTTTTTTTTGCTGCTTCCTTCAGCCCCTTTCTTTCTTTCTTTCTTTTTTCATCTCCAAGGGCGCTGCTTTTCCGAAACTGCCCCAGGCTACACTCCACCACCTCGGCTACCCCCCCCCGCCCCCAAGGCTCCTAATAGCACCCACCCCAACTCTCTCTCTCGCTTCCCCCCCCTACTTCAGTCCGTGTCACATGGCCAGAAGAAGATGGGACTGCCTTGCCCTGTATACTTCCCTCTCTCCGTCTCTCTCTCTCCCGTCTCTCTCCGTACATGCAGGTTAGCATGGCATTAGCCGCCGAGTTGCCAGGGAACAGTCAGAAGCCATTAGCGTTTGGGACAATTTGCCCTGGAGCGTTCCTTCTCTTGCCCGGCGCGCAAGAAAAGAGGGGAAAGTAGTAGTGGGGGTGGATGCGAAAGAAACCAGTCCTGCTTTTAGATGTAATGAGGTTGAGCAAGTTCGTGAGCCTTTATTCTATGCGCTATCTATTCTATTCTCTTCTCTTCTTCTTTTGGGTTCTATTTGGATTCTATTTCTTCCACCAACTTTTGAACTTTGTGACGTTATTGATCTGTCAAGTCTAAAATAAGACAGTTCTTGTCTTTATCGCCGTCCTGTTCACGGGTTTCAAGTTGTAGAAAGTTGGCACCCTTTGTTGTGGCAATTAGCAATTTGGAATGAAACCATAGAATAGCACTGAAGCCTACGTACTTAAAGGAACAGGCCACCGTTTTTCCATACTATGATATGTTCTCCGACGAGTTGGTGCATACCTGTCTGGTCTTTGTGCCTGTGGAAGAGCTTGGTCGCTATAGGAAAGCTAACAACATCTCAGGTACGCGTCAACTCTTCTAAGCTCAGGCAAAAACGGTGGCCTGTTCCTTTAAAAGTGAATACACTAAGCTTAGTCTATAAAAAAAAAAAGTACGTATGAAAAACTGGTTTGCGATTTTGCAAACTTGGAAAAGGCCCTCGCTGTCTGGAAGTCAAACTCAGGAGCTTCTTACTGTGAGATCGCTAACCACTACCCGCTAACCAGCACGTCCAGCTGCTCCGTGTGCAGGTCAGTCCCACGCCTCAAAATAACTCCTCCGATCAGCGCGAGCGTCTCATCATCTCTCGTCTCATGATCGATCAGAAACACAAACGCTCCGTCTAAACTCGCCTTTTACACAAGATAACAACAAATAATCCGGTCTGCGGTAAAAACGAAACAGAAACCTGCAGTGACATTGATGTCAAAGCTCCGCTAACAGCAACGAAACACTTCCTGTTGTCCCGACAAAATAAAAGGCGTCAATGTTCCAGCTGCTGGGAGAGGGTTTGAAATGATAATTAATAAATGAACCTAATATTTTAGATGCAAATGGACACAAATCTCGTTTTTCTTCGTTTTCCTGGTCGTCCGCTTTGCTCAAATAGAAATAAAGGCCTGTCTCTAATTGTGGCCTGGTTCCAATAAAGGCCTGGTCATAGATGCCTTTGAGAAAATAAAGCCCGGGCCTATATTAGAGCATTTACGGTATTGATTAATTATTTCTTATTTTTGGAATAGAGTGAGTTATTATTATTAGGGAGCCCCAGAGGGATCTTCGGGTCAACAAAGCGGGCCTCCGGTCTCCAGACTTTTGGGAATAGCGTGTGACATTGCAAAAAGTCGTCAAGAGAACAGAACCAGGTCACGGTCGTGGTTCCTTGGTGGATTGGAGCACATTCGCAGCGACCATTTCCGAGATTTTGTTGATTGGAGCGAAGTCGCCCATGAGTCCGACAAAGGCGTCACACCAGCGTCGCTCCGACCGGGGGGGATAGTTCGAACTGATTAGCATAAACTTGAGCACGGGAGTTTTTCCTCCTAGCGCTCGCTGCAACATTAGCTGCCCCGCTAGCATCCGCGTCGTTCACAATATGGCATGTCCACAGCGCACAAAGCCCAAAATATCACCGCGCTCAAATGCCATCTTTGAAAACGTCCGCTCTCTTGCCTGTTCATGTGAGAGCAGTCCGGAGCTGATAGCCCCGGGAGTCGGATTTCACCCCTACGCGGACACGGGGGCCAGGAGGCACGAGAGCATGCTGGGTAACCAAGTGACAGGTCAGTCTGTAAATACGCCGGTCGGGTCGCGTTGGCCCTGACCGGGGGAGGGAGGGAGTGTAGGTATAGGGGTATCGCGTTGCAGTGAAAATGGAAACGTCAATAAAATTAATCGGGCTTCCTTTTTGGCCACCGCGCTGCTGCTGCTGCTACTGCTGCTGCTGCTGTGGCCCGGGCAGAGTGCTCGCAGCGGGAGAGCCGTTTGGAGGGAGAATCAACAGAAGCAAACTGCCAAACAAGCACACTGGGTCAGTGTTATTCAAGCGAAGCGAGCAAGGCCGGAGACATGAGGAGGGGGCGGCTATTTGAGCGTCATTCTAGTATTTAGCATTATAGGATTTCGGCACAGAGTTAAAAAAGCATCCTTCCATAAAAAAATGTTCAGTTTACTCCAAGTCTCCTTTGACACAAGTTGGACACAAATGCTTTGGGGACAAGGCATCCTACTGTATCTTTAAATTGATTGAACTTTAAAGGAACAGGCCACCGTTTTTCCATACTGAGATATGTTCTTACCTGAGCTTAGACGAGTTGATACATACCTGTCTGGTCTTTGTGCGTGCCCGTGGAGGGGCATTGTAGCTTCAAACTTCACCCCCGTTTGGAGCTATAGGAATGCATTGAGGGAGGCCAAATGCTACCAACATCTTTGGTCTTTTTGCGTGACCGAGGGGGCACAGTTTTTCCATACTGAGATATGTTCTTACCTGAGCTTAGACGAGTTGATCCGTTCCTGTCTGGTCTTTGTCCACGTGGAAGAGCTTGGTCGCTTCTAACTTCACCCCCGTTTGGAGCTATAGGAATGCATTGAGGGAGGCCAAATGCTACCAACATCTTTGGTCTTTTTGCGTGACCGAGGGGGCACAGTTTTTCCATACTGAGATATGTTCTTACCTGAGCTTAGACGAGTTGATCCGTACCTGTCTGGTCTTTGTCCACGTGGAAGAGCTTGGTCGCTTCTAACTTCACCCCCGTTTGGAGCTATAGGAATGCATTGAGAGAGGCCAAATGCTAACAACATCTTTGGTCTTTTTGCGCGACTGAGGGCGCACAGTTTTTCCATGCTGAGATATGTTCTTACCTGAGCTTAGACGAGTTGATCCGTACCTGTCTGGTCTTTGTGCGTGCCCGTGGAGGGGCATGGTAGCTTCTAACTTCACCCCCGTTTGGAGCTATAGGAATGCATTGAGAGAGGTCAAATGCTAACAGCATCTTTGGTCTTTTTGCGTGACTGAGGACACGCACAAAGACCAGACAGGTACGCATCAACTCGTCTAAGATCAGGTAACAACATTTCTCAGTATGGAAAAACGGTGAACTATTCCTTTAAAAATGAGCTTTGTTGATGTTTAGAAGTCTTTTTTCCAGTCTATTGTTTTTATTTATAATCTAATTCAAAGGGAGGTTTCCATGGCAGTACCATTTTTTTTTTTTTACAATGTTGATTTCAGATAACCAAAAGCAAAAACAAAGCATATTTTTTTCGTGCCCCAGTCCACGGCAGACTGGACTTCCGTCTGGCTCGGGTTTCTCCAGGAAGCCCCTCGCAGTCGGAGCAGGCCCAGGGCTAGACCTAGAGTTTATTGTTTTAGTCTTTCCCCCGACAAGGATTCATACTTAGCGGCGGATTTACGGCATTTGCCACTAATGAATCCCCATTCTAAAGTTTCAGCTCCCCGTAGCGCGGCGTACGTCGCTGTGCCCACACGTCCTTCACGGGGACGGGGGCTTCTTTTAGCTACACGCGGCGAGTTGCAAAGTCGGCACTTCCCTCTGTGTTTTTTTTTTTTTTTCGCCTCCGCCGCACTGTGGCCCTGCGCTAATGATGCGGAAGGAAAACACAGGCGCAGACAGCAGCCCGGAGTCGAGAGCCAAATGAGAGCCCGTGGAAAAAAAACAAGAGGGACGCCAAAGAGGAGAGAGTAGAAGAAAGTAATTGGCTCGGAATATTTATCTTTGTAGTAGTTTTAGGAGGAGTCCCAGGTACCATTCCCCATGTGGAACCTTTCTGGACTTACCCTATCTGTATGTATTTCTTATGACACTTATGTGCAACCTGCCACATTAGCCTGACCGATGAACTGGTGACAAATTTACAATATAGAACTTTTTTTTTTGGTACTTGCTTTCGATACTATCATTTTTTTGACAGCAGTAAAACCTAAACTCTTTTTCCGATACCATACTGGTATCTTTTAACGGTGCCCAGTCCTTAATTTTAAGGGAGACAAAACCATACATATTTTTTTTTTTTTCATTTTTCGGGTTTTGGGCCAAATTGGTCTCTGAACATATAAGCTTTTATCTGGAAATAAAAAATATACCTAATCTTCACAATAACATGTTTAAATTTTGCACTGATTCAATGTTCCCCCATAGATTTATATGGGACAACACAATATCAAGGGTCTTTTTCCTCAAAACCCATTTTTCTCTCATTGTGGCGACACTATCTCCACAACAGTAGCTCCTAAAGACTTCCAGCCTCGGACTGAACAATATTTTTTAGAGGGATTTTTTAATATCTAATTAAATTTATTGAGTTTTGAATGTCAAAAAAATAAGGCATATTTTTTACAATTTTTTCCATTAAAAAACAGCTTAGTTTAAAACTAAACAAGACATCCAAAATCCCCTCTGAATAAGCCTTGGCAACTCTTTTATCAATAAAATAAAACCATAAATTTGAATGTATAGCTCAATCCGTCATTCTGATTTCGTCACCGAAAAGATGGTAAATTTGGGGCATTTTTAGGCATAAAACACATTGTTTTTATATGAAAACATAAAATGACAGAAGACTTGCAATGTATTTTTTTCTCATATGTATGCCAGTAATCTACAGCAAAAGTTTATTATTAAAAATGTTTCCCTATTCACCTGCAGTGTCTCGCCTTTGGACATTAGCGTGAAGGATCTAACAGTAAATATAACGACACCGATGAGCAAAACAAAATGACAGTGGCATAGAAAATGTCATTGCGGTGAAAGTCTTCAGATCTGAAGCAACAACTGCAGAGTATTAGACGTGCAATAAGGGCTGTACTCGAATCAAGATTTAGAATTCAAGTCCCATTTTGGCAGCAGGGTAAAGCACACAGCATCGTCCTTGTGTTCTTCATTTATTTTGCATCCGATTACGCCATTGTCGGGCCTCCTTCCCTTCCTCCGCTTAAAAGAAGAAGAAGGGGGGAAAAAAAAAGAAAACGTTATTAGCACCGATATATTTATGCAAGAATAATCCCAGCGTAGGTGATTGACGCCTCCCCAAAAACCTCCGGACAAGCGGCTCTCGATCCGGCGAGCGTCCGGGGTCCTTGCGTGGCGTACGACTTTTTCAGATACATAATTTAGATGCCCTCAAGGAAGGCTTTCAAGGCATTCGTGGCCCCGGGCGAAGGGGAGGCGGGGGGGTGTGAGTAAAAAAAAAAATAACGACGACTGCTAAAAGTGAATCATTTTCTTTGCTAATGCTAAATTAATGCTAAGGGTGGAAACTTTGAATTTGAAGGAGAAATGTTGCAAGCGTGTTTATGTTTTATTTTCTGGCTCAGAGTGAAAAGTGATGTTGCTGCTGCTCCTCCTCCCGCTGCTAGCTCGTCATGCTAATCCAGCGGAATGGGGAAGGGGCGTCGGGTAGTTGTTCGCACAGGGGAGTTGAGTAGAGAGAGAGCGAAAGAGAGAATGGGGAGGGGGGGAGAGGAAAGACAAGTCCATTATGTGCATCCAAGTGAAGCAATGAAGCTAGCACTACTCCGCCGGACGCCCTTGAAAAAGAACTCTGGAGTGCGGGTGTTTTTTTTTTTTTTTTTTTAAGTGGATTTTAAAACAACAAAACTTGGAGGAAATATTTACAATTTTGCAATGTGTGTAGTGTGCGGTTCGATGAGAGACAAGCTACAGGCTAGCCATGATTTGTTGATGTGCCAGCTAAACTTTCGCCATAACTTTGACGTTCACGTTGACGAGATTTTAAAGACAGTCAAATACCGGGGTGTTCACAGAAAAGCGTTCATTGAGTCATTAGCTAACAACGTTTATCTGTGACTTTATCATGTTGGTTGTTGTTTTGGCTAATGTGTTGGCTAGTTATCCTTAAATTGGCTAATTTCTACGTCAATGTAAAGTTATAAAATCTAGACTCTGTTATAACTCGTTTTTTTTGTCCAAGTTAGCATGTACGTTTGAAATGTAGCACATTTAGCATCGTGAAAGCGCTATGTTTCAAACTAGCTAATAACAGAAGATATAGGGGAGCTCATCATGGATATATCTGTCCGAGCTTCTGTCCGCCGACCGCCTGTGCAGAGGGGACGGTTTTGGCCCAGGTCCGGGCCCAGGTGCGGGCCCAGGCACTGGGGCGACGGTGCTTTTGCCGCGGCAGGGCCCAAACTGCGGAACTCGCTTCAAGTCGAGCTGCGAGTCTGACCTGTCACTGTTTAAGTCCAGACTAAAGACTCACTTATTCAGACAGGCCTTCCATAATGCTAAATGCTGTATTTTGACCTGTTTTATTGCCAGCGTTTTTACGTTTTTTGTTGACGTTTTTCTATTTTTTCATATTTTTGGAAAGCATTTTAGTCTGCCAAGGTGTACAGAAATAAACCTAAACTGATTGACTGATTGTAGAGTAGCATACAGTACACTAAAAAGTTTAAAATACAGTCACTGAGAGGGAAAATGAATAAAAAAGTGGAAGAAAGAGTAAAAATGCCATTGTTTAGTGATACGTCATGTAGCTTACTTGCCAAATGGTAGCCATTGTAGTTTAAATTTCCTAACAAACAAAATTCTAAACGTCGTACGAGTTAACACATCAGCCTATTAACGTATCTTAATTCAAGAACTTGTTAAGTGCAACATAGGCTATGTAAATCTTTCACTTCACTGTGTTAGAAGTGGAATCATCTGTTGCTGAGGCTAACCATTAGCATAGGAAATCGCACACATACAGTATTATCTACTTGCCTCTAACTTTTTATTGACTACCAAACAGTTGTAGGTCTGTTGCGGTACATTTTTACACCCCATCGGAAAAAAAGACTACTTGGCAATTGTTTTAACAGTTTAATTTCTCAAAAGTATGTCTATACCAGCGTCAATACTCGCAATTATTTAGCAAAAACCTCTCTCGCATTCAAGCACAGTTCTCCAAATCCCCAACTGCTGCTGGCTGCACTCCTCTCTGTGGCTCTCCTCAAAAGATCGCCCCCAAAAAAAAAGAAGAAAAAAAGGGGAGAAAAACCCTCCGCATTATGTCAAGCATGTAAATTTAATTGCATTAATGACACGAGTCCCGGCCTGCACTGTACTTGAAGGCTCCTTGTCCGCTTTGTCATCTTTGTTCCAATTTTCCCTCTCCTCTCACCGACTGTGCGAGCGCAAAAGAGAACCCCAGTGTTACAGCGTCCAAGCATAACATTAGAGTCATTAACCCTCATTCCCCTCTTCCGTGCTCTGGGGTATAGAACAAGCAGACTGTAGGGCCTCAGCAGAAAAACCCCCGCGCTCTCTGCAAAGGCATCCATCTAAGGCCATCTAAATCCCCCGGCTTTCGCATCGAGACTTCACAACGCCGGCTTCTCCGGCAAGCAGCCTCCGACGAGAGCCTCATCGCCGGGCTGTACGGCGCTCGCATACAGACGGAATGGTTTTGCGAACATACTCATTAAAAGGCCCTTGAACCCACATTTTTACCCATTTACAAAACAATCTTTCTTTGTGATGTCCACTTTGCCCCATTGCAGTTGGCCCGTGTTGTGTTGTGCCGTATTTGGGTAGGGTGTCGTGAACTATGAAACTCATATCTGCTGTTTTGGCACGAGCCTGGTTCTTAGAGTTACTTTGTTGTGTCATGCGAGTCCTATTTAGTTTAGGGAATGACTTTGGACAGGGGTAGCTAATGCAGGAAATGTAGTGCCATGTGCTGTGAAGTCATTTGATGCTGGATGCTGATGTGTCTTTTGAAACCAAAAAGTAACTTCCACCTCGGATTTGTTTGTTTTTTAAGCTCATCCGTTGGGATAGTGCATTTTGCAGTTCTGTTAAGTTTGATTTTTAGGTCACTTTTACCACATAAAGCGCGTACAGAGAATCAAAATGGCGTTAATCCCAAACCCTTGGCGCAAAAAAGAGAGTAACAAGAGCAAAACATTAGCTAACATTACAAACAGAGCAGTATCCAAAATATCAACTTATTATAGAAGTCCCACAAGCCGGGGGCCTCGGCCTAAAGCCCCCACTCCCCGCAAAGCCCACCATAAGACCATCCAAATCCCTCCGCCTTCATATCTAGCCTTCCTTTAGCCACGCAGCCTCTTAGCCTCACCTCCGGGCTAACACATTCCATCATCCGTGGTATTTGTCCATTTATCCATCTATCATAAGCCTTGCGTTTCTGCCTGGATCACTCTACTTTTCCTACCTTTGCACTATGAAAAAAAAAAAAGCCGGTTGCGGAAGCCGGGGGGTGTTGTATATAACGCTGGTTTTGCTTTCCGTCCAGGAGATGGCTTAGACAACAGCGTGGCGTCGCCCGGCACAGGAGACGACGACGACCCGGACAAGGAAAAGAAGAGGCAGAAAAAGCGCGGCATTTTCCCCAAAGTGGCAACTAACATCATGCGGGCGTGGTTATTCCAGCATCTCACGGTAAGGGCTGCTGTTTGGCTTCCGCCGTGCGCTGCCGTGGCGATGTGTGGAGTTTGAACGGGCCCCCGAGCTCAAGTGTCTATGGAAGATTGTTAGTATGAGCTGCATGCCATAAGAAGTTTCTGGAAATGCGATGGATTGGGATGTTCTGGTGGTAGTTTAGGCTCAGTGATTCTCATCTTTAATATCTAATACCAAGCCTGACTTATTGAGGATTGAACCCCCCAAAATAAGGAAAGTCTTCTTTGAAATTCTGAAATGAAATGTCTTTTTTCATTTGAAAACTCGTTGTCTTGAGAATACATGTATTTAACTTCATGTTGTTGATAAAGATGTTTTTCAGTACATAATAAGCTAAAATGACAACTTTTTGTTTAAACAACTTAGTTTTGAACTAATCTATAAGAAGCTTGGGCCCATTGGAACACTTTCGGAACTTTTTGGACCCACAAGGTTGCGAGTTTCAGATTTTGTCGAGTCTTTTAGCCTTATGCATAATCAACCACTTACTTCATTTATAGCAAATTGCATAGAAAACAATGTCTCAATTGAAAAGCGTCTAAACAATTGACATTGATACAGTTGCGCAGCTGAACGAGTTGAAAGATTCTTGTTTTCGTGGCTTGATTGCGGTCCATTGGGAGCAGCACTTGGCCCCAACAATATGAGACTGTTGTTGTAGGCCAACGTATGTGGTAAATACTTTTGCCCTTCGGGGGATTCGGAAAGCCAAAAATTGTCAGCGTTGGGTCGGTTTAGAAAACCACTCGCACACACCTGTCACAGAGTTGTCAGGAGATATGGGACTCACCTGTCAGACACCTGTCAGACGGACACCGTGGCCTGGTCAAGCTAATCACAGCCGACTTGTTTGCTCCGGTCAGCACTGTGAGTAAGACGCCGCGGCGCAAACAAGATCCGACATCCGCTACAGTGCGAGATGATCATTTAGTGCGGGCCCGGGTGCCACTGAATGAATGGGGTCAGTGCGGGAATAATTGGGAGATGCGATTTGGAGTTTGTTTTGGGGGTTATCCTGCACAAAGGATCGATCTAAGACTATTTTTAGTCATTTAAGCTAGACAGTACAGCCTGTTTCACCCTTTATTGCACCGGTTTGCTCTTGTTTACACCCCACGCCTTTGCGAAACCTTTCATTTGCAGCCTCTCACTCGGACCGGGGCAGATTATGACTGTGTTTTGGTGCCCTGTGTGGGAGAATGAAAGGGAAAGCGTGTGGCCCCCGCCCCGGCTAATGTTGGGACATGATCGCAACATCGTGCTGTATTGATTTTGTGCTGCGGAGGTCAGGTTTCAGGAGGACACATAAGCTGCTGCTTGTCCCAGAGACGCGGGTGACAATGTACAGAGGGGGGGGGGGGGAGGGAAGATTGAAATAGCCGGTCGGTACATGCAGAGATGAGTCGGGAATAGGGGGTGAATGATGGGCAAATGATTGTGTTTGAGACTTGTATTGGATCAAAATATGAGATTGAAATGTGTACGACTGAACTAATTACTTGATACCAAAAGCATTTCAGAACATGTTTGTAGAGGTTAAAACAAAAGGGTCAGCAGATTTTTTTTATTTTAATACTAAAAGACAGTATGCAATGTGACCGTTTAAATTGCAAGGATATATAGACTTAAGAGATCTAACTTTGAAGACATCTAGCTTTGACTATTAATAGATAGGGCTAAGTGAGGAAGGGCATCTTACTTCAAAACATTATCCCAAATGTATTCATTAATGAGTCATCGTCATCATACTAGCTTGACTAGTCAGCACTTTTCTTGCGTATTTTTCTTAAAGGGATATTTCAGGATTTTTGACAAAGGGCCTCATTTCCTAGTTATCCAGTGTTGCTAATTTCTGGAGATATTTCTTTTTTTTGTAATTCATGCAGTTCTTATGTTGGAAGAATTATGTGGCGCTAGGCTAATGCAAGGCTAGCGCATTTTCTATGGTATCAGCTCGTCTGCATTAAAAACAGTCTGACCCGCTCCACAGAGCACCTGAGGCAAATCACTTATAACGCCAGACTAACCATATAAATGTCTGTGTCGATAATTTTAACCATTTTGCATTTAAAATAACTTATATTTGAGCAGCATCAGCTTTGTGGTTGTATAAGCTACGCAGCGGCGGAGTGATCTGCTAGAAAATAGTCCCTCAAAATGCGATCATTCATGTGACGCAAGGTCAGTTATATTCCAAAAATTACTCTGTCGACACAGACGTTTATATGGTTAGTCTGGTGTTATAAGTGATTTGCCTCAGGTGCTCTGTGCAGCGGGTCACACTGTTTTTAATGCAGGCTAGCTGATACCGTAGAAATCCGCTAGCCTTGCACTAGCCTCGCGCCACGTAACTCTTCAAACATAACAACTGCATGAATTACAACAACAAAAAATCTCCAGAAATCAGCAACACTCTGGATAACTAGGAAATGAGGCCCTATGTCAAAAATCCTGAAGCATCCCTTTGGAGGCAACCCGGTAGACCTTCTGCCTTTCTGCTGTTTGTCCATAATTCCAAAACATGTGCAATAGTTTGTTTTGGGCGTCAGGCTTCCGACTTAGCTCTGAAGAAGATATGCCAAGCAACTGCCCACTGCTCCCCAACTGATTGAAGACTGGGTCAAATGCGAATGACAAACCTTTCCTTCTGGGGGCAATCAAGTCCACTTCAATCTTTCATGTAAACATAGTAAAAAGCCATATGCCTCATTGATTAACATCTGTCCCTTACATTCAACTGCCCCCCTTCCCTCCCTTCTCCCCGCGCAATGCCCACTCCTCGCCCCCCCCCAAAAAGCAGCAGATTACCCAAACCAAAAAGCGTGCATAATGAGTGACCGGCAAACAGGGCCTAATTGAACAAGCTCTAAATCCATTACATATTGGTCAGGGGGGATAATCGCGAGTACTTTAATCACTTTTATCTATTGAGGGGCAGTCAGGCTTCAACAGAAAAGCCCCCGCGCCTCTCTCTCAACAGCCTTGAGCCCGACCAAACCAACAACAGCGCAGCCCGGCCCGACCGCGGCTCCGCACGGTTATTACCGCTCTCGTCTCGTCATTATCCAAACGGCTCCGCAGCTGTTCAACGAAACAAACACCGGTCAGTTTTCTCGCCAAATCCAAGCAGGCTTTTGGTTGCGATCTGGAAATGAAAACGGTGAAAGTGGGGTTGAGGAAAAGGTAGAGTTAATTGGGTTGTGGAAAGCTGGCGATGGGCTTTTTCTTCAAGTCGTCTCACGTCGTTGTACTTCGGAACTTGTTCACCGAAGCTCCTCTTCCTCTTTGTAAAAACCCACGGAAGACCGAGATGACGCTGATTTTTGCTAGCTCTTCGAAGCTAAAGCCAATTCTTGCAATGGGGTAGAGATTCTCAAACCCCTTTTCTATCCCATTCAGAAGGAGAGTGTGTTCTTTTTTTCGAATCAAGGTCTTTAGAGAAAAGACCACGCCGTTACATACGGAGCTTTGTCGCGCAATTTTCTTTAGAATTGTTTTAAGATCCGACTGAAAGGGTTGCGGGCAGAATGGGTACGAAAAGCGCCTGGCATTTTATAGAATCAAGGTCTTTCAATCTCTTCTTTCTCGCGTTTCAAGCCCGTAGATGTCCTCTCCCGATCTTTCTTTGCGCCCTTTTGTGCAAAAAATAATCCGTCCCTCCTAACCTACCTTCATTTCTCCTAATTGAACTATCCCCATGCTGTTCCCCCCCACCCATAAACTCTCCCCCGCACCCATTAACTATTCTTTTTTTTTTTCCTTTCTTTTTTTTTCGCTTTCAATTTGTTAAGCAAATGTAACGCGCTATTGCCGGATGCGTTTGTGCGAGAAAAGGTTGAATTCTCGAAAGACTTTGCGAACTTTGAAAGGCCAATGGCGGCATTCATGGGGTAAAAGGAGAGAGTTGAGGGGAGGGGTCCGCCGTGAGCCGCTGGGGGTCTCCCTACATATGTTCTCAACCACCGGCTTTTGTCCCGACGCCTGAAAGGCTCCAAAAGGGACACGGCCCCCCCCGTTCGCGCACAAAAAACAACACAGGCCGATAGAAACAAATGTTGGCTTTTGGGTTCAGTGTAACAAAATTGCCCTCTCTCACCCCTCCCGCTCTCCCCCTCTCTCTCTCTCTCTCTGCGCTGACCTCACACACTCTTGGGAGAAATCACGAGATGGACGGTTTCACATAGGCTGTGTAGGAGCCACCGTAGGATGACGTAAACTTTGTGGCCTGTTGCAATGAAGCGGCAAACCATAGCATCGGACCGGCTGGAAGTAAGAGCAAAACACATGACGTTTGTTCAGAGGGTGTAGCTGGATCTTGCGACTCTTTTTCCCATGCATTCGCGAGTTAATTGGGCTTGTGTGTCTGCAAAAAAGGTTTTGAAACTGTTGCTTAGTTGGCGGTGCGTCCCTACGTTCCCCGGGTACCCAGGATTGTCCTCCCACCTATGTTTAACAACGGCACTGGGAAATATATCCGCCCCTTAACCTGAACTCAGCCGCTGAACTGTTCCCCCACATCCCAAACCCCAACCCTAATCCTAAGAGTGACCCCTAACCTTAACCCCGACGCTGAATCCGAGGAGAAAACGGCAATGGTACACCGAGTTACATGGCCAGAGAACTTTGGTTTCTCTGGGAACAGAAGTTCAATGGGTCAAATGCGGCCAGGACAGAATTGTATTTGAAGTTTGGATGTTGTAGTAAGTAGTGTTATAAGGATGTTGGTAGAATGAATGTCTTCATTAACTATGACATGGGTATTATCATTACTGCTGTTTCAAATGGGTCAAATGCAGTAGATATTTTTTATGGTGCTTTGGCATGGATTATCAAGTGGCTATTGCGGTTCATGTTGAGTTGGACGCAACATTGTAGAACACACTGTTAAGGTTGTAGATTATTTTGTTTCAACGTCTTCAGAAAAGTTAATATCTTGGGATGCTGCTGGCAACAATAGATACAGACGCCATCTCTGGAATCGCCCATATATGGTCATTTTTGAACACAGTTAAGAGGGAAAACAATTTTGAAAAAATGTAAATCTTCTCTAATTGTTCAAAAACGACTGTGACAAACGCTGAAATATGAATTTAGTTTTCTACTAAATAAAGATGCAAAGACATGGGGAGGAGCAAAGTGGTTCAACGGCCCATAAATACATAGATAACGGAGAATGCTAACTTGATGCTACATGTTAGCATCGGGCTAACGCTAACGGTTAGCTAGCGCTTGCTACAACTGCCGTTTTTTCACTTCCACTGAACAATCTGCTGTGAGAAAATATGCATATGGGCCCGATTTACACTTGACTTTATTTGTGTGTGATAAATAAGTTCATATTCCACCAGAAAATGTCTAAAAAGAGTGGATTCTATTCTATTTTCCCCCTCGGCGAAGCCACGTCCCTTTCTGTGACGAGATGCCGTCTGTATCTATGGGTCAAATTCAGCATAAGTGCTCCGTCCCCCTAAAATGATATGGTTATATCCAACATTTTTTGTCAAAAGTATGCTAAACACACATTGCTGTTCTGAGAGGCCTTGTGTACAGTAAACGTTTTTCGTAGAGTTTGCTCCATTTCATTGTTTACACATTACGCATTTACATTTTGTCATATGAATGGTCAAAACTTTAGATTTAAATATCTCACGCAGATAGAATCTTA
Source organism: Gobius niger (assembly GCF_951799975.1). NCBI lineage: Eukaryota > Metazoa > Chordata > Actinopteri > Gobiiformes > Gobiidae > Gobius > Gobius niger. Next base: position 3,998,177 of record NC_136867.1, read on the forward strand.
TAGGGGATGACACACTTGTTGGTTCGAAAACTACCATAGAATACAAGACAAACTGACAAAACTCCAAAATTGTGTTTAATCACGCATTTTATGAACATCGATGACCTCAAATATTGTTTAATAGCGGTAAATTTCCCATAGCGCTCAACCTTTCCGCCACAAAACGCAGCTTAATTGTCCTTAAAACTTAACTACTACCCTTTTTTACACGTTTTTGTGAACGCGCTCCCAGTTCAAGGACTTCGCCAATGACCAGGGGATATATCACTTCCCTTCAGGCCGCCCATGGGACCAATACACCTGGCTTAGCAGCTTAACAGCACTCCCCTCAAAACAGGCGGGCCAAAAGGGGGGATATCGCCGTAATAACTTGACACCCTTGATGCCTCGGAGCTCCCTGTACACTACTGGCCACTCGCCTTCGACCAACTTTTCCATGGTTGCTATTTTACAGTTCAAAAGCCCCCATGTACAGTACACCAATTTCATTGAAAGCACCAAGTCTGCTTTCCCAACAAGGTGCTGCCCCTTGTGTTTGTGGTGCAAAGAAAAAAGAAGCAAACTCTCAAATTCACAATTAGCCTCTGGGTGCCCCGAGCTACCCATGGCCTTCCTTCCCCCCAGGGCCCCCCTGCTAGCCCGGCCTCACCCCTGTAAAGACAAGGGTCGCCCGCGCAATGAAAACAGGAAGCACTCCGATACAAAGATACCACTGCGGGCCGGGGTCTTGTCTCTGGCCCGGCGTAAACCCAATGAAAATAAATAGAGGCGAAGCTAAGGAGGCGTGGGGGGTGTTAAGGAGCCAGCCAGTAGGAGACTAGGAGGAGAGTGGCCATTGGTTATGGAAAGGAAGCTCTAATGGACAGTCTAAAAGCAGTGATTTGATATATTTTAATATTTGCACACACTCGTCAACAATATTCATACCACTACATCTAATTTACAAACTATTTCCTTTGAAAATCTTTCTCAAATCAAGTTGCTGCTCCCCTCAAAGCGCAATGCTGCTTTTCGACATAACGTTTGCCTTCCTGATAGCATAATCTTGGCCGTGTATTGAGGAGCTTATGGACACGGTCTGGGATTTCCCTCGGCCTAATGTGTCTGGATAATGTCCAGGAGTCACGGGGCGGCGGCGGCGTGGCTGGTGTGTGTGTGTGTGTGTGTGTGTGTGTGGGGGGGTGGTGGTTGACGTGAGGAGTAGTAGACAGACTGACCCTCTCCTGCCAGCTGATCTGCCCCGTATGTGCCAATTACTGACGGGGCATTTGAGGTGGCAGGCTCACGTGGCCCAAGGTCTACAAGCTTGAAGATATCACGGGCCAATAGTAGAATGTTATAGAAGTTATAGTTTGAGCAGAAGCAGCACAGAAGTCAAATATAAGCTGTTTTGGTGCTAGAAAAAGGAAAATTGAAGTAAAACTATAGTTATTGAAGGCATCGATTTCTAATAGCCTACTTGAAATACCTTCTAAAGAGTTTTTATAAGCCTCAGTTATGGTTGACATGTCCAGTTGTCTACGTTAAATCAAAACGGGAGTACCTACATGAGCACACGGGTTCATCAATTAGATAGTGACAGTGTCTAAACCCTCCCACCCGACCCTCTCTTCTCCCACGCACCGAACCTATCCCGACATAGCATTAGTCTCCATGGCGACGGGGGGCGAGGAGGGAGAGTGGTGGTGGTGGTGGTGGTGGGGGGGGGGTGTCATCTCCAGGTCGAGCCCTCCTATGGGACCTGCTCTCATGGGCCGCCCCTTTATAGACGCACATAAAAGAGCCGGCGCGGGTCACTCTCCGAACATCGTAGGTGCACACAAGTTTAATAAACGGAACGCAGAAGCCGGGCAGCTCGACTAAACCCCATGGCAACGGATGTTTGTGCGCCGTCCGCTAAACAAGTTGCCCAAAAGGAGAGGGTAAACAGCAGGGCCAGACTAAACAGTTGCGGCCAGGAGCTTCGCCACTTTTACTTAAGCTGCCCTAGTCCTTCTAATCCCGCTTTGTTACCCGAGCAGAAGCGGCGTTTAACTGGGAGACATCTGCAAATACTTTGAAACACTAGCCTTTGTGCTGCTTTGTGACCGGGATGAGAGAGCTGCGAGCGGTGGATTCCATGTTGCTAGCACATATTTCGTACTGTGTTAAAATCGTGTCATGTTTTAGAGTTCGTTAAATGGAAACTTTCCTAGTTTGCCATCCAAATCCATTCAGATTTTTGTCAAGAGATTCTTGTGTTGTTTTCTTTCCTAGGAGCAAGGGTCAGTTTTGTGTTTCTTGATTAAAATATGGCCCCCAACAGTTACACTGACGGCAGAAAAAGCCATCGCAAAGAGGTGAAACATTCTAAGGCTATCCTGTCTAGTTGACACTTTTGGAAACTTGGATGACTGATAGACTACAGGCCCCATGGAGGGAAGGAGATCCAGAGGAAACCTATGTGTACATGGGAACAACATACAGGGCGAACCGAGGACCGTCTTAGGCAAGAGCACTAACTGCGATGCCACGTTGCCGCTCTAGATTCTTAAATTGTTCCGTTCTTTCCAAACAGACCTTTAAAGGAATAGGCCACCGTTTTTACATACTGAGATATGTTCTTACCTAACCTTAAACAAGTTAATATATCCCCGTCTGGTCTTTGTCCGTGCGCTCTGTCACGCAAACGGAGCACATACGCAGCCTCTCCCACATGTCATATAGCTCCAAAAAAGCTCACGATAGAAGCTACCAAGCTCTTCCACGTGTTCCCTATTTAAATAAAGTTACGTGAAGTCTTTTCATACGAAGTATATTTACACAGAAATGTAACATGTTGATTTTATAAGCAGATAAAAAGGGGTACTATATTGTGAGGCGTAATGATACGAGGAGCACAACGTCCGCACAGTAACTCCTAAAGACTTTCCCCCGCTCACTTCCGTCAATAACCTTTAGGAGTTACTGCGCGGACGTTGTGCTCGTTGTGCTCCTCGTATCGTTTGCATGTTCTCCCCATGTCGGCATAGGTTTCCTCCTTCCTAAAAACATGTACAATAGGCCAGGATGAATGCGAATGTGTTTGAGAGTGCGCATGGGGGACGACGAATGGAAATTAGCCCAAAGCTACAAAAAAAACAAACCAAAGTTTTGTCAAAGGAAATCCAAGGAACAGCCTTTAGCTCATCTCGTTCACAAAATCCCCACCAATCCTTCTCAAAACTAATAATGGCAACCGACGACGTAAATCTGTTTGCCTTTCACTTCCTCAGACTGTCGAGAGAGTTTGATTGTTCGAGGAAAGGCGGCGGCAGGGGCTCGGGTCTCAGGACTTAGGGAGCAAAGAGCGAGGAGGGGTGAGTGGCGAGCTAAGGGCCGAGAGGTACAGGGGACTCCGCGGGGTCACGAAGAAGGGCCTATCCGAAAACTAATCCGTCATGTGCTCGTTCGCCTCGGAGCGCTACCCCAGAAAGTCAGCGCAGAGCAGTCACCCGTAGCAACCCCGTGGTAGACCTGCCTTCAACCCGGGTTTCTCGGGCGTGACTACCCGACAGAAAAGGAGTCGAGGAAGGTGGACAGAGTCATCAAGGAGGCAACAACCGCGGCTTTGTGTGCGTGTTGACCAAACACATTAGCGGCCGCGCAACAAGGGAGACGGGGGGCGGGGGGTTAGTTTGGAAAGTCGCTGATAATGAGAGGTAGTGGCCGGAGTGCAAGTGGTGGTTAGCCATTGTCTGGTTTGTTTATGAAGGTGGAAGCTCAGTGACCCTAGAAACGGAGACACAAGCGGCTGAAATGGAGCATCTGGACACCACGCAGCGGCAGATACACATTTGGCAAATCAAAGCGAGCGGGTGCAACCATTTCCGAAGTCCGTAGCGTTGCAGTTCTCTTTTGATTTTCGGCGTTGCACTATCCATATCGCTAGAAGCTAGTTCTGATTTTCCCAATTTCGCTCATTATTAGCCCTGATTTGGGCTAGAGGGTTAACTAATCGGCAGGCCCTCAACCAAAGAATTTAAGAAAAGAGAGATTTGTTAGCGTCTATATGTGCATTAGAATGGTTCCAATTCTCCCCGTCTTTGTAATGTCTTGAGGGCATTATTGTTAGAAATGTAGTCCAGCGTAAACTCTAGCCCAGTACGTAACACAAAAATAAAACCGTTTAATTCCACTTTTCGGATGATTTCGGGGTTCTGGCCTGATCGTCTTCCTCCTTGCCCTTATTACTTTCATTTTCAAATATAATAAAACGTCATTCATTTTATGGTCTGACAGCACACCTTTACACTTTGCCCCCTAATCCACCAGCCGACTTCAAAGCTAAGCTAACCTCATATGGGATCCCCCTGACATACAGCGCTGCGTATTAACCTTACATACTCAATGGAAGAGTGTGCTCGCATGGGAAAAACCTGGCATCGGAATCAGGCCTCTAAGTCAATCTCAAAACGCTTCTCCATACCTGCATGTTTCCAGTTTGACCTGCAATTTCTCCACCTTCATCGCTGACCCCATTCCACAAACACAGACAGGCAGTATATGCGGTGCACCCTGAATGGTTTAGATGTTGAGAGTTATGGATGGATAAACTTGGGCAACTGACACTGATTCATAGATCGCTAGACTTTGTTCGTAATTCCTCCATCGAAAATGCATTGTGTCCTGCTTAACTTATTGCACCACGTTGCATGCCGGGCCACGCGGGTTTAGCGGCGCTAAAAAGCCTCTACATTGTTTGCCAAGGCGAGAACAAAGATCATCCCACAACATACAATATCCTCCCTCCAGTAATGCAGCAACAAAGCGAGAAAAGAAAAACAAAACAATGGAGCGAATATGATGCAACGCGCAGGTCTTTGAGCGCGCATGGAAGAATGTGCACACCGGGGGCCCCAAAGTGAGTTCCACTGGCCCCTGACTGCACACGCTTCGACCGCGATGGAGGGGAAACAGGCCGGAGTAGAGAGATTTATAAACACGCTTCCTCCGAACAGCGGGGGTAGCCCTAGAGGAGTATATAGTCTACGCTAAATGAACTTCAAGTACAATGGCGTTTGCTTGCTGTTAGCTAAAGCTAGCAAAGGAGATTTGGAAATGCTATGTTTAGTCCAGGGTTGCTTAGTGTTGATATGGATTTTTAAATTGTTAAAGCTGCGCTGGGAACGGGACGTCACCAATCTCGTCTCCATGGAGAAGTTGCTTTGAATATATGAAATCCTTTTCCAAATGCTTTATTTTGAAAATGCTTTGTAGCTGAGGAGCACGTGCAATATTGTTTCAAGTTTTTACAGCAGTTTAGTTGCGAGACCGCACATGTAACATAGAATTTCCCCCAGTGTTGCGTTAAAACAGAAAAAATCTGGCAAAATCTGGCCTTCAAGCATCCTGTATATCCTCTGGCCCCACAGATGATCTTGAGAAATACAGTTGTGTGAGATCAAATACCTGTTAATGTACTCCAAAGACGCTATAATATTGGCAGTGTATATGAAATTGTCATATACCAAGTTGTACATGTATACCAAAACAAAAGCCTACTGGACTCACGTATCCTCTATTGGGACTTACCTCGGTCACAATACCATTTCCCTTTTCCCCGGCAGCACTACCCCGGGCAACTGTAGCCATAACACAATGACTTCATGTGCGCACCATCCAGGGGAGTAAACACACCCCCAGTGCAAAGCCGGCTTATTAAGATAACAGCGGCTGATTCTGGCCTCCGTCGCCTTTTCTACACACGTGGGGTTATCTTACTCGTAATATAATACATAAGACGATTGGGTTTCCATTTTGAAATTCCCACAAGCCGCTCAGGGGCAGTAGCAAAAGTAGTAGTGGTAGCGGTGGTGGTGGTGGTGGTGATGGGACTAGCTTAGCCCCCGCTCCATACCACTGCTCTGCCAAAAAGGAATGTTTACTTGAACTAATAAATAAAAAATGAGCAAACTTGACGGTAAGATTCCTGCCTCAACAGTCCCGCTCACCTTGAAACCCAATCTGGTTCCTTAAGTAAAATTCACATTCACTTTTCCTATAGAAAAATGCAAAAACGGCTATATGGTGATTACAGACGCAGTTGGTTGGGACAATGCATCTTAATGAACACGCCACAATCCTTAATTGTCTATGGGAAAAATGAATGGGAAAAAAACAATGTAATAAAGACAGTTTGGCAGCTTTCTATGCAAGATCTAGCTTATCTCTTAATAATAAATGCATAGATGGATGGTTCAACTACTCATCCTGTCCTGGGACATATCACCCGCAACTGATTCCCCAGATCAGCCATTTTTTTTTTCACCCCCCCCTTCTATTGATATTTCCTCTCGCCCTTTTCCTGCTTTTTGCTCTGCGTCCGGGGGCCCAGCCGTGAGATTCCAGCGCAGTGGGGTCCTTACAACTGGAAAGCCCTGCCTCTTGTTCTCACCTCTCCCCTCAGACCATTGATACGCTGTAGAGAGAGGACTTAGAGAGCGAGCAGTTCACTTCAAAAGGCCGCGGCTGAGCGGGTCAATTTGTTGCCGGCTTTTTTTCCAAGCTACAAGCGCCTACGCCCTCCGCGGACTCTTCCCTGCACCCCCAGCATTTACCACAAACTCCCAGGTTCACTCGCCTGTGAATAGTTTATTAAAGATATATTGGGGGAAAAAAAGAGTTGTCATCCTTAGTTCCGAGTGGACCGTTTATTTCCCAGTAGACGCTTCGGCAAAAGAGGATTCAGTATGCTTGGAAGTTGGCAGTGGGAAGGGCATCTGACATGAAAACGAAACACTTCTAAGGCATTGTGAATGGTGCATTGGGAGGGAATGGAACTGGAAGCCTCTTGGTCGGGGAAAACGCTTACTGAGTGTGCCACATAAGCAACTGAATGAATGTTATTGACCTCGATGATGATGATGACCATTTGAAGTAGTACTAGTAGTAGTAGTAGTAGTAGTAGGCAGCCAAGTTGTAGTAGTAGTAAAATATTCCAAACTTGCATAGTTTTTTGGCAACATGACTTACTATACAGAGTAAGTAGCAGGAGGCCTAATAGTGGTTGTAAAGATTGTATCTGCATAAATATTAAAGGTGCATTATGCAACTTTTCATGTGGAAAAAAAAAGTTGATATTTGTGCGTATTTGACCTCGCAGTTACCCAGCGGCTGTGTGGTCAACATGGCGCCTTTACTTTGCTTTCACAGTGCTCCAGGATCAATTGTTTTGTAGGTTTTCTGGTGAGAGGGTCCGCCAGCGGTGAAAACCTTCCCAACATTTGACCCTAGAGCGTTGTAGAGACCACTGTGATGGAAAGCGCCACGCTGACCGGTCATATAGCCGCTGGGTCACTGCAAGGTCAAATACGCACAAACATCAACTTTTTTTTTTTCCACCTAAAAAGTTGCATAATGCACCTTTAAAAGCATGACTTCCTGTAAAATGGTGTAGTAGTAGTTGTAGGTTAGTGAAAGCAATAGCAAAACACAACATATCTGTCGTATAACACTTTGACTAACTTCATGTACAAATTGTCCTCTACGCGTAACCTTGCCTTTTCAAGTAGCAGTAGCCGAGTAGTAGTAGAACAGTAGTAGTAATAGTAATGATGGAAGAAGTGGCAATAATAGTCGTGATGGTAACACTGCTAGTAGTGGCAGCAGCGTGAGCAATAGCATTTCATCCCGACCCACATGGCCCTAAGAGTGTGTGAGGCGGCCCAGATGAGCCTGCCCGATAGCCCGCTCCAAAGCGCTGATAAAGCAAAGCCGGATGGACGGAAAGGGGGAAAAGACAAGGAAAGAAAAGAGTCTGAATGAAATGAATACATCAATCTAAATCTAGGTAAAGCAGGCCACGCTTCCAGATGTGATCTCGGGGAATATTGATCGCAGGCAAAGCTTGATCCTTTTGCATATCCCGGCGGCAAGCCACGAACGCAAGGGTGTATCCAGAGCTCTGGGATTAAGGAAAGAGGGTGGCAATGGTAGCGTACATGTGCAAAATAAAAGAGAGAAAAGTTGATTAGCAGCATTAATCTCCATATTTATTGTTAGTGGCATGATTGATTTATAGTTAGCCATCTATAGTTAGCCAAAACCAGGTAGGTGCTTTCGATCTTTGTACTGCATAAGCACAGTTAGCAAGCAGGCTGCTCTGGGAATCTTTTCAGAATCCTTTAGCCTGCTAGCATTAGCCACATTCTGATATCAACCAATCAACCACAGAGACATGATATCATAGCCTGGTTACTAATGTACAGACTAAAATGTGTACTTGTTAGCGTATAAAAGTAAGCGTCCCATTTATAGCTACAGCTTGTCCCAACAACATTATGAGGATGGGTCAAAATACTAAATCAGATTCTCAACTTTCCTTAAGCCTGACCCGTGTCCAAGTGTCCTGACATTTGCCGGGGCAGCTGGGGGCACGGGGGATTGGGAGTGCAAACAGGACGCCTATAAGAGGATGAGGGCTAGCAGGTTGGCGTGTGGGCTAATGTCAAGTGAGCTAACGGCTAGGTGTCTGCTGTTTGTATATCCGTCTAGGGAAAACAAAGCTAAGAGGATTGGGCGCGCTAACCCGCTACTTACGGTTAGCCCGGATTTGTGCCCAAACTGTCACACTGCCTGTGAGTCAAGTGTGACAAATGAGCTGAGTGTAATTCTCCGCTGATGACGCCTTTGAACTGCTAATTGCCGCAAGTTTTGGTAATGTTTTGATCATTAGACGGCCCGTGATTTCACATTTCCTCGCAGTTTTCTAGGTTTTTTGTTCTTTTACATCGAAATGAGCGACAAATCAGAATCTCTGGATTTGGGTTGAGATTCTGAGTATACCCTAAAAGGTTGTTTCTATTTTGTCTTTTTTTTTGCTAGTACCGGTCTATGCTAGTTGTTTATTAATCAAGGCAACATTTTGGCTAAGGCTAACGCATTACTGGGCATATGAGCTTCCGCCTGATAACAATTCTACTACTACTACTACTACTACTACTACTACTACTACTACTACTACTACTACTACTACTACTACGACTACTACTACTACTACTACTACTAACTCAAGTCAAGTTATTGGTACTATTTGTGCTTATAGCGGTCTTTGCTAACTGTTTATTAATCAAGGCAGCAGTTTGGCTAAGGCTAACGCATTTCTGGGCATATAAACTTCCTCCTGATGACAATTCTACTACTACTACTACTACTACTACTACTACTACTACTACTACTATTACTACTACTACTACTACTACTACTAATACTACTACTATTACTACTACTACTACTACTATTACTACTACTACTACTAACTCAAGTCAAATTATTGGTACTATTTGTGCTTATAGCGGTCTTTGCTAGCTGTTTATTTATATTTATATTTAATCAAGTCAAGGCTAATGTAATTCTGTACATAGCCTGAAAACGTATAGGCTATCTCTTTTATAAAAATGAATTACTACTACAACTTCTACTACCACCCCCACTACTTACTACAACTATTACAACCACCGAGCCTACTAATAATGCTTAATAATACTATAATTTTCTATTGCTATGTGTGTACTTGACGCATCTGATTCTGCAAAAAGCAGAAGCCAGCCCGATGGTTCACTCCCCACTGGGACCTGTCCGTGTCCCCCGGTGAGTGAACTCGGGACAATGGGGGTGGCAGGCAGGACAGGCAACGCATGGGCACCGGAGCAAGCCGAGGCGCTCCCCAGATCCTATCAGGGACCCAATACTAGTGCGAACAAGAGCCCGACTAATCTGGGAACAGGAGAAGAGGGGGGGTAAATGTAGAATCGGAGAGTACAGTGGAACTGATAAAGACAGACAAGGGATGAGAGAGACCGAGGCGCAGCCACCTGGGCATTAGCAAGGCTAGATTTGGATTGCTAACAAAGTATCCCGATTATTACTGCTACTGCTACTATTATTACCGCTACTACAACTACCTCAACTTGTACATTGAAGCACTGAGTAATGGTTGTTAGGAACAGGAGACGGTGGAATCATTTAGTTCTATTACAACAACTCTGACAGCAGTAGCTTGTGCTAGTACTACTACCTCCAAACTTCAACGTAAACATGAAGCCTAAGTCAGAGATTACTTATATTGCAACATCTGCCATGATGGTTGCTTCTATTACAAGTCCAATACTTCTATGAAACAATGCAGCCAATGTCAGAAACATTACAACTTCTAATACTTCAACTGGTAGGGACACTGAGTAACTGATGGGAACAGGAGAAGAGAGGGTAAGTGTAGAAGAGGAGAGCACAGTGGACTGATAAAGACAAACAAGGGATGAGAGAGACCGAGGCGCAGCCACCTGGGCATTAGCAAGTCTATCTATGGGCCAAATCAAATGAATCTGGGTAAGGTTTTCCAACAGCCGGGACAGGCTGGAAAAAAAAACATTGTGTATCGGTGTCTATTTAGGGGCTTTTTGGGTAACGAGTCGACACATGGGTTTTGGCCACATACTGTATTTGAACCTCCAGTAGGTTAGATAGTGCTTGAGTTTTTATCTGTGTTCTGAGTAGTGAGTTGCCTGTTCTACTATTCAAGTAGAATTCGTTGATTTCTCACTAATAGTAAGAAATCAACAAATCCTACTTGTGAATCTGGATACATCATCATAAAATCATTGTTTAACGGTCCCTAGCCCGATAGCCAGGTCTCCAGCGAATCGAACCAAGTGCGTCTGGCTCTTGCGGGACGCGGAGAAGAAGTCATTTTTCACCCGGGGAACGGCCATCCATCTCGTCGGCCAAAACACTCGCTTGTTCCATTAACTAGCTCATCCAGGCATCCAGCCGCACCGCCATGTTTGCCTATGCGAGGACGTGCATTAACCCACAATCCTTTGGGGGGAGATTAATAGGCTAGCAGGCCCTTTCCATTGATTATATCCATGCTTCTATCCCCCCCCACCCCACCCCATTTTTTTTCTTTTTTTTTCCTTCCTTGGCTTGATATTAAAAACTAATGAAGCCTATTGAAAAACGGGGAACGGCGGAGGTTCTTCACGGATCATTTTCGGTTATTTGGATTCAAACGGAGTGGGATCTCTTTAAGGCACAGTTTGAGGCGTATTAAGAAAATAAATATGGAGAAGGGAGGAAGGAAGAGAGGAAAGCAGGCGATACACACAAGTGAATAGGGAATATCACATTTTTGAGATATTAGTGTGAAACTTGCGACAGATCTAAAAAATTAATCGCATAAGACCTTTGGTGTGTAAAATGGCCAATATGCCATACAATATGTGGGGGGAAAAATCCAGTTTTTTGGAGATACAATTTCCCATGTAAATCTATGGAGGGAAGTTTGTCCAGTGACATAATGATTGTTGTGTAGGGTTCTCTTTTTTTTCAGGTGAAAGCACAAAAGAGAGCAAACTAGCCTTAAAAGTTGAGTTACGCCTGCAGCGTCTCCCCTTTAAAGAAAGATCCTTAAAGACAACTGGTCTTTGACACTCTACGCGGAGACGAGCCACATGTTAGCAATTCACCGGCAAAGCAAGGCATTCCTGGTGTTGGAAGCATTGCCTAATTCCCATAATGGAGGCGGTAAGCGCTGACAGTAATGCAGCAAGCCGAATTAGGGGCCACTCGGCAGATCCACTTCAAGATGGCCCCCCGATTTTTTTTTATATATATATGTTTCTTTTGGTCTCCTGCAAACATTTATTTAGTCAAGTCTAGGCGACAACTTTCCCCCGCTGCAATTTTCCGAGTCCAGACATCATATATGACGTCATGGTAAAATTATGAGGGAGAATGAGCGTGAGAGAAAGACGAGGGCGCATAGTTTTGAGGGGTCTGGTCAACCTTTTGATCTTGGAAGTAATGGCGTCTGTTATGCTAGCATCTTAGCTAGCTAGTTTGAGCATACTATTTCCATGTTCTACTTGTGCTGTTCTAGCTAAAGGAATTAAGATTACCAAAGAGTGACTCAGTTGGTATGGTCATTTGCCCCATTACTAGAAGACTGTCAGTTCAATCCTAATGCTAATACGTCTGTACCATAGTGTCAAACAGTTTCATGCAACATGAGACACTTTGCTAATTTTCCGTAACCCTTTATTCCTATCCATGGTCGTCACTTATGGGCAACACATTTACCCAGCAGCGAAATGTGATCTTTTGCAGCCCTTTTCTTGGTTTGTTTGCTGTTTTTTTAGCTAATGCTAGCTAAGAGACCATGTTTGCTAGTTCCCTCTAAAATAGCGCATTTCTATGCTAAGATTAAATTCACAACATTCAATCCCGAACTGTTTTCAAAAGTTATATTTTCAATATCCTTTGCAACAGTCCACATTTTCACCAGTTTGAGACGCACAGATTAGCCAAACCCACGCTTACTGTAACTAGCTTTGCCACTCAGGGGGCAAGCAAAGAGTTAAGTCCCGCAGCCGTTGTTGTGCGAGGGTGTGATGGGCTCACCTCTGCTCAGAGAGCTCGCATGGTGAAAGGCGGCAGGGCGCTGTCCAAGAAAATGACTTCCTGAGACATTACCATCAATCAGCAGACAGGTCAGGCCCCCCGATCCGCCATCCCGCCATCAGCCATGCAGAGGCAGGGGCCAGGGGCGAGAGGGGGAGAGGTGGGAGGAAGGCGGATGAGAACCCAAAAGGAGTTGGTACTTGGGGACATTAACAATCGCTCTTTCTCCCAATGGTTGACTGTTTTATGTCTCATTCTTGGGCGCGCTATCCGTCACCCCGAGCCCATTCACTTGTTCTATTTTCTGGGCCCTCCATAAAGTCCAGTTCCCCTCCATGTGGTCTATAGAAGCAGCATACTGATAGAACTTAGTAGATTTGTTGTTGCGTTGTGTTGTTGTTGCGCTGGATTCGAAAAATAAAAGTCATAAGGTCATATTTGTGACAGTATCGATACCGAAAACATTCCTTGCAGTATTTAGCCTTGTTGTAGCTGGGGCACATCATCATTCTCTGCAATAGTTCAAGATAAGGGGAAAAGCATAGGCGTTTCTTATCCATCGCCATCTTCCTTAGAAAAACAGAGGCCGGGTTGGGGGGTAGGCGGATGAGAACCCCAAAAGAGTTCCTATTCTGGGGACATCAACATCGTCCCAATGCCTGACTGTTTTATGTCTCATTCTTGTTCGATCTATCTATCACCCGGGGTCCTTTCCCTCGCCCCTTTTTTCTTCTTCTTCCTGGGACCGCCATAAAACCCAGTTACCCAGGCACCCAGGAACTGCTCTCGCTTGGTCCGGCCTGACTCCTCACCTCAATTGCATCATTAATTATTCCGTAGGCTGCGGTGGAGAGGTGAACCTAAAGAGACCGGCGGAAACAGGGAGGAAGCAATAGTTAGGTGCCGTTTACACACTGGCATAAACGTGTGTTGGGTTTCAACTGAGAACAATGGGGTTCCAGGGGCAGGAGAGCAGGGTACCGGTTTGATCTTCTTTGAATTGTATTTTAAAAGTATGTGCTATGACTGGTTCAATAAAACAGAGACTCTGGATTTTAGAAAGACCCTTTTGGTTCTGACTAACCAGTTGAGAAAATAAGCTACAAACGATTTCTTTGTCGACTTGCTACCAACTTTAATTGCATTTCGGGTTGGCTGAACATACTTTGTAGCTGCTTGGTCTTGTCTACGAAGTTTGAAGGTTGCGGACAGCGAACGGAACAACTTTGTCAGCTTTCAGGAAGCGCCTTGCGATGTAAACAGCCTCTTGAGAAAATTGGGTGTCGAGATGGGCCGCAGCTGTCCGCTCCCCCAGTCCGCCTCGCTTCGGGCCTATAGGTTTCCTCCGGCCTTATTTTTTTCTGGCTGGAAGTGACGGACGGCGAGCAGGGGAGGGGCTTGGGTTACCTCAGTGAGTGGTTGAGTTACATTCCAGGGAAGGGAAGAGAGGTGGGCGGTGTGGGGTGAAGGTGGGCGGGGGGAGCCTCCGAACCAACGACTTGTTGAAAAGAACACAGACGCTTGTCAACAGGCTGCGGGGCCGCGGAGCTATCAGGGGCCGCGTTTCGGGCCCTAAAGGTCACTGACCCCTGGGGTGAGCCCCGTATACGGTCGGGCCAGGGGAGAGCAGGCCGCCATAAGCAAAAGTTAAAACAAGTCCAGCATATGGTTCATGTCACGGCGGTCTGTGGAGGGAGCGAGACCGGGAAAGAAACTCTGAATTTGGCGATAGCAACTTTGAACTCAACTCAAGAAAAGGCTGGATTTTAGTGTGTTACCACTGCAACTGCATGCAACAACGACAACGAGCGCCAACCACGGTGACTTTGCTAAAGAATTCCTCTCCCTGTTGTGTTGTGTTTAGCAATAAAGCTAAAAACTTCAATCGTGTCAAAATTTCGAAAACAGTGTGTGAAATAATTCCAAGTACTCCCTTCTAAGTACTTTGAGGTGCCAGCTTGCACTCCTGCTTGGGAAATAGTGGACTAGACTATAGCGCTATGGCTAACCCGAAGACATAGAAAGCCGGAGAGAGCCAGACAGGAAGAGGCTATAGCACCGGCAGACACTTGAAAACGGCCCATTAAGATTTAAGGAGTAAAAGTTCATCAGCTTTATTAATGGCACCGGTGTATAAATGAAGTATGAATTACCTGACTTTTATGGACTGGCCCGAGTTGAGTGCCGCGCTGATGAGCAAAGCTGCGGGGGGAAGAGAGGGGAGGGGAGAAGTGAAGCTATAGGGTCCCCAGAGTCCGGCAGCTGGAGCGCTGCCTGATTGTCGCTAACACGCGTAGCTGATCGGGTTAGCTCGGAGATGGGGACATTTCTAGCTGGCGGGGTTTTTTCGGTGTGTCATTAGCTAGCCAGCGTAGTAAAAAAGAAAAAAAAAATCTATCAGCATGGAAAGTAAAGGTCAAGCATGTAGTGCTGATTTGGGGAGATCTGTGAAAGCCAGTGGAAAGGAGGGATGGTAATGTGTCTGCAGTGGAGTCCTGTATAGCTTAAGTTCACACATCATTTTTCATTGACGTCGCCAACGTAAGCTAATTTATGCCAACATGTCTATTGTACTGTAGGTGTTCATGGGTGCAAATAATGGTGATGGCAACACCTTGCTAGCTTGACAGTCATGCTTTGCTAGCCTTATGATATGATGAAGTTATAAGCAAAAACAACCAACAAAACACAAGGCCTCTATGCTAACTTTGCTAGCAATTACAGTTATCTTGCCACAGTGACTTCCACCACTAGCATGATTATTGTTATTTTACCACTACAGTACGAACCCATAGAAAAACCCAAGGACGAGCGTTGCACACATGCTCCTAAATGCACCGTCCTGTAATGCGCGGTAAGCTGAGCTAGCTGATGGTCATCCTCCCATGAGGCTGCTGGGTGGCTGCCAACTTCCTGCCTGCTTTGTCAGTGGATAAAGCCCCCCGTAACACACCACAGGCTGCAGCTCGGGCTGTAAGGCCGCTAGGCTGGGCCGGGGCGAGAGGTCAAACCCTCGGCCCAGGGTCTGGATAGAGCACGAGAGCGCCCGGCGAGAGGACAGGGTGTCAATATGATTGTGAGATGGACTTTTAAGACTGAAATAAGCTGTTTGTCCTTTCATTTGATCACAAATGACACCAAAATAGTTGAATTAAGCTGTAGCATCAATTTATTTTGAGGTTAATGTCTTGTTTTACTAGATACTGCAGAACATACTACATATCTGTGTTGTTGTGTAGGACTTTTCTCATTTAAGGTGCAATTTTTGTGCAGCAAAATGCAGTATCCCAGTTAATCCCAATTTACAATATATTTTATATTCATTTTTATGTTTTTTTTTACTCTGATCAGTTTTTTTAAGGATCAACTATAATGGAATGAACAAAAAGATAGATGTATTGTCTCCATGTTTCCTTTTTTGTCTAAAACTTCCTAACCTTTTTTACCTAAGTACCTGCAAATTCTGAAATATATGTGATTCTTGTATCAGCTGTATCACCGTTCATATTTCATCACAAAGCTAATTCCTTCCAAAGTCAAGCAAGCCCTCATTTGAAACCAGTGCTCCAAAACACCCAACTCTACGGAGTGAAGGACTTTATAACCAGAATATCTCCGACCAAGATTCCGTGTTTGTGTCATCTGAACACGGCCCTTTTGGCGATGTCTTTGAGGAGCGCGGAGTCCGTCAGTCCGCACCGTCTGCGCGGCCAGTCGCCCTTGGGTGTCGAGCGGTGACAGCACCCATCTCCTCCAGTCATACGCCCTCGCAGATGAAAGGAATGCTGAAGAATCGCGCGTTTCTGAAAGGCCACTGAGCGGGGAGGGAGACAGTGAGACACAACAGGTAGATGACTGGTGATGAGTGATGGAGGCCCGGAGAGCTCTGGTCCACGGCGGCCCCTGTGATCTGGGAAGAAAGATCTCGCTGGCATGGTCTGAAGTGTCCGTCTGGCCTGTTTTTTGCGGAAAGACATTCCGGCATATTTCGTGCAAAGGTCTGACTACCTGGGTTCCGTTTGAAAGTTGACGAGCTGGAAAAAAGAGCTGTGACAAAGAGAGCAAACCAGTCATTTTCTTCAAGGTATAGAGAAATTAGTCGGATCAGTCGGTGGCTCGGTGTAGTCAATGGCATGTCTTATCAATCGAGGAAAAAACAAACAATCTTCGCTTTAGGAAGACGAAGCCCGGACAGATAATGGCCGACCTCGGAGGGGGAAATCTCTCCACCCCAGCTGTCCGTTCGGAGGGAGCGAAAATTTGACATGGTCGGCTCGCGCACATTTAGCATCATTAGCAAACAGGAAATGTCCCCCGCAGCTGTTTATGGGCCGGGGGAGGGGGGTGTTCCTGCCTCCAACTGTAAAGGACAAATGTTACTCGCGATGTTTGACTTTGCTTCATGACCTCAACCTACACAGAGAGAGAGAGAGAGAGGGAAAAAAAAAAAAGAAGGTTACAAATGCCTGCTCCGCCGTGTCTTCCAAATCTGACACTGACGACCTGGGGCGCATGTCTTGTTTGTCCTCTGCAAGTAGTTGATGGCTGCGTCCTCAGGCACGATTTCTTTTTTCCTTTTTTCCCCCATTTTGTTGACAGAGGAAAAGATTATGTAGAAATTAGGTTCTGTTTGTTTGTGAATTTTTGTGGCTGGCTGCGGTATCCGAGTCCCTTTTATGTATTGTTTGGCATGTTTGTATTGTTTGCATGTTCTAGGTTTCAAACTGTTTAGGCTCTCGGATTGGCAGAGGTTCCATGAGGGCTTTTGGCATTTAGATACAAAATATTTTAGTATTGAGGATGATTTTCTTCTCACCTTGAGAGGCTTCGTCAGCAACTTCTAATCTCTGTGCATGACATACACAACTAGGTACAGATGGCGACTGAGAAGCTGTATCTCCAAAAATTTGGGGAGTGTTTTAAGGACTATAAAGGCTTTTTATACATAATTCGACACAAAAGCTGCAGTTATCTCGTCATCCTGTCAGCAAAGTGTAATATCAATTGGCTCTTCATTTTTTGAAAAAAGGCCATCTTACAATTACCAGACAAATGGATAGCTCTTTGGCATCGGAGAGTCGGATTCAGCTAGCTGGCCCGTATTGCGCTAACATCAGAAGAGAACAGATCGAGGGCGCCCCTGAGTACGCAGCCGCGCTACCACAACAAAGCACCAGGCAGACCGGTCGGAAAACCAGGCCAAATTCCTTCATGCCCTCCAGGACCTGGCTTCAAGCTGGAGCGGAAAGTTTGGAAACAGAGGGGCAAGATGAGAGGATCTGGCGGAAACCATGGACTTTTATATCAATGGGTAGAATCAGGCTGGTGATAGGCATTTGATTGTCTGTTTGTAGCTTCCTGTAGTATTTATAATATATTTTGTTATCCGTCAGCCTAGCAACAAATAGATTTTTAATTCCTTCAAAGGTCAAGGTACACAGCTGCACTGACTTCATTAAGCAACTTGAGAGCATTCAACATCAGGTCCAAGACCACAATTGAGATAAGTTCATAGCCAGGAGCTGGGGGATTAATTAGTCTATGCCTCTGGTCCACTGAGGAAACAGTGTTTACATAGTGTATTCCGAACTTACTGTGTAAATACTCCAAAGAACTTTGTTGTTGTTGTGATGCAAACAGAAATTCAAATATCCAAGATTATAAGCAAATTCTGCCACGTCTGTTTTACATTTTTTGATCTCTCCATCACATTTGTAGTGTCATTGTCACTCGCCAACAAGCTTATTACATGATTAGCCTTTTGATATGGTGCAGATGCTTGGTTCATCATGTTGCTCTTAACACTTTTCACCGCAAACGCAATCAAAATCATTGTCTTTCCGATTGAAGTCAGATACTTATTTTCACCGCCTTAGTTCCACCTTACTTCTTTCCCGTCTGCAGCCGCAAACAGTAGCTAAATATTCCGCCGTGTCTCGAGCTCACTATGAAATGGCAACACCCTGCCATTTTTCCCTCTCTTTATTGGATAAAAGTGAGCTGTTATCTTTCCATTATGCATGAATGGAATTTGGAAGCGTTCCCCTAAAACCTGCTTCTGTCTTCGCCGGTCGATGCGCTTCGTCTGGAGGTGCATTGGGATTGTGTGGGAGTGATTGCTATTTAGCCTCGCGTAGCGTCGGTACAATCGGGAGCCCGCATCTCGCGCATCCCTCAAGGCTCCTTCTTACTCCGGCTTTGTGAACCCCCCCCCCTCCGCCCTCTACTCCCTGGATTGGCAACGGAGCGAGTGCAGTCGTCTTCTTACAACCTTGCACCATCTCCAATGAACATAAATTAATGGGTGTAGAGCAAACAGGCTGCTCCTGGCTGGCCTCCAGACAGCAGAATTTGGGATGCGCGCCAGCGATTGTTGCAAGGGAGGGCATTGAGGCAATAGTTGTAGTTATACAGATGTGTTGCCAACTAACCTAGCAGCTAACTAGCCATAAAGGGGCACAGGGATACACTTAAGGGCGGCCTTTTATCCATATTGTATTCCTATTAAAACGTTAACCCTGAGTAGGATGCGGATTTAATTTGGATGCTTCAGAAGGCAAAACAATCCGAGATCAGTCGTAGCTGAGGTTTAGGAAAGGAAATTGTCGACAAAAATATACTGTGAAACATGGCCACAATGGAAGTAAATTAGGAAAATCATGTCTAAAACTGACTTTTTTAAGTCACCGTCTGTTTTTGTTTGGGGCAGTGTTTCTGAAAAATCTCAGTCAGATGGAAGACCTCAGATCTTTTGCGTAACATTGTGGATTCTTGTGGTTTGGACATTGCAATGATGGAAATTTGGCGATACATTGCCCAGCTTGAAAGACGGTGTTTTTCAAATACTGTACGTGTGTCTGTTTGCAACTGGTAGGGCATCAGAGGCAAAAACTGAACAACAAACATGATGTTTAGCGAACAGGCTGCTCTTGGCTGGCATCCAGAAAGGAGAATTCACAATTTGTGCCAGCGGTTGTGGCAAGGGAGGGCATTGATAGCAGCGGCACTGGCAATCGTGAAGTGTTGCCAGCTAACCTAGCGGCCAACCCGCTGTATGAGAGGCCAACAGTCACACTTATTAGGGGGGGCCTTATTTTTATATTGTCTGTAATCAATGCCGCGAGCTAAAGTCTTGTGCACGCAGCAATCACTTTTTTTTTATTGTCAATGCAGAGCTGGAGAGCAAGGTATGTTTTGCATTGGGCATGTGCTTGTTTTCGTTATCAGCATTTGGCACGAGGCGAGAGTTTAAAGGCTTGAGTTCTGTTCATAAGTGGTATCTGAGAGAGAGACAGAGAGAGAGAAAGGGAGGGGAGGTGTTGAAGTCATGTGGCATTCTTGACTGTTTGCAAACTGTTGTCAGGAAGCAGTCGGGCTAGTAGAGAGAACGCTTTGTCTGTGCTCTAGGAAAGTAAAAGTAAGACTTGCAAGTGAAAACTTATCCGGATCGTGGATTTGTTTTGTTCCAAACAGATTGCCTGTAGACAATCTTGGGGTCTCCAAAAGTTGGTTCTACCCATGTGTCCAAAGTGATGGAATACATGACCGTAGCCATAGCCATTTAGAGTTCGAAGCAAAATATTCTGTCTTTTGAATAGTGGAAGGTCTTCAAAATGGTGTCCATAAGGAAAAACTCACGAGACTCATGAGAAACCCATCCATTGGTGGTTGCAATGTGTTCAACTGGCTTCTTGAACTTGGTATAGAAAGTGTTATGAAATAAATATGTTGATATGTTTGTTCAGCGTCATCAGTGCTTGTAATTTAATTGTTGGAAATAAACAAATTAGTGCCACAGTTTACTCTAGAATACAATTATGCAATCATCATCAGAACCCCGAACAAGGTAAACCATCTCCCACCAGTACAGATGACAACTCGAGAACCATTGTCTAAATCTTTACATCCGCAGTCAATTTAGAAAACAAACACTCCCGAACTCATTATCATTACCGTAAAACACAGCTCGTTTGCGTTTGAGCTTATCCTCGGACATTATCTCATTCATCTTCATAAAACTTTGCTGATTTTCATTGTCACTTGTCAGTCCGTGTGACGCCTGCCATTATAAATTACCCGTCTGTCATAAAAACGTGCTCCTAAAAAGCCGGCATCTCTCTCTATGCCGCTGCGCATCGTAAACACTTTTGATGGATCGGGCCCAACTACAGTAACTTACCGTATCTTTTTGATCTCACCCTAACGCTGATATGCATTCTCCCTCTCCCATTGTCATTTGTCAGCGCCGCCGATTGTTATTAGCCGCCGCGAGTTGATATTTAAAATGTGCCAATCTCCGTCTCGGAATCCATATTAAGACGTCACCCCTATATTTGATTGCGCACTTATTTTTGACAGTCAACGATATGATGACGCTCCAGTCACTTTGATTAGAGACAAATGAGATCCCAATCAATGCGAATGGGAGGTTTATGAAAGGAAACGGTTGACAACGAAGATGGAAAGCCTTGGTTTCAAAAAAAACAATCAATTGTGCCAATACTTTGAAAGAGTGAAAGTAAACTTGGAAAATATAATGATTGATGTGTACGTATGCAGAGTCGGGCGTAGCGATGCAGTGGCTTCAGCGTTCGCCTGTCAGCTAGAGGGTTGTTCGTTGGAACCATGGGCCTCCAGATCAGTTAGTAATTCGATGACCTTGCTGGAGGATGACTCTACTTGAGTTGATGGTGAAAAATCTCAAGGACACCTACCTAGAAGTGGTGAAAACATGCAAATTCTACATTGAACCTACCTGAGACCTTCATGCAAGTGTTACCAGTAAGCAACTAGCCAGTCAATTCCTACTGCAAACAGAGGTTCCTAAGCTGTCCTCCGCAGTTTCAGTGTTGGACGTTTTGCCTCTCATCCAAGAAGCTTCGTCAGCAGGACTGAAGGTCTTCATTTTGGTCAGCATACATTTAAGCCCATAAAAGAAAAAGAAGAGAAAAAAAATGTGTTTCTCTCGCAAAAAAAATCCCCAAGTCAAGTTTAAATATGATGCATCATATGTAAAGAGCTGGATCGGCCTGACCTCAAAAAATCGTTTTGTGAGTTACCAAGTTGCTTCATCAAGGGCTGTGTTGGGGACTGAACCTTCACAGAATTCGGAGAGTATAATCGATCGACCTGGAAGTTCTTAGCATTCTAATTGTTCAACTCCGTTAGAATTTGGCAGAGATTTGCCCGATGACTGATTTCAAATATCTGTGCGCTGCCATGTGTCCCCTGCCAGTCACAAACACTTGATGAAGCTGCTTGGTTGGTCACAAAACAAGGGATTCCTTTGAGTCGGGAAGGTACGGCTGTTTTGACCGATCGGACTTCGTCGAACAAATAAGCTAATTTCGCCTAGCTAGGAAGGTCTTATCAAAGGATCCGAGTGGCCATAACCGAGGCCGTGGATGTCGCTATGGCAACCCAGGGGGTAAACAAGTCGATGGCCCCCACGATTTCCGGGGAGTCATTAGCATGGAATAGGTTTGCAAGCCGCGGCAACCTCATGACCCGGCCTCATAACTCATGTCTCGCGCTGATGATGTCATCCATCAACAAGAGGTCCACCAGCGGCTCGGCGTCGGAGGGGCAGGCAGGCTAGGTGGGTGTGAGGGGGGAGCGGTGGGGGTTTGGTGGGGTGCAAGGGTGGGGGTGGGGGTGGGGGCGTGCGGTACGGGATAGCCTGGATAATGATCGGGCCGCGGGATTTGTCGACGGCAGCAAATAGGTGTCAGGAGAGTATGAATGTGAAATATAGCGCGCTGGATGGCAAATGAGGCCATGTGTGAAAAGGGAGAGAGGGCTCTATGGGCTTATTGTTGCACATGTAACGGGGAAATGGCAAGCACCGAGACACAGGGAAGATCTAGACATGTGTTTTATCGCGGCTTTCTCCGTTCTTTACATTTTATAAGTAGGTATTTTATAACTTACTCATTTACTTACAACGTGAATACTTGAAATAGGTTTCAAGCGTGTGGAAATGACAAAAAAGTGTCATGGCTGGGATAAACAGTTTGACCCTAGAGCCACGTAGGGTTATTGCATTTTGCAAAGGGGCCAGGGAAATATACCCTGACCAGAAATATCAAGTCGCCACAAATAACACGTCACGCGCTGTGATATCTGGTTGTAGCGTTATTAGCTTTGATTACAGCACACATTGTTTCAATAAGCTTCAGCAATGTCAAAAGATCCATGGTTGCCTTCATGTTTCACCAACACCTTGTACTAATGATGGGAGAGAGTGGCCACTTCGCAAAGCCCTCTCCAGCACATCCCAAAGATTCTCACAACAATTCTAAAATCAATCAAAATTCTAAATGGGAGGTGCAATGTTTAAATAGAGAGGTTTATTAGTATATTTCATCGGAACTCTCAAGGCCAGATTCAGAAAAGTGACTCTGAGGTCAAACAGGCTAGATAGTGATGGCAATTCAAGTGCTGGAATGGTCAGAACCAGACATGCATCGAGGACACATTGAACTTACCCCAGATATGGTTTGGAAGTGCAATCAATACAGCACAATTAAAAGCTCAGAACAGAAGGGTAACCAAAGTAGAGCCATTGCATAAAACACACTAAGGACCGCGCAGTCGGCCAGCAGCCGTCACAGTTGCTGTATTTAGGTTGAGTGACAGAATGGGATCCACCTGTCCGGCTGTTTGTCTTTGTGTTTCAAGGCCCCAGTCACAATATACCTGAGGAGGGGCCCCACCGATTGTCAACACAAGTTCAAAATGTCAACTGTACAAAGAGTTTGTAAAGGTTTTTTTTTTTTGCCGTCAAACAAGTATGGGAAACAACCGAATATGATGGAAAGGGCAACAGAAACATGTTTGAAAATGCCCTTTTTGTCAAGCCAGCTCTCCATAGTCCACGCTCATCAACAGTTTTTAGCCTGATGACCCTCACCGCTTCCAATCTTGCACTGAACTCAAGCCTCTCGTCTGGGCCTGTAATTATTTATAGACGGCCTGTTTTTATGCTTTGCGGTCAATCCTGTTTTAAGGATATTGGCCTTGGTGTTTGTAGCTGACCGTATCGAGCGTCCGGAGCGGAGTGGGAGAGGGGATTATCAATAGCATCTTTGATCCTTGGTCTGTGTGTGCGTTTCATCCATTAAAGCGGACATGTCCCGGGCGTCTCCCGAGGCTAAGGCAAAGGCGCATTACCGATCATTTAGAGAGATGGAATTATCCAGGATATGACGCTACGAAAGATGGGATATTGACATCAATTTAGAATATTTATCTTGTTTTGGGGTCATTCTGAACGATCTTAAGTTGTTCTTCTTTCAAGCAAAACTGCCTAGCAAGAAGGTATCCCAGCAGTAAATACTGAGTCAAATAATTCCAGATACAATGAGAGAAATATCCAAACTAGTGATGAACAGATCAATGCCACAATATCTTGATGAATCCATCGTAAACACCTTGAAAGGGCTCAAACATTGTGGAGATCTTGCGGCTATATCAATGCGAATTTGTCAAAACGACTCGATAAAACAATCCACTTCTAATAATGTAGCTTTTCCCATGTTTTTTTTTGCAGCGTGTGGCAACTTTTAGCCGTTGATTTACTGGCATTTTCCAACCGCAGCAATTAACGTGAAGAGGTCACCCAGAGGTCTAAATCGCCTTTCTCCGATTTCATAGCCGCCGAAGCCGTGTAACCACTAAGCCCACTACAAATGCATCTGTGTGCTGAAGCTAGTCCACACCCTATAGCTGCCTTTGTTTTTTTCCCCCCTTTCTTTCTTTCTCTCTCCCTCGCTGCAGTAGGGATCTGAGTTCCACGCCGCCGCAACATAAAGTGTGGGTGGCCTCAATGACAGCCATAAAAACTGTGTGGTGTGTGCCACTGAGCGGGGTCAACAAAAGGCGAGAAACCGGAGAGGGGTGGGGACGGCCTGGAAGGCAGTACAGGTGGATGCAGGGCTGTGTAGTGCGGTCATATTTTACATTATTACATTTATGATCACTTGCTTTGGAATTGAATGTATTTTGATTTGTCATTGATATTGAACAGAGGTCAGTAAGAAAGTGAATTTACTAAATCCAAGACTGGAAAGTTTGGAGTCTGTAGGTCGGAGATTCTGTTGCTATACTGTACTGAAAACCACATTTTCAGAAAACGAGCCCCATAGTTTTCCTCCGTGCATGCTGGCATATTATCTACGTGGACTTCTTCAGCTGATGCTTTTCACCAAGGAAATAACCATATTTGGATTACAGAGGCTTGTTGGGGGAATGCTGTGCTCCTCGTGGAAAAACAAGCGTGTTCCATTTGCAATTTTAGTTTAAGATGATTCAATCTTCTGAAAATCGGTGTCTTAATTTGACCACTTCCAAGATGATTATTTTGTCCCAGTGCCGCAACTGCCCAAAGAGTCTGAAGTGTTTGAGAACCATCTGTGCCACATCCCCCCATTGTCTCCGACCCGTGTAAGCAGGTACCGAGAGATCTGTGGGTGACTCCTAATCTGACACAAATAAGGCCTTGATCCAGCGCTGGAGGGGCTATGAGCTGATGGCAATAGGATTTTTTTCAGTGGAGTGTCTTCCATGGTCAGGCTTAAACCTCCTTACTCAGGGCTTTTGTGTGCGCGGGGGCCACTCTCCTTGATGAGACATCTTTCTTGTTTGTTCAAACCATCCATTACGCGGCGCTGCCCGGACGAGCCGTGCCGCTGGCTGGCGTATTTATCACCGGGCCAGAGCGCGGCTCCGGCTGACAGTGCGGCGATTGATGACCGTGGGCCTGGTCCTGAGAGGCCGAGGGAAGCCTTAATACAATGTAAATGACCCAGTCCCATTTCCAATCCCCCGGCCCACCCACGCCACGGCACATCATCCGCACATGCACCCACATTTGTCTCGCATGTGTGGTTAGAACCCGGCCGTTGGTCGTGTCGCACACTGTAAAAGATGCCTCGATTAGTTTCGGATTTGAGTCTGCATTTGACGGAGCTGCATGATTCAACACACTTACAGCAAAAAGGATGTGATTGTTTCGTTTAGAATTAAACTAAACTGTTGGGGCAATTGTTGTTTGGGCAAAAATGTTGGGCAAATTTAAAAATGACTGCAATGGACATTGGAGTTTTTCCAAGAATTTTCAAGAAACCTATTGAAACAAAAGAATCACAGCCAACAATGCGATTTTGTAACTAACATATTCTACTTTCTTAAAGCTGGATGACTTGTCTAGTCTATTGTAGGCACAAAATACATTTGGGCACTTTAAAAAGTAGAACAAGGAGTCAAAGATGTGGTTCTATAACTATAACTTACTGTAGGGCAAAGTTAAATGTTTTGAGAGGGTCTTGAAAAGGTATTCAATTCAATCACCATTCTCAAACTGGGGTTCAGGGACTTTAAGGGAAAACAATAATATTAACAGATTCGTAATAATCTTCAACTCACAGATTTTCTGAGCTGCAGAATCCCCGTCCTCCCTGCCAATATGCCTGTTTGGACTCACCACAACGATAAAAACACCAAAACATAAGAATAGTCTACAGACATCTCTGACTATCGCCAAAAGAACCATCCTACAAAACAGACGCATTTTACACCTAGTTTTAAACAACTGAAGTCCATCGTATCATCACTTTGGCTAAGAAGACGCTTGAGGGTCCTCGACTTAAGAACATCAAGCTCAATTCTAGATGCAAGCCTTGTCTGAAAAATCAAAACCTAGCCTAAGCTCTGGAGAGGGTTACCAGGGCGCCGCCTTGTATTGAAAAATGGTTCCAATGCAGTCGCCCAACTGGTTTTTGTACAACGTTCGGGAGAGTGGACCATTTTCCCTTGATCCCGAGATAGCTTTGTTGTGGTCCCCGTGTGGTTTGAGGGTTGAGGTTATCTTGATGACCCTGCCTTGTCCTTAATGGATGGCTACGGGTTAGGCTAACGCCGGTCAACCACAAATGTCTGGCTAGCTAACACATCTTTAGCACTTAGCCATCAACGTTTTGCATGCACGATGAAAAATAGAAGCTAAAAGACACGCCTCAAGCTGCAGTTTAGCCGCTGCTGTTGCTCCTTTCAGTAGCTCAGAAATTAAATCAACGTTGATATATCCCCTTGTCCACATTGTCCTTACATGGCTAGTTTTACAGTCTTCCGCTAATGATCTCATGCATGTTTACGCACTACTGTACATAGCTCGTGCACAAAGAAAGTCAAAGAAAGCTTCCCTCTCTCTTCCCCCCCCCCCCCCCCCCCCTGTCTCCTCCAGCCAAGGAAATGTCAGCACCAGGCAATCAAAAAATGTATTTCCACGCGCGCATTATCGTCTTTCCTTTGTTAATGATTTTAGCATATTAAAAGGGGGGCCCCCATACACAAGTACAAATCAGATTAATGCCTTTCTCCGAGCGGGGGCCTCATTATTTGTCCAATCTTAGCCTTGTTTGTTATTAATTGAAGGCATTCCTCTAGACGGTGTTTTTCAACTCACCTTTAATTAAAAAGGAGCGGAGACGAGAGGCTGCCTTGCCTGATACCCACCCGCGCACCGCTTCATTAGTATGACATTAGAATTTCAAGGTAAAATTTAATTTGAGCATGTCCGACTAATACGTGTTTGATATTGGAAACTGTTGTAAATGGGTGGGCGGAAGTACGGTGTTTCACAAATGAGGAACAAGACGGAGGTCTATTTTGGGTCATGGGAGAAATGTATAACCTCAGTTTCTTGGATTTTTGGTTGTTTCAAAATTATGTTTACTGTTGTGGAGGATTTACTTTTGGAAATTCAATTATAAGGTGACCAGGTGGTTGGAACAGCTAAAACATGCAAGTTAGGCTAAAGGTTCCCGATTGAAGACCTTGCATTGGTTGAAGGAAGGGTCACTGTTGCTACTAAACATATTAAGAATTCATAAAAACTGTGAGAAAAAAAAAACAATTTGAATTTGATCAGTTTGTACTAATTCATTTAAAAAGTTGTGTATCTTGTTAGTGACCTTGCCACATTTCAATAAGCAAATGAATGAATACAAAAGAATCACAAAGTAACTCTACAAAAAGTTGCATGTGTGGTTTTTCCTGCGTACTTTGAGTAACAGACACAATACTGCAGTTGTTTTAAAACCTGTTATACAAACAAATAAAACTAGTTCAGTTTGACCAGTTCAATGATCTGACCTTCCAGTATGTGAACAATGGCGGTTGTATGCTTCATTGTGTGCAATCTCAAATGCAAACAATTTGGAATTTTAATAAATTTGTCACATCCGCTTTTAGCTTCCCGGTCCTGGATTCTCTTTTTCTGAAATGCAAATGCTAGCGAGTGAACAAAACTGCCATTTCCGCCGCTTTGGAATCCTGACTGTAACAAGTTGACAGGAGAATCAATGCTGACAAGATTTGACAGCATCTAAATATAGCCCAATTCTGTTTACCCAATCTACTGTACGGGCTGCAATATCGTTGCCTTGTCTGCGCGCGCTGAATGGCTACACATAGCATCTCATTTATTTGCTTTGCGTGCGCTCCGACTCCTAATCTGGCCCTTAAAGACATCTGTCACCAGCGATCACTGTTGTTTTGTCATGCTTCATAGCTAGCCCAGGGGGAGCGCGCCAAGCCCAAGGTCTAGCATTTATATCATCCTGTGCTCCTCTAGATTGGACTTGACGTAAATAGTATCTCTGCCCCCCCCCTCCCTCCCTCTCTCTTGTTGGTGAATTACATTTTCAGGTAAAAGTCTTGGCATCAGATCCGAGCTTGTTTTGTTCCGTCTTTAAGTATTTAAAAATCGTTCTGGCTCGGCTGAAAAAGCCACCGTCAGACTACATGTCAGGCAGCAAAGGGGAGATAATCGGCACCCACTCATTCTCATGGCATTACAATATAAAAGGATCTATTTTCACAGACTGTTTTATGATTTACAAATGAGGAACAACATGGAAGACCTCTTTCGGGCCTATTTGGGGTTGATAACATACACAAAAAAAAACATTATTTGGATATGACTTGGTATGCATCAACAAGTTTTGTATGTTTTTTGACTTCAGGAATCTATTCCAACCTCAGATTACAAAAACCTAAATGAAAATTTGAAAATGTTATATTATACATAAACCATTTTTCAATTGGCAAAGTTATAGTGAATTGATGATGAATATCCAAGTAGTTTTGACACTCCTTTCCCAATCCCATTTAATTGATTTTTTAAATGTTTAATTACTTAAATGTCTGGAATGACAAAATTCTGGGGAATCTCTGTTGCCCTCTTCAGATTGGGAAACATGAGAAAACACTATATATTCTTACACTTTATTACCAAATGATGGAATGTGTCATACAACCTGCTACATTTATTTTTAGCAATTTGTTGCCAAATTACATTTTCAGGCACCGAATGAAATCTGTTTTGTGTCTTTTAAGTCTTTAGGAATCATTCTAAGCGGCTAAGCTGAAAAAGCCACTATTAAGATACATGTCAAATGGTGAAGGGAAGATAAACGTGTTTTCTTGCAAATCTTCACCCACTCATTCTTATTGCATGGTGTTATACAAGGATGCCCATTGTCTCCTTTAGTATTCTCCTATGAATATGCTATACGCTAGGTGTGTGGGCAGGCACAGGGACAAGCGAACGGGGTTATCCGTGTTGACAGTTTTGACGAACCCGTTTGGCCGGCTCTGACAGGTTTAGCGCGTGAATAGGAGCTCTATGCAGCTGAGTGGGTGGACACGTGTAGGTTTTCCCAATGTCTATAATGTTCAAGGTTGGGTGGAGGTCAGCAAACCGGTGCAATCTTGGGTTACACCATACAAGAATATACACTACAGGCTAGCAACTTGACTCGGGGCGTGTGCATGTGTGTGCGAGTGGATGTGTAAGAGGGCTCGGCTTTTGTCTACAGCGCATGCATTTATGTTAATCTATGTTAAGCAAGCTCGTTTATGTGTTGTCTTTCCTTTGTTTTCTCGCAGCACCCTTACCCCTCTGAAGAGCAGAAGAAGCAGCTAGCCCAAGACACAGGCCTCACCATCTTACAAGTAAACAACTGGTAAGTCAAGATAACCCGAGAAGAGATATCGACAGAAATGACTTCAATTCAGAATATTAATTGTGGTCCCAGATGAAGAGGTAATACAAAGAGTCCTCTCGATAAAAAGTTCTATCAAGACATTGCATGAAAATAATGAAACTTCCCTTTTGGACTATCTTTCCAACTAAAAGTGTAATATCCAAACCAGCCAGAACTACCCAAATCACAATTCTGAATTGTCATTTCAAGTCGTCGATATCCCTATTTTGCAGTGCTCTTCCTATCTCTACCACCAGCGTTGCATTTCCCGCTTTCATTTTTGCCAACACGTGTAATGCTCGCAAAACCGTTTAGCCGTGCCCACACCGCAGACAACCTCGGTAACGCAATTACATGTAAGCGACAAGGAGGATGTTCCGCTGGCACGACTTGTGGTCTTTTTGTGGATATTTTTAAAGGCGAAAGATCATCGAACCGAAAACAAACAAAACAAAAATAAAAAAAGAACACATCTTGCCACCCCCTCTTTGGTTTCATAGGAGCGACAATATGTTGGATTAAGGTTTTTCGGTGGCCTGGCCAGCAGACCCCCTTTTGTACGTGGCTTAGTGCATAACTGGGGGTGGTGGGATTAAATAAAATGATCACAGAGGCAAAGAAATGATACAGGAATTACTTATCGGAATACTAGCCCAGGTTTTATCGGGGCCGGCTTAATTTCGCCGCGCCACATTCGGCGGGTGATGTTCAGATTAATTGAAGTGACAGCTCCCTTTCTAAATGGCGGGAAGGTATTTGCACGGATTTCAGGTCTTACACAAACTTAATTATATGGCGGGCCTATTTTATCATTCTAATTCCATGTAGCGGGGGTGCTATTTACAAATGATGTCTGCCGCCTTTTATTCGCGGCTTTTCCCTTAATATATTTATCAAAGCGGGTTCATTTACAAAGTGCCCTATCTGTCGGGCGCAGGCAGGCCGACATTAACGGGAGCTTTTAGGTTTATCACGCTCGCAAAGCCTGACAAGCCACCCGAGGGTCAATTGATTTGGTTGGTTTCTGCGATTCATTTTTTTTTTTTTTTTCCTTCCTTTTTCTTCACCCAACACATTTCTTTTTCTTCTCGGATCACAATGGAGAAACATGCCTGGAGAATTAGCCTGGGTTTGTCGTTCGCTTATCTATCGAACTCCCCCCCCTCCCTCCACACACACACCTCCCCTCTCTCTCCTCGCGCCGATGTTCACCCACCCTTTGCGAGAGCGCCCCGCACAACCACCCTCTTCGCTCCTAGCCAAGGCGAGCTACTTAAATTGGCCACAGGAACCGGTGTTATCGAGGCTTTAATGCACCCTACAGTGTGGATAGCATTTCAATTACAACAGTAACCAAAGATTAGCCCCCCTCTACCCCCCAGCCCCCAAGTCTGGCTGTTTTTTTTTTTGTATTTTATTTCACGCACCTTGCCTACTAAAGCAGAAAATTGACTTGCCTTGCCTGTGTCACGGTGATTGATGCAAAAATAGCGGGCCAACGCGGGATCCGAATAGATAGATATAGTAGAAGGACTTTTGCAAGTTCTGAGAAGCTTTGAAATTCAAAACACTTTTGATCCGTTTACACAGGAAGAATCTCGCGCAAGATCACTTGGTCGACGATGCTTATTTGCACTTGCAGTTAGTCCCCTAGATTCATATGATGTAGAACTGCACTTTTTAATGCAGGGAATCCATTGTTGTTGTCCAGAAAACAAATCGTTGAAAAGAGATGTTTTGATCTGGGATGCCGTGTATGTTTCAAGCAGAAAGCGTCGATGTGATCCTTGTTTTATTCAATGGAAATTTGTATCATTTTTGAAACTTTTCTCGATGTATTGTGAGAAAGTGTGAATAAGCTTTGACTTACGTAGCATGCGTTGCCGTTGTGAAAGTGGCAATGCAAAAATAAGACATGTTTACTTCATGCCTGGGGACCCAGACACGTAGAGCCCGGACAAATCACCACGCAGATGAACTACTTCGACGCAACGTATTAAAAACAGTTTCTAAATACTGTAGCGAGAAAGCCTTCGATGTGTTCGCCGCATAGGACAACACCATCACCCCCCGCACTCATTAACACCAACATGCCATAAGCACTTTTCACAAATGAAGACATCACAGGCGCGCACTGGTCTGTCTGTGGGGGTCTCCGGGGGGTTGTCATCTCATTTGGCACCGGATTCCGCGTTATTGGCTCTTTTACAGAGGAGAAGAACAAGAAGGGATGTCCGCCCTGGCCAATCGGATCAAAGAATGAGAGCAGATTTTGACACGTCCTCTCCTGGCCCTGGCTAGCATTATCTACAGGCACGTGACATAAATGATTGTACGAAAATCTCAACAAAAGAGATCTCCAAAATCCTTGCTGGTGGTGGCTTTCCTTTGGCGGTGTGTAAATCTTTATCAAGCAGGTGATGCAATGCTGTAATGATCAACGATGTTAGCACAAAATATGGAAACGGCCTCTAGCATTTGATATGAACAGCTAATTGGCATAGTATAACATTGTCCTCATTGTCCACTGTCCAATTTCAAATGTTCTATACCACCTAATTCATAGTAAAGTAACAAAAACAATTGAAATGTCAACTCGTCCAGTATGTCACCTCTCTGGCTAATTAGCTTAAATGTTTTTAGCCCTGATGTTAGCTTCCATAAAGATCTTGCCTGTTCTCTAAACCCTCACAGACCCATAGTTATTAACAGTAATCTTGTCTTTTTGTAGCATTAGCAAAAATAGCCCATTTTGAACCTATGGCTAGTAGCATAGCATCACATTTTCCTGTTCATTGTTGTAGCTATCAATCGAAAAAGATGTTGCTTTTTGCTGCTGTTGTTAGCAAAAGCTAGCCTTCTTTATCTCTATTGCTGTTTAGCATGTCTTCATCATTTAGCTTTTGGCCAATTAGCTTAAAATGTCAACATAATCTTCTTCAAGTAGCGCTAGCCAAATTTGGTAGATGTTTCAGTCGCCCATTGACTTATCCTCTCGTAGCCCCTGCTAAGATTATCTAGCTGCACATGACAAGAATTGCCTCTATGAAAACCCCAAAAGAGCTCTTCAAATTCCTGACTGGCTGGCCTCCCCTGGCTTTGTTCCGCGGCTCCCTTTGATGCCGTCGCTGGTTGAACTGTAGAGAGCGGGAGATAGGGCGGGGAGAGGCAGACGAGCGGAGGATGAGTGGAAGAGGGAGGGCGGGTAGGTGTGGGTTAGGGCGAGAGGGGGTGTGTGCCTCGCCTGCGTGCGTCTACGGTTTCCCCGCCGCTCCCCCGGGGACAGGATGTGCTGAATCAGGCCTTTGTCCGCCGGCACAATCGCAGTTCGCCCAGGGCACAAGGGTCTCTGTGTCACAGTCAATGGACGGTGCATTTGGCTGCCCCGTCAACCGCCAACGAACCTCCCAACGCAACTGGCGACAGGCCTCTTACCTGCAGCCCGCCTGTGCTTACATGTATATTCAGTTGCAGTGATGTAGTGATGTTGTTGCTGGATCAATGTGCTGCCCAGGACAATAAATTTGACAATGCCAATCGGGGTATGGCAAAAAAAATCACGACTTTACTATCGATATAGGTTAACGCTTTGATGCAAGGGCCACATTGGGTTTTGAACTTGCCGGTCTTTAAACTTGATCTTAAACTGATGTTCCCTCCTTTTTGCCAGTTACATTTGGGACTTGGGCATGTTCACGGGCTGGATAGTAGGGTTAGATAGAAAGGTCACATTTGCCTCAACTCTTCTCTGCTTTGTTATGTTTTAAATCCTGGCATTGTGAACTCGGAGAATCCCCGTGCCATCAGGAATGAAACAATCAATCGATATCCACGTCGTCTGACCCGGGACCGTGCAATCTCTCGAACATGGGTTGATGTTGAAGTATTGTTTCACATAGTAAGAGCAGATTTTAGAGTAAACAAGATGGAACCAGTGGCAAGTCTGTCTCCTTCCTAGTCGAGATGTAACAATGGCCTAGTTTTCATCCATCGAACAGAAAGATTGAGGAGGCTTCAATGTCTTCATTTAGTAAAACAAGAATGGTATGGATGACATAAATGAGCTGAGACTGGCTTGTGGAACAGCTTGTGCAAAGTAGCGAAAAGAGTCAAAAAAGCAAAATAAGGCACTCGAGTCATGTAGCAAAAATCAAAAGTCCTTTATTGAAGAGGGAGTATTATGCTTTTTTTAATCACATAGCACCAGTCTATACCACACTACAATGATGACCAAACCTTCTGTTGGTCTGTAAATAACTGCCTTGTATAAAATGTCTCTCTCAAAATGGCTGTAGTGAATGTCTTGAAATAGGCCTCTGTCTCTTTAAGAACCTCTGACCCTTTCCGACACGCCCCCTCCCCACTGATGCCACAGACAGCGTGTGGAGGGGGCGTGTCGGAAAGGGTTCTGCTGAGGGGCAGTGGTTGGTTACTCGGCTGGTGACGAAAGCTCGGAGGCGTCTCCAGGAGGTTGGGGTGTTCCTAGGAGGACTCAGGCAAACCTATCCCTAAAATGCCCGCCATCTGTTTTTACAGATGACTCAAAAATACGTAAATGTGCCAAGGCAACACTTCAGGCATGTTTTTAATGAGGGAATGACATAATAACATGATGTAAAGCTTGAAAAAGTCGATTACCCCCCCTTTAACAAATGGACCAGCCTACGTGTTTCGACCGCACAGGTCTTCGTCAGGGCATGGAACGGTATAGATGACTTGAAAATCTTGGTTGATGGTGCTACTCATAATCACTGTAGCTCTAATAATGACCCTTTAATCTACATCAGTGGCTAATAGTTTGTCTGTTGTAGTCTTTGCCCTAATAACTACCCCAAGAAATAAAAAAAGCAGAAGGGTAAAGTCCATGCCGTCCCAGCAGGAAGCGTGGTGTAATATTATCTGTAAATATCTGCGCGGTGTCTTCCTCTCTCTGGCCGTGGACAGACATTAGTTGATCATTTGGTAGCTTGTTTGCTTACGCGCGAGACGGCTGGCGTCGCGCTAACTGTATCGGGGAGTGGTCCGCCGGCGTAATTGCGTTTGTTTAAGATTACAGGAGCAAGGTGAGGGTCGCGGCGCACGTGTGATCGGCGCGCAGTAAAGCCGTCAGCTCAGGTGTCTGGCACTAGAATAACAGTAGACAGCGTAATCAGCGGCTGACAAGGAAGATTGTGTAAAAGTCAGGGCTCCGAGATAACAGGCCTCCATTGATTTAGATACCAGCTGCGATTTTCTGTCGCGTTTATTAGCGTCATTAGTTGAATAGAAGTCAACTGGGCATGGTCGATGACGACTTGCAAGAAGAAAAAAAACATCAGGAAAGGGTTCAGCTTGATGACAGCGTCAGTCAGTTGGGCCTGTCACGGATGGAGACTAAATGAATGGGATATTTCAGGATTTTTGACAAAGGGCCTCATTTCCTAGTTATCCAGAGTGTTGTTGATTTCTGGAGATTATTTTTTTTAAATCATGCAGTCCTTGAATTCGAGTGGCGCTAGGCTAGTGCAAGGCTAGCACATTTCTATGGTAACAGCTAGCCTGCATTAAAAAGAGTCTGACCCGCTCCACAGTGCACCTGAGGCAAATCACTTATAACACCAGACTAACCATATAAATGTCTGTCGATAGAATCATTTAAACCATTTTGTATTTATAATAACTTATATTTGAGCAGCATCAGCTTCGTGGTTGTATAAGCTACGCCGCGGTGGAGTGATGTGCTAGAAAATAGTCCCTCAAAATGCGATCATTCATGTGAGGAGGTCAGTTAGATTCCAAAACTGATTCTACCGACACAGACATTTACATGGTTAGTCTGGCGTTATAAGTGATTTGCCTCAGGTGCACTGTGGGGCGGGTCAGACTGTTTTTAATGCCGGCTAGC
The DNA here is from genome assembly GCF_951799975.1 of Gobius niger. Taxonomy (NCBI): domain Eukaryota; kingdom Metazoa; phylum Chordata; class Actinopteri; order Gobiiformes; family Gobiidae; genus Gobius; species Gobius niger. Next base: position 4,033,529 of record NC_136867.1, read on the forward strand.
TGATACCATCGAGATGTGCTAGCCTTGCACTAACCTAGCGCCACGAAACTCTTCAAATATAAGAACTGTATGAATTGCAAAACAAAATATCTCCCGAAATCGATAACTAGGAAATGAGGCCCTATGTCAAAAATCCTGAAATATCCCTTTTTTAAATCACAATGTGGATTTCAACCGGCTTCTTGGACAATTACGACATAGCTTGAATATATATTTTACAACATGTCCAACATGGTCAAAAATGCATTCAACGACTGTTTCGGTTCAAATTGTTCATAATATTTTGCTCCAAAGTTTCACGTTGTGTCCTGAATATCAACATCTCCCTCTCATTCCTTTGTTTGGTGGAAGGTTTGCAGATCTTAAGAGCCGAAATGCGGCCAGAATGGAAAGAGTTTCAATCTGAATGATGTGGTACCCTTGTCCTGCCTTTGTGCGTTTGCCAGCCTCTGCAGCAGCCTCTACTACAGCCCAGCGGTGTCTGCCGTCAGCCCGGGCTAAATGGGGCCTGACCAAAATCCCTTCACATCTCAGCACCGCCCAGCACGCCAGCACTTCCATAAACCCACACGCTAACCGCTCCGCCATTATTTACCACTGCGCACACGCCGGCTGCTACGAGACAGTGACAAGTTATCGGGGCTTGGTAAGGTGAAGTCTTTGTTTTGATCGCGGAAAGACAGGAGATTTTATGTGACTTGTGAATGTTCTCTTCTCAGGACACACTCGTCATCATAAGCTTGTCTTGTGTAGAGTTTACTTGGTGTTTTTGGTGGGAATTTTGTCAATGAATCTTGCGGGAAGTATGCTCTAACAAAGGGGATCCCGAACATTTCAGGCTGCAACCCCCAAATGCCTGACAAATAAAGCACCTGACTTTATTTCAGGGGTATAACTTTCCAAATATGGTTTAGTTCAGTTTATTTTGATTTTGTCATTTGGCCTATAACCCTCAACCTTTAGCATTTTCAATTAGAATTGCCATCATGCATAGAAGGTGCAGTTACACGTATGACCTGAGGTGGCAGTAGTGAGTATAAAATGGTGAACTTGCATCTAGCCCCTTTAATAAATCCTTTTCCTCCCTATGAGGGTGATACAAGCGATAATGGGATGATTGGGGGGTCTTTTATCTCCCCCTGGTGTCTCTGGCCAGAAAACCATAATTGCAACTTGTCTGCCACCGGACCGGAGCCACCAATACACACTAATGGAATCACGAAGAAGAAGCTAACAGGCAAATTGCGGGCTAGCACCACTTAAACAGTATGCCCGTTTGAGTGAAAACAAGTGATCTCCATTGTGTATTTAGATGTACAATATCCCTCTGTTCCTTTGTCTTTTCTGTCAGTGAAGTATTTACTCTCACGGACAATTAATAAGTTAAAAAATCGCAACATGCTACGACAGCTACAGTTCTGCTTATAGCCTCTAGGGCCAAGAGTTAGTTTGTACTGCTTTAATGCCACAAACACACACATTTTGTTTAATCTGGAAAGAATAAGGAATGAGGAGGAATGTCAATATTTAAAACCACATTGAACTCAACTTTTAAGCAAAATACATGGTGCTGTTTGGGGCTGACTGTGGTTCAGATGAACTAATACTGTTGAATCTTTATCCCTATCGTACACTTTGTTGGTCAGAAAATGCAATATTGATGTAGAGAAACCTAATGTCCAGTAGTTTCACTTCCCGGTCCTATGAGCGAGCTAAAATAAGCTTCTCCCACTTTCACTTGGCGATGAGAGGATTAAGCTTAGCCCAGGGATGGAGAGGTCAAGAAAGCATTTCCTGGACAGGACGTCAGGAGGAGCTTACCGAAGACGCACTAGCGGCTCCAAACACAACTCCACGTCTGTTTTTGACAAGAAAACATTGTAACATGGAAAAAATTGGTTTAAAGGGACTATATAGAGCTTAAAAATGTTAAAATTAAGTATTTTCCTCCCCCTACATGTTCCAACAATGTCCTAAGGTGTAGAATGAGCTCAGACCTGCCTCTAAAATCCTGCACTGTCACTCAAAAAGGTGTTAATTCGGGTCCGAAGTGCCGTCATGCACCAGCTTAATATATAAGGTGCAGTTACACGGATGACCTGAGGTGGCGGTAGTGAGTATAAAATGGCTAACTTGCATCTAGCCCCTTTAATGCCAGTTGGAAAAACATTTCAAAGCTTTTTATTTCACCATATCCAAAAAAATGTAATGAACCCAAAAAGCTGAAATCGTGATCATCATTTTTACAGACTCTGTGAGACTTTTTTGCACTTTTTCAGTAATAAATAAATAGCTATTTCTAACATTTCATCCCAATCTATTTTTAATTACGGCAAAAGTGGAACCTCCTCATTAATTTTGCCGAACCAGGCACAGTTTCGTCGCCCTGTCGTTCCCCGGCACATGCGGCAAGGACTGACCGCTGTGCCACAGAGCGCTAATGACGGCGAAGAGCCCTCCACCGCCTGTCCTTACACTCCGAGCGCTCTTCCAGCCGGAGGGGATTGACGGACGCCGCCGCGGGGGGAGGGGACGGAGGGGGTTCCATCTAATTAGCGGCAGAAAAAGGAACACAATGAGTGAGTTATTAAGACACAGGGGCGGGATCGCGGACGGCCTTTGAACCCCGGCGGAGCACAGGTCACCGCGATAAGAGGAGGAAATCCCACAGACCGCGGCGCCAGCGCTCCCCTCCGTCCGCGCCGCACGCTCCAGCCCGCCGCTTATTACGGGACAAACTCCACTCGCGCACAACGGCCATATTGCTCGCCGTCGGTTTTGTTTATGATGCGGTGGGATGTCGCCCGGTTGAACGTGTGTGCTGTGTGTGCGCTCTACCTGCTCAGTGACCATGCGCTTCCATCTTTACTCCAGCTATTCATTAGTGTGAAGAGACACAAGGGGAAACATGTAATATACAGATATCAATTCTATACTTCTGCACTGCAAAACGTATTTAACTAGATCAGTATAAACATCTCAATTTGAGCACAATAATCCAAATTTTAGTTGTTTTTGACTAGTTAAGAAATTCTTGGGCATTTGTCCTAGATTATTTCACTTGTTCTGAGATGTTTCTGACTCGTTTCGATACATTTCGTCCTTATTTCAGGTCATTTTCTTTGCCAGTGGGGTAAGAAAATTGGTCTTATCTCATTGGCAATTTTACTTTCTTATTTCAAGCGAGATTTACCCTAGAACTGGTCTGAAATGTCCTCAAACAAGCAAAGTAAACTTGGTCCGATCAGGAAAAGTGTCTAAATGAGTGAAAACCGCTCAAAACGAGACACATTTCCTCAATTCAAGTCATTTAAGCCAATGCTTGATATTTACTTTTTGTAGTGTGCTGTAGACATAAATATGAGGAAAAAATGCATCGCAAGTTTAAATGTATGGTGTTATATTGTTGATATATTAGTTACAAAGATTTTTTTCAGAGGGGAGTTTTGGATCTTGTTAAGTTTAGGAAGAAGCATGTCAGGTTTTTCGCTGTTCATTGCTAAATAAATCCATTTTTTTTAGTACAAGTACAAGGCTATAGTCTATAGAAGCTACTGAAGTGGAGATGTTGTGGAATGAACACTTCATTTGGAGATAAAGGGTCCTTAAAGCAGTACTAAGTAACTTGTTTACCTTAATAAATCCTTCCCGTAGTCCCTGTCGGGCTATTACAAGTGTTAATGGGATGATTGGGGGGTCTTTCGTCTCCCCCCGGTGTCTCTGGCCAGAAAACCACGATTGCAACTTGACTGCCACCGGACCAGAGCCACCAATACACACTGATAGAATCACGAAGAAGAAGCTAACAGGCTAATGGGCAAAGCTAACTGTGGGCTAGCGCCACTTAAACAGTATTTACAGCCAAGTTAGGGTGAAAACAAATATTTCCATTGTGTAATTGGAACAATATCCCTCTGTCCCTTTGTCTTTTCTGTCAGCGTAGTATTTACTCTCACGGACAATTAATACGTTAAATAACCGCAACTTGCTACGACACCTGCAGTTGCGCTTATGGCCTCTAGGGGCATGAGTTACTTAGTACTGCTTTAAGCGCAGCTGTATATTTCTCGTTTCCTGCCTCCTATAAATGAGATTACAGCGCCATAATCTCAACATTGACCACGGTATGAAGCATTTTGAGCAAGTCATGTGACACCTGCCGCCATATTGGACCCTCTTCTCAATGTAAACATGTCAAACTCCAAAGGAAACTGGTATCAACTGCTCAAACGCTAAACTTTCTCACTTTTCTGACTGTGAAATATGGCAGCAGGGATTACTATAACTACCACAATACTAACTACCACAACTTATGCCTTATAATATTGTAAAGTATTAGCCTAAAATGCTAACGAGTGATTCGAAAGGTTTGCATGTTGGAGTCCATTGTTCCTACCTTAACATACTTTACCCAGAAGTTGTGCAGTCACGATGTTATAGGCTATATAGCCTTTCTGCCCACTTATTTGTATCCGGGCAGAAATGTGTAGAGAACAAAAGCCTGATGCACTTTTCCAGCCTGCGTAGTCAGTCCAATACCCGGCGGAGAATGCCTTTTATGATTTTTATGATCCGGAGTTTGGCTGGCGAGTCCATTATGAAATGCAGAAATAATAACTAATATTTTCCAAACGTAAAAAGAAAGCAATGGAACAGGCCCAGCCGAGGTTTTCATATTCCTTATAAGTGGGTTTATGAATCTGTAACAGGGGCTTTTGAGGTCTCGCTCATTACGTGTGTATTGCGCTGTGTAAAATGTATCGCTATAGCTCCTACTGGTCCTGAATTAGACTTATTTGCTTTGTCATAAAAGCTTGTATATGTTTAATGAAAGCCAGTTTGTTGACCTCTTTTAATTACTTTTTGTTTATGGCATTTTAGTGAATGAGTTTCGCAGAACATTTGGAATGCAATGACTTCCTGCAAGTCCAATTGGAGCCGATTTGCATTGGGTTCTGTCCCACTGAAGTCATTATTATGAAATGAGACCCACTGTGACCCCACATTTGACTGAAAATCATCTAACTACGACTGAGACCTGACTGTTCACTTATGCTTTAAAAGGATTTGACTCTCCTAGGTTATTGTGTTTTGAAATTTGACAATCTTGTACTTCAGCACGTCATTTTTGTCCCCTTTCGGACAGTGGCAAAAGACAGAGGGCATTGCTGTTTACAAAGAGTGGTTTTGTTGTCTAAACTGAGGGGTCTAGGGGTCTGTCCCCAGATTTTTTTTCAAAGAAATTGAGCGTATTTTTGGAGTATTTTACAACTGTTTCAACCTCTGTTGTTCGCAATCAGATTATGACAATTTTTCTTGGGGGCTATAGGGGTCACCAGTTGAAGCCTCCACCCAGGACATTGCCTATTAGACCTATTAGACCCGACAAAAACAAAATAATCGCTCATAATTGAGATTATGTCAACAAGAATTGCCATCCTTGAAAATCCTTTGAAAGACAGAGTTTCCGGTATTTGCCATGTTGGAAGCTTGTTCCAGTTTTGACCCTCTTAGGCTTCTGCGCTTCGGCGTTTGACACAACTTGCCTCTGCATTTCATGGTTTTGATTTCTGTAGCCGCTTTATTCAGATGTTTAACCCGCCGTTCTTCAAAACGTGACTTAAAACATAATCAAAGGATCAGAATAGGAAGACTGCCCTCTCTAAGTCCTTGAAAATGAATGTAAAGATTAGGTTCTGACCCCCTTGGGCGACTGTACTTTGTGATTTCACAGACTTTTGCTTCTCTATGTCATGTAACCTGACTGGAACAAAAGAAAAAAATATACACAATGATTTAAAAAGAGAAAAATGCCTTCCAGAATTGTCCTTGAAATTTTTCCAGAGCGATCGACTTCCCCATTTTCGCCCCGAGTGGAGTTGGTTTTCTGTCCAACTTTGACCTAGATGCAAATGTCACACGGTCCTTTTTTTGGCTGCGACCGGGGACCTGCGGCGGGCCACCATCCCCGCGCTCCGGGCTTTCTAAATATACACTTTACACGGTGCAAGCGCCGACGGGCCACGCCACGGCAGCGCGGGCGAGTATCCGTGAGCGAAGGCTGCCAACACAAGCATCGTGATCCCTCTCATTTAGGGAGCGCTAATTGCCAGTTAATTAGCAGAATTGACTCTCGTTGTCAGATCCCAAGTGCCACCCCGCCCTTGCCCCAAACCCCCCCCCCCCCCCCCACTCCACCCCACGCCGACGCCGTTAGCTTCATTGGATCTGGCGTGCTTCCCCCGCGCCGCGTAATAATAATCCCATTTTATCGGTTTTGAAGGGAAAGGCAAATTTGCTCAAACGTATTTCCGTTATTGGCAGAGCGGGAGCCGAGTGGGTTTCACAATAGCCCCAGGATTCATTTTGGTAATGTAATTATGTACATATTTATTACGGATTCATTAGGAACAGAACAATTTAACATATCTAAAGATTTGAACTAATGCGCGGTTTATACGGGTCGATTGCCGGGATAAAGCGAAGAACCGTTTAGATGCAAAGTGCAGTAGCTGAAACTTTAATCCCAAAACTGTTGGGAAAAATTAAAGAAGGCATTTTCTCCGTTGCAGCGCTCGGCAGTTAAGCAAAATGAGTGTTTGAATTTGTATGTAGACGATAGGATGTCCCTGCAGAGCCACTGTAGTTTTGGTATCGCTAGCATGTTGGTTTTTCAGCGTTTTACAGAACATGTGATGTAGTGGCACACTGTAAACTTGGTATGTTCTGGTTTATGTTTTGATCTAGTTACAAACAATGTACACTGACATTACCCAGAAGTTTGATATTGTCTTCATGCAATGTCGACTATCCATCCATCCATCCATTTTCTTCCACTTGTCCGTTGCCGGGTCGTGGGTCACAAAGTCTATGGCTCCTCCTGCAGGTGGTGGGTCCACAGAAGGGACGGCCTCATGGTTCTGATCAGGCCTGTTGGTCTCTCATTAGGGGCTTCTGAACCGCTCTTTGTCTGACCCGTCACCCAGGACCTGTTTGCCATGAGAGACCCTACCAGGGGGACGAAGCCCCCGACAACTTAGTTCCCAGGATCATTGGGTGCTCAAACCCCTCCACCACATTAAGGTGGCGGTTCCAGGAGGGGACAATGTCGACTATTTCATCCATTCAGTTCAGCGGAAATTGCTTTTAGCGCCAACGTTGCATCGCCCCTCCTCCAATTGACAACTTTTTATGGGTGGAGAAGTCTGTCCCAAGTTTAGCCTTCCTCTTCAGCCCGATGTGTGTGTGTGTCTGGCCGGGCTTACGGGGCTTAGCTGAGGGCGTCTTAAACAGCTGATGCTAATGCGGCGCGGTGTTTATGTTCCCTCGCTCTGTACACGCATGTGTGAGATCGCCGACGCCGTTAGCGGGGCTACTGGCAGTTTAGCGAGCGCCACCGGGGGCACGTTGGGACATTGGCACGACGACGCCCCCCTATCCTTGCTGCTGACACGATCGGACCACTGCCCACTCCATCAAAACCAGGTGGTGCTTTTGTGAAAATTGGCACTGTGAAGAAAGAAAGGTCAACTTGGATTTGCTCACATTGCAGTCATAAATATCCTTATAGTGAAAAGGACTGTAATCCTTCATCTTGAGTTGAGTACCACAGGCTGATTTTGGGTACTTGGACAACAAAATCGCCATTAAAGACAGCTGCCGAGCCCTTCATGTTATGTCAGCTGTGTTTTTACCTACGAAAACAAACCCCACAACAATTCCTGTCTTTGATAGACATGAGTTTCAATTTACCTTCCAAAGCTGCCAGAACAAATTCGCGTTCCTAACTGATGCGAGTCTTCACTGCAGAGTCATCAAAAGTCTAAATTCTTGACTTTTTTTTTCTCATTACAATGCTCTCCGAGGAAAGAAAGTCATTGGAAGCCAACGGTCGTGCAGGATGGAGAAAAAGGGGAGGGAGGGAGGGCTCTGTTCGCTATAGCTCCTTTTGGCTCTTTTTATGCCTTGGTTTTATTGGTGGGTCGTTTAATAACAAGGGCTTTTGAAATGAAGTCGCTTTGCGTGGGTGAGCCTTACTCCGATTCTTTTTATTTTAAGATTCTTCGACTCTTCTGGAAGCGAGAGAGAGAGAGAAAGAGAGAGAGAGAGAGAGAATCCACCAGAGAAAGAGGATGGAGAAGTAGGTTAATTTATTTCATTGGCGGAAAAGAAAGAAAAACAACTTTAAGAAAAGGTTAGCGGTCGGCGAATAAGTATGGGGTGCGCGGGCAGCCTTGGTAAGCGCCCCCCCTTTCGAAATCTCCCAAACGCGCCTGGGGCTATGTGTGAGTGGAATTTTATTACTTTGTCATTAAACCAATTTCACAGCCGTATTGTTTGTTAATGAGCGGAGATGGCACGGAGCAGAAAAGCAGGAAGATTTGCGACCTGGGCTTTCTATCCCCACGTCTACGACTCCAACCTGTGCGCCAAGCGGAGCTCCTTTTCATTTCTACCCGCCGCACTCTCCGCTCGCACATCCTCCTGGCATTATAGAGGCTCGTAAAAGGCGAAACTGCTGAAAGATAAAATGCAAAGTCTATACAGTCGAGTCAGTGTTTATGGGATCCCGTTTATGTGTGGGACCAATGGCGCTCCCATAGGGTGGGAGAGGGGAAGGTATTGGCTTGTTATGAACAATGGGGGTCTGCTGGACGTAGACGCAAAGTGGTCAGTGTGTTTAAGGTTCAGACTTCGATGTTGTCATGTTGAAGATGCCTACTAATTGGAGGTAAATGGAATAGTCAGCACCAAGTTTAATCAATGACCATTTCGAAGTATGTTCTACGACAGGGGTTGGGAAGTTTGCGTCGTAGAGGGCCGATTTTAATAATGGCCAAAGCACCAAGGTCCGAACCTCACCATTTTATCCTAAAGTAAAGAACTTTTTTTGGTTCTCAATCTCAAGTGGTACGGCTAGCAGCAAGCCCAATAAAACTGTCAATTGTCATGCCGCATTGTGGTACTTTCTGGCCCCGACCCACAAGTTGAGAATCCCTGTGTCACATTGACTATGACCAAGTGGGGTGCTCTGCCAGGAAATTCCTACCCTTGTTCTACGAGGTGGCACTTGGTGTGAGAAGTTTGAGAACCAATGTTTAAATCAAAGAATTTGCTGTAGAAATAGAATCCTTGAATTTTCTGGTAGAGTCATAGCTATGGTGTAAAACTAATTGTGTTGCGATGGCGTGATGGTTAGCTATATGGTCCCCAAGTTTGATTCCTGGATTTACGTAGAACCTTTCTTTGTGCAGCTCTTGGTTCTCCCTGTTTCTCTGTGGGATTTCCTCCTAAGTGCTTTCATCCATTACCCTGTTGTGTAGGGCGATGGGCTAATCCTCCTCCTCCTATCTCAAGATATCTCAAGATTTCAAGAAGAGTCAGAGGAAGTTGCACTTTGTCAACCCACTCTGATAGACGATTTCACCGCATGACCCCACGACAGGCTCATGTAGAACCTTTCCAGCTACACTCATTCCAGCTCGTTCTTCGAATTCTCTCCATAATCCACTGAAGGTAATACCCCGGTACCTCACACAACCTTACGAAACAAGCACAGTATCCATTTAAGTGACCTAGTCTGCCTTGGTCCGTGGGATTATGACACAGGGAGTCCTAGCATGCGTCCTCAGAAGATTAGCCAGCCTGACTTGGCAAATCTAAGCATCTGCGGTTTTCAGATAGGAGGACACTGGGCTTAAACCTAAAATACGCATTTGTGGGCTAAATTTTGCTAGGGATCGAGGTGACCAGGTGTAGCAGAATGGCCTTGGGGGGGGGGGACAAGTGTGTGTGATCTTTCTTTAGCTTGAGCTCTTTAGACTCCCTGAACCTAGCAGGTATTTTCTTTCTGTCCAGGCATGTTGTTCTCCCCCCCTCAATCCCCTGCACTTAGCCTGCATTCTCTCCACCCCACCTCCTCACCTAAAGATGTAGAAAAACAGCATGTGCGGGTAAACAAGAAGGCTGTCATATTTCGGATGACCTCTGGCGCTCCCGGGGCCTCGCACACACACAAAAATAGCTCTGTGTTGTGTGTTGAAAAAAAGAAAGAGCTAGGCCAACCCAGGCTTTGATTTATGGACGTATCAGGATTTGAAAAAAAAAAAAAGTTTGGCAGGGTACAGCGTAAACATTTCAGAAGACGGAATAAGGTTTATGAACTTTTGAACTCGTCAATGTGAGGTTTGCGCAAAGATGAGCGGTGACAATGCGCATACCTGTCGGAGTTGCACTGACTTTGGCTGTGATGGGCAGCGACGTTTTGAAAAAAAATGGACTTCCAAATTGGCATCTCGACTTTAATACCTCTGCAAATACATCGCAATGTTTTGGCGCGACTGACCCCAACTTGAAACGCCGCTCTCGTAAGTACACTAAGCCCATTGTATCCCCACGCTAACCCACTCCTGTCTCCATCTCCTACCTGCTGCGTTCTCTCACCCCCCCCCCCCCCCCCCCCCCCCCCCCCACACACAACACTTGATTCATAGCCTGGCGCCCCGCGAGGCTCGAAGGTGCCGGCCAATAAGCCCATCATGGAAGCCCCTATAAATCAATATGTTCCCTTTGTTTGTTTAAGCCACTCTCTGGCCCAGTTGAGGCCTGTTATGGATGAGATACCAGCCCGAGTATGTGCCAAAACACGGGGAAGGGGAGGAGGCGCGTCGGCTGGGGAATCCAAAATGAACTACGAAGAAGAAAAAAAAAGAAAAGCCTAAAGATTTCAATGCAATTTGGAAGAGATTACAAGCAACCAGTGGAGCGTTACCCTAGGCGCAAACATCCACGCACTCCTGATGAAGTTATCGGGAAGAATTAGCCGCTATTAGCCAACTGTATTACATCCATAACAAGATGCAAAAGATTTGGGGGGGAAAAGAGGAACAATGAGCGCTATATTAGCCACTAATCTTTGGTTTCCTAGCTCCAAGCCTTATGAATATTTATCCGCCCCATTATGGACGATGATGTTTCAATCAGGAGTGAGTTGTGTAGAGGGCTGGGGAGAAAAAGGGGGCAGAGGAAATGGGTTTCTCCTGCCTAAGGGTGAGGGGAGGCCACAGCGCCCCCGAGATATAAGGCAGATCTATCATGTTCTTGTTATACATTGGACGGGACGGCATGAATATTGTATGACATTCAAAGAAAATGCGTAAATAAATTCAACCCTATCGCACATTTTTTCCTCATATCGCGCAGCGCCATTGCTTAAGGAGCTTTTGTTTTCAGTAGAAGCGATTGAAACGCAATGCCTGGTCTACTGCTCCTGGACAAAAAAACAAAAAAACAATTTGGATATAATCTCCATTTGTGTGGACTCAGCTTTGGAACATGTCTATTGATGGTAATGGTGGGGAAATGGCTGCGTTTGTTTGGGGGGCCGTCGCTCGTGAAGGAGGCCAGTCACAGCATGGGACCCTGCAGATCAAAAAACTCGCCTAGTCCCCTTGGCCCTCTCCAGCGTGTCAGTCCCTGCCCCTGCCAACTCTCCCTCTGCCTCCATAGACTACTAGACTATTTATATTCTTCACCCATACCAGCTACTGTGCAGGGATGAGGGCAGACATGGACTGCACAGCGACTAGATTCATATCATTTATGTCAAATATTGTGTATACATTCTGGATGTTCGCTTAGAAGTAGTCTTTAGTAGTGGTGCTAATAGTATTATGTCTTGTTCAAATGCTTAAAGGAACAGGCCAGCATTTTTCCATACTAAGATATGTTCTTGCCTGACCTGTCTGGTCTTTGTGCCCGTAATAGAGCGTGGTAGCTTCCAACTTCACCCCCGTTTGGAGCTCCCCGTTTGGGAGAGGCTAAATGCTAACATCTTTGGTCATTGTTTATGACCGAACGCATGCACAGAGACCAGACAGGTAAGTATCAACTCGTCTAAGCTCAGGTAAGAACATATCTCAGTATGGAAGAAACGGTGGACTGTTCCTTTAATTGGTCAAACAGAAGTAGCTCTTATAAGTTAAGAAAGAGTAGGAGGTGGTGGTAGAAGAAGTAGTTGTAGTAGGCTAGTAGTGGTGGTTGGTAAGGATGCAGTTAGGGTTGTTGCGATATTGATACCCTGCAGAAAGTGATATCTTGAGAAGTTAAGTCGAGTGTTTTACCTCAATTGGAGTTAAAATGAGAAAAACTATTTACTTATTATTGATCTTGTTTAAGTGCGAAAATTCCATTGGCGGATCATTTGGATTACCTCTTCAAATCAACAAAAAATGCTAATTAAAAATAAGTTTTATTTATATTTAAATGACTTTTTGTAGCGTACTGGCAAACGATTTTTATGTTGATACCGCATATTTGACGGGTATCAGTATGGGCAAGTATCCGGACCAAAACCTATCCGACACTAGCTGCAAACTGTGTCGTGACCAACACTTCCGGTCACAGCAGCTTAAACAGTGGCTGTGCCGGCTCTACAGACACTAAACTCTGTAATGATCATATATATGTTTGTATTACCTTTTTGTTGCCTTCCTTTAATCTGTGTAAGCAGAACATTGACAGAATTGCACAATTTGGACTTTGTTTATCATACGTAATTAGCCATGTGCTTTGGGGCATAACCTCTTTTTACCGGCGTCATTATTGTTTAAATTCACACGCTGTGGTATCGGATTGGTACTCGGTATTGGTGACTACCCTGTGCACAAGTATTGGATTGGATTGAAAAATAACTTGCATGTAGTATTAGTTATTAGCTATAGTTGTATTTGTACTGGTTTGGATTGCTGTAGTCCTTTCTATTTCTGATACAATGACAACTATACAATGCCAAAGTATGAAAAAGCAAGTCATACTATGAGTTGAAAGATACTGCATATATTCTCAAAGTAGAATCGGATATTTCATCAAATAGTCAAATAGTATCAAGCTAGCTTCTTCCTCCTCTTATATCTGTCAGAGCAATTATGTGCAATTGAAGCTGGGATTAATAATTGATGGGGGGGAGCTGCGCTGACAGCATTTGACCGACGCTGCTCGTGGTCACAGTAATGTTCTCACCCAGACGTTTGACGGTCAGAGACGCTCACTCGTTCACCGCAAACACAATGACGCGGGCATGATGACACCCGACGGGAGAGCCTCCCACTCAAGACTCGCGCCGTCGTGGCTTTTAAAGCATCCCACGGGCAGCGCCACCCAAACCGCGGCGTTAGGGGAAGCCTGATAGCCTATCCAGCAGATCTAGTGTCACATCTAATCGCTCGGACCGTTTCGCTGGCCTACATTCGTGTCTGAAGGCGCACACGTGTGGCTCGGGGGCTGTTTAGCTAATGCCGCGTCGGACTATATATAGCGAGCTGGCAGTTTCCTAAACAAAAACGGTGCTTAGTGACAGTATACTTTCCTAAAACAATATAAATACTTGATGTAAGTAAAAAAAAATGAGTGAGTTTAGAGCTTTGCAGGACCACAAATGCTTAGGGGTTAGCCTAGTGTGTTGGTATAAGGAAAAACAACAACTAAGTTAATGTTGTTTTACTCTTTGCATATCAAACACCCAGGCTTAACATCCTTAAAGGAACAGGCCACCATTTTTTCCATACTGAAATATGTTCTTGCCTGAGCTTAGACGAGTTGATGCGTACCTGTCTGGTCTTTTGGCGTGACTGAGGGCACACACAAAGACCACACAGGTATTTATAAACTCGTCTAATCTCAGGTTAGAACATACACATCTCAGTATGTAAAAACGGTGGCCTGGTCCTTTAAACTGGTGACAATCAATAGCCTACTTGTATCTGTGTACGGTACTTTGTAGCTAACTTGATAAAGTTCCAACTCACTAGCAGCATTACGCCATTTGAAATGCTTCCCTTTTCAGTGAATTGCACGGTTTATGATGTTATATAGTGCAAAAAAAAATCTGGTTAGTTTGAAACCTAGCTTCCACAAGTGTTTGTGTTGTTGTGTCCTGGGCAAGACACTTCACATGCTTCCAGCTGAAAAGCTAATACCTGCAATCTGACTATTACTGCAACTTCAAAGTAAGATGAAACACTACATTACATTTCTCTAATTAATTTGGCAATATTTACAATTTTAAACCCCCAAATCCTTCAGGAATTGTTGATTCCAAGGTTTCTCAATACTGTTTCTTATTAGATTTGAGCTTGAAGGAACAGGCCACCGTTGTTTCCATACTGAGATATGTTCTTACCTGAGCTTATACGTTTGAAGCTATAGGAATACATTGGGAGAAGTCAAATGCTAACAATATAACAATATCTTTGGTTGTTTTGCGTGACTGAGGGCACGCACAAAGGCCAGACAGGTACGTAACAACTCGGTAAGAACATCACTCAGTATGGAAAAACGGTGGCCTGTTCCTTTAATCTGCTATCTAGTCCAACATATATATATATTTTTTTTTAAACTAAGACTTGCTAACACTGTAGCCCTTTGCGGTGCAGTCGTGTTTCTCTGAAGCCGCTCTGGGAAGGACCCCCTCTCCCCTCTTGTTTCTCCCTTTTGAGCTCAGCCCATTACCGCATCACAGGGGCGGAGTGGAGGGGAGCGTTTGATAGCGGGCGCCCGCCAAAGCGTTTGGCCTTATTTCCGCTGGTGCGCTCCACGCTGTTGCCGCCGCGCGAGGCAATCGACACTCAATTTTGTTTGAAATATCACGCCTCTGTCATGTCATTATCCGCTCCCCCCGGTAAATCCACAAAGCCGCCCCGTTTGATATCCGACAATAAGGGGGAGTGTGCGAGAGTGGCACAGTATCTATGTATGTGATAACCCGAGAGAGGAGAGGGGGGGAGTGGAAATGCAAAAGAGCGGTGAAGAAATTGTGGTGGATTTAGAAAAGGAAGTGTTCAACGTGTAGCTTGTGAGGGGGAAATCTAGTAGCTAAATAAATATACAGTACATGCTCCGGTTGTCCCAGCAGCATTTATGGAGAATGGGTCAAATACATCCTTGATAAAGACCATCTTTTCGGTTTTATAAGGGCGCAGCCAATGCTAATCCTCCAAAACATAGGAACATGCCAAGTCTATTGAAATGAAGGCATGTGTGACTGTAGAGACCGACAAATGCCCCCTGCTGGCATAGGTTATATCAGTGCAAAAGGGGCGGTGCTTTCCATGGCGAGAATAATGGCCCATGTTGTGATCCCCGCACTTATCTGGGGAGTGCCCTTCAGTGGGTGTATTAGACATGATAGTGCTTGGAGTTACGTGCAGGTATTCTGCTCTAAAACGACTTTGTTAGAGTAAGCTAAGACACTCGTCATTGCTCCTGCTGTTTTCTCTATTTTCTCCATCTTTTAAGGGCCTCAAGAGCAGTGGCCAACCGCGACGTGGCACCCAGGAACCCCAATCTTGACCTAGTTTTTTTGGCAGGGGCACGTGAAGAAGGATAAGCCTGTTGTCCGTGTGCGAAGTTTATGGGGGAAACTGGGTCCCCTTGTCGGCACCCTCTTAATCATTGGGCTAACATTTTATCACATTTTTTCAAGATACCATGTACTTTTCTTTTAAGCAGTTTAAAAAAAAAGTAAATTGCAATCAGATTTAAAACCACAGCGATATTGTGATACACAGGTGCTCGCCATATAATTAGAATATCATGAAAAAGTGTATTAACTTCTGTTCAACTTAAAATGTGAGACTAATTTATGATAGACTCATTACATGCATGTCAAGCCTTTGTTATAATTTTGATGATTATGGATTACAGTCCATTTTTAACATTTTAATTTAGGGTGTTTACAAGCTGTGAGCCATAATACTCAAAATGCTAACAAAGGCTACATATCTGACTTTGCCTGTAATGATCATATGTTAGTTTCACAGTTGAACAACAGAAATGAATGCACTTTTTCATGATATTCGAATTATATGACGAGCACCTGTAATGTGGCCTATGGATATTGTGTCACCTAATATTGAGATGATGATCATAGGGCTGCTCGATTATTGAAAAAATAATAATCACGATTATTTTTGTCATAATTGAAATCACGATTATTCAAACGATTATTTGTTGCCTTTAAAAAAAAAAAGTATCTTTATTTTATTTATGTATTAATCAAAACACTATGATGATGTTTTATGTTTTCTGGACAGTCATAAAAGTACAAATGATTTCAAGTACGCCTTGATTAAAGAGAGGTCCCCGTTTCACACCTGCCCCCTGCTGGCCAGCCCTCACACCTGTGCAAGCAAACTGACACAGCTCACACAGCGCCGTTTGTTTTTATGTCAGGCACGAGAAAAGCGAAGGGAAAATAATCCCAGCGGCCTGATAATAACGCAAGTCGGCTTTGAAAAAAAAATAATAATAATTTGAAAAAAAAAAAGAAAAAATGTGGGGAAAAAAACAATTGGGAAAAAAAAAAAATTGGAAAAAAAAGTATTTGAAAAAAAAAAAAAATTATAATCGATTTTTTGCGATTATGCTAATTTTGTAATCGTTTACTGTTGTAATCGAAATCGTAATCGAATTAATTGCACAGCCCTAGATGATCATTTGGCGATACTTTGTGCAGCCCCGTCATTGTGCCCACACCACCACCACCACCACCACAGAGGCTATTATTGACATACGCTGCATGTTTTTAGACACCTTTTCAAACCGGGCCAGGCACAGCTGTTGCTCCCAGCGCTCCGAGCGGTGCGAGGAGTTCGAGCACCTATGCACGTTAATAAGGTGTTGTCTTAAGGGAGGGATATAGAGAGTAAAGAGAAAAAAGGCAGCGCTAACAAGAGAGGTGTGGAAGTACGCTTCGCCCTAATCCGTTTGTCTGCTGCCCAATTTTAAACCAACCCGAGGAGCTTCACAAGAGAGCGGCAGAGTAACGGAGAGAAATATGCAGAATTTAAAACAGAAAGAAAAGATCAGATTGGGGATGCGCGTTAGCACCAATCTGAAGACTATGGAAAGTGTGGGGAAATAACTAACATATATAACTATATATAGATATTTTTGTACTATATATCCTACTTAATAATACTAATAACGATGCATTGGTTTTATGTAGCGCTTTTCTGGACACTCAAAGACGCTTTACATCGCATTATTCATTCACTCCATACGCGGTGGGGGTAAGCTACTATTGTCGCCACAGCTGCCCTGGGGTAGACTGACGGAAGCGAGGCAACCAGGCCCTTCCTGCTTAGCTTCCAAGGTCTGACGGGATTGGGCAGAGCAAAGGCGTTACGGCAACTTACTTGTTGTTTCGGTACAAAAACAAGAAATCTAAATTTAAAAAGAATATTTTCAACTTCTAAACAATTTTAGGCAAAATTATTAATATTCTTTCACCATCAGTTAAATGATTATACATGAACCAATTTTTGGTTTTTTACGTACTTGACGACCGCTCTCTGGAAGTGGTAAAATGTCTATTCAAATTTCCAGTCCATAAGTCCAATAAGTTCAAGTTGATTCCAAGATAAAAAGCCAGTTTGACTTTTTGAAAGGATTTGGATTAAAATCGGAGGGATTCCATTTGTTTATTCACATTTGCCTGAGAATCACGTGTTCTCACTTTAACCTGAGCAGGCCAGGTTAGCCATGAAGCACGCTGGCTACAGCAAGGCGCTCTCCTACAGGTGTGTTGACGCCTCGGGCACTCCGTTCACCCTGATTTAAACAATAAGTACGTCTTTAAAGGCATGGGGGGGGGGGGTTGAAGCAAGTACAAAAAAAAAAAGAAAAAAAAAGATGCCTAGGAGCAGGGCTGGGGCTGAGAAACACCCCCGCTGCTGATGTCAAAGCTTGTCGGGATTTTATTCTATTTTTCTTTTTTTTTCCTTTCCCCCTCTTCGGGTCCGGAGCTAGCCGGGGTGTTGTTGCGCCTTAGGACAGAGCATGGAGGGGAGACTGCGGAACAAAGTAGGGGCTATGGGCAGACCACAGCTGCTGCCCCGGCGCATCAAACGCCGACAGAAAGCGCGCTCTTCCTGCAGCTCCCCTAAACGTGGCTCCGGAGGTGTTTGATGGACAGTGGGCAGCTGGGGTCCGGAGCAGCCCACAGTGAGAGGGTCAGGGGGGGGGGGGAGGAGGGGGAACAAAAGCAAGCACCCACAGGCACCTAAAGACGACCCAGGGGCTGCCAGCGGGATCGGGAAGTGAGGAGGTATGTTTAAGGTTAGGATAGTGCAGCAATGTAGTCTCAAGACGTGATTTTTTTTGTATTTCTTTATTTGCGATTTTAGGAGCATTTATGGATTGAGCCGTTTCCAACAGTTAGAAGCCAAATGTGAATCTGATGTTTATGAATAGTTGAATTTGTTTTCTAAGATGCAGAGGAAAATGCGTGAGTGCCTGGGTTTTTCTTTTCTTTCACTAGAATCCAAAAAACATACTGGTGATGTCCAAAAGAAATCTCACACAGCTTTGTTTGTTGCTGCAATATCCACTGTTGTGTTCATGTTCCACCAAGATCTTGTATTGATGATGGGAGAGTGTGAACACCGCGCTAAGCCTTCTTCAGCACATCCCAAAGATTGTCAATGGGCCCGATGAATCTGGGGCATTGTCATCTTGGAATATGCCGGTGCCATCAGAGAAGAAGGACTCCATCCATTTTCTTCCACTTGTCCGTTGCCGGGTCGTGGGGGCAGCTGTTTGAGTTGCCCAAATCGCATTGCACCAGCCCCTTATGGCTCCTCCTGCAGGTGGTGGGTCCACAGAGGGACGGTCTCATGATTCTAACCGGGCCTGTTGGTCTCTCATAAGGGGCTTCGGAGCCGCTCTTTGTCTGACCCGTCACCTAGGACATGTTTGCCATGGGAGACCCCAGAGCTCCACGGATCATTCGGGTGCTCATCAATCCCCTCCATCAAGTAAACCCCTTAACTCCCACCTGAACCGAGCACATTTTTTCCAGTTTGGCTTTACCCCAGTCCAAAAGCTTCTGGGGAAAAGCTGTGAAAAAAAGCAACAAAACTGAGACGAAAACAATGACGGAAATGTGACAAAAAAGTGAGAAAACATTGACAAAAAGGTGATGAAAAATGTATGAAAAAGTGGCAAAAATGTCACTAGAAATTGACAAAAAAATTGACGAATAAATGACAATAATGTGACAAAATTTGAGAAAAAAATTACAAAAATATGACAAAAAATGTATAAAAAATTGACGAAAAAATTGACGAAAAATGACCAAAATGTGACAAAAAAAATTACAAAAATGTGATCAAAAATTTATTACAAATTTATTAAAAAATGATGAAAAAATGATGAAAAAATGATGAAAAAATTACAAAAAAATTACAAAATTTGGCAAAAAAATTATTAAAAATTGACAAAAAAATTGACAAAAAAAATGACAAAAATGTGACAAAATGTGACGAAAAAAATGTGATAAAAATGTGATAAAAATGTGATAAAAATGTATAAAAAATGTATTAAAAAATGACGAAAAAATTACAAAAATGTGACAAAATGTGACAAAAAAATTACAAAAAAATGACGAAAAAATTGATTAAAAATTTACAAAAATGTGACAAAATGTGACGAAAAAAATTACAAAAATGTGATAAAAAATGTATAAAAAATGTGTTAAAAAATGACGAAAAAATTACAAAAATGTGACAAAATTTGACAAAAAAATTACAAAAAATTGACAAAATGTGACGAAAAAAATGACAAAAATGTGATAAAAAATGACAAAAAAGATACAAAAATGAGTTGAATACCCAGCAAAAAAATGATGGGAAAAAAAATCTGTTGACGTGAGGAAAAAGATCCTCTCGGTTCAGGCGGGAGTTAAGAGGTTAAGGTACCGTTAAGGCGGTGCATCGTCCAATAATAATCATCCACGTTTTTGACCAAAGTATCCTTTCTCCTAAAAAGGATTTTCAGTAGTGCTGTGTCGTTCCGAGCTCACTTTGTTCGGAAAATGTTTTGACACCGACACATGGTTGCCTCTCCTTGATTGCCCGATCCGGTTGTTTCCAAATGCAGTTGCGACTTCAATCTGCGGACACCAGCCTTAATTTATCGACTATACCAGGCCGGGGCCAAAGAAAAAGCAACGGAAACCCCCCCCCCCCCCAAACCTTGTGGAACATTCTTCTTTTCCCACACTTTTCCGTAATGAAGATGAAAAAAAAAGGAAAAAAATGGAATCACGGAAGCTCATCCTATCTTTCTCCGCGCCGTTTTCCTAGCCCTAAGTTGAAACAGCAGTCAGGAGACATATGCCCGACGCGCATTACCTCAGCCGTGTTTGATTTACCGCAGATGTGGAGTGCTTTTTTTTTTTTTTTTGGAGGGGGAAGAGCGGAGAGAGAGGGACAGCACCAAAAGGAAAGAAAGAGATTTGGATTTTCGACGAATTGATTGAAAAAAGTACAATGCAAAAATGAATGAAGATGAAAGAAATGTCCATTGGCTGCTTCCATCTCCCTTGGTAGATCCAAAAAAAAAAAAACATTTTTAATAACAATGACAGACATTCAAAGGCATCAATGCAGGAACAGTCATCTGCGGTCCCATGCCTGGTTCCTCTTCTGGTTCCTCTTGTGTTGAAAAGCCTCCGCATGTGGCACAGCCTGACGTGGACTGGAGGCTGTTCCTGTAACCGATAGCACCTGTGACTGGACGCTGTGCGAGTCGCCCCCCCCAGTGCAGGCTCTGGCCCACTTTACCACCTGTACTGGATTTGAACTTAATGATAGCGGAGAGAGAGCCCACGCGAGATCTTTTACGCCTCGCGCATAAAGTTAACACATAAAAGGAGGGGGGGGGGGGGGGGGGGGAGAAAGAAAGAGATTGGGGAGAAAGAGATACCGTATAAAGTGTTAACATAGTGCTCCCTCTGTTCTCCGTCTCCAAAGTCAGACTTGCTGGACTTTCGCTGACCTGTTTTGCTTTAACGTTTTATTGCGCCGCTCATTGGCCTTTTACGGTGCCCCCGGCGCTGCCCCCCAACAAAACTACCTGCCCCCCCCCCCCCCCCCCCTCAACCCCCTTTTCTTCTCACAGTAAGCCTGTAAGTTAGGGATTATCAATCACGGGTACGCGCACCTCTGGATGGACACGTTCATTTTCAATAGATTACGCAGTAAAAGTCACTACTGGTTACTCTTTCTAAAAGTAATCGAGTTACTTTTACTAGTTATTTAAGTTTTGTCAAAAAGGGTCAAGTGCGTTTAGGTCTGTCCCACTTATGTGTCAGGAAATGTTTTTTCTCAACTTTCTGCCGATGGAAATGTTTTGTTTCCTGGACAGGACTGCAGTTATTCTTGACTTTACGTAGACGAGATGAAGTCAAAATGATGCAACTGTAATTGCCACTGTTACAAAGTGCATTGGGTCACACAAATCAAGCATTTGGATGGATCTTGTGTATCTTTTGTTTGTATACTTAAAGCAGGGGTGTCCAAGTGCGGCCCGGGGGCCAAATGCGGCCCTCAGTCCAATTTTTGGTGGTCCTCTGCCTTTTTGCTGAATCGGGACACATCATCAGAAATAGTCCTTTTTATTTGAAATGTAATAATTCCACACAATTCTAACAACTAGCCTTTTACTGTGAGACAGAGCTGGCATGAAGGTTTTGAGCAGAAATTAAGGTGTGGGGCACAATTTAAACCTCTGCTAGTCAAAGGTTTTGCGGCACTAACCACCGATCTATGGCCCTTCACCCTGTGTACGCTTCAGTATGCGGCCCCACGGGAAAAAAAGTTTGGACACCCCTGACTTAAAGGGACGATACAGGGTTTAAAAATGTGAAAATTAAGTATTTCCCTCCCCCTACATGTTCCAACAATGTCCTAATGTGTAGAATGAGCTCAGACCTGTTCACCACAACTGCCTCTAAAATCCTGCACTGTCACTCAGAAAGGTGTTAGTTCGGGTCCGAAGTGCCGTCATGCATGAGCTTAATATAGAAGGTGCAGTTACACGTATGGCCTGAGGTGGCAGTAGTGAGTGTAACATGGCTAACTTGCATCTAGCCCCTTTAATTGTCCCTTTAAGGCAGGGGTGTCCAAACTTTTTCCTTGTGGGGCCGCATACTGAAGCGTACACAGGGTGAAGGGCCATAGATCGGTGGTTTGTGCCGCAAAACCTTTGACTAGCAGAGGTTTAAATTGCGCCGCACACCTTTATTTCTGCTCAAAACCTTCATGCCAGCTCTGTCTCACAGTAAAAGGTTAGTTGTTTGGTTAGAATTGTGCAGAATTATTACATTTCAAATAAAAAGGACTCTCTCTGATGATGTGTCCCGATTCAGCAAGAAGGCAGAGGGCCACCAAAAATTGGTCTGAGGGCCGCGTTTGGCCCCCGGGCCGCACTTTGGACACCCCTGCTGTAAGGAAATTTGGAAATTTGTCCCCATTTAACCCATCCATCGATGCAGTGCCGCGCCCGGGGTCCCATCTCCATGATGTGGAGCCAGGCTGGTGCTCAGAATCACCTTTCAGTGGTGAGGAAACCTACGGGAGAACTTGCAAACTCCACACAGAAAGGCGCCGTCCTGGTGGGAATCGAACCCGGGACCTTCTAGCTGTGAAGCGGAGGCGCTAGCCGATGCCGCCTCTATCTAAACCTCATGTTCGACTGAAGCAAAGCAGCAGCATCTCCATGTAGACAGGCAAAGTTACGGCTCAGGTCTGAGGCGCAGGCGAAGCACTCATTTTCAAAACACCGGTAATGAAATAGTTTGTTTAATTATTGGGTGAAATGTTCCGTAGTGCGGCTTTAAAATAATCCTCTGCTGCTACATCCGAACGAGTTCAGAACAACCGTGAGTGTTGTTGTACGTTCAGCCGCGGCGACCGCTTTCCCTTCCCAAAAGCCGCGGAGTAGAAAAGTCGTTAAGGGTTTGGGGAATGATATATTTGTGTTTCAAACTGACGCGATTTAACGAGCAGCTAATTAAAATAAATCAATAGCACTGCGGCACGCTCGCTCTGCTCCCCTCTCTCTCTCTCTCTCTGTCAGCGGGAGACTGCAGTGCGAAGCCCACCACGATTTAACAGCTGAGCATTAACTCGGAGAAACCATAAATATTAACAACATAGCCACAAATTACCGACGCTCTCAAAAAGAGAATTCAACTTTTGTTTGCAGATGGGAAGTGGATAAGTCGGTAAAACAAACTTAACTCTCAGTCTGTTGCAGAGTTTTCATGCTTTTTTTTTTTGCTATTGGAATCTGGAGAAGAAAGCTCCTTGAATCCCAGCCTTGTCCTAAAGCTCCTGCTGGTGTTTGGGGGAGCCAGTGGAGCATGCACGGCTAATTGAATCACGTTGTTGACACTACACTGACTCGCCGCCCGCCCTTTGTCCGGCCCGCGTGTCCGACCGGCCCGTAATGACCGTTTGCTTACACCTAAACACCGCTTCCCTCATTGGGCTCCGTTCGCATCCACCTCCTTGATACCGAAAACACGGCGTTCTGTTTTCATTCACGAGGAGAAGGGGTCAGTTTGAAACGGAAGTTATGGAAACAATGATGTTTAATAGGAACCAGAGGGACAGCGGTTGGCGAGGGAGTGGACGACGAGGCACTTTTCACAGACGGTGTTACACAGGAGCAGTAACTGTACGTCTTTGTCATTCGTCACCAAATGAAATGTGTAAAAGTCAAAACAAGCAATAACGCAGAACTGCCACTCATTTGGCCTCTGCCGCCGTGCCATGCATTCCCTCTATTCCTTTGGCACAGCAACCAATGTCTGGGTACGTTTTTAGAAAAATGTCTTTGAGAACTTCTTTTTGGCAACACAATCACTTTTTGAGGTTTCCAAAGTAAGATGTTGGCCTGAGCAAGTTTGACGTTTAGGAACCGACGACAAATCACGCAGATTGTTTCACCCTTTTGTAGCCTTTTATGGAACAAAAATGGCAGAGATACTTTTCTTTCCAGTACTCTCTGATTTAGGTTGAGGTCGTGCCGGAGAATTAGTGACAATGCTGATTTTTCAACACAATTCGTGGGAAAGCACTGAAGTTCCTCTTCACGCTTGACTATATTTACCTAAACGCTTGCAGACTGTCTATTATTTTATTGACCTTCATTTAACCAGGACAGTCCCACTGAGATCAATCTATTTTAGTGGTAGGGAAAACCAGAGTACCTGGAGGAAACCTACGCAGACACGGTGGCGCAGCGGTTAGTGCTCGTGCCTCACAGCTCGAAGGTCCCGGGTGCGATTCCCACCTGGACGGGGCCTTTCTGTGTGGAGATTGCATGTTCTCCCCGTGTCTGCGTAGGTTAGTGGTAGGTTATAAAAAAAACATGTGCAATAGGTTAATCCTACAGCCTGGTGTTTCTGACCACCAGCCTGGAGATGGGTCCCCGAGCGCCGGCCCATGCTGGCAGCTCACTGCTCCTACAGGTCGCCCCATGCGCCACTGAGGATGGGTCAAATGCAGAGAACTAATTTCTCTACAGAGATTTCTCTACTTATATACAGTGTAACTTTACTTAACACGGGGAGACCATGCAAACTCCACACAGAAAGGCATCGTCCAGGTGGGAATCGAACCCGGGACCTTCTAGCTGTGAGGCGTGAGCGCTAACCGCTGCGCCACCGTACCGAAGATCCACCTAAAATGTGACCCAAGTGATTGGAGAAATGAGTGAGCTCCAGAGGTTGCAGCACATGTGGTCTGCTCTACGCCATCGTCACCCTCTTTCATGTATTGTCCTGTCCAGTGAAACCTACAAGCTGAAATATCTGAAAAACGTCAAGCGAAGAAACTGTGATTGCGATAGTTTGAATTACTACAGTACAGAGTTTTAAATAAGTTCCGTGCTTTCCTTCTTACATCACAAACTTGTCAAGCGAGTGGCCCAGCTCCCCGATTGGCCCTCATTATTCTCAGCGTGTCGTGTGATTGGTTAAAGGTTGCAGATAGTGCTTACTACGCCCCGCCCTCCTCGCGCTCTCTTGGCCGCGCTCCAGGCCAGGGGTGGTTTTTGGCGTGACGATTTCACAGCGGAGGAGGAGGAGGAGGAATGCCGACTGCAGGAGCGAGTTAGCGGGCGTGTCAGTGTGCGAGCACCTCACCAGGAACTAGCAAAGCAAAGCTCAGTCCAAGCCCAAGGTAAACACGAGCACGGAGTGACTAAGCAGGGATTTCGGAGGCTCACTTCCACGTTCACTCCTTTTTTTTTTTTCTCACATTTGTTTTCACTAGCAATATTACAATTGGTTTATATGAATTAATTCTGTGATAAAAAAATAAAAAAAAGTTTAATAAAGTTTTCCAGTTTTTGTGAAAATCACTACCTTGAGAACATTGGAATGGGGCACATTTTTGTTTTCTTCACTTTATAATATTTTTTGTTCAAATTTAGGCTTCTGTGGATAAAAAGAAAGACTTGTACTTTTTTAGACAAAAAAACATTTCATTTGTGATTTTAAAACTACTATTATTCAAACGTTTCCATACTATCATTCATATTATTTCATAAAATGTATATAACATGCTTAAAATAATAATGTATTTAATGGGGTTAGATAATGTCCAAATACAACTTGTACAAAAATACATCAGC
Organism: Gobius niger; assembly: GCF_951799975.1. NCBI lineage: Eukaryota > Metazoa > Chordata > Actinopteri > Gobiiformes > Gobiidae > Gobius > Gobius niger. Next base: position 4,059,014 of record NC_136867.1, read on the forward strand.
TACACTTTAAAGCAAAACCAGCCGTCTCTCTTTTCAAACAGGTCCATGCGGCATGTAGCAGCGTTGCGTAAGCCCTCATTTAGACGCACCTCTCATCTCGCTAACCAGGCCTCCCCCCCAGAACCCCCCCTGCACTCCCACTCGCTGGGTATAGCATAACATTGTGTGCTAGCCCAGCGACTTAACCCTCTCTGGAGCGCCCAGCGTGACTGCGCAGCTAGTTAACAAGGACGTCCAACTTGTAAAATAACTGCTAGCTAGTTAGGAATGTCAAAGAAAATTGATTTGGCTAGCTTAAACTTAGCCTAAAAAGAGATTTACAGATGCTAATCTTATGGTTAGCCGCTACTGATTAAAGAGCTAAATGCTATTGATATGTTCAAAAAATACGGTCTTTAAAGTAGGCTGCGTGGAATAATTACATGTTGTAAAGTTGGTTGGCTAAGAGAGCAAATCGAGGAAGTATATTATATATATATATATATATGTTATAAAGTACATCTTAAACTAGCTCTTGCCTTATTGCAATAGCTAATTGAGCTAATCGTAAATATTACATGCTAAATATTAAATCAGCTTAATTCCAGCCCTAACCCATTTACTTTTGGTAAAGCAAATATAATTCAGAAAGTTATATTTTGGCGGAGAGTGTGCTTTTTAAAGTAGAGCTGCTGTGTTTCATCCCTTGGGCCTATAATAGTCACTGCATGTACCTTTTGAGCCGCTGAACATACCTCTAAATCTTGCTGACTTGTCACGGACATGTCCTAATATATTGCACATGCATAGCATTTGAAGCCATTTGATCTATTTGCTACTCTCGATCGTCCGGGTTGCACTTGTAGCGAGCTTAAGACAGTTTTCAGGCCGGGTCTACTAGTCAAACCCCGCGGTGGCTAGCTTGCAAAACCAAGCCCGGATACTTAAATCACCATGACTTACGACTTAAGCTAGCCGCAAACTCCTGCAGAATGTAGTGGAGCTAGCAGTCCGTCATGTGATTTAGCGCTTTTTGAAGGCTGTACATGCATGTCCCGTGTCACTGGGGCCGTGTAAGTAAAAGTTCCCCTGCCGGCCAATTGGCAGCCTGGTGTCAAAAATGCGTTGACATGGACAATATTGACAGTTATGTGCATATGCATTCACACCCGCGCTCCAAAACATAGTTGTCATTTTTTGATATGTGGCTTGAAAACGGTGCGAGTGCTGCCACATTAAAGGTCCCCTGTTACTAACTTTGGACCATGTTTGTAATGTTCCCTCATGAAGAAACTTAACCTGGAGTTTGATGTGACGACAACCATTGCCCGGGCCAACTTTCTTTATTTTGAAACTAAATCTCAACTACTTTTGTTTTCAACTCTAAAACAAGAAAACACAAATGTCAAGGCCAAATGTTTTGAAAACGTCGCAATAGAATTTAATGCGTCTCCTTTCAACGGCAGGCACCCATCTCCAAACACGCCTCCAGCCCAGGCCCCACTTTCTCCCCTCTCTCGCCTGGTCCCTAATGTACACATTCTGCCCCCGTATCCCGAGGAATGACCCCTGTGCGACCCGCTAACCTGGCCTTTAATTATTTGTTTGAAGACAGCGTGGAGTTCCCATGCTGCGAGCTCGCCTCGGCTAAACGTGCGCGCCTCCTAACACTGTGCAGAGGCCAAACCGTCATAAACTCTCCGCCGCCAGATGTTGATAATAAAAGCGAGGTTCCATTTTCGACTTTTCTTTTTCCTTTCGTCCCCTGTGAGGAGCGACGGGCACCGTTCGTGCGACGTCATGACATTCTGCACGGCCGGTTTATGGGTTTTCGTGTCACATGACTTTGTCCTGGTATTGGCACCGTTTTGCGGATAGCGAAAAAGATGGAACACTTTACAACATTACTGTGAAACTCATCTGGTATTGAGGCGGAGTGAGGACAGGGCGGAATTCTGGGGTAAAATTTGCCTTCTTGTCAAAATGAGTTTGTTTCTTTTTGTTGCAAAAGTCAAGAATAAAAGTCAGGAATATCGCGAGATCAATATATCACACTATATCAAAACAAGACTTTGAAAAGACTAAATCGGGACATCCATTTTCTTCCACTTTCCCGTTGCCAAATCACATTGCACCAGCCCCTTATGGCTCCTCCTGCAGGTGGTGGGTCCACAGAAGGACGGCCTCATGGTTCTAACCGGGCCTGTTAGTCTCTGATAAGGGGCTTCTGACCCGTCACCTAGGATCTGTTTGCCATGGGAGACCAGGGGCACAAAGATCCCGACAACACAGCCCCAGGATCATTCGGGCGCTCAAACTCCTCCACCACAATAAGGTGGCGGCTCCAGGAGGGGGGTCATTTCTATCAGCAAAATTTAATTAACTTTACTTGCACTGAATTTTGAAAAAGTGGCACAATGTGGTCAGTTGAAGGGACGTCAAGCCACAACATGACTATGGCAAATTTGTGGACTTATCCTTATCAAAAAGGCCCTAGATTTCTGTCAAAAACAGCGAACATATCCGGACAAGCTAGCAGCAGCACCTGTGGCTTGTCTTGCGTCGATTTAGAGCTAGCATGTATGTTTTAGCAAGTACCTGGGAAGTGCGGAGCTCCCACCCCCCCCCCCGTAGTCAAGCTTTCTGGTTTCTCCCCTCTAGGGTTATGCGCCTTTCCCCTACCGTCCATCCCCATCTCTCCTTCCCAAGTGCATCTCCGGAGGATCCGAGGCGCATGTTGGTTCTAAGCACACTCCATTAGCGGCTCAGGGGCCGAGGGAAAACACAGTTATCGGAGTCTGGTCTCCGATAATCTCAATTGGCTTTGCTCGGGCTGATAAAAGGTGCTCTCTCAGGCCGCAAGAGGGACGGTCCCGTTTGTTGACCCGCCCCGCTGTGCAGTCGCGTTGCCGTGGAAATGTGTCTGGGTGCGTGCAAACAAAAGGTTGTCAGGGTAGGGTCGGCTGATGATAGGAAGTGTTCAAAATGAGATGTTATATTGATTGTATTCCAGCACACAGTAAATGTCTAAGTTAATGTCTGTTATTCAAAGGCCATCCATCGCCAGACTTAATGTTGACAGTCCCTTCATTCCAGCTGAATGTTCTTCCTTTCCAAAATACACTTTGATTTTTTGTTTTTTTTCTTCTTCTCCTGTTGGAATCACGTGGGCAGATTTAGCACCTGGGAGTAACATTCCTAATATGAAGTGTTTATGGATCGGAATGGGTACAAATGCATGTGGTTTTGATTTGGAGGCCGGAGCCAGCGTACTTTGGCAGAGGCAAGAATGTCTCACAGTTTTCTTGTCCAGCTCCTCTTGATGCATCTCTGCTTTCGCCTTATTTATATTTCTTTCAAAAGATGACTAACTTTGTTTTTGTTGCCAAGTTGTTTTTAGCATTGGCATTAGCAAAACCTTATCACTATCTATTTTGAGTCTTTTCGTCGGACCATGTTTTCAATATTTTAGAAAGTTTGCGGTCTTTTTAAGGTTTGCGAAGTGGATAAGTTATCTACCTGTCAATATAAGCTTCAAAAGTTTTTAAAATAGTATAGCATAAAAGATGTAGTTTGTCCATTTTTGTGTCGTATTTGAGAGGGCTTAGTGTACACCCCTGACTCGTGCCCTCTTGATGCCCCCTGGCCTCTCCCTCGTTTCTTTCTTTCCCCAACCCAGCATTTTGTACGTTTCGACCATGTGACTTAGCCATGCGAGCTAGCCGAGATTACAGCCGTTTAAGTTCATTGGAGAAGCTAAGGGCAGGTATCGGGGGCTTCATGGGGGATTAGGAGCCCAAATTGGTTCCAGGTCTCCACGCGGGGCTAATGATCACGGTTCTGTTAGCCCGACTGATGGTGCCGCCGCCGCCGACCGCACGTTACGAGACACTTTGGAACTTTAGCGCAAAGGAAAAGGGGACTCCATGCCGGACAGGTCTGACGTGATTTGAAACCCCGGGAATAATCTCAACCACATGGCGGTACCTGTAGCGCTAAGTCCACGCAACATGTTTAGTATGTGAAGGGAACGAGAGAGGGTCGAAGAAGAACGAAGGAGAGGTCAGGAAAAGGTGGGCTTGATTGGTGGATGGGATGCGCGAGATTTTTGTCCCGATACTGTAAAGATGTACGATTAAACTTTGAACTTCAATTCTATATGGTTAAAAAAAAAACAGGGATGAGGGATGATGATGGTTAAAGATAAGGTTGTCCTCTGAACTTGATATGTTCTAAGATTGCCAGGAGCAGTGGATGACTTCTTCTTCTTCTTCTTGGGGACTCATCTCCAAATCTTTAGCAAGGCTTGGTCTGTTCAGGATCACCTAGCTGGAGAGACAATTGAAAGATTTTAAAAACGTCATTTGATTCTTGACAAAACATCCAATTGTGTAATGCAATAAATCCAGGTGTAGAAATTAATGATGAACTACGTAGGACAAACTTTTCTTTGCCGCCATTTCATTTTCAACAACAGTAATCGTTGGACATACCATTGTTAGGCGACTGGAAGAGGTGTCCCTACTTTGAACAAATCCATTTCACCTCATTGCATTTGAACTTGATCCATTACAATTTAAATTTTTTCCCAAAAGTTACCAAGTTCCAAGCCTATTCATACTACCCCCAGCCCAGACGCTACCACTTGCCTCAGTCACCTCCAGTTGACCCATCGCTCCTCTGCTGCCGTAGCCACAGGACCAATGGGGGCGGCCCGGGCAGGCTTTGTGGAGCTATAGGTCCCGGTTATAAAACTTCAGACAGTCTAATTGATGGGCTCACTGACATAACAATAGCTCGTGAAAGGCACAGGGCAGCCCCACGCCTGCTCCTCGTTTCTGGACAGCTGCGGAAAGTGAGTGCGGAGCCCCCCACAATGCACCGGGGGGGCTGGGGGGGGGGTATCTGACAAGAAGGGAAAGTCGCTGAAGTGAGCGTACGTGGTCATGTCGAAGCAGTGGAAGATTCCAGTGGTCGTTTGTTCAAATTTCAATCATCGTAAGCTCTGAAGATTCAATTCTTTATTTGGATGGTCTTTTTTATGGTTTATTTGGGCTTGCAGCACCAACTGATAGGAATGGGTAGACTTAATAAAACTGATTCCAATGTTATTATACTTGAACTTCACCTGACAACGTTTTTCGACCAACTCCCACCTTTGCATGGCACGGCGCGATCGCTTCGGAGTCGGCCAATAGCCAGACGGTTTACGTTTTGGCTTGCAAATCCAAACTCATTCATCCGTTCAACATAGCCGTGTCACTTTTGATACCAAGTCTGGCTGCTGCTGCTGCTAGTTTTGGATGGCTATAAAATACTGTAAAGCTGCTCGGAGCAAAGAAATTACCAGACAAGAGAGAGACAATAGTGGGCGGGATGTGCCACGACTAGCATTCTCCCTCCGCCGCTGCACTTAATACTTGAGGAATGCCTCCCCGGTGTCCGTAGCAACCCAACGTAATCAAAAGCTTTATTAAAAGGGGGCCCGAATAGATCATAAGGCACATTAAAAAGTATGGCACTGTAGGTTCTGAAGTATTCCCAAGTCGACGCCCCGATTGCGCGTTAGTTTCAGGGCTGCTTCGGAAATGCTGCCGGCCCTTTGCGAGGGAGCTCTGTCCTGTCCCAGTACTATTGAGATTTAGTAACATACTGCGCTCCATAAGCACAAATAACTATCAATTCTGCCGGCGAGGAAATTGAGATGATAATCAAATGACCCTTCCATGCTGGATATTGAGTGTGTTCTCCTTGTGTACCTATCACTGTTGATGATGAGTCTTGCGTTGGCGCTTATTTAAAAATGTTCTTTCGGTAAACTGAGTGTAAATGTCTGCGAAAATGTCAACACGGAAGGCCACCGTTCTTCCATACTGTGATATGTTCTTACCTGAGCTTAGACGAGTTGATGCGTACCTGTTTTGTCTTTGTGCCCGTGGAAGAGTGTGGTATAGCTTCCAACTTCACCCCTCTTGCCCTCACGCACAAAGACCAGACAGGTACGCATCAACTCGTCTAAGGTCAGGCAAGAACATATCTCAGTGTGTAAAAATGGTGGCCTGTTCCTTTAAGCCTCGGCCTACTCCTTTTGAGCATTATCATGTCTGCTGAACATTATGAAGCTCAACTGCTCGAATAAAATGACAACGTATCGCCTCAACAGTCCAAAAAATACTCAACAATATTTCAAATAAATCACTTATTAGCTGCCAGGCCACTAGTGGTAAATACATCGAAATCCAAATGCTTTCATCTGGCCAATACCTCCAGTAGTTTACATCTTAAAATCTCCATTTTGTTACTTCACCTTCTTTCACTCTCATTCTTTCTTTCTCTAACATTCCCAAGTGGGCGGACGCAAGAAGAGACTGAATATTTCTCCTCTTTTCTCTTCCAGGTTCATCAACGCCAGGAGAAGAATAGTACAGCCCATGATTGACCAGTCGAATCGAGCAGGTAAGCAACGGAAACACACGCACGACAGTAAAAAAAATAATGAAGATAGCATCCCACAATTAGGTTAATGGTGACTTTTGATTGACTCTAATTGGAGATTTCCAGACTAAGCAGAGGGGGAGCGATTTTAGCAGGTCTCTCTTTGAATTGCTAATTGGACATGAGAGGAGGGCGCAAAGGCTCGCAGCTCTTACTTTTTTTAAATTTTGGATTCAATTTGAATTTAAGTGTGATTTTTAATTATAACAGCACACCAATAATAACGTTTACTAATAACTTTTCAAAAAACGAATGACTTTTGGAAGCAGTGACTTGGTAGGATGTGGTTATAATGTTACTACATCCGACCTTATCGACTTAGGAACAACATCGCCAGCTTAAAGAAATCATCAAAACGGCATCTCTCAATAATTAGCAAGGATTTTGATTTTGAATGGACTTTTCATGTAAATACTTCCCCAAAATCCAATTGTAGAGAAAAAAAAAAAAAAAGAAAAACCGCAAAGACGCCATGACTAAATGCTAATCTCCGGCAACAAGATTATTGGAGATAAGAGTGTTAGGTTACAACAGTGCGTTCAGTTGAGCATGTACTATAGAGATGGGCTTTATCACGAAAGATAAGCAGCGTTCATAACAGGTAGTGCTCATGAATGTGAGCGGGGGGGGGGGGTTTAGCGCTGTTGAACGATTATTATGATAAATGTGAAGGCTTGGGTTAAACATTAATATGGATATCAATTAGAAAGCTACCAGTCAAATGAGATTGACAGCAACAAGACTGCAAGGTGTCGGCTGAACTGTTTAAGTTTTTACATACTGAGATATGTTCTTACCTTAGCTTTGACGAGTTCTTTAGGACCTGTCTGATCTTCACCCGTGCCTTCAGTCACGTAAACACAGCGCAGACGGCGTTAGCATGTAGCCTCTCCCTCTCTCCACTATAGCTCCAAAACAGGTCAAGATAGAAGCTACCAAGCTCTTCCGCGTTTTCCCTATTTAAATATGGTTATGTGAAGTGTTACACTACAAAGTATAATTACACAAAATTAAACAATGTGGATTTTCTAAGCGGATAAAAGGGTGAACTATATTGTAAGGCGTAATAATACCAGGAGTAGTTCGAAATCCGCGCAGTAATCTTCACTTTTCTGCGCAGTAATCTTCACTTTACTGTGCGGATGCCAAACTACTCCTGGTATTATTACGCCTTACAATATAGTTCCCCCTTTTATCCGCTTAGATCCATATTTAAATAGGGAAAACGTGGAAGAGCTTGGTAGCTTCTATCTTGACCTGTTTTGGAGCTATAGTGGAGAGGGGGAGAGGCTAAATGCTAACGCCGTCTGCGCTGTGTTTACGTGACTGAAGGCACGGGTTAAGACCAGACAGTTCCTAAAGAACTCGTCAAAGCTAAGGTAAGAACATATCCCAGTATGTAAAAACGGTGGCCTATTCCTTTAAGGAACTTTCAAAAACATAATTTCTGAACTTTCAAAAACACAATTTTCTGGCCTGCTAGTCCATGATTGATACAAAGGTTTTATAATGAGATGCATAGCGTACAATACCAGCTTTAAACTAATGAAATCTCCGTGTACCGTCTGCCACCCAGATGATTTCGGCAAAAAGCATGACACACAGTTTCACTAAATGTCTCTGGGGGAGGACATCCAGACCCCCCCTCTACTTGTTATGCTGTATGACGGTGCGCCGACAAAGTTTCCTATACCCCCGATGTTCTTCACGATTCATAATATTTCCACAGAACTGACACAGGGTTAGCATAGCAAGGCACACATTCCGACCCCGCGCCCGTCAACACAGGGAGTTGCGCCACAGATCCGCTTTGAAACAACACTGTACTGTGCGTGCGCGGATTGCTCCCCGTCCCGTCAGACTGCATGCTTTTGTGTGCACGGCCGGGGACAATGGCGCTCCTGTGAGGGGCCTTTTTTCTTTTTTTTTTCCTTTTTTTTGAGTGACAGCGGTGGCGCTATAGCGGCTGCATGCCGGAGGAGCTCTGTGCACGCGTGTTCCTGCATGCCACGCGTCAATCACCGTCGTACATGGCCAACAATGTCTCACAGTGTCGACTCGGAAGACACGGGCCATTGTCTGCCGCCTGGAAATGCTCTGCGAACGTACATCCACATGGGCGACGGATACTGGATTTAAGAATACGTGTTACTTTTGAGAATAATCCAATAGGGGGAAAAAATACTAAGCAGTGTCGACCTGGACTGCAAGACGAATCGCAATTTAAAACACAAAAGTCACTATTTATAGGGGCTAGATGCAAGTTAGCCATTTTATACTCACTACTGCCACCTCAGGTCATACATGTAGCTGCAGCTTCTATATTAAGCTCGTGCATGACGGCACTTCGGACCCGAAGTAACAACGTTTTGAGTGATGAATAGATTTGGGCTCATTCTACACATTAGGCCATTGTTGAAACATGTTAACATTTTTAAACTCCGTAGACCCTTTAAAGGGGCTAGATGCAAGTTTGCCATTTTATACTCACTACTGCCACCTCAGGCCATATGTGTAACTGCACCTTCTATATTAAGCTCGTGTATGACGGCACTTCGAACACCTTTTTGAGTGACAGTGCAGGATTTTAGAGGCAGTTGTGGTGAACAGGTCTGAGCTCATTCTACACATTAGGACATGGCTGGAACATGTAGGGGGAGGAAAGTACGTAATTTTAACATTTTTAAACTCCGTATAGTCCCTTTAAGGCACTATACCGGTATTTTTCCAGTCGTGGAATAATATTATTGTACCCTCTGCATCTAATTTTAAAGCCTGTTTTATCAATATCGAAGTCGCTTGCTGCTTACCTCACTGTGACAGTGTAGCTCCCTGAAATTTGCTTTCGGAAAAGTGTGGAATGAGTTGGGACCACGATATCGTTGTCCTCATATTTCATCACATAGGACGCTTAGAAAGTTTCAGAAAGTGCCAAAACATACCAATGATTCTTATTCAAGTAATAAATATCAAACAATTTGACCGATGTGCCGCTCTAACCTCGCCTGTGCCCGCCGTGCGACGCCTCCGCTCACACTCTTTTTTTTCTCCAATGTCTTAACAGTGTGTTTGGGCTGTCGCTGGGACAAACTGCTGATTGTGTGGTGTTTTTCTCTCCTTCTCCCCCCCATCCCCCCCCCGCCCCCTCCTGCCCCCCGCCCCGCCCGCCTGCCCTCTTCCCGTGTTGATGTCCACGTTTTGACTACAATCAGGTTTTCTTCTTGATCCTTCAGTGAGCCAAGGAGCAGCGTACAGTCCCGAGGGCCAGCCCATGGGCAGCTTCGTGCTGGACGGGCAGCAGCACATGGGGATCCGACCGGCCGGTAAGTGCGCCCACGCCGGGGGGAAGAGGGGCGCAGTGTTAACCAGCATGTAGCGCATCTGACTAACAAAATGAAAAAAGAAGTGACGCCAACAATCAGCTTCAGGGTCATTCAAGAGCTTCAAAACACTCTTTCTGAAGTCAAGTGGCTTAGTGGTTAGAGCTCTTGCCTCACACGTACTAGCATGACAAGCGGGACCAGTCTAGTAATTATATATTTTTTTAAAAATGGACTGGACGGCAGTACAAAAAATATGAACGGCCATTTAAATATGGACAAAGGAGGATCAGGTCCAAGGTTAGGGTTAGGGTCTCCTGGTGACTTGGATACTCCAGTTTCCTCCATCAATTCAAAACATGCACAATAAGCTAATCCTCTGTGCATGTAGCTCAGGATCTGGAGATGGATGTTGCTTATACTTACCTCATAACATGAGCATTGAGCAATTCCCTTAACAAATTTCCCTCGGATCCATATCAGAACACTGTAAATAGAAATACGAAATCTTGAACTATCACATTTCTGTCAGGGCCAGTTGCCTGCCGCCCCCCCTGAACATGGGGGTTAGGGTTAGCAAGTGTGGTGTAAGCTGTGGTCCAGTCACACAGACCCTACACACATAAGTTATTTTGTGAAAATCCGATCAAAACCGGCCTCCTGCCCTTCAAATTTCACCGTTCACCACAGTCCGGGGCTTGTTTTGACTTCCCCTTTAGCATCCCGCATGACGTTTGCTAACATCGCTCTGACCCAGCCGCCCTCTTGACCCGGCGCACTTCCTCGCTAACCACTTCCCACCTTGTTTAGCTTTAGCATTAGCCTCCCCTGTTAGCCGCTAATCCTCGCATTAACACCCCGTGGCCTCGCCGTTTCCTTCTAAGCCTCCTTGCCTGTCCCGCTTGTTGTTTTTACCTAAGGGGGTAAATCTTTTCACAAATAAACTATCTGCTTGTTTCTCCTTCCATCCAGAGATCTTTTTTTTTTTTTTTTTCTCCTTCGCTGACATCTCCTCTGGCGTTTCTCTCCTCTCTCTCTAGGGCCTATGAGTGGAATGGGGATGAATATGGGCATGGATGGGCAATGGCACTACATGTAACCGCTCCCGTCATGTAAAGCAAAAAAAGGCAAAGGGGGAAGTAAGTACTGGGATCTTTTCTTGTTTGTTTTTAAAATATTTTATTTACACTCTTTGGTTGTGGCTTATTGTGTTTCCCTCACATCGTTTCATTTCACTTGAGCGTCAGAAACAGCTTCCTTCTCCGCAGGGTTCACGCCGCAGTGTGTTTTTAGCGTTGGTTGTTAGCTTGCGCGGTGGCTGGTTGGTGGTTTTGAAGATTGCTCGCTTTTCCCAATGTGTTTCCGTCAGGTTTAACGCACATGTGACAGGTTTGATCAAGCCTTAAAGTAAGTAGTCATAGTTTTACACAAGTGAAGAGAAGCAGAGAAGCACAATGAATTCTTCTAAGCTCCAGACTAAATGACGAGATATTGATGGCAGTAACATTCTTCTTTACACACAGGTCCCTTTTAGCGTAAAAAAAAAACATAGATTTGGTTATACTATTAGGTACGATATTGGTACTGAAGCTAAAAGTGAAACAAAAAGTGTCAATCTGGGGAAAACTTGGCAAAGTTGGCCTTTAAAGGAATAGGCCACCGTTTTTTCCATACTGAGCTTGGTCGCTTCTAACTTGACTCCGTTTGGAGCTATAGGAATACACTGGGAGAGGCCAACTGCTAGCAACAGCTTTGGTCTTTTTGCGTGATTGAGGGCACACAGTTCTTCCATACATCAGTGTTAATTTCGTCGACTAAAATGTTTAGTCTTCATTTTAGTCAAAGTGTTATTTTTGACGACTAAAATTGGACTAAAACTAAATTAGAAGTTTTTCATGAGACTAAAACTGTGACTAAAATGTCCAGATATTTTAGTCGACTAAAATAAGACTAAATAAAAATGAAAAGGAGAGACTAAAATCATCCAAACTTCTATTGACCGTCTGAAAGAGCCTCAGATCATGTAAATTCTCTGCCAAATGGATGAATCATGTGGAGCAGCTCCATGAAGCAGAGGAACAACATTAAATATGATTATAATGAATATTATCAATGCAAAGTCGACTAAATTCATCTTAAATTTAGTCGACTCTACTTGCAATTTTAGTCGATTAAAACTAAAATTGAAGATATTTTTTTGACTAAAACTAGACTAAAATCGAACAACATTTTCATCAAAAGACTAAAATTAAAACTAAATTAAAATATGTTGTCAAAATTAACACTGCCAAACAGAGATATGTTCTTACCTGAGCTTAGACGAGTTGATGTGTGCCTGTCTGGAAGAGCGTGGTAGCTTCTAACTTCACCCCGTTTGGAGCTATAGGAACACATTAGGAGAGGCCAAATGCTAACAACATCTTTGGTCATTCTGCGTGACTGAGGGCACGCACAAAGACCAGACGGGTACGCATCAACTCGTCTAAGCTCAGGTAAGAACATATCTCGGTATGGAAAAACGGTGGCCTGTTCCTTTAAGAGATGGTGAAAATGACAAAACAAGAGAGAAAGATTGTGCATTTCTAGGAATTTCAAGCGCTGGGGTTGGTTAAGAGACAATCATCAGGATGTGACTGGTCGAAGGAGCTGTTTGTGAATCCAGGCATCATCTTCATTTGCATTAATATCAACGTCTACCTCGGCGCTCGCCTAATACGTTTTTTATGAGCGATCGATTGCCCAAACTGGTCGTTACCTTGATGCACGAGCCTCCAAAGACGTTGTCTGCGCGGACCAGACACATTTGGCTTTTAAGGTTATCGCCAACAGTAAACAAACTGACGAAATGGCCACCGACAAAGCCTTGGACACCGGTTGCTTAGCTATACTCGAGAATGAGATCGGAATACAACTTTTTATGGCCTTAAACAGTTGCTGTGGGAGACATTTTGGCGTACAGTCCATCCTCCCCCCTCAGCTTCACCGCTCTCCGTCCGGCATCTAATTGCGTGTCCAGTCCTGTGCGTCATCTCGTAGCTACAGGCGCTTCTTTTAGCATCACTTGATAAGCTAGCCGATTGACTAAGCGCTGCAGCGTCGCGGCTTCTGGTCTAAACTTTTGCCTCGAGAAATTCCAGCGCGGCGGAATTCTTCAAAAAAAAAAAGCGCCGATAAGTAATTGCATTAGGTCAGTGCTCACACATGAGTTCATCTGCGGAGTTTTTGATCGGATAATGTGGCCGAGAGTCGAGTCCAGTTAGCTCAGCCGCGGTTTAGCTCGGAGCCACGATTACTGTAAGGATTGTGGAAGTTCATTTAAAGGAACGGCCTGCTATGTTTAGAATGATTCCAAATAGTCAAATCTGTGGTGATTTCAAGGGGGCCGGTCGCGCATTCCACAATCATAAACCGATGGAGATTTTGAAATGTTAATTGCCGGAACGACAGTTTACTAAAGCATTCGGACAATGCGCTTGCCAAATCGTGCATGTCTTTTCGACTTGGTGGTGTTGCTCCGTGTTTACGTCTCCGAATCCCAGAGTAGGCATTTGGGGGGGGGGGGGGTCCGGGCAGTTTATAAAGGCGCTAAACCATCCCCAGGACAAAACAAGGCGGACTTGTGGCGCCGGTAACAACATTAAAGGGAGAGTGAAACGGGGGCGACGCGACCCGAACCCAAACCTGCCGCGACTTTCCCGGCAAATTTATTTATCACAACACGGCCATCGCTCTCCTCATCCCCCCGGACGGCCCTATGCAAATGTTGGACGTTTAGGGAAAAAATAACATCTCCTTGGGGGGGGTGGGTGGGGGGAGAAAGGGGGGGTCTGCCTGGGAGAAATTAAGCAGGCTCCAGTGAAGCGATAAAGAAGAGAGAAGTGAAAGTGTCCGCCGAGTGACATAAATCCGTCCCGGGCCACGATTGATGCGCAAATTATCTTATATGCAAAGACAGGAACACGGCACTACATTACCGGCCCGTAGAGAGATATACGGGCCGGCGGGGTAGGGCGATCTTTTCACTTGGGGGGTGGTTTTAGCTCGGAGCGGCGCGGTGGGAGGTGCGGGGGGGGGTTTGTTTTGATTATTTTTCGCTGGATGGAGACGATTTAAGACAAGGCGGGGGCCACAGAGAGAGAGACTAGCCTGACCCCAAACGCAAGAGAGGGGGAGACACATCGGCGTGGGATTTATAAGGTTGCCGACATAGCTGCATCCCAAACGGGCTCCCTGTTAGCTTAGTTACGGCTCGATGCTACTTGATTAGGAGCTTTTGCATACAGTTCAGAGCATCTCCATGTTAGCATTTAGCCATCAACCTGCGCACGGCCGTCTCAATGACTTGAATTGAGGAAATGTATCTTGTTTTCACTCATTTGGACACTTTTCCTGCTTCTTTGAGGACATTTCAGACCAGTTCTAGGGTAAATCTCACTTGAAGTAAGAAAGTAAAATTGCCAATGAGATAAGACCAATTTTCTTACCCCATTGGCAAAGAAAATGACCTGAAATAAGGACGAAACGTATCGAAACGAGTCAGAAACATCTGAACAAGTGAAATAAGCTAGAACTTAACTAGTCAAAACAACTAAAATTTGGATTATTATGCTCAAATTGAGATGTTTATACTAGTTAAATACTTTTTGCAGGGTACTATGCCAGAGTTTGAAATCCAGTAATACTTTGGTTTACTCTTTCACATAAGCGATTGGTGAAGAACAATTCTATATTTAGATGCCAACCGTTTGAAATACAGATAAAATCCCGTGTTTACCATAAGATCTGGGCAAGGGAACCGTAGATTTGACGAAATTAGCTTTAATTTCACTGCTTTAACATGCAAATTACATACACTTCCCATTAGCATTTTGGCTAAGCTAGGATCTTTCCTTGAGTTGCCAATCCTAGCATCCCTCTTAGAACTTCAACTGTGTATTAGGTGCAATTTCTGGTTGTCAAATGAGGCTAGTTTGCAGCGATGACTTTGTTAGATCTTACATAGACATAGTCTTGAGTTTGTTTTCCTAATGCTAATAAACTATTTATTAGCATTGGAATGAGGCTAGTCAATCCATGCACGGCTTATGATATTAAATTGTGTTATTTGACGATTCTAACCAGGCTTCACCTTGGCAATACAACATTGCCAACGTGCATTATTCAGCTTGAAATTCACTTTTGGCCCCCGAAACATCAGTCTTCCAAAACTACATGTGATATTCCCTCTTGGACTATAACATTTACATGCATTTTAAACCCTGGCATATTCCCGGATACCTAATTCCACTTCTCGGCGTGTAACTGCACGGTCGGATATATAGCCCTACACACCATTACAGCTAAATGGCCGCAGACTGATTAAACCTCTACAGCGCCACAGTGCTGACATTTTGAAAAATCAAGACGTATGACATCCCGAAGGCGGCCGGGGCGAGCTGGGGGCGCAGCGCACGCTTTTTATTTAACACCTTAAACTCCCGTGCCCAATGAGCCACAATATAATAACACTTACCTTGATTAAAAGATCCCTTTATATGTAAATGGTCGTTGGGAATTTCCGAAAGGGTCAATGCGGCAATTCAAGCGATAGGCGTTATTTCAGCTCTCTTTCCCTTTCCCTCTTCTATGGGCTTCCTCATGTCTCTTGCCCCTTCTGTCTCCAGTAATGACAATGTTAAAAAAAAAGAAAAAAAAGGAAAGCAATGTTCCCTAAAACAGCCCCGCACAGAAACAACATTTGCTCGGCTTGGCTAATTCTTAATACGGGGCCGTATAATTCGCCGAACAGTTTAATTGCGCGACGTACTTTATGCTTCATGACCAATTACATTAATAGCTTAATACAGAAGGAATATGATCCGCTCTTGATTTGATTACACAGACCCACAATATGGCGTATTTGGTACTTAATTACGGACGGCCATTGAGCAGGAGCGCCGTGGCAGAACGCGAGGGGCAATGGAGGGAAAACTCGGGGAAAAGGCAGACGATATGGAGGGGAGAGGGTCCGGTTATTGTCTCGGACGGCTTTGGCACTCCGGTTAATAAAAAAAAGGGGGGGGGGGGGAAAGCAGGGTATGTCCACTTAATAACGGAATAGCGGTGGATTACAAGAGTGGAAGATTAGCGGCTTACGGTGGCGAAAAGCGTCCGGCGGGCCCTTTTAACGAGAGCTGATGCAGGTTATATGGAGGTAGCGTGAAGGTTTATTCCGCAAAGTGGGCTTTTAAGAGACTGGCGACGGTTGATGGTGGAAGAACGAACGGCGAGAGATGGTGGGACGACAGCGTTGTTGGGACGATCGATTGTGATGTTTTCTGACGGACTGCAAAAAGTATTTAACTAGATCAGTATAAACATCTCAATTTGAGCATAATAACCCAAATTTTAGTTGTTTTGACGAGTTAAGAAGTTCTTGGGCGTTCGTCCCAGATTATCTCACTTGTTCTGAGATGTTTCTGACTCGTTTCGATACATTTCGTCCTTATTTCAGGTCATTTTCTTTGCCAATGGGGTAAGAAAATTGGTCTTGTCTCATTGGCAATTTTACTTTCTTATTTCAAGTGAGATTTACCCCAGAACTGGTCTGAAATGTCCTCAAACAAGCAAAGTAAACTTGGTCCGATCAGGAAAAGTGTCTGAATGAGGGAAAACCGCTCAAAACAAGATGCATTTCCTCAATTCAAGTCATTTAAGCCAATGCTTGATATTTACTTTTTGTAGTGCGGATATTGCGATCAGAGGTTCACGTCCGGTAGCAGTGACCTTTGATGCAAACGATTTCGGATACACGTCTATTCCAACTTTTCGGACATTTACGATTTAGCTCGACCCTGTTTCCAAACGGTTAAAGTCTGAGTTAGCTACAGACGTTGTTCATGCAAGTTGATCAGATTTCAGCCAGCACTGGTTTAGCATCTTTTCTCTCAGACCAAGAAAATAAATCTTACAATGTTTACATCAGAACACCAAAAAAAATGAGCCTAATTTGGATGATCCGCGCTGGCTTTGTCAATGTGTTAAGGCAAATCATTTCAATCTTAGCCACGATGCCGCTTTTGAGCTCGACTTTGCAAACCCCCCCGAAATTTGCGATCCAGTTTACACTGTATAGCCGACATTCACTGCTTCAAGATGTTTACATTCGGGGCTTGGAAACGGCTAAAAAGCACGAAAAATCTCCCAAATTTACGACGCAGCGTAGCAGTATAAACATTCCCTCAGAAAATGGTCCGGCTTTCAACCAATGATCCTGGTCATTAATCTTGGCGGGGGCCGTACCCCTCTCGCTCTCTCTCTCGCTCTCTCTTCTCTCTTTCGCTGTGTTCCACCCCTCGCTAGGCCCTGCGGTGTCATTCCTTAATTGCGGTGTACTAAGGTGGAGGAATGCAGCGAGTGAGCATGCCTAGTGACCTTCCAGTGACCTCTCCCCTCCTATTACCGCTCCTAATCCCCCAGGGCTTCACGTTACAAGCCCGGACCAAGACCTATAGGTACACCCAACCACCGCCACCGCCACTGGCTCCAGTGGGATGAACTATTTCCCCCCCAATGGGCTAGTCCTAGTTTGGCCCTTTCGGATTCTGGCAAACAGTGGCGGATTGTAAAGGCTTTTTCAGAGCCCTTAGCCTTCGGGAGTTCTGGGGCTAACCCAAGAGGACGTCCATCTCTTTCATCCTCCAACGTCCCCTTGTGTCGCACTAACTTTTTTTTCTTAACTGGAGCTTCAAGGTTGACAGGTAGCGTTAGTTGTTGACACTGTGCCCTGTATGGAAACGGACACTTTGCTTCAACGGAGGAGCCTGTGCAGGGTTCGCAGATGATGTCACAGCACGGAAAACAGAAGCCGAATGAGTGTCGAGGTTGAGTTATGAAATGGATTATTTGTTTTGATGCTGTAAAACGTGCAAAATCCATACAGGCAGACGGTATTTCAATTCACAACAGCGTAACGATAACAGCATTAGCAGTAGCTTCCCCTTTAAATCCAACATTACTTTTTAGTAGGTACTTAACAAATAATGGACTGGAAATAAAGTGTCTCAGCGGTAAATAGAAAAGTGATACCAGTCAGATCACCGTGCCAATAATAGTTTTTTGACCTGAGTGGTTTTGACAGCAGCCTTGCAGCTAACTTCTGTCGTCGATGCAAATATGACTAGCATCTAGCCATTAGCATTACGCAAGAGTATTGTAAAAGACATTAGTGCATGTTACAAAGATGTTTATATGCGATCAAGCAGGTTCACTACATGATATCGAGTCTTACAATGATTGATCGTTTTGATTGATAGCTAGCTTAAACCTTTTCGCTACAATCAGGGCTATTGAGCTAATAAGCTTTTTGACCAGAATTCCACCAGTAGCACAACACTGAAGTCCCTGTCATACCTTTAACTTCATCACTAGCTTAATCTTCTCCAGACAGCCTAAGTTAAAGCATTAAAAGTACAGTACAGTTCTGCTAATTGAAATTGCTAACAGAATTGTTTTCCGTTTCAAGCATCTACACTCTGGACTTAAATTACCCCAACCAATATCCACGTCAAACTGTCATACTTGCCTTGAGTGGAATATTATTAAGCGCTATGCAAGCCACAGCGCTTAAAAGCCCACGAGAGAAATACAAAACCGCCATGCCGCGGAAAGTCGATTTGCGCCTCTGTTTTAATGACGAATTCAGGTGACTGGGCTGTGACAGTGCATCCACAGAACGCCTTACTTCCTCACTTTGTTTTGCTCAAACGTTCTCCACGCTAGTCGGCTAATCCCCAGCGCTATGGTGTTACAGCTAACCGAGTGCTCAATTATTTAAGCGCTTCTTGAAAGGGGGATTCTAAATCAAATATGTCGGTAGTGGCTCGTCCCCCCCCTCTGAGAGGACCGCACGGGGGATTGGGGAATTGACTGTTCTCCTTGTAAAAGTATTAGCGCTTTGGAGACGTCGATAGCAATGCTTCCTTGAAGGCTAATCCAAAGGCCGTACACACAGATGTTTGGGAATGTTGAGGGTCATTGGTGACTGATGTCCTGGTTTAGACATGCTTTTGTGTTAGTTTAGAGCGGGCTTGTTTTGCACGGTACGAGAAAAAAAAAATGCTGTCTCGGATATTGTAATAATATCGCTATTGCTAAACCGTTTCAACACAAATCAGGACCAAAAACAAGGCGGTTACGGTTAAAGGGAATGGAGAAAGTCGGGCGTAATAATGAACTATTGAGCCTTTTTCAGTTTCTATACGTTTTTGTTTTGTTGGTTTCAAGCTATGTTCGTACGTACGTAGAAGGAAATGTGCAAATCTAAGTCAAATGGAAGATCTCAGGTATTTTGGAATATATTGTAGTGTGTGTCTTGGGTTAACCTCTTAACTCCCACCTGAACATGTTTTCTCCTGTTCTCCAAATTCTCCAAATCTAAAAAGCTTCTTCAAAATGGCGACAAGAAACGAGATGAAAATGAGGATGTAAATTGACAAAAATCCAGCAAAAAAAAGTGACAAAAATCCAGAAAAAAGTGACAAAAATCCAGCAAAAATGTGACAAAAATCCAGAAAAAAAGTGACAAAAATGCAGAAAAAAGTGACAAAAATCCAGCAAAAAAGTGACAAAAATCCAGCAAAAAAGTGACAAAAATCCAGCAAAAAAGTGACAAAAATCCAGCAAAAAAGTAACAAAAAACACATAAGGGAAATAAAACGTGACGACAATGGCAAAGAGGAGGGAATACATTTGGTTTTGGCGGGTGGTAAGAGCTTAACAATAATTTGGGGATGTATTGTGAAGTCGTATAGTTTAGTCTTCTTATTTTCATTGATTGTTCAGTCGTGGTTGCTGCTCTGGTTACAGACGTACATTTTTCCCATAGACATTTTGAAAAGAAATATGAAAGCTAACCAGTTCTGTGGTAATCCATGACCATCATCTGGCGCCCCAGCGTAGAACGTCTGACCTTAAAGGAACAGGCCACCGCTTTTTCCATACTGAGATATGTTCTTACCTGAGCTTAGACGAGTTGATGCGTACCTGTCTGGTCTTTGTGTGTGCCCGTGGAAGAGCGTGGTAGCTTCCAACTTCACCCTCGTTTGGAGCTATAGGAATATACTGGGAGAGGCCCAATGCTAACAACATCTTAGTTTATTTTGCATGACTGAGCACATGCACAGAGACCAGAGAGGTGCGCATCAACTCGCCTAAGCTCAGGCAATAACATATCTCAGTATGGCAAAATGGTGGCCTGTTCCTTTAAGGTAATTCTTCAGACAGATGATCGCATACAATAGCGATTTGTTTAAGTACACCATAAATAAATATATACATAAATATATTGTCATTTCCTTGGCAGAATAAAAGACTGGAGCAGTCAACATCGCTTGCATTTGAAGGAGGTGTTGCTTCACTTCTGAAAACTCCAGTGCAGCATTGGAACACTTAGAACACTTAGAACACTTAGCCTGAACATTGTGTGTCGTCTCTGCTGGTTTGACACTAGTGGGAACTTGGTGACAGCACAAGCCTGCTCTCCATAGTGCATACAGCTTGGTTTTGCATTCTTGCATCCTCGCCCTCCTCCTCCTCCACCCCGCACTGTCTGTCTGTCTGTCTGTCTGTCGAGAATGGCGCGGATCATTTTTCTAAACCTGAGATGTGACCACAACGCTACTGGGCATTGTAAACCACTCACCATAGCCCGAAATAGCCCCGGCGCAATGGTGTGTGTCTTTACTCGCCCGGGCTAAAGAGGTGCAGGCACGGAACGGCCCTCGTAAAAAAAAACGCGATAAGCTATTTGAAATTGAATTCACCCTCGGTTGCATCGGGCTGTCAAGTGGCCGCACATGTTTGACCTAATTTGTTGTAGAAATACGGCACTAAAGTAATGTCGGCGTATAAAGTTGTGGCTGTGAACCTGCCAGAGCTTTTTTGATGATATGGACAAAGCCCATTCAAACGACGGGCTCTTGTTTTTATATTAGCTGATGTGAAATGTTGGAGTGAATTCATCTGTTCTTATCAAAACAAAGGAGGAAGAAAATATCCTTGTGTATTGAGCAATAGTGTAATGTTGACATTCAAGAGTTTTTAGATTTGAGTCATGCGGAACTGGAGGAAATTGTGCTTAGTTCAGGTGGGGGTTAAGAGGTTAAACCACCTGCCTAAACCAAATGCATTCTGTCCTCTTTGGCTTTTATATAGGCCTGTGTAACGCCTCATTTTTGTCACATTTTTGTTGAATTTTTGTCACATTTTTGTTAAATTTTTGTCCCTTTTTAGTTAATTTTTTGTCACATTTTTGTTGAATTTTTGTCACTTTTTAGTTAATTTTTTGTCACATTTTTGTTGAATTTTTGTCTTTTTTTTGTCTTTTTTTGTCACTTTTTGGTTTAATTTTTGTCACATTTTTGTTGAATTTTTGTCCCTTTTTAGTTAATTATTTGTCACATTTTTGTTGAATTTTTGTCTTTTTTTTGTTGAATTTTTGTCACATTTTTGTAGATTTTTTGTCAAATTTTGTCGAATTTTTGTCACTTTTTGGTTGAATTTTTGTCACATTTTTGTCACATTTTTGTTGCTTTTACATCCTTGTTTTCTTTTCATATTCTGTAGCTGTTTTGGTGCTTTTTTCCGAAGAAGCTTTTTGATTAGGCTAAAGCCAAACTGGATCAAATGTGTTCAGTTCAGGTGGGGGTTAAGAGGTTAAAAGGCAGACCATGCACAGACACTGACTCTCCTTCTCTCTCTCTTGTGTCCAGGATTGCCAGGCATCCCGGGTGACTTGGGCCCACACGGCGCTCCTATGGGCATGAGCATGGCACCCGCCTTCACCCACCACCCCCACCCCCACCACCACCACCCGCACCACCAGATGACCTCACCCCATCCGCCGCACCTCCACCACGGACCTCCGCCCCTGCACCCTCATCACCACCATCGCTCCCACCACCACCACCACCACCACCCCGCCTCCTCCTCCTCCTCCGCTGCCGCCGCCTACCTGCCCGGACACCCTCCCCCATCGCCCCACCACCACGCCGCCATGCTGATGCACCCGGGAGCACCCACCCACCTCCATCCACCACCTCCGCCGCCGCACCACCTGGACATGTCCACCCAGAGGACCCCCCTGCTGTCCCCCGACGCCGGAGGACAAGGCTTGGACATCCACGCCCAGTGATGTTCGGACGTGGGGGAAAATCACCCGGACTTCAGAACTTCTTTCTCCACTTGACAAGCAGCTACTTACAAGAAAAACAACAACAACAACAACAACAACAACAACACACAATCTTTTTTGCTATTTGTAAGACCAGAATTTGATGCTCTTCGAAATTCCAAAAAAAAAACGAGCTGTGACGATGTTTTTTTTTCTTTTTTCTCCTTTTTTTTTTTTTTATTTCTACTCGTCGACTTTGTTACTTTCATCCCAAAAATGGCGGACCAAGCCGGACACTTTGTAAAGTCTTGGGGCTTCTTTGTTAAAAACGTTGACGCGGAAGGAAGCGAAACAAAACGAAAAAAAAAACAAAAAGGAAAAAAGGAACTCTCGAAGACAAACTTTTTTTTTCCTCCTTTTTTTTTCTTCCGCACATGTTCAGCAACGTCGTGGGAAGTTCAATCCACTCTGGAAGGAAAAAAAAAAAGAAAATGGACAGAAAGACTCCCAAGAGTATAACTACTGTAGTATAAAGTATAGATACTAAGTTAAAACTTGTGCTTTTTTTTTTTTTTTTTTTTCTTTTTGGGGGGGGGGGTCAGTTCTGTTTCCTGAAGCTAGTTTTTAGAATCTCTCTCTCTCTCTCGATCTTTCTCTGTCTCTCATTCACTGTGTGCGCTCCGGATTTTTTTTTTTTGGGGAGGAGAACTCTTCTCTCTCTCTCTCGCAGCAGCAGCACAGCATCATGGGAAAAAAAGCAAAAAAAAAAAGCAAACAAAATCTCAGAAATGCAGAAGAAAGGGGGCAATGAAATCCTGCCGACAACGCCAAATTGTGGTACACATGGCGGCGGTAAAAGGGGTGGGGTGGGCGGGATCAGGCTGCAAATCTCTCCGGAAAACATTTCAGCTCTTCTTCTTTTTTCTTTGTTTTTGTTTTCATGAATGTTTTTTTTTTTTTTTTAATCCTTTGAAAAACGCCCAAGCACTGGATCGTGTCGGTTTTATACATTTTTTTTTTTAATTTTAAAACATAACTTTATTGTCTTTTGTACCTTGAGGACTCTCGTCGGTCGGAGCCCGTTTGAAGGAGGAACAAACGAAACAAAACAAAACAAAAAAACACAAAAAAAAAAAAAAAAAGTGGAAACATCCTACTAATAAGCGCTTCTCAAACTTGTACATTTTTTTTTTCTTTTTTTTTTTGTGGCGAGAATCAACGAAAAAGTGGCCATACGGACTTTATATATTGACACTGTTGATTCGTTGGCACTGGAGAAGCCCTCGGCGGTCGGATTAAAGGAAAAAAAACGAAAAATCACGGAAAAAAAAAAAAAACAAATGGCGGGAGAGGGAGGGAAAAAACTTAAATTATGGACACGTTGCTTTTGGCGGGGCGGGGGGGTGGGGAAAAAAAACACACGCCGAGAGAATATTGTATCAAACTTCGTACAGAGTTCAGTCTATTAATTGTTTCATGTTAGATATTCTATGTGTTTACCTCAATTGAAAAGAATGTTTTTGCTAGTTTCAGATCTGCTGTGGCATTGATATTGTATGTCCATAAATTCCTTCCTTTTTCAGCACGTGTTCCTCACTAGATGATGATAAGATGCCGTCTCCCTTGAGCTTTTGTCGAAAAATACATGAAATACTTGTATGAGGACTGTGACGTAATGTTTCAAACGGTGTTCAGTCACAAAATGCTGTAATAAATATTTCATTTTTTGATTTTCTTTTCGCAGATTTTTGTGTGATTGATGCGGGGTTTTCGAGGTGGGGGGGGGGGGTTTACTGAGTGACCCGGTCAAGCCTTTGCAAAGGTGGATTGTTTTGGGGGTCGGTGCTGCTTCCGGGTTCACGATCGCTTCCTATTATGTCACACTGGTCAGTTATTATTGTTTTAAACTAGCAATAATGCTACGCTACGCTAACCTCTTACCGCCTGCCTTAACCCAGCGCATTTTCTCCAGTTTGGCTTCACCCAAATCTAAAAGCTTCTTGATTGAAGAGCTTATAGGCCAGCGCAACGCCTCATTTGAAAGCTAAGAACTGCCAAACTGACATAAAGTCATTTTCCTTGCATTGTTGCCATTGTTTCCATTGCTTTTTAAATGCTATTTTGTCGCATTTTAGCCATTTTTGTTGCCACGTTTTTTTTCTGCATTTTTTGTGTGCTTTTTTCTGACTTTTTGTTGCATGTTTTTCATTGCATTTTTTTTGTCACTCTCTCAGCAGTTTTTTGTCGCTCTCTAAAAAAAAGAAAGAAAAATCCCGCTTTTCTGTTTTTCATTCTTGTTTTTGTTCCCGTTTTGCCGCTTTTTTTTCCAGAAGCTTGGGTGAAGCCGAGCTGGAGAAAATGTGCCTTACCCGAGTGCATTTTCTGCAGTTCTTACAGGCTTTACCCAAATCTTAAAGCTTCTTGATCGGAGTTTACAGCCCATAGGCCAAAGTGTGACGCCTCATTTTTAAACTAAAACCTACAAAACTGATCTTTTCCCTCGCTTTGTTGTCTTGTTGTCACTTTGAACGTTTTTTCCCAGTTTTTCATCATGTATTTGTCCCATTTCTGTCACTCTGTTGTTGTGGTTTTTCATCCTCGTTTTTCCTCTCAGTTCCCGTTTTTTGTTGATGTTTTTTGTTCCTCTTTTGTGGCTTTTTTTCCCCTCGTCTTTGTCGCTATTTTGACTCTTTGTTCAAGAAGCTTTTTAGATTTGGGTAATGCCAAACTGGAGAAAATGTGCTCGGTTCAGGCTCGGTAAGAGTTTAATCAATATTATTTTTGTCATATTTTATTGAACAATAACAACATAACAAATTCATTATTATCATTATCATTATTATTATCACTAGTCACTAACTGAAGTGTCTGAGATTCAGCCACACTCAAACCAGGCTAATTGACTGAGGACATTTCAAAAACTCAACACATTTTTCAGATCTTTTTAAAAAGCTGTGTGTGTGAGAGCACTTTGGAAAACGCTTTATCATTTTTGTTCAAAATTATAGTTGTTTTGTTTTATTTTTTGTTTGGGAGTGATCAATTTAATGTGATTTTGGAGCAGTCTCAATTTTCTATTTACAGAAACACAAAAAGGTCGTTACTAAATACGATTTTTATTTGAACGTGACATTTCCCTTTATTTAAGGGTGTTTCTAAAGAACAAACCTGTACAAAAAAGCAGACTGAGAACAGCACGTGTGGGTTGAGAGCAGTGCAGTAGACTCACGGTTTGGAGCCTTTTTCTCTCCCAGCATTGAGGGGCTCCGCCTGTCGGTGAGTCTGGGTACTGCGCTCCGCTCGGCCTCCACACACGCCGCCCTCTTCTTCCTCCTCTCGCCGTCTCTCTCTTCCTCTCGCGGACTTCTCGCCCCTCTGCGTTTCTGCCTCTTGTATTATTGGATCTTCTTCTTCGTCCGTGGCCGTGTTCGCCCCGCGGCCATTCGTCCTCGAGCTGGACTTAAATAGAAATGACAACAAACCCGCGAGCTCAGGGCGCGCTTCAGTTCACAAACACACACAAACACACACAAACACACACAAACACACACACACACACACACACGTGGGCGCGCGCGTTTTAGGGGATTTGGAGAAAGCGTTTGGCTTTAACTGCCTATTGGGGGGAATTTTAAAAAATAAAAGAAAGAAAGAAAAAGAAATACAACGACAGCAATATTCTGAAAATACATTATAAATAATAATAATGACTCATAACTTTAAAGTTTAAAGTTTTGTTTATTCATTTGACGCATTTTATCTCATAAATCGAAATGCGTGACTTCGCAAACTGGCCTCTTTTACATTCCAACATGGCCTCCCATGTCCCCTCTGTGTTGTCTGGATGTTTTTTAAATTTGTTTAGACAGGTTATTCATTAGTAAACAATTAATAATTGATTAACTAGATTTCGCTACAATTGACCGCGCACACGATTATTAAAAGGATTTGGAGCTGTGTTATAAAAACAAGTGCAATAATGTTTACAGGCCTTTTCTCGTAATAAATATTTTTTCCTTTACTAAAAAAAAAAAAAAAAAAAAAAAAAAGAGAGACAAGTAATTAACGACCTGCTGAATGCGCGTAAACGGCACAGTTACGCACAGACCTTTACGCTTACGTCTGTTCATTTTCTTCATTTTCTTAACATTAACATTTTTACTTGTGTACCGTTTGCAAATAAACAAACACACACCCCCCTCCCTCAGCCTTTAATTTCCCTCCCCTAAACGAAGCTGGACGTGCGCGCTCCTTTTACGCACGGCTGTTTGTTGATCGCATTACATCCGCAAACGCGCCGCACGCGTTGGGGCCTATGGACAAGTGCCCCACTCCCGGGCCTCGTGCGTAACACCGTCCTTCTTTAACGCGCCGGTACGTGAATCTGAACAGCCATTACGTTATTATGTTTGTCTCTCTTGTGGTGGAATTTAAATGTGTGTTGTCCCTCAGTGTAGGCTATTTTTAGATAGGCCATTTTCATTGTACGTCGATGCGCGCGGGCAGAGAGTGGCTGTTTGTTTGCGTAAATGCCTGTGAAGAACTGGAATCCTCGCTCGAAACGCGTGCGTAAAAGTTAGGACTGCGCGTAGGCCACAACTAGGCTAACTAACGATTTAAAAAAAAAACGCGCTCTTTGTTTTATTGTTTATAAACAAAACAACCCGTTCAGATCCAACCCGTAGTATTTTTGTTGTTGTTGTTTTAAACCAGTCTCCCCCAAAACGGAAGGAAGCGTCGTCTCGTGCGCAGATGATCAGATGAGAAAGCGTGGATTTACTGCGGCTGGAGAGGGCGAGATTTCAATATTAATAGTTTCTTTCTCCCTCTTTCTGTCTTCTCTCTCTTTTCTTCTCCTCCTCCTCCACCCTCCTCCTCCTCCTCCTCCCGAATAGACAGAAGGTAGATTGCCTCGCCTGCTCTCTCCCCCCACACTCCACTCTTTTTTTTTTTTTGCCGATTCGCTGTGACAGGGATGATGGATGATGCAGCCAGGCTAAACAACTCCTCCCCTCCATCTCCTCTGCTGTCACACGCAGCCACAGTCCCTCTCTCTTGCCTCCCCGCGCTTGCTCCAGAAAAAAAAAGCGCGTATATGTATTCCCAGCGCGTACCCAAAGCTCCTCTGCTCGCATTCGGGGAAAAAAAAAAAAGGGGGCTACACAGGGAAACGCTCCGAGTTTGATTAAGAAATACGGAGCGTGCGTAACCGGTTTACCGGCCCTCGTTTCCCTGTTTGGTGGCGTTTGCTTTACCAGCGCGCATTGCTGTCCAGTTTCGAGCTAAAATTCCAGTCAGTGGGTCATGAAAATCGCGCTTGGTATTCAGACAAATTAAAGTAGCCCGTGTGCAGAAAACGGTTGCTTTTAAAAGAGTGTTCCTATGTGGTCATGGCCATTTTTCTCCTATCATTAAGATGGTTCTTGGCCTCAAATTGAAAAAGGAAAAGAAAGAGAGGCCGAACACGACAAAAGACAGAAATGTGCCTGCGTATTTGGCGATTGTTGCAGCTGAAACTTCGCACAATCCAAGGCCTCTGGCGCAAAACGCAGATTTTGCGCGTAAATCTGGTTCTAACAGTGGGAATGACAGACCTACGGACAAAAAAGGCTTTTAGGCCAAAAAATAACAATAAATGTCCTGCATGTCGGCGGTTCAGTGCCTCCTCGTGCGGAGACAGTCCCTCTTGGTGGAGTATCTGGAGCGCGCATCTGCCCGGCTACAATGTGACACGCGGGGGAGTATTTTTAGAAGCGCACGTGCTGGTTAATGCAGAAACTTTGGACTTTTTTTTTTTTTTTGCGTGTGTGCGCGCGCGTGGGGGAGGAGAAAGGGGGGGTGGCACGAGCACACGCACACTGTCCTTCTTTCCGCGCGCAGCTGGCTGTCCCCAAAAAGCGCCTGGCTGGCTCCGCATAGACGCTTCGCTTCGTGTCCGCGTGTCCGCGCGCCTCTCTGTGCGTAAAGATGATGGCCTAGTTTATTTTCTTCTCCCCCTCAACATTTCAGCGCTTGTCCCCCGCGCCCGGAGGTGTTAATGTGGCCACGTAGGGATTATTTACAAGCTGATTTACTTCTAAATAAATATATATAAACAGCCCCTTAGCCAAAAAAACATCTACAGCTTTATGAATTTCACCAAAAAGTAAGACTGTACCTATCATTTCAACAAAGTTACTCGTAGTTGCCTTTTCCTTACAGCTTCAAGCCACGTCTCTGTGTATCCGCGCGTATTTCCGTGCGTAAAAGACGTTGTCCAAGTCCAGGCATCGATTCATTATTTAGTGAAAGGTCTGGTCCCGGTTTGTTCTTGCCCTGTAGTCATCATTTCTAGTCCATGGCCCACACCGTCCTTACATTGAGACTAAACTAATAGCAACAATTTCTCTCCGTTTTTTACCCAAAAGGTAAACCTTAAACAAACACACCAAAAACATCCCCTTCACACTCAAAAGAGTCCTCGTTTGAATAAAAGTGCGCGCCTAAAACGCGTTGTCCTTACTCAAGAATCCGTAGTCCATTTATTTGCTTATATCTCCTTTAGAGCTTTTTTTTTTTTTTAAATTAGCCCCATCTATGCACTCACAACAAACATGGCCACAGCTTTTCAAGCCAAATACAAACGCATCATTTTCAGGGGGAAAAAGGTCTGTACAGAATCATTTTTTTTTTTTTACATTTTACATCAGTTTGGCCTTGGAGCTTCTCGCGTCTATCCAAGCGCCTTCTCCGTGCGTAAAAGCGATGTCCCCACTTGATTCCCCCCCAACATTTCAGCACTTTTCGCCCCGCAGTCCCCTCAGCGCCATAAGGTGTTTCTATGGTGATGCGCGTGAGCGTGGGTGTGTGTGCGCGCGCGCGCGTGGGTCAGAGCAAGGCGGGGGTCCCTGGGAGAAAAGGGGGCTGCATTTGGCCGATCATTTATCAACGTCAGGCGCATAATGGTTCTCCCCGCAGCCCCCTATTGATGAGGATAATTACATTAGCGCAGACTGACTGATCAATAAAGCCCACGGAGAATGCTTCATTACGACCGAGGGCCAAAAAAGGAAAGAAAAAAAAAAAAAAAAAGAGAGGAAAAGAAAAAAAAAGGCCCACGGTTCCAAAAAAAGAAGCACAATGCCAACTGCACTCCGAGAGACGAGGGCGCGCGGAAAGTTAATTTCACAAATGGCACGGGATGTAACGAATCCGGACAGTTTGAGTTAAGGTTTTTACGCGTCCGTTTGTGGCCATGACGCACGGACGTCAAAAGCGTAAATAGCGAAGTTTATTTTTTTTATTTTTTTCATGTCATGGCATGATTTATTGCGCGTACAGTTTGGCACAGGGGGGAAAGGGAAGGGAAAAGGGAAGGCAAGGGCATTTCTGTTGGAGACCGGCTTTTGTGCCAAAGAATGCCTTCCCTTTTTTTTCTTTTTTTGCGCTCGCAGTCGACAAGGTGGCGTCACAAAGGGAGGTTTTTTCTAAAGACGCAGGAATTCACCTGAGGCCCATGCGTAAAGCCCACGCCACACAGTAAAAACGATGACCACGTAAAAGAAGAGGATTCAAGACAGATCGGAGTGTTTTGGAATTACGCGCTATGATTTGCGATGCGCGCACGTGCTGTCCTTGTACTTGTGCGATACATAAGAGTACACTAATAATAATAAAACTGCTTAATAAAATAGAATCCCACGCAGTCACAGCCAAGATATTTTTGCGTACAATGCGTAAAGATGTTCAATAACGGTAAAGGCCAAGAAAATATAGGCCACTTGTAGAACAAATATAATCCAATCCCTTAGTATTTTATAGGCCTATTATCACAGTGATTAAATGTAATACAAGTAAAGAGAAAAGCCAAAATAAGCCCATGGCCGCTTTCAAATCATCCTCGTAAAGCGTCATCGTGTCAGTCAAGTTTAATTTATGGGCTGCTCGTATCCAGTTACGCGCGGCCTCGTCCCTCAAAACCGGCCGTCATTTCCGACCTCGTTTCAAATTAAAATTAATCATAATAAGGGGGCGAAAAGTAACCACGTCGGAGATGCATCCTCTCCGCTCGTCTCGCTGCGCTTTTAATTGTCAACATAACCCTCCCAGGAGAAAACATCAAAGCCTCCCTCCCTCTCTCTCTCTCTCCCGTTCTCAAACCCCAGTGCGTAAAAGCGAACACCAAATGCGCACGCGTTCCCCGTACATCCCATTATCTGTTTCTCTCTCTCTTTTTTTGCTAACCCGCACGCATCTGTCCATGGACTGGAGCCTCCTCACGGCCTTTTGCGAACGTTTTTACGCGCAGGTGCGTCACGATAGGAGAGTGAAACCGGGGCGTGATAACCGATATCTCCGATGGCTATCAGGGGGGGACAGGGGCTGGTTGTCACATATGTATTTCCACCGCTCACACAGCGCACTGATATGAAAGTTTACAGCCTCGACTTGAAGTAGACATCTTTTTAAACGTCTTATTAGTTTATTAGGCTCTAACTGTCAAAACGGAAATCGATCGTGACGCAATGTGGGGTTGGTCGTCTCTATTGTTGTCAAATGGGATAAATTTCCACCAACAATATACATTTATTACTACGCACATACACTGTAAATTCCGATTGAGGTGGCAACATGAAATAAAGTGTTATAATTACTAGGAGACCTGAAATTTTCAGCATTTACCCACTATTCCATGTAAGAAGTACATTTTCAAGAGAAAATTGTGATTAATTGCTTTTCCGTTTTACAGCAACATGTTTCCGCTCCAATAACAGGGTTTTGCCAGTAATTACTAACTTTACATGATGCCAGTAATGATTATTTGTCGTCCTGTTGTGCTCACGCTCAATCTAAAGTATCCATTATAAGATTCTGTCCCATTTACTAGGATTTGCCAGTTTTTAATAATATAGGCTTTACATAGGCTTGACTTGCTCTTCTCTTTACCCAGCACATGGTTTTAGACTATTCCATTAACCAGTACTAAGCATAATAGTACAGGTTAAGGCCATATTTAAGTAACAAAAGTAATCAGTACTCGGAATTCCCAGTTGTCAGTACTAACATGTCTAGTAATCAGAACTTGTATCATAAGCAATGAATACTGTGAATCATACTAGCGTTACTAGTAATCATGGCTTAACATTGGGCGTAATAATTATGCATCGGGTTTACAACTTATCCCAAGTAAGCGCAATGAGTTGGCATTTACAGTGTATGCTCATATCGTTACTCGATTTAAAGTACAGATACTGCAAGCCAGATACAGAAAGTTGCTCAGTCAAATTGTTAGGCTACTGAAGTATTTGCGGTAAAAAAAAAAAATACTGGAAAGCACAAAGGCGTGGCCATAAGTGTGAGGGAAAAATATTTTTGCTGCTTCAAAAACACACACACACAAAACAAAACACTACGGCAACACGACAGGGACAAACTGTCTTCTTTGTCGTTGGCCAGTGGCATTTGATAGTACATCTGCACAACATCTGCACAGCGCCACCTACTCTTCGGAGTGTTTCAAAGGAACCAAACACGTGGACAAATGGACTTGTTACCTTTGGAGCCTTCCTACAAATGTAATGGAGGAGAAAGTGTTACAACCCTATCTTTTAAATGTAGAGGAGGAAAAGAAGTTCTCAGCACAACCATTTTGAAGTAAACTGACGTAGTTGCTGACCAGCTCTGACCACAGGGGGATGTTGGGTTACAGTAAATAAAACCCATTTTTCAACAACATTGATTTGAAGCATCATTTACACATGGGAACACGGTTTTTTTTGCTCTGGTAAAGATATTGGGAGTTTTAGGCTCCTACAAAAGCTAGAGTCCAAACTGATATCATCAAAAGAACATATAGACGTGACAGCGACTTGTGGATATCTCATGTGACAACCAACCCCTGTGGTAAGTGGGTGAGGGAGAGAGGAGGAAAGACGGAGAGAGAGAGAGAGGAGAGGTGGAAGTGTAATAAAAAGGAAGCGGCGGGTTTAGCCACGCGCCGCTTTGCTTTAGCCACTTTAGGATTTAATGAGCGCCGCCTCCAGCTTTTCTGCGGTAAATAACGCCAGTAAAGGGTGAGGACGGCGATTAAAATTGACGTTACGGAGCCGTGACGCGGGCGGGATATTGCGCAAAGTGGCTATGTGTTTTGGGAAACAGTAGAGTCAATACTAAAGGTCTTCCTACTCAAAAAAAAACTGTGTGATATCAGGGAAAATGGCTTTTACAGGAGACACACAGTATACACACAACTCCAAATGAAGGAAATGACCAGTAAATATTAGCTCATAGGGTTTTATATGCAACATTGCGGCTTACAACAATATTTCGGGCGCCTCAGCTTTGATATTTTACATTGAAAATTTGAAAGTGGGACCGTGGGAAGTGAGAGACCGGGTTAGGACTTGAACTTTGTCTGGAGAGCCCTCTGCAGACAGAAGTGGGAATGACATGTTTATAACAAAGAGCGAAAACAAGATTTCACTTTTAGCTCTTTCAGGACCGGGCAGGCATCGAAATGTGGTTTCTTAAAGTCACACTGCACTTACATTTCACCCACAGAACTAAAGCATTGATCCTATTCCACATATTGTTTATTGTTGAAAAGAAAAAAAAAAATCTCTCTCCTCAGAACTGACTAACTTTGCTGGGAGTGGGATGTCTCCAACACATCTCCAGGGCTGCCGAATGTGAGATTGAAATACACTGTGTTCCAAATTCTTATGCAAATTGTATTTCAGTGTCATAAAGGTGGAAAAAAAAAACAGTTTTCGATGGTTTTGTGTCTCAGGGCTCTATGAATCACTGACATTAATCTCAGAGACCTGGGATGATTAGTTTTCAGGTTAAGCCCAGTTAAGGGAAAAATTACTGAAAAAGGATGCTCACCATTATTAAGCAAACCATCATTTTCAAGCAATATGGGAAAGAAAAAGGATCTTTCTGCTGATGAAAAGCATGAAATAGTTGAATGCCTTGGTCTAGGTATGAAAACCTTTGATATTTCACAAAAGATGAAGCGTAATCATCATACTGTTAAAAGATTTGTGGCTGATTCAGAGCACACACGGGTTTATGCAGATAAAGGCACAATGAGGACGGTTTCTGCCAGACAAATAAATCAGATTAAGAGAACAGCTGCTACAAACTGGTATTTGAAGCTGCTGGTGCCTCTAGAGTCTCCCGAACATGAAGGTGTAGGCCCCTCCAGAGGCTGCAGTTGTGCATAAACCTTCTATCCGGCCTCCCCTAAACTGTTCATTGAAGCTGATGAACAGAAACGGCTGCAGTGGCTCAGAAATACATGAGGACTCATTTTCAAACAGTCTTGTTCACTGATGAGGCCGTGTGACCCTGGATGGTCAGATGGGTGGAGTAGTGGATGGTTGGTGAAATGGCCACCATGTCGGCGGAGTCATGTTTTGGGCCAGAGTCATGGTGAGAGAGCTGGTCGGCCCCTTTAGGCTCCCTGAAGGTGTGAAAGTGACCTCTGAAAAATATGTGGAGTTTCTGACTGACCACTTTCTTCTATGGTACAAAAAGAAGAGCCGTGCTTTCCCGACCAAGATCATATTCATCATGACAACGCACCTGTCATGGTTGGAGGTGGTGTGACAAAAAGAAAACCCAAAATGCAGGACTGCAACAAAACTGGGGATGTTTAATAAACGATGAAAACCAAAATAACAAAAATCCAGAGAACACAAACTAACCGGGGCTGACGAAGACAATGGACAAGGGAAATCGGCATCCGCACAGTAAAGTGAAGATTACTGCGCCGATTTCAAACTACTCCTGGTATTATTACGCCTTACAATATAGTCCCCCCTTTTATCCGCTTAGAAAATCCACATTGTTTAATTTTGTGTAATTATACTTTGTAGTGGAACACTTCACGTAACCATATTTAAATAGTGAAAACGTGGAAGAGCTTGGTAGCTTCTATCTTGACCAGTTTTGGAGCTATAGAGGAGAGAGGGAGAGGCTAAATGCTAACGCCGTCTGCGCTGTGTTTACGTGACTGAAGGCACGGGTGAAGATCAGACAGGTCCTAAAGAACTCGTCAAAGCTAAGGTAAGAACATATCTCAGTATGTAAAAACGGTGGCCTATTCCTTTCATGGATTTTAGAATTTTGAAGCTGCTTTCACACAAGGGCTCCTGTGGTAAAATATAACTTGACCTGTTAATACTTTTTTGATTGAAATAGCTTTTGATTTCAGTAAATATGACCTCCTAATGCTACAAATTCAACAAATGACCATTTTCAGTTAATTACAAGCTTTACAATGTATTGAAACGATGAGTTGCATAATAATTTGGAACAGTGGATTTTGAGTTTTTTACTATATTTATTTTTTGGGGGAAAATACAGTAATCACTGGGAGTTTTTTTCAACCACATTTAAATGATCCTCTACCAAGACTTGAAATTTTGTTTACAGTCATTTGAGTTGACAATTTAGAAAATCTTCGAAAAATGTTTCGTGCATAATCATTTGGAACACGGTGTAGGTCCATTCTTTGAACATCCTCTGCTTCAGCACTATTTTTTCTGTGTCACGCTGGGCATTAAGCGCATGTTTTGCATTGGCAACAGTAGAATCCAAAATGTTACACAGTGTCCATTTAAGGAATTATATCTATTGTAGTTTTTGGTACCAATTTTGAGGCAAGTCGCTCGCAGTTAAGACGGATATTTCACCAACAAAAACAGCCGTCATGAAATAAAGGCTTGTATTTTGATGAGTTGATGGAGTGAAATGTTCCGGAGTGTTGCTTTAAGGGGAGACACTACAGGCAAAACTCAATTTTTTCAGTTTTCAGGTTTTGGGCCAAATTGGTCTCTGAACATATAAGCTTTCACCCGGAAACAGAAAATATACCTAATCTTCACAATAACATGTTTAAATATTGCGCTGATTCAATGTTCCCCCATAGACTTATATGGGAGAATGCAATTTCAAGGGCCTTTTTCTCAAAACACATTTTTCTGTCATTGTGGCGACACTATGTCCACGTCAGTCGGACCTAAAGACTTCAAATTTTCCAGCCTTGGTCTGAACAATATTTGGAAGATTTATTCAGAGGGATTTTTTATTATCTAATCCCTAAGCCCCATTTATTGAGTTTTGAATGTCAAAAAATAAGGCGAGAATTTCATTTTTACACATTTTTCCACTAAAAAACAGCTTATTTTAAAACTAAACAAGAAATCCAAAATCCGCTCTGAAAAAGTCTTGGTAACTCATTTATCAATAAAATTAAACCATCAATTTGAATGTAGCTCTATCCATTATTCCGATTTCGTCGCCGAAAAGATGGGAAATTTGGATCATTTTTAGGCATAAAACACCTTGTTCTTATATGAAAAGATAAAATGACAGAAAACTTGCAATGTATTTTTTTCTCACATTTATGCCAGTGATCGACAGCAAAGGTTTCAAATTGATATCTGTAAATATACATTTTTTCCCTATTCACCATTCATATGTCAGAACAATTGGGGGAAAAATGGGGGAAAAAAAATATTAGTAATAAAAAATGAGCAAAATTTGGGGGAAAAATCGATCTATTTGAACTGAAACAACTAAGACACTTCCTTTACTGGTGTCCCTGGACCAGCATCATCAGAACAGTTTATTTTCTTTCAGTACCTGCATTTGATATCAGTAGTATCTAAACTTTTTTTTTGTGATACCATACCGGTCTCGTTTAACGGTGCCCAGCCCTAGTCCCAAGTCCAAGGCAAGACATCTGAATCAGCTCCTTCCAGATAGTGAAGCGAGTCCCAGCTTTCATCTGCCACAGCGTCATTCTTATCAGCCGCCGGTAGCTCTGCACCTGTGGGGATTACCTGTCCAGATAAAGACCCGTCAGCCAATGGGAGCGCTCCCTCGGCCCCGACAGTGAAAAGCACCTCTCCGCCGCTGAACACCTGAATGGTCCGGGCTAAGGTTACTGCCCAAATCCAAAGGGAGAGCGCGCATCACGTCGCGGCTGTGGCGTAGCAGAGGGCCAAACGGGCTCGAGTGATCTGTGGAATGAAACCCGCAACCTCAAATGGCCTCATTAAGTGGTGACCCGATTCATCGATGACGAATCGATTATTGAAATGAAAAGGCTAACGTTAATTTGATGCTAACAGATGCTGAATTAGTGCCACAAGCTCAACAGATTTTCTTGAAAAACGCTCGGCTTGAGGATTATTAAAATGTGCTTTCGGTTTATAATCTTTTGTTTCTTAGTAGTGGTTTCCCTGGAAAAAAGACACCACCTCGTGACATCATCAGGTGGAACAGGGTGAAACAAACTCATGTTTATTTAGTAGAATATGGGTCCGTAAAAGTACTTAGCCGACGTAGTTGTGTGCAGCCAAAAGCTCAAGGCCTTCCCCTGCAGGACACGGCCTTTTACGTAACTGCACTGAGGCTGTGGATTCTCTGATGAAAAATACTGCTGAAGTGATAATGTGCTTTGAAAATAATCCTTCTCTTTCCGTCCGATGATAAACGCCGCTCCTCTGCTCTCCAGCGCAAAATATTATGTCGCCAACGGCAACAGTTCAGTAACACAGCCGCTTCCATTTTCCAAAGCGGGATTTCAGAACAGCTTTAGATAAATGATCAAAAGGAGCGGCTTTACTGAGACGATACCAGGAATTTACCTCATCCACCGCAGCAGCAGAACCATCAGCCGCCCCATCTCCTCGTCTTAACAGCCATCAGTGTCGCGACGCCCACTTTAGTTTCCTGGGCTCAGGGGGGGGGCCTGGGCCTGTGATTCTTGAGGCGAGACAGATGAAAACAGTGACTTTTCACACAGTGGTCAAGGTCGAGATTTTTCACCCATTTTCTCCCTTTGTGTGAGGTGTCGTCATCCTCGTAGTAACAAAATTGCGAGTGAAATGCCCGAAATCACTGCGAGCAAAAAAACTCAAATCTAAAACTCACAAGGTACAGGAAGAGCCCGACGTCTGTAATGTAATGTGTTATGGCCTGATTTTAATTTATAAAACCACTTTTTCATTATTTCTGTTGTAAGAGAGAAATAAAGGAAAATAAAAAAAGGAAGTGCCTGAGGCCGTGCTGCCCGTGCGGAGAAAACAAACGCACCCCTGAGCGTCTGAACAGACGTCATGTTTGCACTGAAAGTTGTGAAGAAGGAGCTCTTTCTAACCTACTCTGGACAGAGTTTCTTTTTTCTTACCTAACGATAATATCACAGAGAAAAGCGTGTTTGGCTGCGAGAGGTGCAGGACTTTACTCAGCTTTCCTAAAGAAGAGGACACTCGCCAGAAGCTGGAATTTCTTTCCGGGATTCAGCGACTTTCACCAAAACAGTGTTTTTGTGTGACTGTCTCTGATGGATGTTTGGTGAATCTTCGGTTAGCGTGTGTGTTAGCGTGTGTGTTAGCTTGTGTGTTAGCGTGTGTGTTAGCTTGTGTGTTAACGTGTGTGTTAGCGTGTGTGTTAGCGTGTGTGTTAGCTTGTGTGTTAACGTGTGTGTTAGCGTGTGTGTTAGCGTGTGTGTTAGCGTGTGTGTTAGCTTGTGTGTTAGCGTGTGTGTTAGCTTGTGTGTTAGCGTGTGTGTTAGCTTATGTGTTAGCTTGTGTGTTAGCGTGTGTGTTAGCTTGTGTGTTAGCTTGTGTGTTAGCGTGTGTGCTAGCGTGTGTGCTAGCGTGTGTGTTAGCGTGTGTGTTAGCGTGTGTGTTAGCGTGTGTGTTAGCCATTTATGAAGCTGTGTTGCAGATGTCGACTCCTTATAACTGCATCCTGAAGCAACTTCACTTATTGCTGTGATATTTATATTTCTTTTACTGCTAATGTTGCATGGGTGGATTAGCTCGGAGAGAGGGGGCGGAGTTAACTGAATGGAAGGCAAGGCAACTTTATTTATACTGCACATTTCGTACACAAGGTAACTCAATGCGTTGTGTCTTCCGGGTTTATGAAGTCACTTGGGAAAACGAGCTCCTGCTTCACATGAACGCAGTATTTGTCACATCCTGTCCGTGTCCAAGTGAAACAATAAATATCACAAAAATGTCAAACTAAAGAAAACTGGGTCAAAATTTTAGCAAAATCTAAAATATAATTGTGTTAACTATGTTTAAGCAAAAATGGTGTCAAATGTGTCATATGCACATTTTAGTTTTAATGTCAATGACAAAGAGAAAAGTCACTTCTTTTTTTTTGAAGGTTTGTTGTTTCCCACACATGTTCACAAATCTTGACATGTTTTTTATCCACGTGTAGCAGGAACCACCCGCAGTGACTCACATTGCATTATTCATTAGGATTCCAGTATATTCCAACTAGGGATGTCCCGATCAGGTTTTTTTGCCCCCGAGTCCGAGTCCAAGTCATTTGATTTTGAGAATTGCCCGATACCGAGTCCCGATCCGATACCTAATACATTATTTTTAAAATTAAGAAAAAAAAAAAATATTATTCAACTTGTTTTCATTCATGGTTTAGGAGTAACTCTACTTTTTTTTTTCTCATGTAAGCAAGCCTATTAGTCTTTACAGTGTAATATAGTTTTACACAGAGAGGGTGATCTAAAATCCCATTCTTTATTAAATGTGTTTGTTGATTGGCAATGAAAACAAAACTTGGGCAATACATATTTTATGCACTGCAATGTAAAAGAAAGTGGTTCGCGGTAGCTCGAAATCTGATCAAAAGTAACGAGAATGGACACGCATAAATATCCGAGTCCTGATCGGGAGGTGTTTCGATCGAGTCTGTAACCACGTGATCGGGCTCGATTTCCGATCACGTGATCGGATCGGGACATCCCTAATTCCAACCCAAACCCAAAACATGCACAATGGACAAATAGCCCCAGCTGGGGGCTCTGGCCATCATGCATCGCGCTCTGCTCCTGACGGGTCAAATGAAGAGGACAAATCTCACTACAGGCAAAAGAACAAAATCTGTAAGATCCAAAACAGTGTAGCGTTGCCAATAGCAACATGTTCGCTCCTTCGAGAGTTTCCCGGCTGTATTTTGGTCGATCAAAAGGCCGTGTTTGACAAATGGAGGACACTCATGGACAGGCAGCGGTCCAAGGCTTTGCAGTCGGCTCCGATCAAAAGCCTGCGGTGCGATGGCTCGTCCCGTAATAGCCGCGGCAGCAGTGGGTCGCCGTGGAGACAGGACAGGACGGTAGCTCCGCCCACACAGGGTTATGCTGGCGACAGGTGTGGTCAGTCAGTGGGGCGCTGTGGGAGAGAAGTGACCTCAACATCAAGTAAATTCACATGTGGAGGGATTTTATCATGGAGGCCATTGCTCCAGCTATGGGAGCTCCTGACCAAACGTTAACCCATGGCACCTGCAGGTTTCACACTGAAAAAGACGCCATTTTGAAGGTTCTTCTATGCCGAAAATTGATTTGTTTCTTCACCGATTTGTAAAAAAAAATGACATAAGATTTCCCTAATTACCTTTTTGACACGTGTAAAGTCCCCATTCATTTCCATAATGTAGCCAACCCTCCGGAGTCGCCCCTATCCAAGTGTGGAGCGATCCTCGTCCAGCGACTGCACTCGACTTTCCCAGATCCATGTTGTTTATGTCGTTTAAGGCGAGACATTGCAGGTGAATTGAAAAAAAAAAAGTACAGATATCAATTTGAAACTTTTGCTGTCGATCACTGGCATAAATGTGAGAAAGAAATACATTGCAAGTTTTCTGTCATTTTATCTTTTCATATAAGAACAAGGTGTTTTATGCCTAAAAATGCCCCAAATTTCCCATCTTTTCGGCAACGAAATCTAAATAATGGATAGAGCTACATTCAAATTTATGGTTTCATTTTATTGATGAATGAGTTACCAAGACTTTTTCAGAGGGGATTTTGGATTTCTTGTTTAGTTTTAAAATAAGCTGTTTTTTAGTGGAAAAATTTGTAAAAATTTAATTTTCAACCTCATTTTTTGACATTCAAAACTCAATAAATGGGGCTTAAGGGATTAGATAATAAAAAATACCTCTGAAAAAATCTTCCAAATATTGTTCAGTCCAAGGCTGGAAAATTTGAAGTCTTTAGGTCCGACTGACGTGGACATGGTGTCGCCACAATGACAGAAAAATGTGTTTTGAGAAAAAGGCCCTTGAAATTGCATTCTCCCATATAAGTCTATGGGGGAACATTGAATCAGCGCAATATTTAAACAAATTATTGTGAAGATTAGGGATATTTTTTGTTTCCGGGTGAAAGCTTGTATGTTCAGAGACCAATTTGGCCCAAAACCTGAAAACTGAAAAAAAAATGTTTTGCCTGTCTCCCCTTAAGAGTAGAAACCAAGGTGTCTGGGATTGAAGCGATGCAGGTTTCCAAAGTCCTTCCTCGGCCCTCCACAGCACCCCCTACACCCCCGGATGTGTCACGGCGTCCACCTCCAAATCCCCCAAAAGGGAATGGCGGGGTGGGATGGTGAGCGGTTGTGGAGGTGCGTGCGGGGGGTCTGACCTTTTGCCGAATCCACGACCTCCCGCCGTGGACTCAAACACAAGCAAACCGAGACCTTTCCAAACAGCGTACGGCGCCGCTCGGAAAGGCCCGCACGGAGCTCGCCGTTTGGCAGGAAAGGTCGGGGGTAGTGGGGAATAGGAGCGGACAAGGGAGACGGAGATAAATAAGGATGCTAGCTCGTTCGCAGAGAGTTTGGATGAAAATGAAAAAGGCGAAAACAGCGAAAACATTCATGCATTTAGAGATCTGAATTTGAAATTGTAGATAAATACGGGGAAGAATTCACTGCAAGGGGGGGATTTTTGGATGGGTTCAAAGCCCGATAAATAAGGCGATATATTTAGAGGTGTGTCGTCACTCCCACATCTATAGCGTCCTTTACATTTCCATTTTCTTCAGCGTTTTATTGTTTTGACAAGAACAGTGACAAGTTCAGCCGAACACACGTCTCCCCATCTCCCGCTCTGAAAAACCATCAAAAGTCTGGAGTTTTCTAAATTTACACCATTGAAACGCGGCCCGGGCCTGTTGCCTTTGAAGCGCGGCATATTTAGTTTACATTGTGCGCTCGGGCTAATTTATAGGAGCTGACCCGGCTTCTCTTTGGTCTGTCAGCCATATTAGACAACAATGGCAGGAAGGGCTCAGGAACTGATCTGGCTCTTTCACCCCCCCCTCCAGCTTCTATTTAAAACTCTAGAGTAAACTATATATTTTTTACATTTGTACAGCAGAATGAGGTCCAGGCCTTTGTTTACTGCGTCAGACTCTCGCCTTCCAAAACCCCAAACCTTTTGTAGCTGTAATTTTTGAAACCGTTTGTAGCAGATGTGTTTGAAACGGGTGTCTCTGCGGACCAACCTATGTAAATAAAGGATAAGCAGATAGAAACTTGTCCCAAATCAAGTCCTCATTAGTGCTCGAGCGTCCTCTAGGTAAGAGTTAAGGCTCAGTGACTGGACTACAGAGGTTCTTGGCTTTGGTGAGTCCACAAATTGTAGGCCTACATGTCCATGCGGCTTAAGGAAACCCAGGTTGAGACTGTTGTAAACCACTCAAAATCTGTCTCCCTGGAACTCTCCAACTTCATCGCTGGACGTTGTACTTTTGAACCATTGCTTCTCACTTTTGCAGAGGTTTTTGGGGTTCAAAGCTCAGAAAATCAGGCTTCAAAATCTTGTTAAGTACAATGCTGCAAAGTTCGGAGTCTGTAAAAGCCAACAATGTGGAGATGTTGAGTGTAAAGAAAGCCTAATGTTGTAATGTACTTTGGAAGCTGGCGTCTTCCACAAAGACAATGACCATATTTGGATTACGGCGTCTTGTCAGGGGGATTCAAGTTCAAGTGTGAGTAATTTCACACAAAACCCAAATCGCGAGTTGACAAAACGTTCTAAAACAAATATTGCAAAGGGTAAGTGTGGTCTATTCTGTTACTTTGATATTAAAACCAAGATGTAAAGGGAGAAAACGTGACCCCGACATGAAACCGAGTGCGTGTATTCGGTCCTCTCTCACTCCTTTACAGTGAACTATGTCATAAAGCGTGTGCAGTCGTAAACGGCGTTCAGGAGGGGAACGGTCAGCGTTTACAGACCACATGGGGACAGCTGTTTGGGGAGTGCGCTGGAATGGGCCGGGGTTACGAGAGGAAGCCACGGCCGCCCGGTGAACCTGCGGAAAGATCAAGGAGCGGGGCCGAGGGGCAGAGAAGGGTAACAAATCAGGCAACACTTCAGAGGCATTTGACCCGACATACCAGCGGAAGATAACGGAGGGACTAGCATGAGCAGGCTAACGCTTACAGGAGGATACACGGTCTTTCTCCTGCTGCGCAGTGGTGGAGTGAACCTGTGACCCCAACGTGGAGTTTTACATTTTGTCCGGGAGGGTTTCCTGTGCATTAAGGTTGAGCTGTAGTTCTTAGTCCCTATAGGGAGAACTTTCATCCTGCTTAATGTTTCTTCTCCCACATGGACGAAGCACATACATCCATTTTCTTCTGCTTTATCCGAGGGTGTGTCACAGAGGCAGCAGTCTGAGCAGAGATAGCCAGACCTCGCTATCCATGCACACTTCCTCCAGCTTTTCTGAGGGGAACCAGAGGTGCTCCCTGGCCAGCATAGAGACATAGTCCCTCAAGTGTCTTCTGGGTCTTCCCAGGGGCCATCCAAACCAGAAGCCCGAGCCACCTCAGCTGCTCCTCCCAACATGAATGAGCAGCGGCTCTACTCTGGGTGACTGAGCTCGTCACCCTGTCTCTAAGGGTGCACCCAGCCACCCTGCGAAGGGAACTCATTTCAGCCACTTGTATCTGGAATACTGTCCTTTCGGTCATTACCCAGATCTGATGACCATAGGTGAGGGTAGGAACGTAGATCGACCAGTAAATCGAGAGCTTTGTCCGACTCCGCTCCCTCTTCAGCACAACAGTCCGATACAGCGACCGCATCACTGCTGACGCCGCACCGATCTATCGATCTCACGCTCCATTGTGAACAAGACTCCTCCGCTCGAGGCAAGAACTCTCCACCAACCGGAAGAGGGGACGCCACCTTTTTCCGGTGGAAAACCATGGCCTCGGATTTGGAGGTGCTGATCCTCATCCCGGCCGCTTCACACTCAGCTGCAAACTGCCCCAGAGCAGCTGAAGGTCCTGATTTGATGAAGCCAACAGGACAACATCATCTGAAAACAGCAGAGATGAGATCCTGAGGCTCCCAAACCGGACACCCTCCGGCCCCTGGCTGCAACTGGAAGTTCTGTCCATAATAGTGATGTACAGAACCGGTGACAAAGGGCATGTTTTTAGTCCATTCTTTACATCTTTTTTATTTTTCTTAGTCTACGAAAAACATTTAGACATTTTCATGACAGTTATTTATCTTGTTTACTGCTACATACTGGCTTATAGACTCATTTAGGTTGGACTAAATTTGGGTGCAGCGCTCGGAGTCCCTTTGTTAGATCAGGGGTTCCCAAATTGTCCAGGCCACAATCCCCAAAATCCCTCAACAAACAACTGTGGACCCTCTTCTGTAAAATGTTAAGTTTGAATACTGTATTTTGATATTTGACTTAATGTCACAAAAATATAAGATTTTATCAAATTCAATGTCAGAAATGTAAAATACCTTGCAACTCTTTAGTACAGTTTCCCAGGTGAGAAACTGCAATTAACAGTCACAGTCTTGAGGACATGGTGCTTATTGTTGGCAGTTCCAATGATTTTAGCTCCATCCCAGGGCATACTGAGGCTTTACCTACTAGTGAGCATCGTCCATTGACAATATGCCGGGTTCTGTAATACAAAAAGCATTGAGTGAAACATGATGACCCTGTCCACCCTGCAGTCCTTATCTAACCTCAGCGACAGAAGGGAGGGGCGACACAGGCCAGGGTCCCAGGACTGATAAGGGAGCGTCCTGTCCTGTTCTGGCCCTCGAGTACTCACCGTGGGGCCGTCCAGGGGCCACACGCTGACCCCAACAAGTGGTACGATGCTGTTTGGAAGGCTCATTTCAGTGCACTGGGAACGTTGGACCAGGAACATAATGAATGTGAACATCTATATAATCAAGTGAAAATAAGTCATGGCAGTCGGTGTGTGCTTCTGTGGCCCAGGGGTTAATGTGAAGTCTCTCCTGCCGTGAGACCAGTGAGTTCAGAGGCAACTGCTTGATTGATTTCATTTGGCAGTTTGCATCCTACACAGCTATGCAATCAGAGAACAACGAAACAACAACAAACAACAGCCAAAGTTAAGATGTCTTCAATGTTCATGATTTATTTGGCTGAGAAACGAGAACAGAGAAACAATATGCAGTATATCGGATATCAAACTTAAAGAACAGTGAAAGATTACAAACTTCATTGAAATGATGGAAGCACAAACACGCGAGCAGTGACGCAGACGTAGGGCAACAATGGAGGACGTGGTGGATTTTGGCTTCTTCTCATGGCTGTTCATCACAGACAGGCAGGTTTTGGGCGGGAAGTCTCTGTTGGAACATTTCAAAGTCTCCGGTGTGAGGTGACACGTCTGAATACTCACCGATACGAAGTACTGATACAGGTACAAGGCTTTTCCTTCAAAAACACGTAGGATACAGACTGACAGATGGAATACTTTACGAAATGGTTAAGTCCACAGTGTACACCCATGTCCAAAAGTTACTCAATGCTTCAATTTTATTCTTTGAATAATATTTAGATGG
Organism: Gobius niger; assembly: GCF_951799975.1. NCBI lineage: Eukaryota > Metazoa > Chordata > Actinopteri > Gobiiformes > Gobiidae > Gobius > Gobius niger. Next base: position 4,103,636 of record NC_136867.1, read on the forward strand.
TTACTTACTACTACCATCAACTAGATTGGCCTCTTTCTGCATCAGCTTTACTATACAACAATCAACAATCCATAGTTGCTAGATTTGTTTTACAGATGCATTAAGTCTCTAAGCATGAATGTCTAACAACATTAGCCTCCTCGTCTTGTAAACATCGACCCAGCGCTGTTGTACAGTGAAGACAACATTTAGCTCTGGATAAATCCAGCAAAGGCTCTGACTTCGGGGGTGTAGTCTGTAATAAAGTCAGCTCTATGTGGAATATTGTATTTCCACATGTAAGAATTCTCCAGTTCGTTACTCTGCTCAGCTGGCAGGAGCGCCCCGTGCCCGGATGTCAAGTGGTATCGGGACCACAGTAATCAGTACAAATAGTTGATATCGAGTCGATATCGGTGCATCCTAAATGTTTGGTGTAGATTATTCTCATAATTATGAGGGGAAAAATGTATTGCATTGTAGGGATGCACCGATACCACTTTTTCTAAAACCGATACAAGTACGAGTACTTGGATTTAAGTACTTGCCGATACCGAATACCGATACGAGTACAAGGCATTTTCTTCAACATTCTTACTTTTTTCACAGCAGATTGGTTTGTAATTAGTAAATTTACTCATGTACATTTCCTTAAGTGAAGTAGGCGACACATTTAAGAGCAGTTATATTAGAATTGTGCTGATGCCATTTATTTATTTATTTCATTTTCATTCAATATAATTTTTAATTTTTATTGCACTGTCCATCACAGACAGAAAAGCCCATGTCAAAAAGCTCCCAGTGCCTGTGCTTTATTCATTTATGTATTTTATTTAACAATAGTATTGAGATGTTACTTAAATGGTCTCTTTTCGTCTTTACTTCAGCTCCTGTAGATTTTCTCGTGTGTTTGTAGTAACTTAGCGAGTAGCTACAGCGTTTTCATTCTTCTGCTGCAGCTCATTATCGCTCAATATAAACATGCTGTATGAATTTAGTTGGATTTTCTGAGGACTTTTTAGTCGCTGGGTCAGTTTTTCGGATGAATAAACCGCTGGGCATAAAACGGCGTCAGAATGGCCAAAACTGTTAGCTGCGAGTTAGCAACGTTAGCCTGTATGTTGTAAACACTGCAGACGCTGCAGCACTAACAACATTTAGCTCTGGTTAAATCCAGCTCAGACTCTGGTTTAGAGAGTGCAGTCTGTAATAAAGTCAGCTCTATGTGGATTATTGTGTTTCCACTAAACAATTCTCCAGTTTGTTGCTTCTTCTCTCCTCAGCTGAGAGCTGCGCCTCGTAGCTGCGCCTTGTAGGTGCGCTGGCCGCACGTCAAAAGGTATCGGTTTCTGGTATCAGGACCTCATGAATGAGAACGAGTATGAGTACAAGCATGTGGTATCGGCCCGATTCCCGATACTGGTATCGGTATCGGTGCATCCCTATTGCATTGTTTTTGTTATTTTCACATAAAAATTAAACATAATATGCATCAAATTACTTTCTGCAACCAAATCTAAAAAATAGCCAGATTTAAATGAATTATTTGCTGAGAGGGGATTTTGGATCCTATTTAGCTAGTTAGTGAAAATAAATGTGTAAAAATACTATTTTGCCCTGTATTTTTGTGTTCAACATGCAATTGATCAGGCAATGAATAGAGGAGGTATTCATTGGAAGTTATTGAAAAACAGCGTGATACTGGAAACTTTAGGCCCTGTTGGTGCTACTTAAGTGGAAATGCCTTTGCAGAACAATCTAATATTAAATGTTAGAGCAAACTGGTCAGAAAAATGAGCAACTGTCAAAAGTAGGGGGAAAAAAGTGAATATTTCCATTCATCTTTGCTGATTTGATAAATTCCATGCTGCATTCCCATCCCTGTACGATCCGGAGCTCAGGGGTCAGTCGGAGAGCCCGGTTCACTCTGAGTTCATCCCCTCTCTCCGTGTCTCTCGCCAGGAAAGCCAAATTGCTTCCGGATTTGCGCGTCCAGCCCAGCGCGGGGCCGGGTTAAGTGTTCCTCTGTCCTTCCTCCCATTCATTCTACACCGCTCATCTCTCACTCAGGACTTTGGCTGTACCTCAGTTCACCTCTTCACCGGGCGGCGGTGGCGGAGGAGGAGGAGGGGGTGTGAGCTTGACCTGCCTGGTACAGGGTGACGATGTCTGCGGGGAAGGAGTCTTTGAGCAGGATGCCGCGGTCGCGTTGACAGTCGAGTTCGGAGATGAAGCCGTACCAGTAGATGACCAGGCCGGGGCCGAATCTGCAGGTTAAAGAAAATAACACATGAGCTATTGGGTAAAATCAGATTAATGATTACTAATGGGAACTGGACTAAAGAAACTTTTAGATATTCAATATGTTCTTTGTGTCGCTGCACCCTGCGACCTGAGCTGAACATATGTATTTCATATAATGTACACTTTATCTTATAGATAAATCTGACATATACTGTATCAATCATTCTCATATCGTTAATAATGGTTTGATGATTTGTCAGAAAATGTCTAAGTGAATATAAAGTCACACCTGTGTTTCCACCTGTGTGACATGTGTGGGATGTGCTGAGTCCACACTGAGGGCTCACATGTAACACGTCTTCTAAATAGCCCCACGAGGTCCTCGCCCATAATGGACACCCGTGCCCTGCTGTGTCCTCCTCTGAACCTCCACTGTTCAGCTGCAGAACTGCACTCTGACTCTCCAGTCTCTATGTGAAACTAAACATTCTCCTCTTCATTTAAATGGTCACATTTATATTCTACCTTCATTAGACCCAAAGGAATCAGTCACTCATTCACACTGTCATTTACCAGTGTCAGTCACTGAAGGCAAGGTGGGGGAAGTGTCTTGCCAAAGGACACAATGCCAGTGTGCGTCTGTGGGATTTGAACCGCACACTCTATGGTCATAAGACTCCCCACTCCACTCTGCACCACCGTCGCCTCAACCACAAGTTTCTCCAACAGATTCAGTCTTGATGTCCATCACAAACAACTTTGGAAAGATTTTTTTAAAACTACATTGATGACTCTCATAACGTCTGATAGTCAAAAAAGGTTTAATTAATTTGATGTATATTATAAAGTGATATAAGTATTCCAACTGTGTACAGCTGCAGATCCATTCCAATCTCAATCATAGTAGTGCTGATTGAAATTTTATTTAAGGGACAATGCAAAAGTCACAAGAACCTGCATAGCATATATATATATATAGGCAAGGCTAATTTCCATCTTTAGTCCCCATGAAGGCTGTGGTCAGTCATTACCGGCACTATACAATTCATCAAAAATAGTACTACACTATAGGGCTGAAACAACTAATCGATTAATCGACAACTAATCGATTACTAAAAAAGTTGTCAACTATTTCAGAAATCGATTAATTGTTTTCTAGCAAACACAGACTAAAATAGAGCAAAAAAGACATGACAATTATGTATTTTGGATGAAAACCTACTTTGTTTTTAAAGTTAGGGTCTGTAGTGTTTTGTACATTATAAATGTCATTAATATCTGGCTTTGTCTCGTCCAATCAGAAAGCAGAACTAGAACAAAGAGCCTCCTACAAACGTCTACTTTTAGTTTACTCCATCAACATGTCCTCAAGCGGTGCCACTTTAGCTGATGTGATTAAAAAAAAATGCAGAAAAACAATTTCCATGCACCTTTCACAGCCAAGCGATTAATCGATTAATCGTAAAAAATAATCGGTAGATTGATTGATTACCAAAATAATCGTTAGTTGCAGCCCTACTACACTATCATGAAAACAGTCTCATACCCCAGCATGAGCGTCTAACAAGGACATGAATCAGCAATCCCAGCAGTCTTTCTGAAACACTTGAATGAGACAAATGAATGTTCCCAAGCTTTGAAAAGTTGTGACATTCACAGGCACAAGTAAAAGCAACACCCGTCCTTATCACAAACACAGTCATGTCAGATTATGCATGTTTGACATACATTTTTAGTCAAAGAGTTTAGAATGGGCAGTTGTTGGAATAGTATGCCAGGTTTGGACGTCGCACCACGAAAATTACAAAACACAATTTTTTTTTCCCAGGTACGTATCAAAATCCTACAGTGCTATACTGCCTGACCCAAAAAGATTCACCACCTGGATGTAACTAACCGTTCTGACCTGGAGTTGCTGTAGTTGTAGGCCATTTCTCATGATACACAAAGGTTCGGCCTCTGTGGAAGCATGAGACCATTTTTTTTAAAGAATAAAAAGCATCATAACAATTTGAACTTTGAGAATTCCCCATAATCATACACAAATAAAGCGAGGAGCGCGAACACTTCCTGGAGCGCGTATGTTGTGACCGCAGACGCGTTGACCTCCGCCTGCTGCGATGACAACTCCCGGACGCCTGGCTTCGGAGCTTGTTTTGCGGCGGCGGATTGTTCTAGCCCTCCCATTGTAAGCGATGCCGTTTGTATCGCCCCGCCGCAGATGCTAATCTCAGGCCGCCCCGTTCGGACACATTCAAAAGAGAGTTTCCTGGGGAGAGATCAAAGCGCAGTACATCTCGACTGTCCCGCCTTGTTCCTGTTATGTAGTTGGTTAAACGTCCCGTATAATGCTGGTAGAGCATGCGCCTATTGGTCCAAACTACACATCACTTTTTACTTCTACTTGGGAAATGTCAACAAAACTCTTACTTTCTACTGTAAATCCATCTGAAAGTAGGGCTGCTCGATTATTGAAAAAATAATAATCACGATTATTTTTGTCATAATTGAAATCACGATTATTCAAACGATTATTTGTTGCCTTTAAAAAATCCATCAAAAAAGTGACAAAAATCCATCAAAAAAGTGACAAAAATCCAGCAAAAGTGAAAAAAATCCAGCAAAAAAAAGACAAAAATCCATTAAAAAAAAATACAAAAATCCAGCAAAAAAAGACAAAAATCCAGCAAAAAAAATACAAAAATCCAGCAAAAAAAATGCAAAAATCCAGCAAAAAAATACAAAAATCCAGCAAAAAAATGACAAAAATCCAGCAAAAAAATTACAAAAATCCAGCAAAAAAGTGACAAAAATCCAGCAAAAAAAATACAAAAATCCATTAAAAAAAAATACAAAAATCCATTAAAAAAGACAAAAATCCAGCAAAAAAAATACTAAAATCCAGCAAAAAAAATACAAAAATCCAGCAAAAAAAATACAAAAATCCATCAAAAAAGTGACAAAATTCCATCAAAAAAATTACAAAAATCCATCAAAAAAGTGACAAAAATCCAGCAGAAAAAAGACAAAAATCCAGCAAAAAAGTGACAAAAATTAAAAATTCGGGGGAAAAAATGTGAAAAAAAAAATTTGAAAAAAAAATAAAAAAATTATAATCGATTTTTTGCGATTATGCTAATTTTGTAATCGTTTACTGTTGTAATCGAAATCGTAATCGAATTTCGATTAATTGCACAGCCCTATCTGAAAGTGACAAAAGCTTCATGTGATTTGTCGGATTGGATCAATGCGAGAAAGACTTTCACGCTCCAACAGTTCCACCAAATACTTTTTACTTGCATAGTGGTTCTCAAGTACCCCCAATCAAATATTAGACCAACCGCGCTTCACTTGGGCGTCTGATAAAGTTTTACACATACCTAACACTTGCATGTAATTCAAGTGAACAATCGGGGTCAGTGGCATGTATGGTTAGAGCTAGAAACGAGTTTAAGAGAAACGGTTTAAGCTCGACCACCTCCGACTTTCACGGCTTGAAAACAGGAGTAAAACTGGTACGGCTGTCTTTGTATCCTTTGGCAAGACATTAGTGTGACTCTCGCATAGAAATGCCCACTTTTCTTCTTGTTGTTAATCAACTTCTCAGGTTTTACGATCTACTGGAGGCAGGAACGGAAACATTTGGAAGGTAATTTATGATCGAGTTCATTTCATAAAGTCGTAAATTACAATGATACTTCTAACACTTTGTTCGTAGATGATATGTGCGAGATCTACCGCGAAAACAAGTCCCGCAACACAACTGGAACTGTCTCACATGTTTGAACTTCGCTTGCCAGCTGTTTCCTTCAAAGACTTAACTTGGAGTTTACTTCATTTGAGCGTCTGATTTGCAAATAGCGCCTCGAAGCCTCAGCTAGTGCTTTACATCACTGCATTTCAAATCAAGCAGACCAAGTATCAGCTTGGTTGGAGGAGCTTAGGTGTCCAAAGCAGTTCATAAAGTCTGAAAAAGCTTACAAAGCTCTGTGTGTAATCGTAGCCGTCCTGGGGATTTACCATTACCCAATTCTGAAAGGGCACCAATCTTATATTCGTATGTCCTCTGTTTGCAGAATATATGATTTGTATATCTGATTTCTTTAAGTTTAAAACAATGAAAGAAGGAGTTTAGAGGTTTAGAGCAGGGGTAGGCATGTTTTCTTGGCAGAGGGGCCGATTTTCTTTATTGTAAATAGACCGAGGGCCGAAGCCGCTGATTATTAGCCCAAAGTAAAGAACAACACTGTTATGACGATCTTAAATCCGATAAATGACTTAAAATTGTTTGAATTAAAGTTATTTTATTTTGAATTTGAGTCGGTTTGAACTAATCCAAGATACAAATGCTATAGCGCCAATGGGACAAGAATAAAACCCACTTGAAATCAGACAAATAATTGTTTTTCACTTGAAATGACACAAAATTATCTGAATTAAGAGAATAACTACTACTAGAGGTTTTATCTCCTCCAAGACCAGACCAAATCTACTCAAACCTTAGATTTAATCTGTTAATTCAAGTAGATTTATGCCATTTCTTCCTTAAAACGATTATTCTTTTTCCAGTGCACTTCTTTCAAATGCCAGTGTTGTACATAATATATGACCTAACTGGGTGCATTGACAGTATTTCTACCTTTCTTTCTCCCATTTAACTCTAATAATGTTAAAAGCACTGTCTAATTTGGGTAATCATGTTTCTCAAACTCATCTTGAGAGTCAGAGGTCCTGTGCTGGAGGGCCGGATTTGGCCCCCGGGCCTGACGTTGCCGACCCCTGGTTTAGAGTGTTAACGTGTCCAAACTCATTCCCAACATTCGATGATACAAATCTCAACACAGATCGAAGCATGACCGCTACGGCAACTACAGCGCATGCGTGAAATGTTCGAACAGTATTCTGGCCACGTGAAGTTTAATTGTCTGCAAATCTATTCAGATCAGTTAACGACAGCGTAGACCAGGGGTAGGCAACGTCAGGCCCGGGGGCCAAATCCGGCCCACAAGCACAGCACCTCTGGCCCCCAAGATGAGTTTGAGAAACATGATTACCCAAATTAGACAGTGCTTTGAACATTGTTAGAGTTAAATGGGAGAAAGAAAGGTAGAAATACTATCAATGGACCCAGTTAGGTCATATATTATGTACAACACTGGAATTTGAAGGAAGTGCACTGGAAAATAATAATCGTTTTAAGGAAGAAATGGCATAAATCTACTTGAATTAACAGATTAAATCTACGGTTTGAGTAGATTTGGTCTGGTCTTGAAGGAGATAAAACCTCTAGTAGTAGTTATTCTCTTTATAGGTGACGTTCACGATTTCGAATGTGATGATGTTATAATGTCAGATGGAGGGTGGGGCCAATACAACTCTATGGGAGAAATGCAGTTTTTGTAAGAAATCTCCAAAACGAAAATTGACAAATGTTTTTCCTCATCAGTGTTTGATTGTGATCGGATTCACAAACCTGACATATTATTTTTTTGTCTGAAAGTCCTTTCTATTGGACAACATCACGGTCGTGTTTTCACATATTGTCACCACTTTTGGATGTTTTTCTGAGAAAATAATTGGACATTAGTTCATATGGGCTGAGAGAGGAGATAATGAACTTTGTGACAGTTTTTGTTTCATGTGGATTCCACCAGTAATGACTGAGGTATGAGCCAAAAAACAAAGACATAAAAATATGCATTTTGTCAGTTACCACAGTTACCATAGTTACCGTCAGTTGACCTCCACCTCAATGTTAAACTGTGGGCTCTTTAGAATGTTGTGATGTCACGTGAACGCAACCTATTCAGATAATTTTGTGTCATTTCAAGTGAAAAACAATTATTTGTCTGATTTCAAGTGGGTTTTATTCTTGTTTCATGGCGCTATAGCATTTGTATATTGGATTAGTTCAAACCGACTCAAATTCAACATAGAACAACTTTAATTCAAGCAATTTTAAGTCATTTATCTAATTTAAGATGGTAACTTTTCCAGTGTCATGCTTTACTTTGGGCTAATAGTCAGCGGCTTCGGCCCTCGATCTATTTACAATAAAGAAAATCAGCCCTCCGCCAAGAAAACTTGCCTACCCCTGGCGTAGACGGACATATGCGGGGCGGCGTCTCTGACTGTCGTGTGGTTGATGGTGGTCTGAGAGGACAAACAAGCAAACACAGACTTTTCCATGAACACAACAACCACACTCAAAACAATGACCTTTGGAACCACGGACGAATGCTCCAACCACTGAGCCGCTTGTACCTTTCCCAGTCGCCTTAGGTTAGTTTTACGATCTACGGGCCAAGAGCAGAACCATTTTCTGACAAAATTTACGACCTACTTCATTTTATAAACTGTAAATCAAAGTTTGGCTTCTAGCATTTTGAGATGTCTACCGTTAAAAACAAGTCCCACAACACAAGTTCGGCAGCCGGCCTTCAGCTGTCTGATGTACCGCCTTAACGCGCTCTCTCACATGCGTCCAACCCTAAAGTGTCTGCTAACACCGCGCCCGGAGAGCTTTAGCAAAGGGTCACGTAGAATGGAGTGCAACAAGTATTTCCAACCCTTCGTCTCTCCCCAAAAGTCCATAAATCATCTTTTCCCTGGCCATTTCCCTTTCTGCCTCATGGAGATTCTAAGTACTCTTTGAACACTCGCTCCCATGCATAAAGACGTGTCACTGCTGAACTTGAGGGGGCCCCCCCGAATGCGGAGGCAGACAGGAGAAAGGCAGGGGTTCAGGTAAGACTGTCGTATATTCACGGACAGTTAACAGGGTTCGGGCCCCCAAGAGGCGAGAGCGTGGGGGAGCCAAAAGGGGGCCAAGGAGCCGGCGATGGAACAGCCTGGAGGTGCGGAGGTACGTGATCAATCATTTCAATTAAAGCAGGAGGCGCTCGGACCCCACGGTGCCGTTTGGAGCGAAGGTATGGGACTCTTTACGGTTCTGCTGATTTACGAACGTTGGCATTACACGACCGGACTGTGGAATTATATGACAGCAAACATCTAAGGAGAGAGACCCTTTTTTATGGGACACATTTTTGGATTTTCACTTTCCCATACAAGCGCCAAACTCGTCTCAAATGTGGTCAAGGACTTTGTTTGAGAAAAGCCATCCAATCCAAGATCGTTCAGGAAGGGTCATCGGATACATGTATCAGCACATCAATACTTTTTAATAGTATTTTAACACCCAAACAATACAAATTCATACATTCCATGGTCATTGTATTCCAAGAAAGATTGATTTACCAGTTGGCCTTTACCACGTAAAGCCTTAAAGGGACACTGCGTAACATGTTGCCATGAGAACAAACATGCTTCTAATGACCAGCTTGATACAGAAAATGCTATTACTGCAGTGGGTGATCCACCTAACCTGTTTAAATCTCAAATTCTACTGACTTTAGTCACATCTCCATGGCGACGAGCTGGAGACGCACCCACTCCCGGTGATGTTACAGTTATGTTTTAGGAGAGCTGAGCCGCTCACAGCAAGGGCACATGTTTGTTTGTGCATTCATGAGGTATTTTTCAATGATGAAAATATCTGTAATGTAATAAATGCTCGTATTTCAATTTTGTTTATTGGCTATAATGTTACGCAGTGTGGCTTTAATGCTCTGTGGAAAACCTTTGATTCTGAGTAGTATTATTCTGAAGTAACAGCAACTTGAGAAAATCATTTGGCTCTGCATTCCAAAGTGGAAAACTAACGTGTCAAGAGCTTCATGTGACAAATAAAAGGTGAAGGTTAAAGACTACAATTAACCCCTTAACTCCCGCCTGAACCGAGCACATTTTCTCCAATTTGGCTTTACCCCAGTCGCTTCCGGAAAAAAGTTGTGAAAATAACAACAAAACTGAGACGAAAACAATGAGGAAAATGTGACAAAAAGTGAGAAAACTTTGACACAAAAGTGCCGAAAAATTGACGAAAAATGTCACAAAAATTGACAAAATATGACAAAAGTGTGACAAAAAGTGACAAAAAATTGACAAAAATGTGATAAAAAACTAACAACAAATTACAAAAATGACCAAAAAGTGACAAAAAAATGACGAAAAAATGACAAAAGATGAGAAAAAAATCAGGTAAAAAGTGCCAAAAATGTCTCAAAAATGTCACAAAAAATGGACAAAAAATGTCACAAAAAGTTTACAAAAAATGACAAAAGTGTGACAAAAAGTGACAACACATTTACAAAAAATTACCAAAATTACCAAAAATGGACAAAAAATGGACGAAAAGATGACAAAAAATAATGAAAAAGTGCCAAAAATGTCACAAAAATGTCAAAAAAATTGACAAAAAATGTCACAAAAAATTGACGAAAAATGACTAAACATTTACAAAAAATGACAAAAATGACCAAAAAGTGATAAAAAATTGACAAAAATGTGATAAAAAATTGACAAAAAATGACAAAAATGACCAAAAAGTGACAAAAAATTGACGGAAAAATGACACAAAAAAAAACTAACTAAAATGTGACAAAAAATGAAAAAAAAAAATGAAGAATTTTTTTTACAAAAAAGCTACAAAAATGAGTTGAATACCCCAAAAAATGATGGGGAAAAAATCTGATGACGTGAGGAAAAAGATCCATTTAGATTACTTTTGTAGATCTTAGCTTTCAAAGGAGGCGTTACACTGGCCTACAGGATTTGGGTAAAGCTGAACTGGAGAAAATGCTCTCAGTTCAGGCGGGAGTTAAGAGGTTAACCTAATATGTGGCTTTAAATACTGCAGTAACAGCGAGTATCCCAGCACTGAGTCAGACAACCCAGCGACCTCATCATTCCAGGCGGAGGATTACTTGTTATGACACATTGTACTTGATGTATGCAGCGTGAAGCCTTCAGACCTTGAGGCACTTTTTGTTCTACAGACAGCATAAAAATTCTAAGTCCATATCTTCTTTCTTTTTCTTTACTTTTAAGAGGCCGTCAAAGCTCTGCACGCTCCCTCGCCCCGTCCCGCGTTCTACGACTTTCCCCCAAAGTGATTTACGGTTTTGTGTCTTTGCGCAAACAGGCTAACGCTAACAGCCCCGGCTACAGCTTTTACACTCCATTCCCCGAGACTCTGAGGGAAACTCCATTCCCGTACTCAGCCTCGCCGACGCTTAATATGGAATTGTTATGGAACTTAAACCTAAACATTTACATTGCCGAAAGGGGTTGCGGCGAACTGTACGAAGCGGGTCACAAAAAATGTCTATCCACGGAGGCAAGGGGTTGACGCCGTACATATTTCAATTTGAGTTGTGGCCTTGAATATTTCGCTGAATGTTTATTAGATATTCAAGATTTAGAAAATAATCCAAGGCTCTTATTTTAAGGGTAGTTTTACTCGACAAAATGTGATACAAGGAATCTAAACAAAAGCAGTAAGAGACGTCAATATGTTTGCTGAAAAAAAGAGTGGCTCATTTCTAACGTTCCTAATATATTTGTAGCATCCCAATTCTTCACAGAAACGACTTTAAAGGCACCTTTCACAATTTGCACGGGCACATTTCCGGGGCATTTTTACAGAAACATTCGCCTGAGAGGTCATGAAACTGATACAAAGGCTTTATAATTAGATGCGCAGCGTTTTCCCTCACAAATGTCAAATTCCGTCACATTACTAGAAAAAAAAGTTTGATTTGTGTTTTAGAAGTCTGACAGACAAAACCTAAAAGTACTGTGAATTCCAATTTTGTTGAAAGAACGTGCCACAAAATGATGATGCACAGTGCAAATAGTAACTGATGAACAGGTACTGTATAAAGAACTGTGTGATAAAACGCCTGCTGGAGTCTGGATTGTCAGTATAACGTCACCATGCTTTTAGAAGAACTTCTTCTAAAAACAAGTACATATTAAGTATTTGTCGAGTGAGTACTTCCTGCCTCAGTCCGAAAGTTTTATCATTCATATTGCACGCCTTCAGAGCAAAGGTGCAAAGGGTCGGACTTGTACGTGGCATGTTGAATTTACCCCTCCTGGAACCGCCATCTTAACGTGGTGGAGGGGTTTGAGCGCCCGAATGATCCTGGTGCTCTGTTGTCGGGGGCTTCGTGCCCCTGGTAGGGTCTCCCATGGCAAACAGGTCCTAGGTGATGGGTCAGACAAAGGGCAGTTCAGAAGCCCCTTAGGAGAGACCAACAGGCCAGAGAATCGTGAGGCCGTCCTTCTGTGGACCCACCACCTGCAGGAGGAGCCATAGGGGGCTGGTGCATGTGATTTGGGCAGCTCGGACAGCTTCTCCCATGACCCGGCAATGGACAAGTGGAAGAAAATGGATGGATGGATGGATGGATTTTTAGATCATTCTACTCATGTTTAATCAGTTTTGTTAAGAACCAGACAGTGTACCGGTTATGACATTCTGAATAAGATGCGCAAGAAAACCCACGGTGCTCCCTAAATATCCCTGTGTACATATTTATAAAACAATACTCTGTGTATTTTAGGCTCCAGAGTAGTGCGGGGGCTTATGATAAAAGGAGCTAAACACTTGAGCAATATTGCAAACAGATGGCTTTATAGGACTTTTGTCTAAACACAAGGACAAATACTATCTAAGGAAGCACTGGACACTATAGAGAAAAGTGGGATAACAATACAGACTACTGAGGGAGCCGGCACCGCAGAGCTAAAAAAAAGGGGTTTGTATAGTGTCGTATAATAAGAACAGAGCAATGTTTTTAACTGTAGCAAGTGCCTGCTCTTTCAAACATTTCAATGGGAGCTATTCCAGATTGCGCTCAAGTTATTTGTGCAGCAATTTCAGAATTTTGCCAGGTTAACTATATGGAAAACTTTAGTTCAAGATTGTTTAGATCAGATTCTGCGACCAATGAGTCCCAAATGCGACAACACAATGGTAGATTTAAAGTGTGGACGGCCCCCTCTCGGTCTGAAGCGCTCCCTCCACTCCACGCGTGTAAATTACAGTTCATAATAAGGGTCGGCCCCGTCTTAACCTGGCGACTGCCGCTTACGCTCCCCGCACCTTGAAGCCTTCATCTCCCAATAAACACCGGGGCATGTAACGAGTGGGTGAAATTGTTTGTGAAATGTGGCTAATTTGAGTGGCTCTTTCAGGGGGCCACTTGACAAGCCCGGGCATGGAGTGCTTTCGTTAGCGCTAATGAGGGTCTGCTGCTACTGCTGCTGTTTAAAGCAGGAGCCAGAGAGAGAGAGAGGCACTAAAGAACCCAAGTGGAGGCGACCAGAGGGGTAGAGGGAGTGTAGAAAGGACTGTCAAGAGTTAAGACACGCCATATTATTTTATTCTGTCGTTATTTAAGCTATAAGTGCAGGGTGTCCCTTTAATAGAGACTTTCGATGGTTACCAATAGTTTAAAATCAAGCTTATCAAGTCAACCAATATATGTATGGCTGGGTTAGCAGATCAGTCTGAAAAGATTTGGTCGATTGCTAATATGCATTGTACCACACAAATGGTAGTGGCCGCCATATTAACTGCTCAACAAATGCAACGATAGTGTGCAAGCAAGCAAACTTTCTGAAACTAAGAATTTGAACTCTTCTTAATATTTAACAGTCTTGTAGCCATCAGTTTGATTAAAATGGGGCTCACTGCGGTGAATTTGGGTGTTAGGTGGATTCCATTAAACGAGAATCCTCCGTTTCAGTGAAAATTAGGCTCTAATGAAAGAACTGTGCAGCGCTACACCTCCTCCGCAGAGCATAGGTCTGCTTTCATACTTTGATTTTCTTCACGGCAACACATAAACGAGGCTTTGCATGCATGAGCCTTTATACAGTACACAAAATCGGTAACGGTTTGGATCATGGACTAGTCTGTGGTCCATTATCCTATTCAGAAATGTGATTTAGTTAAATTACAATGTAACATATGGAAGTAGGACTGAAAAAAACTAATCGGTTATTATCACTATTTCTGTAATTGATAAATGTTTTTCTGTTTTACAAAAAAGACTTTGTAAATGTCATAAATATGATCTGTGTCTCAAGACATTTCTCAAAAAGCAGAATGAGCTCCACTCTTATTGGTGCCAGATCCCTTAGTTTAAACCAGTCTGGAAATAAACTTCCTCAATCCCAACTCCTGTCAAAAGTCAGTAGCAGTCGTCACTGCTCAGTGGCTGAACTCTGGAGGGTCTTAGCTTTCAAATTAGGAATGGCCTGTTCATACTGACTTGTGCTTGTGCTCAACAGCTTTGAGAAAAAGAATTTCATCTGTAGTAACTTTTTTAAAGCACAGAGCCTCCTGCAAAGATTTTAAATTTAAGTTTATTTCATCAACACGTTCTCAACTTTTATGTGGGAAAAAGTCCACATTTCACAGCCATTCAATGAATTATAAAAAAATAATGTGCAGATTCATTGATTACCAAATTAATCGTTTGTTGAAGCCCTATGGAACCCTTGCAAAGGATAAAAAATGCAATAAAAAATAACAGAGAAATGAACTCTAATGAAACCACTAGTTGACCCAGGTCAATACAATTGACTTTTGATACTCCATGTCAGGGATAAGACCATTGCTAATATTAAAACCGCGTATTTCCGCCACACCCTTTGAAACAGTAGTCTTAACACCACATCGCACGTCCCACAAAAGTCAACAGCACCTCTCGATCCTATTTTACACTTCTCATCCGTCACCCTTTGTCATTTCTAATTCCCCTGTTGGTTCCCAGTCAGACTTGGACTCTCTCTGACCCGTCCCTCGCTCTCTCCGTGCAGAAAGACCTGTCCGGGGATGTGCGGGGCAGGGGAGGGAGAGTGACTAAAGCCAATGTTTGGCCGCGGGTTAGCCGCGCTGTAGCGCTGAGGTGATGTATGGATGCGTGGAAACAAAGAGGCCATTGTAGGGAGAGCTCCTCGGCACGGTTCAGCCGCAGGTAAAGGCTTAGGCTGTCCAAACCATCACCGCGCGGCTGCCGAAAATGACTGTGAAAAAAAAGGAGGGTCTTTCCGGGAGTTAAAAAAAGCAATAAAGTTTTAAGTGTGTTCATATTTTTTTGCCGTCTTCAAATAAATTACTGTGGTGTTTTTGCAAAAGATGAACAAAATATGAAAACTCTTTTGCCTACTTTGACTTAATTATGACAATATTGTGGAGTTGTCGCCTAAAATACTTTAATGGATCATTACATTTGTTTTAGAAATGTGGAGGATAGAAACGCTTTCCTTCTATGACGCAACAAAATCCTGGAAATGGGCTTTGTAAGCACACAAGCCTCCTCCGAGTGAACTCTCTGGAGGCCGCTGTTCGACAATAAGAAACAACAATAATGAAACAGCTAAAAACATTTATATTAAAGACAGGCTCATTCTTTTTTTAGCGCCTTCTTGAAAATGTCAGTGCAATTTTGATTTTTTATATAATGTATATTATCATCATGTCAAAAACATCACACTGGGAGCAATTCATCTATTTATTTGGACAAGCCACTGCTGCTAACTCATAGTGAAATAACGGAAGAGGAAAAGCAGCTTAGAATCCTTACATTATCAAGCTCCTATATAAACACTATGTACTTTTATCAAATTATACTTTTAACTTGCAGCTAAATCACTACCCTCTCTCTGTGTCACGTCCCTCCTCTCATAAATCACCAAACTCCCACACGCCACATTAGAATATAAAACACAAGTTCAAATGACTATCTCTCGTGCGCTTAGGCTATAATCAAGGTGGGGCACAGGGGCAATAAAAGGGCCGTTTTATGTGTCAATGGGCCTTGGAAAATGGAGGGTGACGTGCATTGTGCAGGAGCGTGCACGGCAGAAGGTCGGTGGGCGGGCTTACGGAGAGGCCAGGTCAAGTTAAGACAACTCAACGCTGCAATTTACTCGAGCTCACAATTACAGCGCGGTAACAGGTAACTTACGGACACACGCACGAGGTACAGCTTTTGACCCTCACAAGAACTGAGCTGAGATGAAAACGGTATGATGTAGTAGTATTAGTTATCTTTTAAAGAATACGTCTGTAATGTAATTCTGTATTTCTGTTGTAAGAAAGAAATAAGGGAAAAAACAACTCTCCCCCTGAGCGTCTGAACAGACGTCATGTTTGCACTGTAAGTTGTGAAGAAGGAGCTCTTTCTAACCTGCTCTGTACAGTTTCTTTTTTCTTACCTAACGATTATGTAACGGAGAAAAGCGCTACAGAACTTTATTCAACCTTCCTAAAGAAGAGGTCAATCGCCAGAAGTTGGAATTTCTTTCCGGGATTCGGCGACTATTAACCAAAATTGTTCATAGTGGATTAACTTTTATAACCAACACGAGTCCCATAATGTAAACACCCGATGGAGCGGCCAGGACAGAGCTGTGGTGAGTCAAAACACGTGTGCTAGCGTGTGTGTTAGCGTGTGTGTTAGTCATTTACGAAGCTGTGTTGCTAATGTCAACTCCTTATAACTGCATTGTGACTTCACTTGTTGCTGTGATATTTATATTTCTTTTACTGCTAATAATGCATGGGCGGATTAGCTCGTAGAGAGGGGGCGGAGCTAACTGAAGCGAAGCATCGTGTCAATCTAGGGCTGTGCAATTAATCGAAATTCAATTTTGATTACTACACAGAACGATTACATAATTAGCATAATCTTTTTTTCCCCCTCAATTTTTATTTTTTTTTGCAAAGCAGACTTGCATTATTTCATAGCGCTGGGATTATTTTCCCTTCGCATTTCTCGTGCCATGGCTCATGTTTTTGCCAGCGCTGTGTGATGATGTCATCAGGCCGCGCTGCTCAGTTTACTTGTGCAGGTGTGAGGGCTGGCCAGCAGGGGGCAGGTGTGAAACAGAGACCTCTCCTTAATCGAGGCAAACTTGAAAAATCATTTGTACTTTTATGACTGTTCAGAAAACAGAAAATATTCAGCACAGGTTTTTTTTATTAATAAATATGTAAATAAAATAAAGACTTTTTTTAAGGCAACAAATAATCGTTTGAATAATCGTGATTTCAATTATGACAAAAAATAATCGTGATTTTTTTTTTTTTCAATAATCGAGCAGCCCTATGTCAATCAATGAATCTTTATAACGCTTTTCATACATTTCATATAACACAAAGTGCTTTACAGATTTAAAAACACTCTCTCTTTCCGGTTTGCCAAATACCCCCCAGAAAATACTCCATAGTGGTAGAAGTAAAATATATCATATAAATGCCTACTGTTTACTTTGGGATGGCTAAAATAGCATGATGCAGATCCTTTAAATCTCATATTTGGCTGCCTAGTTAGTTAGTTGAAAATATCTATTACATAACTGCTTTATTCTATTTATTGAGTGAAATATTAAAACACAGTGAAATGAAGTGAAATGTCTTTGTATAGTTTGTATTGTAAACTGCCAATGTCAATGTGGAAATACAGACTATGCAAAGTTTTGAAAATAACTTTGTGAAAATTTCAAAAACAAACTTGTAGGTAAGCGAAAACGCCATTTTTCAACTGTTATTTTGACTTTTTAACATTAAAAACAGCTTAAAATGACTATTAATATATGAACCACAGCTTAAGCGAGAAAAGAGTGAAGTTCCAGAAACCCTGAAACATCACTGACATGTTGTTGCATTGTTACTGCGACTGTTTCCTTTGTAAAACTGTAGATAGGAATTGTACGACCAAGAATAATCCCTAAAATGTCATGATTTGACCACATTTACCACATTTCTCTCATCATATCCCTCTGGCACTGAAAAAAAGAAGTAGTTTGCTTTTATAGCGCTGATCCAAATCCGCAGAAAACTCTTCAAAGCCCGTGGGTGAGGGGAGTCCGTGTATAGCGTGTGCACGTCGTTGG
Source organism: Gobius niger (assembly GCF_951799975.1). Lineage (NCBI taxonomy): Eukaryota > Metazoa > Chordata > Actinopteri > Gobiiformes > Gobiidae > Gobius > Gobius niger. The sequence goes on from NC_136867.1 coordinate 4,121,678, forward strand.
ACCGGGCCTAATAGAATCCACATTCCCAGCGTGTGTGCACAGAAGCTCCCAGCGGTGTCCTGTGCTCCGCGGATCATTGTTGTGTTTGTGCAGCCGATTCTTAAAAACTACAATGAAATTAGATTTGCACCCCGGCTCGGGAGCCCAAACACCGGGGATATCCTGTGTTGTTGGATTCTCAGCGGTGGGGCCTGTTAGCCTGACTTAGGGGCGACTTCTGTGGTTTCACCTCCAGAGCGCTCTATGCTAACACTCAGCGGCGACTGATACTGATACATATGATAGCCTTTTGAAATGTGGGAATCATTTCACGGAAGATGACAGAATGATTTCGGGGCTTTGACTGCGCAAGAGGGTTCAAGCATGTGTCTATGCCCCTCTGTTTGTTTCTACTAGTTTTCAGTAACAATCTGAAACACATCTTTATCACTATCTTTTTTTTTTAACCAACAAAGTAACCAGTTATTTCACGGAATTTAAAGACACATTTGCCTGCTTGTTGTGCCTGTTCCAAAGTCTGGAACAGTCAATCAAATCTCTAAATGTTTTACATATCGATCCAATCACAGACCGCGTTGTCACGACAGGAAGACCAAAAGGGATGCACCGATACCACTTTTTCTGAAACAATACGATACGAGTACTTTGATTTGAGCACTTGCTGATACCGAACACCGATACGAGTACAAGGCATTTTCTACAACATACTTTTTGAAGTGAATAGACGGACTTTTTCACAGCAGATTGGTTAGTAATTAGTTAATTTACTCATTTACATTTCCTTGAGTAAAGTAGGCGACACTTTTAAGAGAAGTTACATCAGAATTGAACAGCCATTATATTTTGAACATTTTTGGTTCAACATTATTTAAAAAATGTAATACATTGTCCATCATAGACAGAACAGCTCATGTCCAAAAGCGCTCAATGCCTGTGCTTTATTCATTTATGTATTTTTATTTAACACTAGTATTGAGATGTTATTTATTACTGCAGCTAAATGGTCTCTTTTCACCTTTACTACAGCTCCGTGTGGATTTTCTCGTGTGTTTATAACAACTTAGCCAGTACAGCATTTTGTTTGTTTTGCTGCAGCTCAATTTCGCTCAATATAAACATGCTGTATCTCTTTATTTTGTATTTTATGCATACTTCTTAGTTGCCGGTTTAGTTTGAAAGTTGAATTGAGCCCCTGGGCATAAAGCGGCTAAAGAATCACCAGAGCCGTTAGCGGCTAGTTAGTAACGTTAGCTTGGGTCTTGTAAACACTGCAGACTCCACGCTGCAGCACTAACAACATTTAGCTCTGGTTAAATCCAGCACAGACTCTGATTTAGGGAGTGTCGTCTGTAATAAAGTCAGCTCTATGTGGAATGTTGGATTTCCACTTAACAATTCTCCAGTTTGTTGCTATTTTCTCTCCTCAGCGGGATTGGGACCTCATTAATGAATACGATGAGAGAGCATGGTAAACGTCTTTACAAGGACGATTTTGGACAGCGTTCTTGCCGTTACGAAACAAATGCATATATGTTGAAGAATGTAGAACAGAATAGCACGATAAAACATTGTGTAGACAGTATTTTATCAACAACCATTGAGCTTTAGCATGTAGCTGCTTGCTAAATTAGCGCCAACAGCTTTACACAACCCCTTTAATTTGAAAATGATCTAGCTGATCGGCCACACTGCTGTTTTGAAGCGTGGGAACCTTCAATACAAAAAAGGGGTGAGTCGGGCTCTCCCAGCGCTCCAGCCTTGGCCTGGCGTTTAAATGGAAGTGACCCAGCGAGGGGTAGGTCTGGCTGGATGCAGGACTTCAGACTGCCCCAGGGCCTCGCGCTCTCTCTCGGCGGGCTGTTTACATTCCTGGGGGTAATTTTAGCCCCCGGGGGTGGCACGCAGCATGGGGGAGCCCCCGTGTGTGTTTGGGCCCTGTCAGAAGTGGACAGAGCAGTAGGGGAGCTAAAGGATGTGGGTGGTAATGCGAAGGCACGGAGGATGACATTGTATATTGCTAGAAAAGTAGCCATGAAAGAAAGCTACGTACCATGGATTTGCTTGATCTGCTGCTAAATGAAGTGAATTTGGTATCCAAGTGTAGCATGAAAGGAGACCACGATGTACTAAGCTCTGTGAGACAAAAGGCAAAAAAAGTGACCACACACTCAAGTAAGCTTCTGCAATGTCAAAGGAACCAGTGTTGTATTGATTTTTCACCAAGATCTTGTATCTTGCACATTTCATTTTCTTTCCCCTATTCACCTGCAGTGTATTACCTTAAGCCATAATGTCAAACATTTGCTTTTGCATTTGCTTTTAAAACAATAAACACATAATAATGTTGGGATTGGACCCCGGCTGTCGTAGGTAGGATCAGCACTGCTGACACCCCAAACCCAGTGTAACATGATCAGCCCAAACCTGTGTGAACTTTGGCCTGACTTATTGAGTGTTAGCTCATGTTAATTTATCATCTCCTGTTCGAAGACTGAAACGTTAATATTTCCCTCTATGCCGGGTTGCACAGTCAGGCATTCGCCCCGGCTCAGCAGGCGTGTGAGGTGGCTGGAGGTCCCCGAAGTGCGTGAGGTGGCCGCTTCGCTGGCCGAGTTGTTGACATGTTGATTTAAAGCTGGTAACACGATTGCCCTCCCAAAAGGTGCCGACTTGGATGGAAGCCAGGCCCCTCTCTCTCTTCGGGACCAGGAAGGGACGCTTTAGGGGCCCCCGCACCTCCTAGATGCAACAAACATTCACACTAGCCCTGCCATGGAGGTTTTGAATCGGATGACGTGGAGGTGGCAATGTAACTTACACTATAGAAGAAGAACTTTATATTTATAGCGCCTTTCACAGACATAGTCACAGTCAAGTTTACTTAAAGGGACTATACGGAGCTTAAACATTTTCAAATTATGTATTTTCCTCCCCCTACATGTTCCAGCCATGTCCTAATGTGTAGAATTTTTCAATCATGTACAAAAAACTAACATGACTGAAGTAAATAAATAAAGAAAGAAAGAATGAGCCCAGACCTGTTCACCACAACTGCCTCTAAAATCCTGCACCGTCACTAAAAAAGTGGTCATGCCCAATCTTAATATAGAACCCGCAGTTCCATATTATTTAGAACCTATACCTGCCACCTCAGGTATAAGACCTGAGGTGGCAGTAGTAGTGAGTATAAAATTGCCAACTTGCATCCATCCCCTTTAAGGGGACACAGCAAATGGAAGGTGTACAAATGGCCAATATTGGCAACAAAATCAAAGTAAGGGCTAGGCACCCATCAGGCCCGGGGCACGGAACCAGCCCTCCTGCATGGAACCTCTGGCCCTCAAGAGGATTTTTGAGAAAAATTATTACACAAATCAGATATCAAATGCCTGTACTCTACACATGTGAAAAATATCCTTCCTTGAAGTTTCTTAACAGAACACTCATTTAGGCTATATATGAAGTACACCACTGGCCTTTGTAGAAAGGGATGCTACAGTTGGAGGCTGCAGCCCATGATCTTTTAACAAAAACTACTTGGGAATTCACAGTACAGCAAGTACAAAAGTGTTGTGAATAATACTTTGCAGCTTTCGTGCACAAGAAAAAGGCTTCAAAGTAGCAGTTGGATTGTGCGTTTCCAATAGATATTTCAAACAATGCACAAGTAAATTGCTATAAAATAAAAACTGCAAAGGGTTATTTGGTCTAATTTTTTTAATGTTGACTTTGAAACTAAAGCGAGCTAAAAAATCTCCAAATTGACCACTGCGTCACCTAATCTAAGATGATCACCACGGTCATTCATCACACTTGTTTGGCTCTGCTGCCTTCATATCTCCCCAATGACCCCCGCGGCTTTTGAACATGCAACACAAACATATTACGTGTCCCCCCCCCGCCCCCGTGAGCTCACATGTAAAGCCCGTACATACGAGCGCGGCTGGACACTGGAGTCCTGCTGTCTCGGACCCCCAGCCCTGGATACGGATACGGTTACAAGGCAAACTGTTGTTGATTAGGACTGTAACCCCGTGGCACTATGGGACGGGGGGGTTATCGTCCTAAATGAGAAGCACATTAGTGGTCTGGTTTAAGGCCAGGAGTGGAGCAGTGATAATTTTGACAACTAATTTTAATTATTCTCTAGTTTCTTGTCGAGTTTTTCTCCTCCCATTTTGGCTAGTAACCATTTTATTGTCACTATAGTAACTTTAGTCCAGTTGGGCTTGAGATTATAATCATACTAAGAAAAATTAAACATAATGCACTCCCCACCCTGCTACCTAAAGTGGAGATGCTTTTGCAAGAGTTTAGGGAAAACCAGATTGTGAAAAAACGGGTCCATGTACAAGGTTGCCTTTTTGGGCTGTCTCCCAGAAAGGAAATGACCATATTTGTTGCCTTTTGTGCTACACATGGATACCAAACATGTCAATATTTGAGAATGAGCGTGTATGAAAAGACGATTTCCTGAGAAACTACAGCATGCGAGTTAAGAGAAAGTCATGAAATAAGCATCGTGAAGGGTGAGTTTGGTTTTGTTTTAGTCTGACATTAAAACTAAAAAAAGGGGGAAACTAGCAAAAAAATCTCAACATTTGTTGCGGAATGTTGTAGCCTTCACTGACTTTTCTTCACTCACTTGGTTATTTGCATCGACAAAAACTCCGATGAAAACAGTAGACGTCCAAATTAACCCTGGATTATAGGGTTACCAGGGGTTGGATCCAAAATGGCCGCCCCTGCGCTCTGGTTGCGTGGGACTCCCCGGAGACAGGTGGCAATTACGGGGACCGGGGGCTGCTGGAGATCACAATAACAGGTTAAAGGGGCATGTATCCCCCTGACGGTTAGCCTGGGTGAGGAGAGAGGGGGTGTGGGGGGGGGGGAGAGTACTTCCTGTCTCCGAGCACGACGCCGCAGGACCTCAGGGGAGGCCTGGTCACGTCGGCAAATTAACACCGTGGCCAGTGTTTGGCTCTGGAGGCTAAGAGGGCTCACGTGAAAGCAATCAGAAAAGACCTAAAAAAAAAGGGCACGGTTTTCTATATATATATAAAATGTATGTCATTTTCGATATTGATTTACACACTCTCATTATCAAAATCTATGCTCTCAACACACAACGACGCTGGGTGTCGCCATTGCCCTCCATTGCTGTAATACCTTTATCTAGGGGCGGCAGAACAAGCTAGTTTTCAATTAGAAAGCATTGCACGTTTGAAACAACTTTAAAGCCTGGTGCCTAATTTCTTTAAACTTTCAACAGCTAGATATTCCTCCTGTGACAACGCTGGGCTAGGTACAATTAAAGGGACCAGGTTGGTTGTCGTAAGGTACATAATAGAAATCTCACATATTAATGAGGGCCTGACTTTGATTGAGCTAATGGCGCAGTTACGACCGAGCTACACACCCCGCCAGGGACAAGTCTACAGTAAAGATCCCGCCCTTTTTAGGAACATGCTCGGTCAGAGGTAGGAGGAGTCTGTAAATCCGGTATGGATTCCCTTTGGAACGTAGTTATTAACGTAAACGGGGAGGAGTCTATTATTTTTTACAGTCTATGGGCGCAGGGTTGGTTAGGACTTTTGCCTGGAGGTCCCTCTTCATGACACAATAGCCCAATTCGCACAGGATAAAAATCACCTAAGGACCTCTGTGAAATCCTGACAAATTGGAATTGTACATTTTACTTACTTATAAACTGTGGTCACCTGGTCATTCTAATTCTGTGTGAATAGGGCTAATGAAAACAAACTTTCATAGTACTGTAATGAACAAACTCTGGGAGTCATCTATCAAGACAGGTGCTAAAGAGCATGTGCAAGCCAAATAAGAGAATGTGGTGGGCATGGTGTGCTTAATCTAGCATTTGAAATGACGTGCGTTACAGTATTAGGGCTCTAAATCATGTAACATGTAGACATGCAAATGAGAGAATGCAGCAGATAGTAATAATAATGCAGCAGAGTAAAAAATAAACAATTAACTGTGCTGATGATCCACTTTTACACTCGGTAAAATGACGCCCTCTGAGTGTAAAACTGCTCAGAGTTGGCTTAAAAAAATGGGCATTGGGAGCTTTCCATTTAGGATGCAGTAATATCCTAGATAGACGAGAGAACATATGCAGTCGAAGAAAGCACTAAAGTAGTAGTAGGTGTACTCAAAAAAAACATACTGAATGAAGCGAAAGTCTGTTTTAGACAAATGGTTAAAGGCTCTAAATTGTTGAATTTGCATTTGCATCTGCCCGTTTCACCTCCACAAGGCAATAAAAATCTGACCACGAGAGCGTTTTAAGAAGCTGGTGAACTTTGCAGAGACTCTTCTTCACTGGAGCTTGTGTGAGTGTTGCGGTGAACAAGTGAAAAGGCACAGATAAAGGGCCTGACCAAGTCTTCCCCATGTGGAGCAGCGACGGCTTCAGACGTCTGTCATCGTTTCTTTGCATTTCCAAAATCAAAACTTATCTGACCTCGGTAATCCAGCAGCTGAGCGTCTCTTTACTACCGGTGAAGTGCCTGATCATGGCTGCTGTGGCTGCTGTGAGAGCCCCTCAGCGCGTGCTCATTGGGGTAATAGAATTAAATAATATGATCGTTAGGTGTTAATGAAGCTCCACTCAGAGTGTCATAACTGAGCAGATCAGGCCATTCCAGTGATGTAGAGTGTCATTACTGAGGCAGGCCGTGAGAGAGGGATCAGGTGAAGGGAGGAAGGCAGCCGGTTAACCCCCTGTCAGCCAGGAGACACCTCTGGGGCCCACAATCCAAAATCTATTCAGCTATATTTTTTTTAGCTTTTAAAAGTGATACAAATATGGAAATAGTAGCTTTGGGGTAAACACAATAGCAAGAAGGGTCCTAGCGTTGATTCCTGCCCAGATGTAGCGTTTTTATTCAAGGTAAGATTGCAAGTGACACAACAACCCTTCCCACCCCGGCTCAGGGTAATTGCTGGGTTAGACGTTTCTTGGACTTGAGATTTTCTTGCTAGTTTTCCGTTTCTATTCGGTGGTGGTAAGCTACCAATCTGCGCCATCGCCCCTCCAATCACTACCAACTACCTAGCGGAAACCGACCCAGACACGGGGAGAACATGCAAACTTCATAGAAAGGCCCCGCCTGACTCGCCTCAAACCGTAATATCAAAGCTCTGTTGTTTACTACAAATAAATCTGTGCTAAAGCTAACTCCGGATTGCTCCCAGGCCTCCAGTCTGACTCTAATAGAAGCCGTTTTTGTTGTTGACATTTGGTAACTTGTCGTCAAAGTCCAAACCAGCTCTTGTTTGGTTTCTTGTTCATTCGAAGCAGATCTCGAGACGTCGCGGCGCGTTGGACCGTGAAGTCCTGATCTGAGAAGGGACAAAAACTGTACGCGGGAGGCACAGTTGTCCTTTACGGAAAGTATGTGTTGCAAATGCGGTCGAGGACATGCTTCGTTACGTTTCGCCCTGATTATGACCCCCTTATTGAGTTGGGGAGGTTGGATGATCTTGATAGAAAAGTTCTAAGTAAGGCCAAATGCTGATGTTCTTAACGCTTGCATGACATTTCCTGCAAAACGAACTCTTGATCTTAGGGGGGACAAACATTGGAGAGGAAAGATTGTCCAGCTTGAATCGAACATGCTAAAATGAAGGGTTTATTCAAATATACATCTGCCTTTCCTCACCATTAGCTTGGTCTTCCACATGAAAGGCAATCTTAAATGAGACTTACCTTTTTGGTCTTTGAATAATGCTGTAATGTTGCTTCCTCTTCAAAAACGTAACGCTCTTGAGTAATCCTATTTACTTCCTCTACTGCTAAAGTACTCCGATTTCTATTTCCATCTTTTTGTGTCATCGTAGATTGAAAAGAATAATAATTTAGGACGCATACATTTTAAACCAACACTTCCGATATTTTCAGGAACAAAATCTAAAAAACGGATAGAGCTAGGTTTAAATTAATGACTGAATCCGGTTGATGTATTAGTTGCAAAGATTGTTTCAGCTTGTTTAGTTTTTGAATAGTAAAAAAAAAGTCACAAAAACGTGACAAAAAACCAAGAAACAATTTCAAAAATCCGATGAAAAACGGGGCAACAACACGAGGAAAAAAAACACATCAGTTTTGTAGGTCTTATCTTTCAAATGAGGCACTACACTGTTGCTCTCCAGATGAGAAGCTTTTCGATTTGGGTAAAGCTGAATCGGAGAAAATGTGCTTGGTTCAGGCGGTGGGGAAGAGGTCAACTGTATTTGACAACATGCCCCAGTGTTGCTACTTTTTGAGGTGATCGTCCCAGTGGTCACACCATGCTAATCCCCAGGTTCTCACTCGTACACGTTAGGCCCATCATCCATCAGCTCATTGATAGGCCTGTGGGTGATTGTGCGTAAGGCTGATAAGGCCGCAGTGAAGGTGAGAAGGTGGCCGAGGTGATAGGAGCAAGGGGGTGACCCCGGGTCAGCTCCAGTGATAATGTGTTAGCCCCAGATAAACACTGCTGAGCCACTTGCTGTCTCCATGGACCACTTTACTGGGAGTGATTGATCATTTGGGACGTTCCTTTGCCAATACAGTGTCAATTATGATGAACGCTCGTCTTGATTACTTTGAACGTAAGGACTGAATCCCATCAAGTATGCGTCATGTTTCTTAGTTGACCAATCGGCAACATTAGAGTAAAGGAGGTTGAAATACCAGGAAAGTTTGTAGGAGCAGCTAAAGTGGGAATGTTGTTGCAAGAGTGTAAAGAAAACCTCATTTTGAGAAAACAGGCTCTAAAGTGCTCCCAGAAAGGAAATTACCATATTTGGAACACAGCACCATGTTGGTCACCTTTCACAGTACACATGGATACAAAATACGTCAATACTTGTGAATGAGTAATGGGAAATCGGCCAGTGCGCCACAATGTTGTTGTTATTTCTAAGAAATCTCTAGCTCGATAGCAGACAAAACTTTATAAAATAAGCATTGCAAAGTGTGAGTCTGATCTTTTTATGACTGAGATTAAAACTAGCTAAAAATATCAACATTGACCACATCTTGCCTGGAGCTACATTGACCACCACTGCTCAAAACAGCCAATACAACAATAATTCATATTCATAGGCTTAGGATCCACATAAGCTAGCTGTCAAACAGGCCATCTGCGCACACGGTTCCACCCACTGCAGACACCCAGATGTCAGGCCTCTCACCCCCCAGTTCCTCTCCCATGTCCTTAACCACTCCAGTGCCCTTCCTCTCCGGACCGCACTCCCAACCGTAACCAAAGAGAGACTCCATTAGCCGCTGCCAAAATCACCATTATCCTTAACCACAATCCACAGCGAGCCATTCGAATTAAGAACTGCCCCCTATTGTCCCCCATTAGCGGCCCAGAGCGCTAACCCATCACGACCGATGCTACGGCGGCCCTCACGTGTCAAAAATCGTCAGTCGGACGGGTGCGCGCGCTTGACAGGTAATCTTAATGTCTTCAATTAGCCCGATTAGGGATGTCACGAACGATTCGGAGATCGGCCCGCGCAACATAAACACATTCTCGAGGGCTATTAACTACAACGGTAATAGGTATATCATTGCCACGCTTGATTCGGCCTTTGTTTTCCACAGAGCGCGCCGTGCGTCTCATTCGGAAACCGCGCGAACGCCGCTAGCCGCTAACCTGGTCACTTCAAAAATTGCGCCATCTCCTTGCATTAGCGCGTCGCCGTGTGAGGACGTGAAAGGCGGTGACAAGATTCATTTAGGTGGAAGCGCGGCAGATTGCCTCGAGCAGGTGCTATAAGGGAGATAAAACCTTTTTTTTTTTTTCTTTCCTTTTTTCATTTTGTGAAGCCGAGCAGTGTGTGCGCGCGCTACGTGCTAGCAATGAAATGTTTGCGACAGAAGGCACAACCTCTCTTCTTCCCCGCTCTTCAAATTCACTTTTTGTTCCGACTGGAGTAAATTTGCAGTGACATAAAAGCGAAAGAGGGGCGGGTGAGCGAGCGAGCGAGCGCGGAGTGGAGGAAAAGGCAAGGCAAGGCACACTCCTACAGCATTTACAAAAGCCAAGTGGCGAAATCTAAATATTGTTTCTAGCGTGACTAAACAGGCCGACTCCTAAGAGGATGTGTGGATATCTTATCGCAGCGAGGAGGCGACACCCACTCGACATGCCGAGGCTTTTGTCCTTCGCTGAAATTCGTGTATTTGCTAACGTTATCGATCGCGGACCTTGGGAGGGGGGAGGCGGGCGGTTGGATAATGCTCGTAGGAGAGGCTCAACAGTTTGCAAACAGTTGGCCCGCGCAAAAAAAAAAAAAAAGCAGGCATCAATATTTGAACAAGAGCTCGGCAACAGCCCTGCCTTCATGCTGGACAAAGGGCGAGGTGTGCCCCACATCGAGACGGATGGAGAAATATGGCCATGCCTTCAAGCATTGGACAACGGACGAAAAAACTATGCGGATGCTACAACTTACTGCAAATAATGTTCGAGCTTATTTTCATACTTGATTAGTCAGCAGTTCTTTTGGCTAGATGACTAGACAAACTATTATTTTGGCTTCATTCCCCCTTTTTAGAGATTTTGTGCACTTGTGACGGTAATGTTGTGTATAATTCCATTTACCAAAACTAATTTCTCCTTCGGGAAAGTAAAAAAGAAACTATACCTTTAGAGCCAGATTAAGGTAATGAAACGCTCAAAGTGAGGATCTCTGGATTGATAATATTCATGGGTGCTCACCTATGGTCATGAGATTTGGGTAATGACCGAAAGGACAAGATCGCGAATGCAAGCGGCCAAAATGAGTTTCCTTCGCAGGGTGGCTGGGCGCACCCTCCGAGATCGGGTGAGGAGCTCAGCTACCCGGGAGGAGCTCGGAGTAGAGTCGCTGCTCCTTCACGTCGAAAGGAGCAGCTGAGGTGGCTAGGGCATCTGTTCCGGATGCCTCCTGGTCGCCTCCCGCGGGAGGTGTTCCAGGCATGTCCTAGTGGGACAAGGCCTCGTGGAAGACCCAGGACACGGTGGTGGGACTATGTCTCCGAGCTGGCCTGGTGTCGCCTCGGGGTCCCCCCAGAACAGCAGGAGGAGGTGTGTGTGGACCGGGAAGTTTGGGCATCTCTGCTGAGACTGCTGCCCCCGCGACCCGGCCCCGGATAAAGCGGAAGAAAATGGATGGATGCATGGGGCTCGGGCCTTCAGCCGCTCAGCACCCAGGCTCTGGAACTCACCCCCACTGCACATCCATTCACTGGACTCTATTGATCTTTTTAAGTCCCACATTAAAACGCACCAGCTCAGAGATGCCGACTCTCACTAGGTTTTGATGACCTTTTTATGTGCTATTGTTTTTACTCTCTTTTAATTGTAAGGTGACCTTAGGCATTAAGAAAGGCGCCAACAAATAAAATGTATTATTATAATTATCATTATTATTCAATTGTCATTTTGATTTATTGAAGCTGCAGAACATACAGAATTATTGTTATCGCAATATTAGGTGACACCATTTCTATATCCATTACCATATTTAGTAATTTTTGTTCTTCCAATTATGTCAACATAAAACTAATAATAGAAAATGAAAGCCAAAACAGACTGAAACTGAGGGTTGAGGCAAACTCTAGATGAAAAACAGTGATGTTTGGCCTATTTACAATAAAGGGATCATTGGAAACTCTTGGAAAATCAGACCTATAATGATATTGTTTTGAGGAGCGGCTAACAGGCTTCGCTAAACCAAGGTCCGAGATTATATTCATGCCAAATCTGAAAAACAATTTGGACAAACAATTGGCTCAAGCCGCACAGTACAGTAAATTGGGTATCTGGCCGAGCCGCCTTAAGGTGCAGACTCTTCCGTGTGAAATAACGAAACAGTCATGCGTGAAGAACCATTGCTCTGTGCACCCTATAATTCCGTCCTCACTCCTCCGTTTTCCCTATCGCGTCTTTTCTTTTCTTTCTTTTTTTTTTTTTTTTTCCTAAACGGCAATTAATCTCATTTTTAGAGCAATTTCCGCGGCTCGGCTGGAGCGAGAGCGAGTCCCTGTTTTGTTCCTATTTGGCTTAGTTCCTGCGCATAGTCATTAAGCGTCCAATTAATGTCACGGCTGCGCTGAAGAGTGCTCATTTTTATTGGGGAGCTGACAGTCGGCGCCGCGAGTGCCGCAGAGTAATATGCATTAATTGCCCCGTAACACTGGTAATTACCAGTTCTTCAAGCCTCTCAGTAAACTGTCATGCCCAGACACGACTGCTTTGAAATAGATTACTCATTAGGGGGACCTGCCCTGTTTTCCAATGGGGGCTCGCCGGGGTTGGCATGAAGACTGGCTGAAAAAAGTGCTGGCTGAACAAATAGTTGCCAAGAGTAATTTCCTATTACAACTCCTCACTGACGGCTCTTCTCCACTTTCTCTTTTGTGCTTTCTCTCTTTTTTTTTTTTTGCCACAGGTGGCTTTATCCTGGAAGGATCGCATCATCTTAATCATGGCTAGATATGACTTTCATTTATGTATTCATTTTAATCAATACATATTAATATATTACAGAATGATTATCTCCATCATTTGAATTTTCTAACTTTCATTGCATTACAAAGAAAAAAAAAAATATTGAATTGAATTGTGCACAACTTTAGTTTAAGCTTCAAAGCTGTTTCCAAATTGAATCAATCATTATCCATGTTTTGGTCCTGATTTAGTGTTTTTTGGTCCTGTTTGGAGTTTTTTTTTTTTTTTAACCATATGTTGAAATTGTGAAAAATGTTGAATGAATGTTATTGCAAATATTCAAAACAATCGAAGACTAGGCAAGTCGCGATCCAAGTTTTTGAGATCCTGATCTAAATAATTATAAATTGTTGGCCTATTGTATATTAGAGAAACCTATTTCAAGCCTGTGCTTTCCTATATAGAAAGGTTCATAATATTAAGGCTAAAATAGGGAAAAACAGAAAACCTTTTATAATTGCAGCATTTTGAGAAAACGTCAGAGACTCATATCTTATAGTTTCAGCTCGATGTGCTTCTGAAGGCATTTCCAGGTCTATTAGGGCTATTATGTTAAGCAACCCTAAAAGACATTGAGCACTAGGAGCACATAGATAATTATTATGCAGAAAGAAAAGTGCTCTCATCACTGCTGATGGATTGGATTCTGCCAGAGTTGTGACTCAACTCTAAAGGCTAAATGCAAAGGTAAACAAGGATCTGCAGAGCGTCCTCGGTGAGTGTTGGAGCTGCTGCCACTGGCGGCAATCCGGTCATTCAATCAGCTCCAATCCGATACTCTCAAAATGCCTGGATTGGTACTTAATATCGGATCGGAACATCTTTCACTTTTTCGAATTTTGTTCAGCTTTGAATTAATCTCATGACAAAAACCTGCTAAACCTGTAGTTTAAACCTTACAAAACAAGAAAAAACAGCTAGCTTTGAAACCTACAAATACATTCTTTTGAAACACTGAGGAGCCACCTGCAGCACAGTGGAGGCGTCACAAGAGGCGCTAAAGGAAAATGCACACATCTTCTGTCCCTGCTATTGTTCTAGTTTGTTCACTGCAGAATAAGACGGCCTATATTCATCTGCTACACTCTTCCCAGCAGATGGTGAAAGACTGTGGAGTGGACGGATGTGTGCAGGGGGAAGAGGAACGAGGAGGTGGAGGAGCTGACCAGTGCAGGACACCACGCTTTGAAACAGGGATAAACCCAGGAGGCGGTGCACCGTTTCAGAGGAGCACTGAAGGCAGCAAGCCAGGTTTCCCCCAGGTACTCTGGTTTCCCCCGACCTCCAAAAACATGCTGGTCAGGTTGGCCACACTGGCGGTGAGTTCAGTCGCAGCGGTTCAGGAATAACCCAACACCTGAACACATTTCGTTGTACAATGACAAATAAAGCCCTTACTGAATCACAGCAGATCATATTTCTGTCTTCAAGTGCTAGTTCTCATATTTAAACCATGAAAAAGCTAATTGTAATTGTAAATACTTGAAAATTGATTGAAGATGAATGTACATTTATTCCGTTTTGCATCACATAGACTCTTACCATAGCTTTCCCTTTCCTTATCAAATAGCTCGGCAAGCCCCTGTGCATATGTACAGCGTGTTTACATTGTGTATAATCTAACCACAGACTTCTTATACAGTTTTCTGCTTTGATAGTGTGTTATCAGACTCTGCTGCTGTGTGCTGCTGACACTGGACCTGTTCACAAACACTAATAAAGGAACCTTCCTGCTCAAACTAATTGGCGATATATGTTTGAATGCAAATTTCTGGGTTGCATTTACTTAACAACTGACAAGTACTGTAGAGTTACGGTGAATCGTATATGGCTCATTAAACACATAAAGGAGCCCAACAAGCTTTACAGAAACCTCTCATTGATCGGAACTGTAAATATATATTTTTTTAACACAGACCGACACTTGGGCTCATGGCGTGCGTCTATCGAGCAGAGCAGGCGCATTGTTGGTGCGCGTGCTTAGAGGCTTCAATACTATTTAGTGGGGATATCTGAGTAAAGTTCAACAGTGAGTGAAAGAGGCAGAGCATCTGTTTTGTGATATAGAGAAAGATACAACTTCTAACACTGGCGCATTTGTCTGATATTTAGGAAGGCTGGTCGCAGAGTGAGCTCCTCTCGCTGCAACTGGGACAGGGCAGCTCAAGCTTTGGCCTAGTGATAAATACAAATGTAAATGATAGGCTAATGAGGAGCTGCTAGTGGAAGCAATGAAGTTGATATAAGCAAAAGGACATAGTTGGACAGTTTGACAATTTTTTTTTAATAGCATTGTTACACCAAATTAGTTGGATGAAGCAATTTATAAAGAGTTGGCATTGATCCAGTCTGTTCCTGGTAAATCAGTCCTGTAGACTTGAGTTAGGACTTCAGGTCTAACCATGTCCTGGACAGAGTCAGGTCTCAACCAGGACAAAACAGGCGATAAGCGATAATGGTTCTGTACTCAGTCACTGGGAGCAGCCGTGTGCATACGGGACTCTGGAGGAGCGGTCTGTCACACGACAAAAGTCCATGGTTAAAGTTGAAGTGTTGGGACATGTTTCTAGCTCAGTTCTCGCCTCTCACACTCGCACATCAACGAGGCGGGTCCATGGCAAGTGTCCACCACGGAACAGAGATAGGCCTATAGCCAATGTGCGAAATACCCGTCAATATTCGGGGGGGTCCCCATCTCCGAATTGTTCCGATCTGTTATGTTCACTGTAGAGTTGGTCCAATCCGCTCAGTCGTTCTTGACCCATGGCACTCCTAGGTCTTTATCAATTTATCAAAAGTTGGCTTTGAAATGAACGCTCTGCCGTGGTTACAGTGACTGATGAGAGGCAAAACACGGTCGTTTCCCAGCCAAAATGAGACACTTGATGGCTATCTCAGAGCATCATCAGTCGCATAGTTCAGAACTCATGGATAGCCTGGAAAAGTTCACTGGTTTCTTGCAGAAAAACAAACCTCTGCAGTGGCTGATTGATGGTAATGTCTGGTCTGCACCGCGGTGAAGTTAGTTGGATATTCGGCAGATATTCAGAGCGGGCGCTGCAGCAGCTGTGAAGCCAACAGACACTCGTAGACTAATGGCCGGTCAAATTTAGGGACCGTCAGCAAATTACTCTACTTAAATTGTGGTAGTGTAGTAGGCCTACGTGCCGTCTATGTTGACAGTATTTTCATACTGAGTCTGCGCAATGTGCCCAATACGAGCGATCGCTGTTACTGTTTACTTCCACAATTTTCGCCGGATGTTTTGGTGAATGGTCGGCAACATCTGATGCATCCAGGTCTCTAACTCAGTTTTATAAAATGATAGATCTGCTACAGCGCAAGAGAAGCAATGCCCTGTTTATGGACATTGTTTTTGCCAATCATAGGATTTTAATAAAAATGTTTATCAAATATGAAAACGTAAAATGCCTACCACGGCCAACGGATGTGACGACATCGCGATCGCTCGTATCCTTGCCCGCCATGGGCCCTTCAAGTGCCACTGGCCCAGCTCACATACACCGCCGGAATTTTAAGGCATACTTTGACAAAAATATTATGCGACTAATTTTAACATAAGGTTTAAAGACAAGACCCATACGCTGAAAAAATCATGCTTTAAGACCCTGCAGCTACCCTGTAGGATCTCTGTCAGTGTCCCGTCAACACCGCCAGAGTCATAAGCAACAGAGGCCAGGCATGAGCGGGTCCGACTCCGCTTTCCTTGCACTTTTCTGCGGCAACAAAACACAGCTAGCATGCGGCGCCTGCCTCAGCTAAACACACGCCATGTAGCCTGATTTTCCCTACGATAAACTTGTGGTCATAGCGTCTTTGAACCATCACTCAGTGGAGACAAGAACATCTCACGATTTTACAATCCCCAGGTTTTGCAATGTAACATCTAAAAATCCAAAATCGATATCAGTATAACCCTCAATTGCATTGTAGTTTATTGTAAATAGTCTGGGTTGTAATATAGCTAAGCCTATAGCAGAAATCTTTCTGGCCTAATAACATGACATCGGTTACTGTTACAATGCGTTTTGTTCTGTCTATGAATGTATCATATGCATAAAGAAACCTTTTTTTTGTATTTGGATTGTAGGTGTATGCTAACTAAAATCAAAAAAGACATCTGACAAGGTGAAATATCTTGGCTTGGAAAGCAAGAAATCCCCGCTGTGAGACTGAACTTTAAGGCTACACTTTCTCAAATCAAGCTTTGCGCCTGAAATACGCCGTTCCCCTCAGTAACATCAAGCACAACTTCCATCAAAACGATACCCGGAAATATTTGTTTAGCACGAGATCAAATGGGGCTCGTAAGACATGAAGTAATTCCGTCTAATGTTGCTAAATCTAGTCCCGAACCGCTTTCCCACCACCTGAATATGCGAGGGCCCTTGGATGGTGGAAGAAAAAAACATCAGCATGCAAAACATCGCCGCATTTGCATACATTTTTGATTGCAGGATTCGGCTGCGGTATTTAAATATGCGGTTAGAAATGCCCGGGCACTGCCTCTTTGCACTGTCACGCTGTCATTGGCGCTGATAGAACCTCCGCTTCTTCAAAGCCCTGCCGCGCGATGGGGGAGGAAAAAAAAAAAAAAAAAAAGAAGAGCAGAGAGAAAAACGAGCAAACATTTGAATTGCAAAAACACATCATCGAGCTCGCCGGGAAAATTCCAGACAACTTTTTAGGAGAGTTACGGTACCTCCCCTCCCTTCCCCGCACATAAAAGTCAACACATTCACCAGCGTGAGCGCGCTCTCCGACGCTAATTTACCGCGTCCAAATTCGCGTAATGGGATGTGACACGTTTTCCAAGGGATTGCGAGGAAGGAACTTTAATTTGAGGAGAGAGCCGTAAAATGTTTTTTAAGCTAGCTGGGTATTTAGGAAAAAGAAGAAGAAAAAAAAAAGCAGCAGCGCTAATCCAGGGTCCTCCGACAAGCTGACATGGACTTGATTAGAGACCTGTGAGCGTAATTAGCGGCTTAAGCTATCCGCCGGGCCGAAGCTAGCGCAGCTATACAGTGTAGCGCGGAGGAAAGATGAGAGATTGACGTTAGCCTTTAGCCATGTGCTTAAGTTGCGCTGCCTCCAAAATGTCAAGCGAAATGCTAATGTTTTCTCGACGTAAACTCATTCTGGCATGTTGTTGCTGGGACTTTTTCCTTTTTTTTTTTTTTTTTTTCCAAAGCTCCGCCGTGGTTTTGCAAACGGTTCGGTGAAAACGGGGAAGGACAGGTGGTAAGAGTTATGCTGCCCTCTAAAGTGAAAATGCAGCGATTGCAGAAATGTAAACAATGTTGACCTGTGAAATGACAAAATAGTTGCAGGGATGCATTCGTCTGAACACACAATTCCACAACTTTAGTAAAGGTTTGCCTCAAAAATGCATTTAAGTGTGTGTGTTTTTCTGTTGGACATAGTTTCCACCCAGTTTAGGCATCATTTATTGATATTACGATCAATTTCAGGCCTTTATTAGATTGATTTTGAAGGCCTAGTAATACTTGAAAGGTCAAACAAAAAAGGTCACACACTCTAATATTTGGTTGGACCACCTTTAGCTTTGTTTACAGCACCACTCGCTGTGGGGTTGTTTCAATAAACGTAAGTAAATAGGTAAGAGCCTCCTATTGGATAATTAATGCATGTTCCGCAACGTTATGTGAAAAAGGTAGAGCTGGGTACCGTAACATATTTCTCAATACAGGTACATTAACCCCTTAACTCCCACCTGAACCGAGCACATTTTCTCCACTTTGGCTTTACCCCAGTCCAAAAGCTTCTGGAAAAAAGCTGTGAAAATAGCAACAAAACTGAGACGAAAACAATGATGGAAATGTGACAAAAAATGTATTAGGAAAAAGTGGAAAAATGTCCAAAAAAATGACAGAAGAAATGGACAAAAAATTGACGAAAAAATGACAAAAAATGGACAAAAAAATGATAAACATTTGACAAAAAAATGACAAAAATGTGACAAAAAAATGACAGAAATTGGATAACAAATGTACGGAAAAAAAAAAAGACAAAATGTGACAAAAATGTGACAAAAAATGACAAAAAAGTTGCAAAAATGAGTTGAATACCCAACAAAAAAATGATGGAAAAAAAATCTGATGACGTGAGGAAAAAGATCCTCTCGGTTCAGGCGGGAGTTAAGAGGTTAAAGGAACAGGCCACCATTTTTCCAAACTGAGAAATGTTCTTACCTGAGTTTAGACGAGTTGATACGTACCTGTCTGGTCTTTGTGCTTGTGGAAGAGTGTGGTCGCTTCCAACTTCACCTGTTTGGAGCTATATAGGAATATGCTGGGAGAGGCCAAATGCTAACAACATCTTTGGTTATAGTGCGTGACTGAGTGCACGTACAAAGACCAGAAAGGTACGCATGAACTCGTCTAAGCTCAGGTAAGGACATATCTCAGTGTGGAGAAACAGTGGCTCTGTTACTTTAACGATACTTGGTTATCTATCCTGATACCTGAACAATACTTTTTCCGATACTAAAATATCTGTCATCTAGAACGGGAAAACAGAACAATAATGAACAACAATTAGGGAGAACATCGTGAAAACTGGGGCAAAAATTAGGCAAAAAAAATTATAAATTGGGAAAAAAATAAATACCAATCGGAAAAAAAAACATTTATTTGGGCCGAAACAACCAAGTCACTTCCTTAATGCTGTCCCTGGACCAACAGCATAATAACTCGGATCTAAAGATAGAAGATATTTTTTCTGTACCTGCTTTCAATACTTTTATTTTTTCAATACCGGTAGTACCTAAACCTTTTTTCCGAAACCACACTGGTATCGAATGACGGAACCCAGCCCTAGAAAAAAGGTCAGCTGACTGCCTGAATATACTGAATGATCAGGCTATTCCAGGGGTCGGCAAGTTTGCTCGGTGGAGGGCCGGTTTTCTTCATCGTCAAAAGACCAAGGGCCGAACCCTCCAATTAAAGCAATTGAAGTAAAGCATCACTTTCTACATGTGCCAGTGTTGTACATCATATACACTGGAAAAATGTCCATCTTAAATTAGATAAATGACTTAAAATCACTTGAATAAAGGTTTTTTTTTATGTTCAATTTGAGTCGGTTTGAACTAATCTAAGATCACATAAAAACGTTAATGCCAATGGAACAAATAGAAATCCCACTGGAAATCAGGTGAATTAGCTTTCACTGTAAAAAAATATTTATTATTCACTTGAAATTATACAAAATAATCTGAATTAAGAATAAACTTGTGCTTGTTCGAAGAATAGGTTTTATCTGCTCTAAGGCCAGACCAAATCTACTCCAACTGTAGATTTAATCTCTTAATTCAAGTAGATGTAAGCCTACAGATGAGTATTCTTTTAGGATTGGCCTGAAAGGGTGCTCTGCCAAGACATTTTAAGGAATTGACAGTATTTTTCACATTTCTAGAGTACTTTAACAGGCATTTGATCTCTGATTTGGGTCATAATATTTCTCAAAATCATCTCGAGGGCCAGAGTTTGGTGATGGCCCCCGGGCCTGACGTTGCCTACCCCTGGACTATTCCATCAATTGGAATGTAAGCTTATTTGTATAGCTCTTTTCACAAGTCATTAGTCACCCAAAGCACTTCACACAGTGTAGGGGATTTGTTCTTCATTCATTCCACACACGGTGGTGGAGGGTCGACTGACAGGAGTCAACGGTCCATTCATTCACGCATCACTCAACCTTTGCATATTGTACATGTTTTTAGTAGTAGGGGAAACCGGAGTACCCAGAGAAAACCTACGCAATTTCTTGTTTGACAATCCCAGGAATCCTTGGGCTCACATAGTGGAAGAGCACATCATTTTCACACATGGATCGGCCACCAGAGTCCAGACCTTGATCCCACTGACGACAATCTTTGGGATGTGCTGTATGTGCTCTATTATCATTGAGTGAACACGAATAGCTGCAGAGCTTTATCATTTCCTTTTCATCAACATATCCACTTTCAACTTCCTTGGATAGAAACACTACTTGGGTCCTCCGAGATAAATCGGCGACACTCTAGACCCTCCGCTACACTTTCTAACATGCTAGGAAATATATTCCCCATGAATCACCGCATGACACCGTGCATATTTGAGCCCGCGAGCTGCTCCGACGTTCGCCAGCAAAAACACGAGCTCCGAGCCAAAATTCACAAAAGTCCAGCCACAAAGGCCGTGGACAACATTAACGGTCATAAATACTGCTCGAGAGCGGCGCGGGGAAGAGGAAGGCTCTCATATGCTGCGGTCGTGACGGCTAATTTATTTACCCCAGCCGCGCCGCCATCTTGAATTTTAAATCAAGGGGAAATGTCCACAGAAGATCTCAGAGGTGAGCGGAGAAAAAATAAACGGTGGAGGCGAATGCGGCGCGGGCGGAAAGATACAAACACATATTTTCGCTCGACATAAAGACCTGCTTATGATGGGGCTCGTACAAGTAATGCAAATTAGATTGAAAAGGGGAACATTCATCAATAATAAAGATGACTGAAGGAGCGAAGTTACCTATGGCAATGAAAAAATGAAGCAGAAGTGTAAAGGGCTTCGGATGAATGGAATTCACCTAAAAGAACAATGTCGGGACACGATCCTAAAGCAGAAGAGACTGAGCCATTCCTTTTAGAAAAACAACTTCTGCTCAGCTGAGCTTCTCAGTGAGGGTGCTCACACCTGGAACATCAGGAACATTACATCACTAAGGACCTTCACTTGATCAGTCAAACTGGCTCCTGGACAATCAAAGTCAAGTTTTGTGCTCTGTATTAATGGTGTCATCTTTGTGGCCATACCGCCTTTGCTCTGCCCAATCCCGTCAGACCTTGGAAGCGAAGCAGGGAAGGGCCTGGCAGGATTAGGATGGGAGACCGTTTGGGAACACCAGGAACCCTAGCGAATGTAGTGAGTGAGTGAGTGGTTGGTGGTCGGAGGGGCCAATGGCGCAGACTGGTTGCCTCGCTTCCGTCAGTCTACCCCAGGGCAGCTGTGGCTACAGCAGTAGCTTACCACCACCAAGTATGGAGTGAATGAATAGTGCAATGTAAAGCGTCTTTGAGTGTCCAGAAAAGCGCTAAATAAAACCGATGCATTATTATTATTATTATCTTGTTACAGTTTTGTGTTGCATGTTTTTACTGTCTATTGTCTTTAGAATTTTAACAATTGTGCATCTTGTTTGGTCAGTCACGTCTTTTGCCTTGGGATGACAGATGAAAATTACATGTGGACTGTCCAATCTTAAAAAGATAAATGAATAAAATAGACAAAAGTTTTAGCGGCTCAGGGTATTTGCTTGTAGAATTTATCTTCCACACAGCAAACATCTATGAGCTCTCCTTTAGAAAAACAAGGCTAATTTGTAGCTTGCGACTTATCTTAGTCAGCACTTTGTCCAAGTCTAGACATTTTGTGAGCATGCAGCAGTGTTCTACAGGCGTCTCCAACCTATTAGCTATTCAGCTCTTTTCCAAGTACCTCCACAAAGACTTTCACCAACACTACACACACTTGATGAGTTGGTCTTGGTCAAACAAATACACATTGCGGCACTTTAAAACAATAATTCCCAGTTTGACACAGTGACCCACATATGTGCCCCTCCAGCCCGGCCCACCCTGCCCACCCCTCCTGCAGACGACCTGGAGACAGCTGCGGAGCCGCGTGATGGATGTGTTTGCTGCACAATGCCCTCTGTCGCGGAGTTTGTGCCCCTAAATCAGCGTTGGAGATAAGGCCCTCGCGATGGGACGGCTCACCTTGGTCTGTTCCCCCCCGGCCCGGGCTTATCTACAGCGGGAGGAAGTCCGAGGAATAACTAAAGACAAGCCACGACAAAACCGCAAACCCCACTCTGTCAAACACAATTTAGTGTGTGTACGCTCAGCCCCGCTCCCCCAACCCCGAAGAGTTTGGCTCGGGCTGCTATAAGGGGAGCTTTGAGAGCACAGGGGGGAGTTGGGTAATATTTTTCTCTGTATGCAGTTCATCAGTTTTGAGCGAGAATTGTTCTGATAAAGAAAAACAAGGAAACTATCTGCATAGACAAGGCGAGCCGCAGCAGGTGAGAACATAGATGTTAATGCAGGTCAATTTTGAGATTGTTGGCTAGCTTTCTCCTTAGTATCTCAGTTTTAAAATCAAAGGAAAAAAACTGACCAAATTCCCCTTTTAACAATGTTAATTTTTGACCTTTGTGGACTTGAGATTTTCTGATATCACTATAACAGCACGATCCGCCGTGTTTCCCACGCGTTCACACATTCTGAGAGGTTTGGTATCCACGTGACTCAACCAGCCTCTAATCCAAATATGGTTATTTCCTCAGTGAACGTCGTCTGTGGGGATGTACACGCACATGCAAGGCTGCACATACAAACCTTGAGGCCAGTTTTTTCTTACACTCACCATCAACATCATCTCCACTTCAGTAGCAACTACAAACTTTACGGTCTAGCACTTAACTTAGGATTTGTATTTTTCAGTAACTAATAGGTGGCATTCATGTTAGAATTCTATTTCAGTTGGAGGTGCCAATACAACTCTATGGGAGAGAAAGTTTTTTTTAATATATTTCCAAAATGAAACTATTTTCCCTCATCATTATAACTAGCTGAGACCCGGCCTTCGGCCGGGCCTCGCTAGTCTCCACATTTGATATTCTGAGATTATGAGTGATTACAAAGAAATGTCCAACCCGTCACACAGTTCAGCTGTAGACCAGTGGTTCCCAACCCAGTCCAAAAACTATGGCCACTACAAATGTGTAAAATAATGAATGCTAAAAATAATTTCAAACAAACTGCAATTTGAGTGTTTGATGCACCCGTACTCCTTTCTTATAAACTACAACCACAATATGTTCGCTAAACTCAGGGAATAGAATTCAAGAGACAGTGGAATATGGATAAATATTAGGGGTTCAGCTCTAACGGTTCGGTTCACGGTGCAGGACCCATGGTTTGGTGCATCACGGTCGTGTACAATCAAAAAAATAATAAGTAGGTTTTGAAATGAAATAGCCTAATGATCGTTGTTAGACAGTATTTATAACCTTACAATAAAATTGGCAATGCTTTCAAAGCTGCTTTAGAATAAAATGTACCTCTGGGCTCACAATACGTGAAAGCAAAATAGAAAACAAATGGTACAAGAGCATGGTTAAAACAAAGAAAAAAACTACGCAGTGCAGGCCATGCGCTCGTTAAGTGGTAGTTTAATTTTCGCTTTTACTCACACGGAGGATAAATCACTCGCAGCAGCGCGTGTGATTAGAGGCTCGTGTTTGAGCAGGTTTTGGGCAATGTTTTGCGTGTACTTTTTTTCGGAGACAAAGCTTTGGAGACGGAATATGGTCAGCACCAACCACGCACAAACTCACTACTGTCGCCAGGCTTCCTGGTGTTCCCAAACGGTCTCCCATCCCAGTCCTAACCAGGCCCGTCCCTGCTTAGCTTCAAAGTCGGTATGGGAAATAAACATGGCGGCGCCCAGGCGGTGGCCATTGAGATTGCGTTTTCTATTATAGATTAATGATTGGTTTCACAAACCTGTCGTATTATTCTCATGGCTGAAAGTTCTTTCTACTGGCCAAGATCACGCTCATGTTTTTGAATATTGTCTCCACTTTTGGACGCCTTTATGAGGAAATAATTAGACCATAGTTCATATGAGCTGGAAGAGAAGACTTTGGACTTTGTGACAGTTTTTGTTTCATGTGAATTGACCCAGAAACTACAGAGAAATTAACAATAAACTATCTGCATAAAGACAGTTACCATATTTATCACCATGGAATTTTCAGCTCCAAACGCCACCTCATTTTTAAACTATAGTCTCTTTAGAATGTGGTGATGTCACGTGGTCTATAAAGCTTTGAACCCCAAAATACAGAGCAAATGTTTTTTTTTTTTTTTACATTTTCATGAATAGTAAGCTTATTCAAAAACTAAACAAGATCCAAAATCCCCACTGACTTTTTTTTTTATTTTTTTTTTACAAAAATATTGGCTTTAAACAAAATTAAGATTTCATCATAAAAACACTGGCCTTACATTTCTAAAATGTCTCGCCTGAAGGGGCCTAAATAAATAGCAAATAGTAATAGCAGTATTTTCATAGTACAATCCTTTGAAGTCATGGCGAAAGGGATCTTGCGTTTTTCAAATACTTTTTTCTTCCTCGTGGCATCTGACGTCATTTTGCTTCCCCCGACTGCATATATATCAAAAACTAAAAGTTGTAGATTCTGGCGCTCGTGTGTCCAGGAACTCCGGCCGGACGGTGATGCATATTCACCGAGGTCCAGGT
Organism: Gobius niger; assembly: GCF_951799975.1. NCBI lineage: Eukaryota > Metazoa > Chordata > Actinopteri > Gobiiformes > Gobiidae > Gobius > Gobius niger. Next base: position 4,146,546 of record NC_136867.1, read on the forward strand.
TGGAGTTGAGCGAGGGGCCGGCAGGAAATGGGCCTGAAGATTACCGCATTGCCGAGCCCTAAGACCTTCGCGCAGTCTTTCACTTAGCCCCTTTTGTGATAAAGTACGTCTAGAGAGGAGGGAGCCAGGCAGAAAAAAACGGGGCCCCCCGAGAAGCAAACATGACATCAAAAGTCGCAATTAGCCGACCCCTTTTTCTCCCTCTTGATTAAAAAATGTAGGCCCGCGCCTTCCAAATGACGTCTGACAAGGTTAGCCATATTTCAACGCGCTGCGAAAACATTCTTGCGCCGGTAATGCTTTTTTCCTTCTTCTTTCCTTCTCCAGTACTTGAGACGCTGAAGGAGGGAGGGGGGGGGGGGTCACAGGTAACCTCAGAGTGGAGTTCCCATGAACCCTACAGCGGCAATTTGAAAGCAAAACATCGGAAAGAGAAAAATAGTACGTCAAGTTCAAAGTTCCGCGCAAAGAGTGTTCTGTTTCAAGCCGCGCGAGTCGAGAGCTAAACGGTTTGTGATGATGACGCAGATAATTTATGGTCGTCCTAATGCAAACCACAAGCGTCGAGTCGAGCGGTGGGATGGAGGACGGTGGACTGTGAAACATTTGATTTGGAGGAGGTAAGCAGCTGAAAAAATACAGTTCTGTTGAAGGCTATCGGTGCCGAATTAGGAGATGGGAGAAGGAGATGGAGTGGAACGTTGATACGCAAACTTTTTTTTTACGTTTAGGAGGCACCGAAAAAGATTTGCCATTTAAAGAACAAGCAGGACGTGGCCTTTGGAGAATAAAGCTAAGACTAATACAGCAATAAACCCGATTCAAACAGTGAAGACTAAACAATGGCTGGTCTGAAGGTATTGAAACTTAAATCAAAGTGTCTCAGAGCTGAGTGACTTTCGCATACCACAGTTGTGGAACCATTGCCACAGACTGTTGATTGTCCACATATCTCAAATCCAGATATTAACACATTGAGTGCTGCGCTGTTTTTGGGACTTAGCTGTTGAGCGCCAACAATCCAGACCATTTTTCATGATATTTATAGCACCTACACATGCTGTGGCTCGTTTGAAAGACGAAACTCTAAGCTCTTCATAGGTGAAAACAGTTTAATTCTACGTGCCTCAGTTTCTGAGAAATCTAAGCTAAACAGAGGCTAAATTTGATCAAAATCACAGATTTGTTTCTAGATTCAGAGATAATTTGTGCTTTATCAAACACTCTCCTTTTTGATTAACTCCTCTCCTCCTTACCTCCTCTTCTCGTCTCTCCTCCTCTCTCCTCTCTGCACAGACACTAACGTTATGGGAAGAGGCAAATGCCTAAATATATTCGTTTCAAGTAATTTTTCAACGACAACATTGTCGACACGTTTAGAAACGCCGCGTGTTATCGATTGTTTTTTAATCACGTGTGCGTTTAAACAGCCTGGTTCTCAGATTTAAGACTTTAACAGGATGTTTCTCAGCCGTCCTTGAATCGATTTTAACCATTTAAAAACTCTGAGAAACGTAAAAAAAACTGTTTCAATCTTTCCATGGAACCGACTCTGCTTTGTCAAACACGCTCCAGAGAGCGAGAGAGAAGTGTCGGGTTTACAGCTGTTCATTACACAACACAAAAAAAAACAAAACAAAAAACGCAATAATATATAGGAAATGTTTTTGATCATCATTTATTTAACTTCTGTTCATCACAGAGCTACCAAAATCACACATAAGGTGTATTAGAGTGTTTCGTTTCGTAATTAAAAATAAATAAATGCAAAAACAAGTCTTTCTGTTTTTGGCACTCAATGTGTTAAAAAAACATCTTGGTCGACAAGCTGACCATAACAAGCAATTTACTTACTGTTAAAAACTGCTGGATGTTATGGCACTTCCAATTGCTTGTATTCTGTCCGCTTGTGCACATGTCATCATTTTGTCATGTGGAAATTCCAAGGATTCTTTTAAAGCCAATACTCCCCTTTTTCCAGGGAAACTGTAGAAAGTTCACTGAGGGTTTGTGTGACATTGCAAATCTATTTGGATAATGCAGTTATGAGATGGTGTAAATGAAAATTACAATCAGAATCTAACAAAGTAAATGCTTATGCTTATTTTGTGGCTTTTTCTAAACTCGCACACTTTTTCCCATGCATATTCATTCACAAATTTGACATGTTTGGTATCCACGTGTAGTGTGAAAGGCGACTGAGGTGACACTGTATTCCAAACATGGTCATTTCCTTTGTGGGAGACAACCGCGGCTAAAGGTGGGGGAAACATACACGCTTTCATTCCACTATTGCAACATCACCACAGTAGCTCCTACAAACTACTTCATAATAATTTGAAGACTTTATCATGTAATTCCGGCCTGATATATATCGAGCTTTCAACAAAAGAAAAGCATAAAATATCAGCAAATTTGGCCATTACTACTCACACAGTGCCTTTTCCCTCATATTCCCTCATATTTATGTGAGTAATCTTCAGATAATGTTTCAAATGCTGTAGACATCTCTTCCTTTCAACTGCAGTGTCTTTCCTTAAGCAGAAGAGCAGTGAACGTACGTGTGACGATCTCGATTGCTATTTTGTCCACTCATAGTTAGCAAAAGCAATATTCTTTTCCAAAAATCTCTTTCTACGGAGCTGATTAAAGAGTGCGGCCTCAGCGTCAACTCCGCCTGTCACCGTTTGGACACGCAGCCCTGAACTCCGCGCTCCAAACTAACCCTGAACCCAAGTCTCCCACAAAGAAACTGCAAACCAAAATAAACTGCAAATGCAAACGTGTCCGACTTGCTTTCCATCACCGAGCCTGACTGAACCCGCCCGAGATTTTTTTCTTCTTCTAAAAAGTCCGGAAAGTTCAGCAGAGCGAGTGTCCGAAAAGAGTTAATGCTTTTCACTTGCGTTGGGCGCCGAGGAGACGAGAATTCAAAGTGTCGGGCGGGACAGCGGATCGGACCCCGGTCACTTTATATCAGGGGGCGACGAGCAGACAGCTCTATCCTGACCCCCCGCCTTCACCGTGGGGAGGGGAGTCGTCTTGAAACTCGCTGGGAGCATGGAGGAGACAGCAGTGTGGTGAGATTTACCGTAAGCCTGGAGTAACGTGGCAAAATTGGGGTCTCAAATACACTACTGGACACTGGCTGTACATGTAAACTTTTATTTTGGTGGCGTAATAGAAATACTTGTGAGGTTAAGGGCTGCAGAATATGTCGCTCAAGTTATTGTTACTGCACTATAAGGTGACACAATATCTATATATCGGAAAGAGTCAGAATGGATCGCGTGTATTGTGGCCATACCGCCTTTGTTCTGCCCAATCCCGTCAGACCTTGGAAGCTAAGCAGGGAAGGGAGAGGCAGGACTTGGATGGGAGACCGTTTGGGAACACCAGGAAGCCTAGCAAATGTAGTCTGTGAGTGAGTGAATGGTGGTGGTCGGAGGGGTCTACCCCAGGGCAGCTGTGGCTACAATAGTAGCTTACCACCGCCGAGTATGGAGTGAACGAATAGTGCAATGTAAAGCATCTTTGAGTGTCTAGAAAAGCGCTATATAAAACCGATGCATTATTATTATTATTATTATTATTATTATTATTATCAAAAGAGCCATTAAAGGAAGTCTGCAAACAACAAAGCATGAAACAAGGGGATCTGGAGGGTTCATTCAGGCTTTGAACGCTACAGCAGCTGATCACTTTTCTCTAATACGCTTTATAGGTTTTGCATTGGTAGTCAACACCAGATATTGACTGGTTTTCCAACCCCTCCAATAAAGCAACACAGAACATTTCCGAGTGGACTTTTATTGTAGACAGCCTAATCCAGCCCTAATTCATTAGGGCTGGGCAAGTCATTAAATTAAACTTTGGTCAATCCAGTGTTAATTTTGACAACATATTTTAATTTATTTTTAGTCATTTCATTTTAGTCAAAATTTAATCAATCATTCTCTTCAATTGTAGTCTAGTTTTAGTCGACTAAATCTAAGATTAAGTCATTATAATTATATTTGATAAAGATCCTCTGCTCTATGTTTGATCTCCATTTGAACAAAACACAGACCTGTTAGTTCGGCAGTGAATGGAAATGATATGAGGCTTTCTCAGTCATTGGAAGTTTGGATGATTTTCGTCCCTTCTTTTTCTTTTGGTCCAATTTTAGTCGATGAAAATATCAGGACATTTTATCATAGTTTTAGTCTCATTAACAACTTTTAATTTAGTTTTAGTCAGATTTTTTTTTACAAAATGAATCTCAATATTCGTTGCTTCATCATTGACAGGTTTATAGCCTGGTTTACCGTTTTAATGAGACAATGGAAGATTTCCGCGTGTTAAATGAAATAAGAGGAAAGCATTTGTTATTGTTTAGCTGAATATGAATAAAACATGTGTCTAAGTTCATGAATCAGCTATATGTATTAGTTTTTATTATTAAATTAAATCAAAAATTATCGTCCAGCCCTTGGCTCTCTTGGCAGAGTTGTGAACTTTATTTGGGAGAAATGGATCTTTTGTGTTTATAGAAAATGTTTCATGTCTTTAGCGTGTGAAAAATAGGAGCAAAACTAAAGAGCCATGTTTGTATTTTTGTTAAGTGTATATTCTTGCTTTATTGGCGCAGATGGACTCTCCCCGTTATCAGTGCCGCCCTGTTGTACTATACATTGATTGTGTCAACTATATCACGGTTTCCAGTCATTTCCATTCTCTATGCTTTATATGTGGTACAACAGACAATAAAGCGAAGTGAACTGATGCATGCCTGGAGTTCAAGACCATATGGCTGACAGTTTGTGAAGAGTTTGCTTGCTCTCCCAGTCTCTTAGTGGATTTCTTTCAGGTAATGTTGGTGCTGCGCTGCATTCACCAACTCATCCTGAGCGAAGACCCTGCACTGTTGAGGGATGGACGACCAAGGTCGAACTGTTCCAGGGCAAAACTCCGAAGCAGATTTTTAATTTTTTATTCACTCCCTCCAAACATCAGAATGGCTATTTGTTTTTACAGAATTTCATAGCTTTGTTGAAGACACACCAGAATGAATTAAGGAAAAAGAAGTGTCCTCAGACAGCAAGAGAAACAACTCATACAAACGACTACTTCCATAATAATTAGCATAATGTCAAATGAGAGAGTATAAGGCTGATATCCACATCATGAGACAGGATCTACAACTTCCTGATCTGTTGTTAAATAAGCAAGAATTATTACATTCTTCGAAGAACATTTAAAAAACATTTTAAAACAAAAATGCATTTACTCGTTTTAGAAAGCCTGGACCATATAGACTAAAAGAGAAAGCGCAAACAAAAACCGAACATTCAGGTTTCCTCAAGTAAAGACAAACTCGAAAAGAGCTTTAGGACGAGTTCATCTCCACAAAAGGCCTCACACGTGTGCGCTCCCACGTGCACGCCAGTGCGAGCGGAGGATGACACTGAAGAAAGTTTTCATTGAGGCTCAGTCCCCACAATTAATAACTATTAATTATTATTAACATAGATTCTTTATATATATATTTAGGGCCGGGACCTTTTTCGATAAATGAATTACATAAGGTTTAATGCGTTTAAAACATTAATCGAAATGAATGCGATTAATTAACTACAAAGACCATAATTAAGTCCCACCACTAAAATTATTTATTATACATTTTGGTTTATATTTGTATTTTACAGAACTTATAATAATTGTATGTACTAAACTTAATTTGGAAACAAGAAATCCGGTCCAAATGTAGAGCAATGAAAAATATATGACTTTGCTTTTTAAGTACCACCAAGAGGACTGGATCAATAAGGAGAATTGATCAGAATGGTGGAGTAGTTTCGATAAATCCTTAAGCGGAAAAGAAGTGCAGTTATTATTATCATTATTTGCCCGCTCAGTTTGAAACTGGATATTTAAAGTAAATGATGTATGTGCGTGAACCTTCAATGACATTAAAAGCTCTGAAGTCAGTTAAATCGCTGAACTTGTGGTATACATTCTTTCAAAGAGTTTCAAATTTGATCTTTTATCCAATATATTTCCAAAACTTCCAATACAACAGCCTCCATCCAGGGGATAAAACTCAAAGTGGAACATTTACAACTGGCACAATTGATGAGCAAATCCTGAGGTCGTGGACTTGGACAGCGGCCGCCTCATGTGTCTTGGATTACGCACACTCCCATAGACGAGCCGAGATGTTTAAGCTATCAGGCAATCAGAGCGCGAGGAGACGCGAAACTCAAACCAGAACCTGGGAACAAAGATTCAGACGGGAGGAGGAGGAGGAGGAGGAGAAGGAGAGTCCCCCCCCCCCCCCCAACACACACAAGGCGTCTTAACCAATGCCAGGCTGGCGGGTGGTGGCGAAGGGGGCTGGAGCTTGTATCTCTTTCAACATTTCTGGAGACGACCCATCCGAGAGAATTAGCGGTGAAATGTGAAGCGGAGTGGGGTGAAACAAATGGCCGTTCACGTGGGAGTCGGCATCAGTCAGGACGACCACGGCGACGAGGAGGCACGAGGAAAACCCGTCCAAAGGATGTCAAACACGGACGCTTTTCAAGAGCATTTTACAAAAGAAATGACCCTTTTTGTCACACAGGGTTTAGATATATCCCAATCCGTCATTTTTGAGCTACTGATTGATTTTCAAAATAACAATGTAACAAAAGGCAATTGAAAAGGCTTTGGGTCCCTGCAGAGCTAACACCTCGTAGCCACCAAATATGGAAAGTATCACCGCTTTTCTACAAGTCTCAAGAGTCTTTCCATTCTAGTTTGACTGACTTTTTCCCTTCATTGCAAAACTCTTCTGAGAGATTTCTGGGCTTGGTCTTGCCCGCTCTGCTCTTTGGAGGTTTATCCACAGATCTTCAGTGATGTTTAGGTCGGGAGACTTTGTGAAGGCCATGATGAAACCTTCAGACCGCACCTCTTGAAGTAATCCATCGTGGATCTGCAGGTGTGTTTACAATCATTACCCATTTGTAGAAGCCATTTTTTTGGAACTTCAGATTTATCAGATTTATCAAAGATGGTGTTATGTTTTGCTTGGAAATATTCTTCCCATGAAATGTTCCCTGTGCCACTGGCTGCAATACAACCCCGAAAGGACGATGGCTCCTGCCCCATGATTAACAGTTGGATGTTCTGTGCCCCATCTTCTCCAAACTGACCTTTGCTCATCCCGGGCCAAAATGTTCCAATTCTACCTCTGTTTTTGTCTCCAAAATACATGAGGCATCCCACGGTACAACTTTTTTTGTGGATCGGGACAGCTATAGTTTTTAACAGCTCCATTCAGTGGCTGTAATGTTGGGCATGCACAATAACTAGACACCTTCACTGACTCTTGGATAAAGAAAGCAATTTTAGTGGTGCTAGAACCCTGCGCTCCATACAACACACTTCAACCGCTGAAGGATACCAAGATTTTTACAAAAAAAAAAAAAACAGTAAAGACCGCCCCAAAAAAAAACAGTCCCTCCATCCCAAACATTTATCTTGAGTTCCAGGGATAAACTTGTGCAAGGAAGTCTGGGCAAGGTGATGTCGGTCAGAAAAACAACAAAAAAACGGGGAAAAAGTGTAGTGGCTGGTGCTAAAAACACCCCAAGGTTAGGTGGGGGACAGCGGGCCTATAAAAAGCGCGGCGGGCTGTGTCTGGGTTATCTGTAAGGAAACACTTATCACCAGGCTGCAGCGCGGCGCGGTGACTGATGGTCCTCTGTGGACCGGGGCATTATCTGTCCACACAGCTCCTCTCCGTAAATACAAAGGCACAAATATGAAGCATTGTTTCCTCCGCCGCGGCCCGGGTATAAATATTCCATGGAGCTGCAAAGTGAGCGGCTACGGCGAACTGGAGAGGACCGCAGAGGGCATCGAGGGCAGAAAGAACGCTGAGGAGAACTGGGTTAATTTGGGCATAATGAGAAAGCTTTGAGGAACATAACGTTGAAAGCCGGTTTAAATCCAATTGTTACAGACCTTCATTTTGGCACAATTCATGTTAAGACTTGAGGTGAGACGCTGCAGGTGGTCAGAGATGTTTTTAGTTTTAAACCTCAGAGTGTCCACGTGTATTGTGAGAGGTAACCGAGATGGCGCTGAAATCCAAATATGGTCATATCGTCTGTTGGGAGTCAGGCTGGACGGGAGAAATATACCTCCGCATGTGCAGACGTTACGAAACTTTAGGGCCCGTTTTCTCAAAATTAGGTTTTCGTTCCACTCTTGCAACAACATTTTCCACTTTAGTCGCTCCAGTGGACTTCAAAGCCAAATCCCCTCTGAATATATGTTTGCAACTAATATATTAACAGACTAAAACCACATGGCTCTATCCATTATCTAGATTTCATCACTAAAAATATAAGCAATTTGGCCTTATTCAAACACAAAATCACCTAAAACTTGCAATACATTTTCTCCTCATATTTATATCAGTAATGCACAGCAAACATTTCAAATTTAAATCTCCAAATTGAATCAAATGCTTTTGCCCCATTCATCGCAAAAACCCTGGTAAACAAATGACAATCGGGACTTTTAATGCCAGTTGGAATCAAAGTTAATGCTTTTCAATGACATTTAAGGCAATTAATATGACTTATACCATGGTCTGGGTGAATACTCGATTCTGATTGGCTGGTGCATTATTTTGGTATAACCGCACACGTAGTCCGGTAGTTAAATCACTGGGATATCACTCCGCTGTGGCGTCGCCATAGCAACGCATGACACAGCTGAATCAGATAAAGGCGTAATTAGTGACTGACAGGAACGTATGAGATGGATTTTGTGGTGATTTTCAACGTTTTTGGCCAAAACAAAATGTTTGCTAAATGTTTGTAGAGGAGAGTGAGCAGCTAGGTTAGCTACTGTTGATAAAATAAGAGCTTTACATTTCTATTGAAAATGGTTAAGGCTATTCATCATTTTCAGGTGTACATAAAATGATCCTGCATTTAAACATTTGTCTGGATTAGTAAAGTCAAACATAAAAGTTTCAGTTGGGGGGGCCCAGGTGTGAGCGACTCCACCGCAGCTGTTTCCATAAACAGTTGAGCTGGTTGAGCTAGCTAGCTTTATCTTCAGGTTAAACAGTGTAAAAGTGAAATAACTCCTGCCCACAAGTGCCGCATATCGGTGTTTACTTCCACGGAAAAGTGTTTCCGGGTTAGTCCTGTTGTGTTGTGATTCTGTGCTGATGTTGTTTCGTTGAGCCTGACTGAGATCCTCGTAATAGCTGCGGAGAATGACTCGCTCTGAGACCAGCCTTCAGTGACCGGCTAATAACCCACACAAAATAGTCCCATAGTCTGGCATATTTTGTGACTTTAGTAAATGAAACAAATATTTATTATAAATGTTACGTTTGTGGGACCATGGTATAAGCGGATTAAACAACGAGGAGCCGTGCATTAGACGGTTATAATGCACTTCGTGGAGTAACTCCGCTGTGCGTCGTGGTGTTCTTGACTCCGCGTCGTGCATTATAACCGTCTAATGCACGACTCCTCGTTGTTTAATCCTTACTTATAATGCCTTTTGTGAACTGAGATGAATTAACAGAAGACTGATATGAAATGCTAACAGTCCTGTGTCTTTCTGAACAGATATAGAAGTTCCACCTAATCCTACACTTCAACTGCAGACCAATGACGGACAACTCCTGTACGATTGAGAGCTTACACAAGCAAAAGCCCAGATATAAGGTCCAGATCACTAGCCAATAAAAACAAAACAACAACAAATCTGCCAAATCACAATGTTACCGGCTCTCCTTACGAAACCTGTAATGCCATAACAGCATTATTGTGATTCCTATATCTCCAAAATGTTGATCTCCATATAAAAACGCCGACTAGACACAATCATTAAATATGTGGTTCGGTCCAGGAGCTCTTAAACACTTGCCATGTCATGGAGTCGCACGTGCAGAACCAAAATATGCATTCCGTCTCCAGCCGAGCGGACCATGGAGGAAATGTCGTCTCACTTTAATGCCGTTCCTGAGGAGGAAATGTCAGGCTGCTGTTAGGCTGATAGAAGAGGCACCGAGGATGTTGTTCTCCTCCCAAACTGGATCAGGTGGTTCACTGGTCTCCTTAGATGAGGTGGGACATAAGGTTCAAGTCTCAGCGATGGGTTAAAAGCACACACACACAGGCTTTATATTCTCATGGGATAAGAACTACTCTGTACAGGACGTTGCTCTTGTTTATGGACATCGAGCAACATCACTAATAGGAAGTGACCGACAGATAATGACGCTGAATGACGACAACAACCTTTGATTCATTCATGTTGCTAACGCTACTTCTGTGTCATGTCTCTTTTTATGTCATTTTGCTCTTACTTAAAACAGCTGTGGTTGCAGTTACTTCCTGGAAATCTCTGGCTCGGACGAAATGCGATAAAATAGGCATCGGAAAGGATAAGTTTCTAAGTTTCAAACTGTTAATTGATATCACAGTGGGATGTACAAACTTAAGAACTTCATTTTTCCCATTAGGCATTTTAACAACCATTCAAGTTTAAACAACCCTAACCCATAATAAGAATATCGAGATTTAACAATTATTCACAATCGACCGAATGAAAGAAAACAATTGATATTTAGGTTTTGTATTTAAAATGCTTTCTAATACTTGAGCTGGTAAACATTTGTATTTTTTTTCTATAACTGAATTGAGTATCAAAAGTCTCACAATACATAGTTTCTGATACAACACCCGCATCACAACAAAGATCTGGTACGCATCAACTCGTCTAAGCTCAGGTAAGAACACATCTCAGTATGGAAAAACAGTGGCCTGTTTCTTTAAGCCTTCTTCTAAAAGGTTATAGCCTATAGGCCAGAGTAACGCTAAGACCTAAGGGGTTGCTTATGATGCTTCTGCCATTTGTACTTTTCAAAATGTTTTAAGAAACACAAGATTGATTCATATTTAATGTATTCATTTTGGAATCTCAACTTGGGATTTATTAAATTTATTCAGGGAAAATATTGCATACGTTATCAGGAACAATCATAAATTGAAGACTCCAATGTGCATTGGAATAAATTGTGTCACGAAATACAGTGGGGAAAAAAAGTATTTGGTCAGTTTCACATAGACATTCTATTGGATTTTGGCCAAATACTTTTTTTCCCCACTGTATATTAGATCACGACAAAAGGGTTTCATCTCAGCCCTACCAACTACACAGGTTAAAACATTTGCACAGGACTGGGAATTACCTGAATACCCCAAAACTTCAACTCCCTTAAACTTTTTTCAAACCAGCTATAGCGATGACACTCGTGCAAGTGTCCCTAGAATATTTGAATACATGAGGCCAAGCACACATCACACTCGCTACATTTTCCCACATCTTTACCGAGCGTGCTACATCTGTGACAAACGCCGGACACCCGGGAGGTGTCTTTCTCTACAGCCAGACTGAGAAAATGAGGAGGGGGGGGTAAAGGCGGCGCACTCGTGATGACATACGGGCCGATGGCTGACAGAAAAAATCTCTGCTCCTCTTTTGAAAGCAGCTCCATGGCGAAACAGGAATCCCTCCAGCCGACATGCTCGCGCCTCATTTGACTGCGGGCTGTCTCCCCTGCGCCGCCGCATCAGGACAGGGGGGCACGCGTACTCGGGGTGTAATGGTCGGAGGTGGCTTCCTTCCCGAGCCTCATTTACGGCACACGGCGGCTAAATGCTAAACGACATATCCGGATAATGGGCGCGGGAGGGTTGACATGGAGGAATGAGAGGACGTGGAGGCTTCGACAGAGGCAGCTTAGGCCTACACACTGTGAAAAGACCATTTATAAGCACCGAAAAAGATGCCCTAGGTGTCGCCGTAGTAACACCTGTGTCTGGTTGTGGTTAGGCACAAGTCTGGAACGGTTAAAATGGGAAAGGTTTGGGACAACGCCAGATAGCCTGAGATTACAGTGTGAATAACATTAGCAGGGAGTTTGAAAAGACAAACCGAGGCCGTTAAAGCGAGACACGGCAGGTGAAAACACGGGTCAATGTAGATTTTTAAATATAAAGGGGCAGAAACTTTCTCCAAATGAGGCTTTCATTCCACAAAATCACCACAAATATGAATTTTTGCAGTTAGATTATTGAAAAAAAAAAGTGAACAAGACCTTAAAGCACATTTATAAGTGACTCATTGCTGAAGATATAGGCAATATTTGCAGAAAACATCCAACAATCTTATTTTAAGTAAATAAGATTGCTTGTAGAGTGCTTCTAAGTAAACATCTACCTGTGCCACCATGGTCTCAAATCGCAAATCTGTGGTAAACACTGATTGGACGATTTCCCATTCGGCTATGGCATCTCTCTTACATTACGGCATAATATTCTAGGTTCATGTGCTGTCAGGGGGCCCCCCGCTGCTCTGCCGCGTGTCCCCGGGCCCCTAAAAACAAACACTGAGGGGCCCTAAAGGAACCTCCATTGTGTTCCTGGTGATTTCTCTGGAAATGCTCACTGGGAGGATGTCATAACAAAGGAAACAATAGGAGAGGCCACACTCTCGCTCCACACGGGGTCTCCTTAAGTGTAAACACAGGCCGTTCTCCACCAGGGACGGCTCCAGTCTGATCATGGAGCTGTAGGCAGGGCAGGTACGAGAAAATCAGCATCACAAAGTATTACAGGAAGCTGCCATTTACAGAAAGCAACCAAATCTTTCCTATGCAACACACAGCAAACGGTCTGCATATCTTTAAATATAAAACATGCACAAAGATCCATGAAACAAAAGTATGTCGATGTTCAAAAGCAAATGGGACACAACAAGCAACTTTGGAGTAAAAAATAGTGTACAACTTTAGACCGCACTTAAATGTGAATTAGACTATATTTTTTTCTAATTTTTGACAAAATTATGTAAGGAAAATAGTCATAAACACAATTTTGTCTAAAGAAATGTACATTGGGTAAGGTGGCAAGGAGGGCAATTACAATTCTATACTTCACTAATTTGAAATACATCCATTTATGCCTATTCTTTTGTCAGAATTTTAGTCCAGTTCAGGTCTAGGCCATTTTGATCTTGATTTAGGTCTGGTGGACATTAGAAGGTCTATTTTTTCTTGAGGTGTTCCTTGATGTGAAAGTTTATGGCAAAAGTGTCATTTATCAGGAGACTTTGTATTTTCTTCCTATAATATATACTGCATACTATACTTGCGTGATTGTAGTAATACTGAGTGGCACGGTGGTGTAGTGGTTGGCGCTCGTGCTTCACAGCTAGAAGGTCGAAGGTTCGATCTCCGGGTCGGACGGGGCCTTTCTGTGTGGAGTTTGCATAGGTTTCTTTCTTTTTATAGTTTTGTTTTTTACAATAGGTGAATCCTCTAGCCAGGTGATTCAAACCATCAGCCTGGTTCCACATGTGGAGATGGGTCCCCGGCTGCTGCACTGGATCTGCCCACTGCTCCAGTGCTCCTACAGGTTGCCTCAGCGGCATTGAAAGATTGGTCACTAAAGTATACCTTAACCATAATCCTGCGGTAATAGGGCTGCAAAATATATGATTGTTATTCCAAGGACCATACCATTTCCATTTTATAACCAGCTTATTACCGTGCTGTAAAATAAAGTGACACCCAAAACCACCAGCAGCACCAGTTTACAATCAAACTTTGTAGCACGAAACTCAGTTATCGTAAAATGACATAATTACGTGATCTAGTAAAATGTGATATCGGAAGAACTATACATTGTAAAAGCACGATAGGATAAAACTGCTCAATATACTTAACATATACATGAAACATGACAACACACCTATTGCACTACTGAAATTATTAAACTAAAAATAAGATATCCCAATATCCCTCATTGCCATGCTTCTTCCTTCTCATTTTTCATCTTTCTGTTTTCACACTCAAACCAACTCTTATCTTAGTTGCAAAGTAATTCTCTATGCATGTATCTTCCCACCGATAAAACCTACTGCACTCTGCATCACGACGCCTTACTCATTACAGATTCCTGCTGCTTTGAAAAGTTGAACAAAAAAATGCTAGACATGTCCATTAAAATGAGACAACAGGGGACAATATCTCCTATCAGAAAAGGATTCAATGTCTACAAGCTGAGTGACGCTTAAACAGCACTGCCACGCAATTTTAGTGGCAAATCTGCACCAACACTTCCAGCCTTAAGGGGAACAAGTTACAAAGCATTCTCGAGGCCTAGATGACTGTCCAAATCTTGTATCCAACGTTGATGATAATTAAATGCTAACCACCTTGAGCGTCCCCTAGTCTACACCAGAGTTTAATTCACGACTATACCTCCGGCTTTCCACACTCGATTAACGTTTCTACTCGTTTTTGACAAATCGTTCATAGCAGGTCATAGTCAACGGCTCCTTTTCCAACATTAAACAGAGTAACACAGGTGTTCCACAGGGTTGTGCTAGCTCTCCAGTTCTCTTCACATTGTATACAAACGAGTGAAAGAGTACCCACCCTTGCAATCATGCAATCAAATTATCTGATGACACCATCATTCTCACCCTGATAGACGCCGAAGGTCGACCCCAGGGTGTATTTCAGGGAGGTACACTTTTAAATGCTGGTGTGATAATCATTATTCGGTGCTAAATACAAAGAAAAATAAAGAGAGTATTTTTGACCCTTGGATGGGATGCAACACATGACCTTGTAATAATTGGCAACAGTGTCAAAGAACAAGTGCCCTCAAACAGACACGTAGGCCTGATGGTGTCTGGTAACTTGTGCTGGAGTGAACATGTAAACTACTTATGCAGTGGATTAGCCCAAAAGTTGCATTTCCTCAGAAGGCTGTGCTTGTTTGGAGTGTGTGCAGAGATTAGGGCCATATTTTACAAAGCGTTTTTTGCCAGTATAGCGAGATATGGTATGGCTGTGTGGTATGGCCCCCTGACAGTTCAGAGTAAGACCAAGCTGCACAGAATGGCGGCAACAGCAATGAAGCTAGTGGAAAAATCTGACTCTCAGCCTATTCAGTCTTTTTATGAGGAGGTCGTTGTCAAATTGTCTTTAAGCAGAACACAGGCCTGTTACAGGTGCCCTATGAGATCATAAACTCTGGAATTCTCTGATAAATATTGAACAAATATAAGGAAAATACAAACATCCATGGGAACATTAAATAATGGTAGCCTACATTGATCTAATAATAATATATTTGCCTACATTCACAAACTTTCTAAAACATATTATTGTTTCCTACATCATCACAATGCCTTACAGTTACATAAATTGAATCAATCATGTTTCATATAGAAATTCAAAGAAGAAATTGTTGCAAATGCTACAAATTTATATTACCCGGCAGTTACCCCTTTGCCGCTTAGACTCTGTTATAATCTCTTGATATTTTCCATAGTACAAATGAATTTAGAACCAGAAGTGCCTGCTCATTCTGGTACATTTACAGGTTTCTGTTTGGTCACATAAGTAAATGATAGGGCAGCGAACATTTAGTTTGACCTGAGTTTCTAGGTGATGTATCTATTCATATTGAGACAGCCAAAATAAGCGTAACAATATATGAGAAAATCATTTGTTTGACACTGAGAATGACATGTCTATGTCACCATGCAACCTTCCCTCTCCCCAGACACATTCTAGATAGTACATAGACAAACGGCGCGTAATAAGTCTAGAAATACAACAATGTTATATGATTGACTGTAACAGCTGTAGAAGGAGCACACCAAAAGGTCAAAAAGATGCAATTCCTCCCCGTCGGGGAATTGAACCCCGGTCTCCCGCGTGACAGGCGGGGATACTCACCACTATACTAACGAGGAAGGTGCCCTATGATACTATGCAGTGCCATCATAACGGTACAGAGCACAGTTTAGAGCACTCTGCATTTCAAGGTTAGACACGGAGCAATAATAAAATGTTATCTTCTTAGATAACTATATTGTAGTTACTGTATTTCAACACGGAAACCAAATACATACAGTATAAAATAGAATAGAAACAAAAAACACACACAAAAAAATGATAATAAAAAAACAAAAAAACAAATTAAGTACAAATAATGAGGGGAAAAACAAAACCAGAAAAACAAAATTAAAAACACAAAATAAGAACACAAAATCAGAAAAACACATCAGAAAAAGAAAATCAGAAAAATACAAAATCAGAAAAACACAAAATAAAAAACACAAACACAAAATCAGAAAAACACAAAATCACTACATAAAAGTACACAAAATCAGTAAAACACATAAAAGTACAGAAAATCGGAACAAAAACACAAAATCAGAAAAACACAAAATCAGAAAAACACAATACAAAACACAAAAACACAATAAAAACACGAATCAGATAAACACAAAATCAGTAAAACATAATAAAAGTACACAAAATCAGAAAATCAAAAAAACACCAAATCAGAAAAACACAATATCAGAAAATAAAAAAAACACAAAATCAGAAAAACACAAAATCAGAAAAACACAAAATGAACAAAATCAGAAAAACACAATATCAGAAAAAAAGAACACAAAATCAGAAAAACACAAAATAAAAGTACACAAAATCAGAATAACACAAAATCAGAAAAACAAAATTAAATATATGAAAAAAACAACTAAATACAACACACAAAATACAAATAATAAACAAAATCAGTTAAACACAAAATAAAAGTACACAAAATCAGAAAAACACAAAAAAACAAAATCAGAAAAACACAAAATCACTATATAAAAGTACACAAAATCAGAAAAACACAATATCAGAAAAAAAGAACACAAAATCAGAAAAACACAAAATAAAACTACATAAAATCAGAAAAAACACAAAATTAAAGTACACAAAATCAGAATAACACAAACACAAAAAATCAGAAAAACACAAAATACAAATAAACAAAATCAGTAAAACACAAAATCAGAAAAACACAAAATCAGGAAAACACATGATAAAAACCCAAAACCAGAAAAACACAAAATCAGAAAAACTGAAAATAAACCAAATCAGAAAAACACATAATAAAAGTACACGAAATCAGAAAAACACAATATCAGAAAAAAGAACACAAAATCAGAAAAACACAATATCAGAAAAAAAGAACACAAAATCAGAAAAACACAAAATAAAACTACATAAAATCAGAAAAAACTCAAAATAAAAGTACACAAAATCAGAATAACACAAACACAAAATCAGAAAAACAAAAAATACAAATAATAAAATCAGTAAAACACAAAATAAAGTACACAAAATCAGAAAAACACAAAAAAACAAAATCAGAAAAACACAAAATCACTAAATAAAAGAACACAAAATCAGAAAAACACAAAATCAGGAAAACACACGATAAAAAACCCAAAACCAGAAAAACACCAAATCAGAAAAACTGAAAATAAACCAAATCAGAAAAACACATAATAAAAGTACACGAAATCAGAAAAACACAATATCAGAAAAAAAAGAACACAAAATCAGAAAAACACAATATCAGAAAAAAGAACACAAAATCAGAAAAAAAAACACATCATCAGAAAAACACCAAATAAAAGTACACAAAATCTGAAAAACACCTAAATACAACACACAAAATACAAATACACAAAATCAGTAAAACTAATACATTTTAAAAAGTGTGGTATTTCAGTTACTTGCGACGGAATAGGTTAATGGTTCTTTCCAAAAAAAAATTGAATTATAGTGTGTTTTAGTTTAATTTTGAACACTCAACATTCAACTAAATACTAAATAATCTGACTGTAATTCAACAACTCAAGTGGTACGTGGGACCAAAATGATGAGGAACCACAGCTTTGAGGTACACCAGAGGCTGCAAAACACACATTTCCTCCCCGTCGGGGAATTGAACCCCGGTCTCCCGCGTGACAGGCGGGGATACTCACCACTATACTAACGAGGAAGGTGCCACATAATCCCACTAAGCGACTGGACGATGGAGCAGAGCCAACTCGTATCCGTTGAACTTTAACAACCTGGTATTTTAATGATTTAAACATTTAATCTGATAAAAGATGCTAAGGAGCAACAGCATAATAAAAGGGCTGCTTTAGAAATTATCTGAGCCCTAGTCTTTTATAAAACCTCTCTATATATGAGGACGTAGTAGAATTTTTATAGGCTATTGATAAAAAGGTACATGGGAAAACAATCTAGCTGACCTGATACCAAACTTTATTGGCAGAGGCCCCATAGAGTATTATTATCTAGACCGGACATTGTTCACTTTGCCATGGGTTATGCAAATGCTCACAGCAATACTCATATTTTAGTGTCCTCTGCGATAGCTTGATTCAGTGATAGAGCGCTAGCAGAAAAAATTGCAAAGTCATGCTTACCAGTGTAGAGTGGGGGATGGATATACGGACTTTGTTATGCTGATGTGCTCTAAGCTGTAAAGTGTATTTTACAGGCCTCACTGTTGGGTTTATTGTCACAGACTGACCGACACATTTAATTAAGTTCCAGTAATATAGAAAAGTCAAATATTCCATTCTCAAAAATGTAAAACTTTGTAAAAAGAAACATTTCCTCCCCGTCGGGGAATTGAACCCCGGTCTCCCGCGTGACAGGCGGGGATACTCACCACTATACTAACGAGGAAGGTGCCCTAAATCACTACGCGAATAAGTACGTAAGTATACCAAAATTTCTGTAACCAAAACCTCACGGAAAAATCAGTGAATGGACCAGAAATCTCTCAGAACAGGAGCACTGCAAGTTCATCTCTATCGAAGAATAGAACGAGCAATGCTAAAAGAATAACAACCAGAGGCCAAATGTTACCTCCATCCATTGCTACAAAAACAAGAGGGCTATATTGGAATCTAAATTGGAAACGATGTGTGTGCCTTCAGTGCATGTGCGAGTGGTCAACGCAGATGATGTATAATGGCCGACCCAAAAGTCCTAACCCCCATTCTCATATGGGGGAGAAATGAGCCATACTGTCCCATTATATGACCATAAATCATTTTTTGGTGGACGGCTGACAGCTTTTTATCAGATCTAACCTTTTCAAGCTCCCATTAAGACTGCTAACATTTTCAACTCTGACACACTGTGCAGTTTACGGATTGCACAGCTGATTTACTTTGGGGGGGGGGCTGAAAGGAATTTTAATGAGAAATGGCGATGACAATAGAGTTAACAGTATGGCCGCATATGTATAGATGTTTATAGTCACGAGAGAAGTGGTGCATAGAAGGGTGGCGGGGAAGGATTTTAAAGGGTCAACTTTTCCACATAGAAATGGTAATGGAGACAGTGTTTTTGAAGCAAACGTGTTTAATTGTAGAAACCGAGGGGAAAAACTATTAAACGCAGCTTTTTGAAGTATGACAATGTGTTACGAATGTTGAAGCAAAATGAGGATGGCTGAAATATTTGAGGTGATTGTTGGATTGATACCTTAAAGGTGCACAACGCAAGTCTCTGAGTTTTCGCAGAACTATGCCCCCTTTGGCGAAAATCGGAACTGCACTCAGAGTTGTGCACGCTCCTGGACCACACGCACGCTTGCACGAGCACGAGCCGATCAGAACCAAAGGAGCGTCATTCGTGATTGCACAAATCTTTTGTTGAGAGTCGTAATGTCTTCAAAGGTAAGAAAGTTATTTTGAATTATGTGAAAGGATTTTGCATTTCAGTAAACAAGATTGATGTTTGAGAGGAAAAACGGGGGTAGGAGAAAGGTAAAAAAAATAAAATTATAATAATCCCATTTCTACCCGTTTTGTGTGTTCACTGATGATTGGATTATAATTGTAATGCGTTCATGAATAATATAAATTATTACTTAGTATAAAATTAAATAATAATCAGTGAGTGACACACCAAATACCTTATTAGTTGGTCAACAAAGTAGACTGAAATATAACGTTACCATCTGGGCTAAAACAGCCTAATCCTCCGAATATTTGTGAGGGTTTAGCCTGTTTTATTGATCTGCTTAGTAGCATATTCCAACAGCAATATATCCTTATTAGACAGTAATTTGATATACATTTATCTGTGAAATGTGCTAATACTTTTCAACTACTGTACCAGGGCAGTGTATGTAACGGCCAAAAGTCACTAGTTTATACATTTAGAAGAGGAAAAAAGGCTCCCTATACACATAACATGGAATTCATTCACACAGTACTGGGAAATAGAAAGCGCATGGGCCGGTAGTTATGCTGTTCAGAAGCAAACTTGATGTAGACGAATACAGTTATTTGTTTTGTAAAAAGTCAGCCTGCTGTACAATATGAGGGAAGTAAAATAAGCTCCCCTTCATCATTGTATTTCTTTCCTGCGATGTGTAGAATACAGCATGTATCTTATCACAATAACAAAATATTGTTCTCCCTTTAGAATTCCAGCTCGGGTCATTTTGATGTTCTTGTGGAGAGAAGTGGCAGCAGTGGAAGGGGCAGAGCAGACGGGGAGACCACGAGGAAGACCAGGGGGGGAGGCAGAAGTACTCGTGGCAGGTGCAGTCATGAGCAAGATTGATCAGTGAGGACATTTATGTTGACTGTAAAGAAGCACCATTCAGGCAATAAACAAGCTGTGAGCACATGAGAAAATATGTCCACGAATTAGGGAAGAAAAGGCTTTATTGTAAATATTTTGTTCCATGTTTGTACAAATAAATATATATGCACTGCTTATGTTTCACTTGGAGTTTGTTCAGGGAGCTGACGGCATCTAGAAAAACAAAACATGATTTTTAGCAATTAGAACAAATGTGTTTTTATGGAACAGATGACAGACATGCATTGTAAAACAATGACAAACGAACATACCTGCCCTCTGTGGACACGTGACTGCACCAGATCAGCCGTAGGAGGGGGCACAAGGCCAGACAGGGGTCATATGTTCTGAAGCTTCGTTTTCTTGGAGGAGTCCTGCAGACTGAAGTCGTATTCGTAGAATTTTTGTCTGCAGGTCAGGGATGTCACTGTTTCTTTTGCCCGGTCTGT
Source organism: Gobius niger (assembly GCF_951799975.1). Classification (NCBI taxonomy): domain Eukaryota; kingdom Metazoa; phylum Chordata; class Actinopteri; order Gobiiformes; family Gobiidae; genus Gobius; species Gobius niger. The sequence continues at coordinate 4,167,543 of NC_136867.1, forward strand.
GACCTCTTGCAGTACAGTCGTTTTGGCCTGCACAACAATTTATATGACATAAGTTCTCAAACATGCGTAACATAGGAAAGTCATAAAGCGATCACTTACGACACATGGCCTTTGTTGTTGACATACACTGGTTGGTGGTTATGGTGGTCGTGGCCGTCGTCTGTCCCGGCTTCATATAAAGAGGCAGATCCCGGGTGTAGGACCTCTCTTTCCTTACTTTTATCACACAAAGACCCATGGACTCCACCATGTCAGTGGAGTGCACCTCACCACACACCCTAAAATACAAAAATAAACCTCTAGAATGTCATAGTAGAAGCAACATTGACATCTATTACTACAGTACTTTACTTTACATACATTTTGAATGATCAGACTCACCATAAACTCCTCTGTTGTTTGCATGTTGACAAGCAATACAATTACAATATCTTTTATCCAGCCAAGTATTGTTTTATGTCGCGACATCACCCAGGCCTGTTGAACAAGTTCACAATTTAAATTCATGTTTCGTTACTACATGTCACTCTCACATGAAAACCATGTCACTTACAGCATAAAGTCTCTTAGTGAGATGCTGTGCAGCATGCCAGACGTCGAGGGAATGGGAATCGTCCCTCTCGTTGATTCTCTCCTTGTTATAAAACACAAACACTGCATTAGAAAATGCCCATCACTATCTCAAATACAGAAAATATTCTGATTTACAAATGAAACAAAAAAGGCCGGAGACAAAGCACATAAACCACTGAATTACCTGGGGAGTCCATTTGTCCGTCAGCTAAAATAGAAACACAGATGCATGTCCGTTATTAGAGAATTTGCAAATATCTGCAGTTTATAACTTACCAAGGCCAACAACACTGTCTTTAGTCTGTAATGGGTTTATAATGGCAGCCCTCTTCTCTGTCCAAAACTCCCTTACAGCTGGTACGCAGTAGAAATGCTGTATCCCATAGTAGAAGATGCACCATTCTCAGGTTTATTATTTGAAGAGGTTATGGCTGTTCCACATCCACATCTTGTGTCCGCGTGGGCAAACTATGCAGATATATATGCAGAAGTATTACAAATGCACCTACATTATATTACATTACATCCTGTTCATGACTTTTTAAAAAACACTACAGACATTTAGTACTCACCAAGTCTACTATAACTGCAGTCCATGACGGCTTCCTCAAGCCCAATAATGGGAAGTTCATCCAATTGATTCTGCTCTGAACCACCAGGGCTGTGTAACAAAAACATACACACTTTATTCACTCCTTTACAAGGAAAAGACAGTAGGAACTGCATTACAAACATACCACAAAGACACAGGGTGTGTGTCTGTGGCCAGTTCTCGCTCAAACTCTGTCCTGTGCACAAGAAAACATACAATATCTTAGCCAAAAAAAATGCACATCAATAAATTATTGACCCCAAACCAAGTAAAGATTGGAAGAGATTATCATTATTACGGTATTATTATCTATTTATGTATTAGCAATTTACAAACCATCTAAACCAGGACCAACTCAGGACTAACTCAGGACTACACCAGGTCTGCACTAGGTCTAGACATAAACCAGGTCTAAAGTAGGACTAAACAATGACTAACATGTATATGGGTTGCGTGTGCTCTTCACAAATAATGTATTACAATCAGTACACAGCAACAGCCACGTTTCTGGGAACAATTGACTGATTTTCCCCCAAAAGAAAACATACAAGACAAAGTTGAGTCGTAAGTCCGTGTGTTGGTCAAGGACATGAGCACCGTTTAGCATTTAGCATCATTTTGAAGATGTGAGCGAAACGTAAAAGGCTCCCGGTAAACCAAACACTAAAACATAGTGTTCATCTTTTATGTTATGTTTCATGTTGTACGAATGATCTGAAGAAAACTCCAAGTTTGTGAACCTGCTCATTGACAATGGCAATAAAACCAATTCTGATAGTAGATTTAGCTAACGCTACAAGCTAAAGACGTAACATTACACATATTACGCATCGTCATTTGTTGACATAGATCTACCGTATCAGACATCGTATTAGACATTAGAGACTGTGTCTTCTTACCCTTGTAGTCAGAAGAAAGCAGCTGAGGTCCGGGTGAGCCCGAGAGCGGACCGGAGGTGGTTTGTCCGATGTTGACTCGTCTCTGCGGCGCCTGTTTGACTCCAAATTGCCCCTTTTCGGTCACACTAGACAAAGTTTTTATCTTCTTTATCGTACGTTGAGTTTGCGTTTGGGTTTGGGATGAACAAGTGTCCGGTCACTTACAATCCACCCTCTACTTTCGCAAAAGTCGCGGAGTCTTCGCAGATGCGGATAATGGCGGCGAATCAACAAACTCTCCAGAGCCAGGTGCGCGTGAACGCGCATGACGTCACGACCAGGCTCAAAACCTTAAGATTCCGTCCCGAATCTGTCTTATTTATTTTACTGCACAGGATTATAGGGGCGAGTGCAGTGATCAGAGAGGAGCTCAATCAGCACATCAGGCAATTGTTTAAACATGTATGGGTGAGAAAAACGGTTATTTTAACATTTAGAGTTGCGCATAGCACCTTTAATGTATACTTTTAATGTAGCCGCTACAGCAGCAAATCAAAATTCTAAACTTTTGAGGAAAATATTCATAGGAATAATGAAAAATGATTTTACAATTATTCACATTATTCCCCAAACCTTTACAGTTCTGTCTTAATGTTCACAATAAAGAAACAAGACATTGTGTGTACATTTTCAGGTTTACGGTTGTTAATTGAAAACCTAATAAACCTTCAGACTATGTAATCTTTAGGCTTTTACCCTTATGCAAAAATAGAAATATTTATTTTAAATAATAGGCAGATATATAGGTTAAAGACTATTGCCAGTGTCATTTCCAGGCAGTAATTTATTACAAAGGTACTTTATTTATTAAATGTTAATAAGCAAAGAACTACAATTCTAACCCTGTACGACACTCTTATTACCAGAAGCTTTGTTGGATGATAATTCAAGCTGGGGTTCCTGACTTTTTATTATTGTAAATTTATTCTTGTCACCACAAAGAGTGTTGTAAACACAGCAAAAAAAAGAGACTTTCTTGCATTGTCTTCACATTTTTTTTTTTTTATATTGAGCGATGGAAGATAGAAGTAGAATCTAAATTAATGCAATTTATTTTGGGGGTTGTCCCCCCTGCTTCACTTTGTCACCCCTCAATGCTGTACACAGGCATGAAATGAGTATATAATTCATTAGCTTAAACAATTCTGATATGCAGTAGAGATTATGAAAGCTAGAAACACGTCTGGGCCAAATAAGGAAAATTTCAGTTTGAATTGGTAAAATCAGTGTCCTGACATCACACTAACAGTAATTAACTGTATATCAATGCAAAAATAATAATTTGTTGCAGATTAAGGTCAAAATAAGACATTAATAGATGATTAATCACTGTTAATGAAAAGCTAACCTAACCCGCACATACACTATACTTGCTTAGCAGTTAATGTGAGCCTAAGCAGCTTCTATTTCAGGCCTGTCTCAAATGTTCAAATGCTCCTGGACATAAATTAAAAAGTGCCTAAGCTGGCCAGGCCACTCCAGCTGTTGTAAGGGGACACCAGAGAGTCAAAAACAGGTATTTCCTCCCCGTCGGGGAATTGAACCCCGGTCTCCCGCGTGACAGGCGGGGATACTCACCACTATACTAACGAGGAAGTTGCGCTAATCTACTGCACAGTGACTTGATAACGGAGCACAGCAAGGATTATGCAAGAACTTAAACCATGAACCTATAAAGTCCAAAGGGTTAACAATGATTAGCAGTATGACCAAAACAGTCTGACACAGAGCCAAAGCTGCAGATCCAAGATTTTACAGCTGGCAACCGGGCTACTGGCAGCATTACAGTAACAGATTAATGCTTTGTAGAGAATACATATTGAGAACCAAGGTTGGCTGCTTAAAGGAATAGGCCACCATTTTTACATACTAAGATATGTTCTTACCTAACCTTACTCGAGTTAATATATCCCCGTCTGGTCTTTGTCCGTGCGCTCTGTCACGCAAACGGAGCACATACGCAGCCTCTCCCACATGTCACATAACTCCAAAAAAGCTCACGATAGAAGCTACCAAGCTCTTCCACGTGTTCCCTATTTAAATAAAGTTACTTGAAGTGTTTTCATGTGAAGTATATTTACACAGAAATGTAACATGTCGATTTTATAAGCAGATAAAAAGGGGTACTATATTGTGAGGCGTAATGATACAGGAGCAAAACGTCCGCGCAGTAACTCCTAAAGACTTCCCCCGCTCACTTCCGTCAATAGAAGCTGCGTGACTTGTACAGAGCCTTTTACAACAAGCAGAAAATATATTTTCGGAAAGTGCTTTCGCATTCCTACCTCATGGTCGAGGTCCTGAGTCCTGTGTCGTCGTCCGGGGTGAGTTGGAAATCTGTGAAACATTACTACACTCTATACTTTCTGTTTGTTATCACAGCCCGGCACGATGCACGTAAAAGGCATTGTTCACAAGTTATCCACGCTTCTTCAACTGTTCTCTGCGAGCTCTACAAGTCACGCAGCTTCTATTGACGGAAGTGAGCGGGGGAGTCTTTAGGAGTTACTGCGCGGACGCTGTGCTCCTGTATCATTACGCCTCACAATATAGTCCCCCTTTTTATCTGCTTATAAAATCGACATGCTACATTTCTGTGTAAATATAGTTCGCGTGAAAACACTTCACGTAACTTTATTTAAATAGGGAACACGTGGAAGAGCTTGGTAGCTTCTATCGTGAGCTTTTTTGGAGCTATATGACATGTGGGAGAGGCTGCGTATGTGCTCCGTTTGTGTGACAGAGCGCACGGACAAAGACCAGACAGGACATTAATTCGACTAAGGTTAGGTAAAAACATATCTTAGTATGTAAAAACGGTGGCCTATTCCTTTAACGTCTTCTTTACTTGCGTTGTTCCAGTTTAGCAGTTAATCTTTTAGCTAAATCCAGGCATGGGGACATTTTTTTGACCTAAGGGTTGTTAATCTCTCCAGGGGACCGGGCCAGTTGTAGTTCGGGGGTTGTCAAACAAACACAAAATAGACTTAAATTCAGGAAAAGCAACAAAACAGCAGGCATGCCACTTTCTTTATATTAGTGAACAGTGGCGTTGATCGCCCTTTATAGCCTTATAATCAATCAAGGCTTTATTGCCATTGTCATTTAAAAACAATGAAATTTCAAGCATTGAAACAGTACACATTGTGAAAGTGCCTTTTGGTTTCAAAATCATTTTGCCTGGAGTAGGCCTACAGCCGAAAAACACTGTACTGCACTTGTAAATATATCTCACTTTTTGCTAGATTTACAGTGTGCAGGAGATTCCATTTTCTAAACAATACAAAAACATAAAAAATAACTTGCTGTGCATCATCTAAGAATTGTTATGATAATGTTCAGTAACGCTACATCCACATCGCAAGAAGTCACAAATATCAGAAACATGAAGAAGAAGAAGAAGAAGAATGAATGTTTATTCGGTTACAAAAATATAAAACAAAAAAGTACAGTATGTACTGCAAATTCGTCACAGACAAGGCGGGTAACCGAAAAGGTGTAGGCTGAAGCCGTGGCTTATTTTTCCTACCCTGTCATCATCACATCACAGAGTCTTCCATGGTTATCCAAATTTAGTTACATTTTAGCACTCTTTTGACGCCAATTTTTAAGTGAAGTTAATTTTTCTTTAACAATTTCCAGAGAAAACAAATTGTGTACTTTGCTTTTAATTTGTGTGTTGGTTGTGGTTCAGTTAAATGCTGCAATAACATTGTTTTTGGCAATATTCAAAACAGTTTTTTGTGTTTTTTTAAGTGTACTGCTACACTGGAGCAGCTGATGAGGCTTGTTGCAAAATTGAGGACTTGTCATACCTACTGACTTGTAAAAAAAAAAAAATCACAGTATGGCAGATAAACACTGGAAAACACAGTGAACTGGCCTCTACAGCTGTTGTAAGAGGACACCAGAGGGTTAAAAAGTTATTTCCTCCCCGTCGGGGAATTGAACCCCGGTCTCCCGCGTGACAGGCGGGGATACTCACCACTATACTAACGAGGAAGGTGCCCTAATCTCCTGCGCTGTGGCTACATAACGGAGCATAGCACAGATTACGCAAGAACATAACTCTTTGGACTTTATTGAAAGAGAGGAGTCACGTGCCGAGTTGGGTTGATTTGGATTCCTCGATTTCATGCATTCCTCACATTCCAGAGCACTTATATTTTTGCGTATTTATTTTTTCGGCGGGACAGAGACAGATCTACGAATACGACAAAGAAAAGGAAGAAAGTAAAGCAATGCCAAAAGATAAGGCAAAAGAAAAGGGACCTTACAGGAACAAACTCATACCAAGCTCAAAACAGCGGTTAAGAGATGTTCAATGTACACAAACGTTTTGACAGGTCAGAGACTTGCTCTCCTTGATGCCGTGTCCATTTCGGTAACCTAAAAAACTTTATCCCATTGTGCCGACGTTTTCCATGTCTATCGTGTGAGGTATTGGAGCAGTTTTTAACGCAGCAGTGACTTCCAGGGCTGGAACAACAGTGCGGAATAGAAAGAACCTCCGCTACTACCCCGTTAAGAACACACGTAAACAATCTGTTCTTCCGCCGGAGTTATACCATCATGGCCAAGGGAGGGGGGGTCCTCATTCTCAATAGTTCCACAATGCAAAAAGTCAGAAATATCACAAAAAATCACTTAGTCAGTTTGTCTTCCATGATTTTCCAAATTTAGTTCAATTTTAGGTCAATTGCATCCTTGTTTGGCTTTTAACTCAATGACTGCCAATGACGTCTAAAGACGTCAATTGAAATCCGAACGTCGACTGCCAATGACGTCTATAGACGTCAATTACAAGTCAACTACAAGTTATTTTATTGAGTCACTAGGTGGCAGCATTGTTCTTTAGTTTTCTCAGCTTTTTGGTTAGAAAACAGCATTTTGGGTTATTTCACCTATTTTCTACGGATGATTACTAAAGAATGGAACGAGGTACAAACAAACTTTTTTTTAGATGAAAGAAGAGAGTCTAATCTTTCTTTTGGTGGGGTTCATGTTGACATAGACCTACATTTTCTGTGGGTCTTGAAAAAACAGTCACAATCTTGAAAAATCTCTGGCAGTGGGGTGCTCTCCCTCTCTTTGTTTTTAAACCCTGTGGCCCTCCAAGAGCCACTTTAGGGTTGTCTTTTTGCAGCATTTCCTCCCATTTGGTTATGTCGACATGTGGAAATGAATTTTGTATTTCTCAACTTTACAAAAACTGTATTTTGCAATGTGTAACACACACTTTCTCTCTTAAAGCAGTTTTTTTCTTTTTTGGGCTCCATTGACTTCAAATTATAATTGCTTATTATCACTAGCTGCCAACACATTATTTTTATTAATGACACATGGAAACAAATAAATATGAACAATGTTCAGAGGGAGGAGAGGTATTATGTTTGAGAAACAATTCCTATAGAATCTAATGGTCAATAATTTGGTGCATGTCATGGCTGTGGAATCCCAATTCTGACCTGGATAGTAGTGGTTTTAGACATTTACTATTACCATTCACTCATTTGTATCCCCTTACTTCTAACTTTATTTTTCCACAACCAAACATCTTTTTTCCCCCCCAATGCTCTATAATTTGAGGCAGGGTCTATATTTCACGACACGCCACGTTTAACCTTCGCCGCCATCTCCTAAAACACACCAGAGGCTCGTTGTGTGCTTAATATTTGGAGGCAGGTGACCGATTTTTATGCAAAGTCTGCTCGTCGCGATGGAGACGGATAACTCAATTAGGAGAGCACGCGTCGGAGAGCGGAGGGGCCGGGCCAAGGGCTTTTGGAAACGCCGCCAGCCAAGACGGATGACTGCGAGACGACCAACGCAGTCATCCCGTCTAAGAGAGACATTTTTTGGGAGGTGCAGCGTCATTACCCCCAACTCCACCTGAGAGGGGTTCATTTATTGGGTTCGCCTGTTGCAGGACAATTGACATTTCGCAAAAACCTGCCTCAAAACAGTCATTGTCAACAGTGGAGCGCCGCGTGTCATTCCCCTTTCAAAGTTGAAAACAGCGATTGCTAACTTGTAAGTCAAGTCGTCTTGTCATTTAACAGAGTCACCATACATTTAGGAAGGATTTTTTCCAATTTCTCAATTGACTGGTGCTTTAGCAAATTATTAGTAGACAGTTGCTAAGGGGTGTCAAACATATTTTGGGTCAGACTGTCTATCACGTGGCAATGATGTGTTGTTTATATCCTGATCTCTTATTATGTCAGTGCCCTCTGCTGGACACGTGTGGAATTCTTTTCTTTTTTATTTTGTCAGCCCCTAGTGGCTGGAATCAGGTTATTTCTTTAAAAATGAAATGAAACTGGAATGGGCTAGAGACTTTCTTTTTCTTTCTTTTTTTTTTACATGCTCCGTAATGCATGCTCTACTAGTCGGGTGCCGGATTAAAGCTCTCATCTCATTTTGAGGCCCAGATAACATGTGCTTTAGAGAATAAGAATTATCTATAACAGTGTAATCAAATATGGTTTAACACGACTCATTAGGATTTAGCAGTACTAAAGAAAATAGTCTATGTTTGGACTTTGTTATTGCTGTTGAACTGCTCCATGTTTAAAAAGTACACTACTTATGCAATATTGTGGGGTAAGTGAAACTTGCTGCAACTTTAGAGTCTGTGGAAAACTGCGTAGAGCTGGTAATGTCTAAAATAGAAAGTGTGGACTGAACAACAAATCACTGTATGCCACATTAACACATTGTGAACAGTAACAGGACACCATAGGGTTAAAAAGAAACATTTCCTCCCCGTCGGGGAATTGAACCCCGGTCTCCCGCGTGACAGGCGGGGATACTCACCACTATACTAACGAGGAAGGTGCCACACGAGTCCACAAAGCGACTGGACAATGGAGCAGAGCCAACCCGTATCCTTTGACCTTCAACAACCGGGTGTTTTAATGGTTTAAAACTTTAATCTGATAAAAGATGCTGCTGCTAAGGAGCAACAACATAAAAAAGGCAGCTTTACAAATTATCCGAGCCCTAGTCTTTATTACACCTCTCTATATAGGAGGACGTAGTAGAACTTTTGTAGGCTATTGATAAAAAAGCATATGGGAAAACAATCTAGCTAACCTGATACCAGACAAAAAAAGGTCACACATATATTTTTCAGCGACAAAATCTAAATAATCAACAGAACCAGGTTTGATTTAACCTCTTACCACCCGCCTAAAACAAATGCATTCTTGTCCTCTTTTGGCTGTGTAACAGCTCATTTGAAAGCTAAGACCCACAAAACTGATCTTTTTCCTCACGCTGTTGCTTTGTCACCTTTTGTATATTTTTTTTTCTTTTTTTTTTCTTTTTTCATTTTTGTTGAATTTTTGTGACATTTTTGTTGAATTTTTGTCACACTTTTGTTGAATTTTTGTGACATTTTTGTTGAATTTTTGTCACATTTTTGTTGAATTTTTGTCACATTTTTGTTGAATTTTTCTCACATATTTGTTGAATTTTTGTCACTTTTTTGTTGAATTTTTGTCACTTTTTGTTGAATTTTTGTCACATTTTTGTTATGTTTACATCCTTGTTTTTGCTTCTATTTTTTGTGGCTATTTTGGTGCTTTTTTCCCCAAGAAGCTTTTTGATTAGGGTAAAGCCAAACTGGAGAAAATGGGATCCGTTCAGGTGGGAGTTAAGAGGTTAATGATTTTATTTTGTTGATATATTAGTTCAGAGGGACTTTGGATCTCGTTTAGTTGTTGAATAAGCCAGTTATTGGTGAAGAAAATCTACTCAAATTTACCTTTCTTGTTTGCCGTTGAAAATGAGATAAATCAGGGTAAGAATGAGATATTAAAAAATTGCTCTGACAAAAAAAGAAGAAAAGAAACCCTTCAAAATGTTGTTGCAGGTGCAGGGTGGGCTTCAAGGACAAAAGTTGGGAACCTCTTTCTAAAGTTTTCACAACGCCTTTAGCTCAATAGCGACTGAGGGCCAACCTGGAAAGCGACTAGCTCAAGGGGCACGGCGGCGGCACAGAGGCGCTCCACCAAAAATAAGCAAATCACTGCGAATGTCAATGGGGGAAAATGAAGTCAAGTCCAAACAGTGCAGTGTGATTCAGAGGGCAAACACGACAGAAAGATGGAGGGGTCGGGGGGGTGGGAGAGAAGCACTGAAAATGGGAGGCTGGAGAATGAGAAAACGGACAAACAAGCGTAAACACAAGTCCCTCAAAAGCCTGCTCCGTGAGCCTCAACTCGACTGATGAGGCGCGCTGTAGTCATGATGTCATCCGATCACTCGCCACGCAAGAGTGCATGGCCAGACCAAAAAGAAATAAATACATTGTAGAAATGCACTGAAAACGAAAGATAGCACTCTAGGTATGTTTGAAATGAGCATCAAATACCTGTCACAACCCCAGCATGTTTGTCCATTGTCAAAGGTGGAGCTCGGATACTTTTGCCACGTTAAATCGACAACAGTCAGCAGCTTTTTTTTGCTTCATATAAAACCATTGCCAAGATCAAAACCAGACAAAAAAGAAAGATTTGTCCAGTGCTCTGGTCGTAGTAGTAAGGACTAAACACGGTGAGGTGCTTCCGTTTTACACTGCTAAAATGTGGAGCAACTTCATGAAAATGCGAGACAGACCTCAACCTGGACTATGTTCAAATCCAGGCAGAAAACAGCTCTTTTTTAGCTGCATATGACTCTGAAAGTACACTGATAAAGGGAACACTTGAACAGCACGATGTAACTCCCAGTGTCCCCTTTATTTTATATATAAATAAAGGGAACATTGTGTTGTTCAAGTGTTCCCTTTACCAGTGTGCTTTCAGAGTGAGCAGTATATTTTATCTGCACTCCGCACATATTACATGTAATTAATTAATGATTATATTGATGTTTTATGGATAGATTTTATTTGCCTTTGTGTAATTTTGAGACTAAATCGATTTCAAGTGCCCAGTGTATGAATTGTTTTCTACCAATAAACTTGTCTTGCCATTTGCGTTTGTCTCATGTGCTTCTGTTCGACGGTGAACACAATGGTACAGCCAATATTGAGCTGCAAAAAATGTAAAATAGCATTCTTAAGACACATGTACCTGCAAATATAAGGTTGGCAATGAGAGAGGTGTCTTGCTCGGTAAGACACAATGACAGTATGCATTTGGCAAAGCTTTGAACCACAAAATCTTTTTATGAGTGAACTAACACCAAAAAAGTCAGTGGACACATTGAGTGAGATGTCTGCGACTAAATATATGCTATTCTTTACAACAGTATTTACCAAGCAACTGTTCAGCTGTTGTAAGAGGACACCAGAGGGTAAGAAAAAGTGTTTCCTCCCCGTCGGGGAATTGAACCCCGGTCTCCCGCGTGACAGGCGGGGATACTCACCACTATACTAACGAGGAAGGTGCCCTAAACCACTACGCAGCGACAACAGGACAGGATAGTATCCACTGAACACGAGGAGAGAACTTACAGGAGGTCATTTAGACCAACACCACTGTCTCAAATCACAAACAAAATGTAAAATCAAAAAATGTAAAAATAAAAATAAGAGCTATCAATTTGAAACTATTGCTGTAAAAAACGTATTGCAAGTAAGTTTATCATTTTGTGTGTTTGCAAAAAAATAGCCAAAATTCCCCAGGTTTAAAGGTATGGTGTCATTTTGTGACATAACTATATATTCAAATATTAAACATGATCCAATATCTTTGTAACTATAAGTGAAAGTGAAAGTGAAAAATTCTAAATTTAATAATTCGATAATAATTCTAATGTCACAGGAATTTGATATTAACAAATCTTTCTGGGGGAAAAAAAACAAAATCTAAACATTGTTAAGTCCAAGGTTGGAAGTGAAGCTGTTGTTGCAAGAGTGAATGAAAACCTCATTACACTGCGTTCCAAATTATGATGCAAATTGGACTTTTGTGTCAAAATGGTACAAAAAAATAATAATAATAATGAAACTCATGGATGGTATTGTGTCTCGGGGCTCTATGAATCACTGACATGAATCTCAGAGACCTGGGATGAATAGTTTTCAGGTTAAGCCCAGTTAAGGGAAAAACTACTGAAAAGGGTGTTCCACTTTATTATGCAGATCATCATTTTCAAGCAATATGGGAAAGAAAAAGTGTCTTTCTGCTGAAATAGTTGAATCCCTTGGTCTAGGTATGAAAACCTTCGATATTTCCTGAAAGATTAAGCGTAATCATCATACAGATAAGAGATTTGTGGATGATTCAGAGCACACTCGGGTTTGTGCAGATAAAGGCACAATATGGACGGTTTCTGCCAGACAAACACATCAGATTAAGAGAACAGATGCTACAAAGCAGCATACAGGTATTTGAAGCTGCTGGTGCCTCTGGAGTCTCCCGAACATCAAGGTGTAGGACCCTCCAGAGGCTGCAGTTGTGCATAAAACTTCTATCCGGGCCTCCCCTAAACTGTTCATTGAAGCTGATGAACAGAAACGGCTGCAGTGGCTCAGAAATACATGAGGACTCATTTTCAAACAGTTGTGTTCACTGATGAGGCCGTGTAACCCTGGATGGTCAAATCAATGGAGTAGTGGATAGTTGGTGAATGGCCACAATGTCCCAACAAGGCTGTGACGTCAGTAAGGAGGTGGCGGAGTCATGTTTTGGGCCAGAATCATGGTGAGAGAGCTGGTCGGCCCCATTAGGCCCTTTAGGCTCCATGAAGGTGTGAAAATGACCTTTGAATAATATGTGAAGTTTCTGACTGACCACTGTCTTCTATGCTACAAAAAGAAGAGCCGTGTTTTCCCGAACAAAATCCTCTTCATGCATGACAACGCCCCATGTCCTTCTGTAAAGAAAACCTCTGCATCACTGGCTGCTATGGGCATAAAAGGAGAGAAACTCATGATGTGGACCCCCTCCTCCCCTGACCTCAGCCCTATTGAGAACCTTTGGTGCCTCAACAAAAAAAACTTCTATGAGGGTGGGAGGCAGTTTTCATCCAAACAGCAGCTCTGGGAGGCTATACTAACATCCTGCAAAGAAATCCAAACAGAAACTGTCCAAAAACTCACAAGTTTAATGGATTTAAGAATTTTGAAGCTGCTATCACACAAGGGCTCCTATGGTAAAATATAACTTGACCGGTGAATATTTTTTTGATTGAAATAGCTTTTGATTTCAGTAAATATGACTTCATAATGCGACAAATTCAACAAATGACCGTTGTCAGTTAATTACCAGCTTTAAAATGTATTGAAACGATGAGTTGCATAATAATTTGGAACAGTAGATTTTGAGGTTTTTATTTATTTATTTTTGAAAAAAATACTGTTAACACTAGGAAATTTTTTCCACCACATTTAAATGATCCTCTACCAGTTAAAGACTTGAAAATTATGCTGACTCTCATTAGAGTTGACAATTTAAAAAATCCTAGAAAAATGTCATTTGCATAATAATTTGGAACGCAGTGTAGGAGAGAATGGGTCTAAAGTTAAGTGATGTCTGCGGATGCGCCCGTGCGACTTTTTTTGCCACGGCTGTCTCCCAGAAAGGAAATGACTATATTTTGGTAACTTCGGGCTACACATGGATACCAAACAAGGCCATTTTTGTGAATGAATATGTCAATATTTAGGAATGAATAGCACTATCTTAAAAATGGCTGTGATAGCAAACAATCACAACAACATTTATTAACAATATTTCTCTAAAAATATTTACTTATTGAAAAATGATTGCAAAAACCCACTCCCGCCACACACACAGGCACGCACACAGGGGCTTGTTTTCATATTTCACATCCACAAATGATCTGTGGTATCAGCGCTGACAAACGCTAAGAGACAGATGGGTCATATGGAAATGTCAGCTGTAAATGTCAATTAAAAGCTGGTGTGTTGTGAGGAGCGGAGCGTCTGGGGGGGGGCTGACAGCTTCGGTTGGGTTTATCCGAGCGGGCCGCTGCCTGACATGAGCTGGATCCACTGTCAGAGCGCTCCCTAACGCACTCCGACAGACCGCCACGGCGAATACCAAACATCCCAGTGAGAAACACCCCCGGGCCGGCGCAGGGCCCAGACACTGTCCAGTCACCGAGCGCACAGGGGCAGCTGGGATATGTTGATGTGCAACGTGAGGGACACTGTTGTATACATACAAAAAGGAAAAAAAAAGAAACATGCACAACTGAGCAAACTGAAGGCTTTGTGTCACTTCAGTTGCTTTACAGTATAAGCAATATGTTCAACTTTCACCTTCCTTAAAGGGACTACACAGAGTTTAAAGGGGGGGTATTATGCAAAATCGACTTTTTCAAGCTTTCCATCATGTTATTATGTCATTCCCTCATTAAAAACATGCCTGAAGTGTTGCCTTGTCACATTCACGTATTTCTGAGTAATCTGTAAAAACTCTGATGGCGGCCATTTTAGGGACAGCTTTGCCTGAGTCCTCCTAGGAACGCCCCCACCTCCTGGAGACGCCTCCGAGCTTTCGTCACCAGCCGAGTAACCAACCACTGCTCCTCAGCAGAGCCCCCTCCCCACTGATGCCACAGACAGCATGTGGAGGGGGCGTGTCGGAAAGGTTCAGAGGTTCTTAAAGAGACAGAGGCCTATTTCAAGACATTCACTACAGCCATTTTGAGAGAGACATTTTATACAAGGTAGTTATTCTAATTTACTGCATTTACAGACCAACAGAAGGTTTGTCATCATTGTAGTGTGATATAGACTGGTGCTATGTGATTGAAAAAAGCATCATACCCCCTCTTTAAAAATGTTAAAATTATGTATTTTCCTCCCCCTACATGTTCCAACAATGTCCTAATGTGTAGAATGAGCTCAGACCTGTTCACAACTGCCTCTAAAATCCTGCACTGTCGCTCAAAAAGGTGTTAATTCGGGTCCGAAGTGCCGTCATGCACAAGCTTAATATAGAAGCTGCAGTTACACGTATGGCCTGAGGTGGCAGTAGCGAGTATAAAATGACTTATATAATAATAATGCAATAAGATGCAATAACTTGCATCTAGCCCCTTTAAAGAAACACTGCGTCACATTTTAGAAGAAAAGCATGTATTTCATTCTTTTTAAATATTACGTGGTGTGGCTTTAACTTTATGTACATGCAGAAAAAAGATTTGAGTACAGGATGAAATTAAATTGTGCTCTACAGGAACTACTACTACTACTACGAACAAGAGATTTGTACATCCATTACTCTCATTTGTGGTGACTGAGTTTTAGCCAAAATAATAATAAGAAGGCCGCTCTGAAACACTTATTAAGCCCTAAAAGAGATTCTGAATCAAAATGGATGGATATATTAATAGCAATACAAAGAGAGCAACAACACACTTGGATTCAACATTTGTGGCTTTTCGGTTTGGATAGTCACTTCACCCACACAGTAACATTGTGCTCTTGAGATTATTGACATCATAAAATTCTTCAACGTGAACGCAACCTATTCATGACTGCGAATTCAACGGCTATTTCCCCCAAAACAATGCGTGGGCTTTGGAAAAACAATCCAGCACGCTGGGCTATTCAGTGTGAGCCACGAGAGTGTGATACCAGTTTGTGTAAACTATGCAGAGAAGGAAGTGCTCCGTGTCGCCGTTTGTGAGATGTTTTTCACGCTCGTAACAATCGTGCCGGAGTTTGAACGCGGTCAAATGCGGTTCAGGGCGGACCCACCTGTTCCAGTAACTCCAGAACTGCTCGTTGAGGTAGGTGCGGTGGCTGTGGTCATCGCCGAAAGATGCCTTGCTTTCAATCCAGTGCACGATGTGGCCCTCCACAGCTTCAACAAAATGAGGAGAAAAAAAATCGTCATTACTCGGACAAGCAGTGTCTCAGACAAAAGAATCAATATTGATAGATTAGGTGAGCTCTTGACCTGTTACAATGTCGCTTTATCATCAAAAACATGCCTGGAGCTGCGTTTCAACCCACTCTGCACCTTGAGTAATCTTTGAATGTGGCTGTTCTCAACATTGTGGTGGAAGCTTTCAAAAAGCTCCTCCTAACTAGGGATGGGTACCGTTCGTTTTCTTCTGATACCAAGTACTTTAATGATACCTGCTTTTCGGTTCCGGTGCCTTAACAGTACTTTTTTTTTTTTTTTAACGATACCTATGTTATTGTAATTCAATAAAAATAACGTGAAGACTATTAAAAGTATCATTCAGGAAAAAGACTGAAAACAGCACAACAGAGGCTACACAGGCCGCAGCAGCGTCACCTGTAACTTTGTGTTTTGAGCACAATTTCCACTTAAGCAGAGATAAAAAGAGAGAAAGGACATTATTACCTCCTGAGCTGCAGAGTCAGATCCACATCAGGACACGGTTTCTTTCAGCTAAACGTTTCTAAACACACTGCACTTTGACGAAGCGAAAGCTCCACACGTCAAAGATCCTCACATGGTGTGAGCGCTCACTCTGCCACTAATCATTTAACAAAACTGTACCAACAATGTCTAATACAGAGTGAGCGCTCACTTTTCTATAAACCATCTTGGATATTCCCCTCTGCAGCTGCTGTAAAGTTGTAACAACAGCACGTAAGCTCCGCCCAACAGCACGTCAGCTCCGCCTCCAGGTCTGTCGCTAAAGGTAAAGACGTCTTTCTTGTTGTCACTGCTTGGTTTTGCTTTTCAATTTGCCTAAAAACTAAAGTTTCTTATGCAGTCCTGGTATATAACTGGTTTAAATCGGGTTTAGTCTAGCTCTGGGTTATACGACCGGTAAGTCCTTGTTTAGACCTGGCTCAGTCCTGACGCAGACCGCGGCTCTGCCATCTGTGTTACAAAAGTTTAGTAAGTTGTAGCTTCGCCAATTCATAGGCTACTCCAGTTCTCGCGTCTTGTGAAGTATGAAGAGGCCTGTAAGTTATAGCTATAAGGTGTAGCTTTTCTTTGCTCCATTTGCGCTGAAGTGTGGGTCTGGAGAGAAAAAGAACCGAAAACTGGCACCGAAAGATTTGTATTTTTTCGATACCATCCCGACTGGAGCTTTTGGGTCGGTTCCAAGTAGGTACCGTTTAACGGTGCCCATCCCTACTCCTAACTATCCAAGAAATGCTTTCCTCACCTCTCCATCTCTTACCAAGCTTAATCCTTTCATTGTGGAGTAAAAACACTCGCCATAGCTTCACTACGTCTACACAGGTCTACTTCTACAAGTGATAAAAGAGCAACAAAATGTGACGGAAAAGTTTTGTAAGTGCAACAAAAAAAGTGGCAAAATTGTGGGATGGGATGGAAAAGAAAGTGAAAAAAGTGATAACACAGCAACAACGCAAGGAAAAAGATCAGTGTTGTAGGTCTTAGCTTTCAAATGAGCCATTACACTGGCCTCTAGGACTGAGGGAGCAAGGCTTTCCCCATAGTGTTCAGCGCAGGCTAGCTGAAGCTTGTTCACGCTAGCAATTTTACTCTTTAAAAATAATGAAGTGGGATGTAAAGACTTCACTGGAGGAAACGCCTGTGTTTGTTTGAAATACTGTTTAGGTGTTAGTCCTATTAGTTATATTCACTTGTCAGTCGCAGACCTGGAGCAGTACTTCACTTCATTCAAACAGTTTTAAGAAACCCCCTTCACTTTGGTTGCTTCTTCTTCTGCTGCCGTAGCACTCAGATCTGTACTTTCTGGGTTTTTTGGGTCATGGGTAAATCTCAAAACTGTCCTCCACACTTTCAAACTCATAATCCGACATTGGATTGATACTTATTTGTGTGAGACACTGCTGATCCCTCATTGAAGTCACGCACACGGGCCGCAGTGAATCAGTGAAAAACACTCACCAGCAGGAACCTCCAGGATGATATCCGGCGTTTTGTCATAGCCCATGGTCCTCAGCTGGGTTTCATCTGTCAGAGAAATAAAGAGGAAAACAACTGCTGAGTTTAAAACAATACAAACAAGGCGCAGTGAGGGCAAAGGACACGAGAGGCTATATTACTCCTGTTGCTTCAGTAAAAGGTGAGAGTAATCCTTTGTTACTAGTAATTGGAATCATACTTCAACCTCTTAACTCCCACCTGAACATGTTTTCTCCTGTTCTCCAAATTCTCCAAATCTAAAAGCTTCAAAATAGCGATAAAATTAGGATGTAAATTGACAAAAATGACAAAAATACAGCAAAAAAGTGACAAAAATACAGCAAAAAAGTGACAAAAATACAGCAAAAAAGCGACAAAAATCCAGCAAAAAAGCGACAAAAATCCAGCAAAAAAGCGACAAAAATCCAGCAAAAAAGTGACAAAAATCCAGCAAAAAAGCGACAAAAATCCAGCAAAAAAGCAACAAAAATGCAACAAAAAAAGACAAAAATTCAGCAAAAAATGTGACAAAACAGCAACAAAAAAGTGACAATAATCCAACAAAAAGTGACAATAATCCAGCAAAAAAGTGACCAAAATCTAGCAAAAAAGTAACAAAAGTGCCATAAAAAAAGTGACAAAAACACATAAGGGAAATAAAAAGTGACGACAATGGCAAAGAGGAGAGAATGCATTTGGTTTTGGCGGGTGGTAAGAGGTTAATTAAGTACACAGCTCTAGTGCCTTTTTTTTAAGCCTGTAAAGCACATGCTACAAGCACTACGTTTAAGTCTGTAGAATCTTAAATTTATTCGCTTCTATAGAGTGGGGAAAAAAGCTCATTTACTCTAGGTGTAAAGATGATAAACCTCCAGTTGTCCCTCCATGGGCCTGTTCCGAGTGTGATCGCATTCTCCTACAAAAACCCCATTACCGCCTCCATATACTTCCTTACAGGGCCCTAACTTTTAACAGTGCGGGGGACACTCACCCTTCAGTGGTGTCGGGGCAGAAAAACACACCGTAAAACCATTAACTGCCTGTGCGCGGATCTGCTGCCGCGGCACAAAGCCCCGTAAAGAGGTGCTTACAGAGCTGCCCTCCGCTCGGCAGTTTGCTCTGGCTTTATAGAATATAGAACAAGAAGGGGATCGCGCTGCTACAGCCTGACCCCTCTCCGAGCGCGCTGTGGTCACTGTCCTTGACCGTTTCTAACCACAGCCGAGTCCTCCTTTACATTAAGAACCGCAGTGGCCATTTTCACCACAATTTGTTATTTTGTTCTTGGTAAATACTCATCATTTGTTCTAAGAGTGTAATAGGATACAAACGTATTCATAGTGTGATACGTCTCTATTTTAATGCTTATAAAAGACACACCCATGATGAGAGCTGTGTAAATATGCAACATATAATGAAAAACAAAACACTTAAAAGGGACTATAAGGAGTTTAAAAATGTTAAAATCAAGAATGTTCCTCCCCCACATGTTCCAGTAACGTCCTAATGTGTAGAATGAGCCCAGACTTATTCACCACAACTGCCTCTAAAATCCTGCACGGGTCCGAAGTGCACAAGCTTAATACAGAGACTGCAGTTGCGCGTTAGATCTGAGGTGGCAGTAGTGAGTATAAAAATGACCAACTCTTTAAATGCTTTTAAAGGTGTATAATTTATCCAATGCAGAAACAGAGAGCAAAGTGGTTGATCTGACCAAATTTGAACCAAAAAATCCCCGAATGCCAACACAACTACACCCTACATGCCATCCATCCATCCATCTTCTCCTGCTTTATCCAGGGGCGAGTCGCAGGGGCAGCAGTCTCGGCAGTCTCAGCAGAGATGCCCAGACTTCACGATCCACGCACACCTCCTCCAGCTGTTCTGGGGGGACCCCGAGGCGACACCAGGCCAGCTCGGCGACATAGTCGAGGCCTTGTCCCAATAGGACATGCCCTGAATATTAAACAAATCAGCCTAAATTGTTTGAAACACTACATTCCAAACCAGGCCACCCTTCTGTACAGGCATGCTATGATGTTCCCACATAAATTATACTGCATGACAGCATGGGCCCAGGCCTCACTTCTCCAGATAAGTCTTGGCTGAAATCGAGAAATGTACTCATTTATAAATAGCACTGAGTTTGTGTGTGCAAATGATTAACACGGTCTATAGGTACGTTTCTAGGATGAAAAGGAACATTTCAATGTAGTGTAAAAAAGGCCCAACCAGGGACTGAAGTTGAAAATGACCACGAGCTCAAGACTCTTTTTGCAGAGCATCAGACACAAGCTTGTTTTGTACTATGTTTAACTGCAATGTCCGTGTCAAATAAACACAATGTAATCCAGGACTGTTCACTAAAAGTACTTATCAATTAATTTTCTTGTACAGGTCATTTCTTTCACAGACATAGATCTGTGTGAACGCAACATTTGTGAAAGGTCTTCATTTTTCCAGAAATAATTCAAAGGCCTTCGCGGAATCCCTGGTTTCATTTTAGTCAGCAAAAATAAAACGTTGACAAGAAAAAAACTTGGATGAAATATATATCGACGGGGGCTGCTGCTGTAGCTTGACCCCGCACTGCACGTGCTGAGGCCATTGTCCTTGACTTTCTCAGCCATTACCCGCGCCACACCTGACTTCTCCATTCGATCGCGGGGATGACCAGGTCGTTCGCCTTCCAAGGGCCGGCCTCTTTGTCTCCAGCCAAGCTCGACTAATGGACCGTGGAGGGGAATTGGAGAGAGAGAGCGAGGACGGAGAGGCGGTCAGGCGGGTGAAGAACAGGAGAGGGAATCCCATCCATGAAATCTCAGGTAGGAAAGGGCAAGCGCTTCTGGGAGTGTAGAGACTGAAGCTGCAAAGCTTTAGAGGCAATACTATTTGATTAAAAGCGAAATGGAACTCTTTAACTCTTTAACTCTTAATCCAATACAGTCTCCATCACATTTAGCACAGCTGTGGATTTTGACAACAAATTTGGATCCAAAATTGTGATAGTCTTTTGGACGGTTTTTCAAACGAAGGAAGAAGAGCAACATAACGTTTCATAGATTTCAATCAGATTAAACACGAAGAATAAAACAGGTCACAGCGATTAAAGTGAGCATATTCAATCATGGAACAGTTATTCAGCCTCCTCCTAGATTTTGTTCTGATTTTGAGGATTGTTTAGCCGTTTTTAATTCTTGGTGATTTTAATAATATGTAAGTGCTTATTGTGCTAATAAATAAGTTTGAAATTTGCTCAAAGTCGCTTCACAATTTCGTGCATAATACATTCACACCATACTCGGTGGTGGGAAGCTACCATTGAAGCCACAGCTGTCCTGGGGTAGACTGACAGAAGCGAGGCTACCAGTTTGTGCCATTGGCCCCTCCGACCACCACCAAACACTCACTCACAAACTACATTCATCCAGGCTTCAACTGGTTAAGAAAAGTAGACTTAAAGGCAATACACCTGATTTTTTTTCTTATAGTGGAACTACATTAGTGTATTGTAAACTCAGACATTTGTGGGGAAAAACCTGATTCAACTAATAAAGCATTTGTATCAATTTCATTAACTTACAGGCTAGTTTTCTAGATTTGACAGTGACCCTGGAAAGTAGTGAAACATGCCTATAAACATGTCCCAGGCAGAGAAGAATTGAGATGCTACAAATGTATTTGGACATTTATGAATGAGTTTAGACCGCAACAAGCATCTTTCATTGTTTGTGATGGATTCTTTCAGGATTAGGAATAGGTATGGACTAGTTTAGTGTTATGTGCTCGCAGATTATTCTTTATGCTGCTGTGGCTGTGGTATTTGGCACGGATTAAACGCTGAAGGGCTTTTCACTTGCAGCAGTCAGTTTAGTGCGGTGCCTCGTGGTCCCCGTTTAAATGTAACTTCCACGGTCGCTGTTCTGAAGGAGAGTAATCTGGTACAGGAGCTTTAACACACAGACGTCCCACTGTGACACCCAGAGCTTCATGTCCTATGTCCCTACCTACTGGACTGCCGCCATTGGCCACTGCCAGGTCACTCTTTATTATTATTTTTTTTACACCACTTTTGATTAAAATTAATGGGCCGTCCCTGCTGTTGGCTAGCTTATTTCCCATCCATTTATCAGATGGGGGTAAGACCGGCCCCAGTGGCCCCTGTGCCCCCCGGAACTATGACAGTTTTAGGAGAAGGCCCCCCCAAAGAAGAGGTCAGCGTTGGAGCCTGTATAAATGATACGGCCCTAATGACAGGGGGAATGACTTTTATCCCTCATCGCTCATCCGGCCCGGGACAGTGGGATGTGATGGGATGAGATGGGGTCCACAATTTCACACCTGGACACCCCACCTTGATTTACTCGAGCTGCAAACTAAGACAAAGACCTAGTCCGAATGTCCACCCTAACCACTAACCCCTCAATCACTACATAGTGCCACACAGAGATGGTCAGTAACCAGGTAAATTGACGTACGGAGTACTTTTTACTGAGTTTTTGAGGATCTGTAATGTACTTGGGTAGCATATTTGTTGAGGATTTAGGGCTTTTACTCCATTACATTTGAACGATAAATATAATACTCCACTACATTTCAATAAAATCTCCAAAATAAAAAGCATAAACTTGCCCAAATTATTATTTTAGCAGCTCGTTCAAAATCTTAGTGCTATTTTAATTTCATATACTGTAGTGTTAGCCGTTAGCTTCAAGACGAAAACACTTGCCGTCATCATACTTTCCGCATACTACGGGAGAAGCGGATCAAAATAGTCTTACCTAGAAAGGACATGTTCTTCTCCTTCAGCTTGTCCCTCAGCAGAACTTCGTGCTCCTGGCCAATGGCGCTGAGGCACGAGAGTCGAGAAAACCAACAAAATCATGGGAACATCGTAAAGCCAGTCCTTCTCCAGAAAAGAGCAATTTGTGTAATTCATAATGCAGGATACAGAGATCATACTCACCCTCTTTTCCTAAAGTCAAATCTACCTAAACTGAAGGATCTAATCAATTATTTCAGCGCAATAATGATGTTTAAAGCTAAAAATGATCTATTACCAGACAGTATTCAGGATTTCTTTCGACAACAGGAGGAAGGGTATAGATTAAGGGGTCACATGAATTTCAAAGCACTAGGAGGAGTTTCTGCCTCGCTGTTTGCGTCGTAAAACTATGGAATAGCTTGAATGTGTCACTCAAGAAATGTACCACAGTTTGCCAATTTAAATCTATGTATAAAAACATGGTCTTCACGAACTATAGAGCTGGATGTAAATTATAATTTAAACAACTTAAACAGTAACATTATTGTCGCTGGATTTCTATGGCCGTGATGTGTGTATTGTGGAAAGACATTCATAGTTTGTAAAACAATTGTAAATATTGAGTTGTGCAGGTTGTTGTAAAAGAAGAACGATTTGAGCTTCTTTTGCACCTGTAAATATATCAAGTAGAAAAGGGGGTGGGACTAAACAAGGTCACACTACAACCCACTCCTTTTTGAACAATTGCTGTATTGGTATCCATTACTTGTATCATCATTGTTTTTAAATTGTTCGAAATAAACTAAACTAAAAAAAAAAAAGCATCTCGACTCGCAGGCTGAATCCAGACAGTGAGTGCAGAAACAAGAATGAACATACATCAGCATTCTATATCTTATTGGGTTATAAACTAAAATGGTGGAAAACGCCAACCCAGGACAGGAACTGGTACTTAGGACATGAATATGCAGTATTTCTCGCACCCAAAGCACATGGCTACTTAACATGCCTCAACCACTTTGGCAGTCCAACAGCTGTGATCAGGAGCTGGAGTTCTGACAAAGTACTACTGCAGTGGTCAAGTCTCTCCCTGCAATAATTACGCGTTATTGCTTCTACTGCAGTGTATAGGTGGAATTAAACATGACGCGCATTAACTGAATTATGACTATTGAGTAAAGGCCAATTCAGCTAAATGCCTTAAATAGAGGCTGCTCTACAGGAAAACGCTGTTGCAATACCTTGTCATTTTGCATCATGCGAGTATATTTATTTCCTTGTTACGGCTAAAAGGCTTGTAATTAATGCGCTGCTCTGGTTGGCAGGAGCAAATAAGTAATGAGCCGGCTGTAATGAAGTCCGAGAGGAGCCTTGAGACAGCGGGACGCAGGCGGGTGCACCAGGCCTCGGCGGAGATGCAGGTGCCCAAATACTGAATTTTAAGGCCACAAATGCAATAAATAAATAAATAAATAAATAAACTTGACTCCTACTTCCAAATGTGCTGATTTACTGATCGTTTTATGGCATTTAAGGCACTATAGTTGGCACCATTAACTTAAAGACTTCTATTTGAGTAATATCTTGAAGTAGCACTAATCTTGCTTGAGTAAATTGGTTATTAATTTCTCTTCAAGTAAATCCGGATGTGACTGATTCTTTTATCCAATATTTATGGGGAGTTCTTTAACAATATTGTTTGTTTGGTGCGTTCTGTTATGTCACAACAGAAATCATACTTTTGTGCTTTAACAGTTACTCATTGGTATGTAGTATTGTACAGCACTGTAGTACTTTTACTAGTTATTAATTCGGCCGCTACTCGATACTTCTGAGAGAATGAGAAAGTGGATAGAGACAGAACGAGAAAGACACAGAGAACGTGAGAGGGGGTGAAAGAAAAAGGGAGACACAATTTAAAAAAAAGAAACAGTGAGCAGAGAGAGAGAGAGAGAGAGAGAGAGAGAGAGAGAGAGAGGGGGAGTCAGTGAGGTGGGGCGGTTGGATGAAGGAGAGAGAGAAAAGAGGTAAAAGAGAGCGAGAGAGAGGGGGAGTCAGTGAGGTGGGGCAGTGGGGGTGAAGGGAGGGGCAGGAGAGGACAGGCCTGAGTGCTCCTGAACACAGACAGCCTTGCCCATACATACAGATGAAGGGCCGGACAATGACAGACAGCATTATCATCATTGAACGCTTTCAATCGGACTCCGCCCCCTGACGGCGCCCACCCCACAGCTGTCGAAGCAGACGCGGGCCTTATGTGAGCGGGCACGCCGAGTGGACGCAACGCGCGACTGGGGAACGGTCGGCAGCATTCATAGATATCAATATGAAAACAATACATACATTTCGGAAACTTTTGTTGTATGTAATGACAAATACAGTATGAGAAAACAATCAAATCCTAGTGTTACTTCATTTATGCTTATGTATGTGGAAGTAAGACATTTGAAGTGGAAATATTGACAATATGGTCTATATTTGTGATGATGTCTATGAGTAGTGGATACTGCTGAGTAAGTAATGGGTTTGTCATGTTGACATATTCGATAAAAAGATTTTTTTTGTCTTTAAGCAATACTAAGTAACTTTTTTACCTTAATAAATCCTTCCCGTAGTCCCTCTGGGGGTAATACAAGTGTTAATGGGATGATTGGGGGTCTTTCATCTCCCCCCGTGTCTCTGGCCAGAAAACCACAATTGCAACTTGACTGCCACCGGACCGGAGCAACCAATACACACTAACGGAATCATGAAGAAGAAGCTAACAGGCTAACGGCCAAAGCTAACAGCGGGCAAGCGCCACTTCAAACAGTATTTACAGCCAAGTTTGAGTGAAAAAAATTATTTCCATTGTGTAATTGGATGTACAACAGCCCTATTGTCTTTTCTGTCAGCGTAGTATTTACTCTCACGGACAAAAATAATAAGTTTACAAACTTGCTACGACACCTGCAGTTGCGCTCATGGCCGCTAGGGGAAAGAGTTACTTAGTACTGCTTTAAACGTGTTATTATTGAGGGACTAGAAGGACTCTATTATAAGAACTTTAGTTACAATGTGAGCAAAAAAATTTTTTTTGTGAAAATGCCCGTTAAAGTTACATTTTCAGAACAACAATTTAACTCCTCATTGTGGAAATCAGGCAGTGTATTTGTTTCCATATGAAAGCTGACATACTGTATCAATAAAGCTAAGCCCATTTTCAGGCGATTGTGTTGAAGCTGGACCACTTCTCTTTCACTAAGTGTTTTTTTATCCTCTCCTGCGCAAGGGAGAGAAGCTACGTGAATGAGCGCAATAGAAGCTTCATTAAGTCCTTCCGGAGGGCATTTACTTTGAAAATCCGGATGTTGTTTCCGTTCTCTTTCCTATCGAGTGCGATCTCAACTGTGGAGGTTGATTCGGCCGGCGCTGACAGAGCCGGGGCGGAGTGGAATGGAGCGGAGAATGTGGAATCTGGCACTAAACAAAAACCTTCAAAATATTGTTAAGTCTAAGACTTTGAAAGCCATTAAAATGGAGATTTTGTAATGCTGACGTGTGCTAATGACTATATTTTTTTTATTATAGCGCCATCTCTCCCATATGTTAGTTCTCTCTTCATATAATTTTTTTCCTTGTTTTATAGAATATTGCGTCTCTTCCCTGCCCTGCACTTGCATTTCGATCATCCTCCCCCTCGTCGTCTTCTCTCCCCTCCACCGCCTCCATCCCAGCGCCGTGCCACTGATAGCCTGGATTCTCCGTGAAGCAGAACTTTTATGTCAGGTGTAGTCGGACACGTCTCGGGGCCCCCTCCCTTCTTTCTCCTCGTCAATTCCAGGGCTTAAAATTTCATGGCGAAGGATACTGTTTGATGCAGTCCACCAGTGGTCCATAACAGCAGTCGTTTATTGTGCACTGGGAAAGAGGGGGAGAGGAGGAGGATGGAGGGAGGGGAGGCAGAGGAGGGGCACAGGAGACATGGTTAGATTGGCAGGCATGACCATAGACTCTCACTTAGAGGGGGGGGTACTGTCAGACACATCTCAAAACACTGGGCACATGGGATTTGTGCAAGAATAAAATGTGTAAAATAGCTTTAAACGTTTGAGCATAATAGGAGTTTCTGACATTGGAAAATATGCCAATCCTTTGAGTTTGTATTTTTAGAATTTCCGACATAATTCAACTTTGTCTTAAAATAACAACTGGCACCTGATACTGTAAGACTTCCTTAACAGTGGCTTGTAGATTATTTGTTTTGTGTCGAAGGAACTAGTTTAGAACGAGTAAAAGGTGACTGATCCCCCTCGCAAACAAGATGTTGCATTAAGGGATTTTCCAAAAATAGATTGAAAGAGAAAAACATTTAGCAAAGATCACTGGAGTTTTCGATGCTAAATATAGTTGCTACGTGACACAGGCTTCCAACATAAAGTTTAAAGGCACACTGCATTACACAACATGCTTCTAATGACCAGACAGAGAAAATTTTACATTACACATCATTTTTGTTTATGTCCCAGAAAACAAAAATGTTTGTTTAGTTGTTTTTTAGGGATTTTTTAACAATAGAAATATCTAATAAAACAAAATAAGTGCTTTTATTCTATTGTATTTATTGAATGAAATGTTACACGGTGTGGCTTTAACAACCTGTGCATTCAATGTTGCATCATTAATTCCGTAACAGCTTATCATAAACTAAAATACCAACTGTGAGTAGCCGATATTGTTTCATTACTTTAGGTGATCATTCAATGCATGTTCATGCTAGCATCTGCAAAGCTGCCGAGTTGTAGAGTGTCAAACTATTTCAGTGTCTGGTTTGTATAGGATAGGAGTTTTCAAATAAGATTTGGCATGTCAAGTCACTTAGATTAAAGGAATAGGCCACCGTTTTTATATACTAAGATATGTTCTTACCTCACTTTAGTCGAGTTAAGATATCCCCGTCTGGTCATTGTCCGCGCGCTCTGTCACGCAAACAGAGCACATACGCAGCCTCTCCCATATGTGACATAGCTCCGAAAAAGCTCACGATAGAAGCTACCAAGCTCTTCCACGTGTTCCCTATTTAAATAAAGTTACGTGAAGTGTTTTCATGCGAAGTATATTTACACAGAAATGTAACGTGTCGATTTTATAAGCAGATAAAAAGGGGGACTATATTGTGAGGCGTAATGATACGAGGAGTAAAACGTCCGCGCAGTAACTCCTAAAGGTTATTGCCGGAAGTGAGCGGGGGAAGTCTTTAGGAGTTACTACGCGGACGCTGTGCTCCTCGTATCATTACGCCTCACAATATAGTCCCCCTTTTTATTTGCTTATAAAATCGACACGTTACATTTCTGTGTAAATATACTTCGCATGAAAACACTTCACGTAACTTTATTTAAATAGGGAACACGTGGAAGAGCTTGGTAGCTTCTATCGTGAGCTTTTTCGGAGCTATGTCACATATGGGAGAGGCTGCGTATGTGCTCCGTTTGCGTGACAGAGCGCGCGGACAATGACCAGACGGGGATATATTAACTCGACTAAAGTGAGGTAAGAACATATCTTAGTATATAAAAACGGTGGCCTATTCCTTTAAGTGGTGAAAGTTCTTGCTTTGAAACGGTGAGATCCGAAACCGATATCATTATCAAATATTTGGAATCAATTCCTGATCCAGTATTCTTTTTTTATTTCAACATTGATATCCAAAACCAGCATTGTGTCAGTGCATCACTAATTATTAGTATATTATATTACTTTTAAAAAGCAAAATAAAATGTATATACAGTATGCATGCATTGGTATCTGGGTTTAGCACGGTCTTTATTGACAAAAACATCGATGAAAGCCCTGTCCAAAGATTTAATAGCTCCCTCTCTCACTCCTTGTAAAAAAGTGAACTTGACCTATACCTATACGGTGCATTGTTGACATGTCACTGCAATAAGATATGTATGAGGCAAAAGCCTGCCATTAATCGGAAATTGGCACAAAGAATTTGATGTTTTGTTTTGAACTCCTGAGGCCAGAAGTGGACAACTGCCAAAAAAAAAAACATTCAAGTATATTGTTGTTTTGTTGAGCACACAGCCTTATGTCAGCTTACTTGGTGGACATTCTTGGCCAAAGTTGGGTCGGGAATCAAAGACGGCTCCTTCAGCATGCTGTTCAGGACGGATTTGGAGGCTGCAAAAAACAGAAAAACATTAACAACCAAAAACTGATTGTAAAAAGTCATTTCATTTATGATCAGATTGTGTCAAAAAATGACTTAAAGGGATATTTCAAGATATTTGACATAGGGCCTCATTTCCTTGTTATCCAGAGTGTTGCTGATTTCTGGAGATATTTTTTTTGTAATTCAAGCAGTTCTTATATTTGAAGAGTTTGGTGGCGCTAGGCTAGTGCAAGGCTAGTGCATTTCTACGATATCAGCTAGCCTGCATTAATAACAGTCTGACCCGCTCCACAGTGCACCTGAGGCAAATCACTTATAACACCAGACTAACCATATACATGTCTGACTCAATAGAATAATTTTAACCATTTTGCATTTAAAAGAAGTTGTATTTGAGCAGCATCAGCTTCGTGGTTGTATAAGCTACGCAGCGGCGGAGTGATCTGTTAGGAAATAGTCCCTAAAAATGCGATAATTCATGTGACGCTAGGTCAGTTATATTCCAAAAACGACAGACATTTATATCGTTAGTCTGGCATTACATTACATTAACAAAGCGGTTTTTACTTTTATCCTATGCATTTTCAAAATAATGTGGAAAGTATCACAGCTTCAAACACTTTTCTAGGCAGCCAAGAGTCTTTTAGCTTTAGCTTGAGGGTTTTTTGCTTTTACTTAAAGCTTTGTGGGCTATCCGTAAGATCATTTGGCATTGGTAGAAGCCATATTTGCTTTCCAACTTAATCCCACCACGACTTGTTGGAGAAATTAATTGAACCCATTCTTCGCTCTACCCATGAAATGTTCCCGGTGGCACTGGCTGCAACACCAGCATGATCGATCCACCACTTAACAGTTGGACAGAAGTGCTTTTCATGAAATTCTGTGTCCCTTCTTCTCCGGCCAAAAAGCTTCTATTTTAACCTCTGTTTTTATGTTTCCAAAATGCATGAAGCTTGTCTAAATGTTCAGCCTCTGTAGAACCTTTTGGCCAGGCTTCGCAAACAGTTCCTTGGACAGTGCCATGTCTCCCGTGAGCTGCCATCCAAATGGAGAACTATGAACAGATGCAACATTGAGCAAAAGCAGATAAAATCCACGTCCGAACCCACGCTCTCCGCCTCACTGTGCCGCACGTGTCCATAGAGTCTCCATAGACAAATGTTTCACTCCGCGTAGTTTATCTATGCTAGCAATGTGGACTACTTTGCATCTCTCATCTCCGCTCTTGCTCCGCTAACAGTATAAATCAGCGGGGGGAAAAGCCCAGCGGATTGATTTCCGTGTACAGCAATGGCTACACAAATCCTTAAATCATCTCTTAAAAAGGTTGGGATTAAATGGATTGTATCATTGTGTGACGGAATGAGCAGTTCCAGTGATATATACTCGCACGCTACTGACGGAACTCGCCGTTCAGACAATGGAATGTTTCTATCCACATTTCAAGCCTGGATGGAGGCTATATGCCAACACGCCGTGATTATCCCAGCTGATTGCATTACCACACTTGCAAAATGGCTGAATGCGCTAAATATTTTGTTGTTTATCTATTTATTGGTATTTTCATGTACGCACAGATGGCAAAGTACTTCTGCGTCAAACAAATGGAAAAAAATAAGGTCGCTGTGGAAATCATTTACTCGCTGGCCTATGTCAAAAGTAATGCACCTTTTGAAGGTGTTATGGACATATTTTTCCTCTTACCCATTAAAAATATGCTTTGTCTATTTGGTAGCAGTTGCAGACATGGATATGGTAGTGGTAGCAGTAGAAGTAGTAGTAGAAGTAGTAGTAAGTGGATAAAATGCACAGCAAGGACAAATTTCTATAACTGAAAAAAAAGAGGTACTTTTTTCCAAGTGGTATTTGGAAGGTCAAATATTATAAGGAGGTACTTGTGTGAAAAGTTTGAAAACCATTTGTGTGTAGGCTCTCTAGCCTTACCTGCAAGCTGAATTCTCGCGGTATTCACGTGAGAATTTATCTTGTGCTCTTCTCGCTGCTCTGTTTGAGTCCAAAACCACAGTGGTTTGGACTAAATGGACACTTATTAACGAATTGAGTTCAGCGCTGTTTTGGGGATTTAGCTGTAGAGTGCCAACAATCGAGACCACTTTTTGTGATATTTGTAGCACCACAGAGGATTCTGTGTTATAGCTATAGACACATGCTATGGCTCGTTTGAAAGACGAGACTCTCCGTAGGTGGAAACAGTTTAATTTTACGTGCCTCGGTTGAGAAATCCTAAGCGAAACAGAGGCTCGTTGATCAAAATCTAGATACTTTTTGCAACAATCTCCTTTCTGATTAGCTCCTCTCTCCTCTCTGGACAGACACTAACGTTATGGGAAGAGGCAAATGCCTAAATATCTCCGTTTAAGTCAATTTTGAACGACAACATTGTTATTTAATTTATTGTTATTTAATCACGTGTGCGTTTAAATGAAATTGTTCAAATCTGTACATGTGAAGCCGCTCTGTGTCGGGTTTACAGCTGTTCACCACGCAACACCACGCCCCCTCGGACTTAAAAAAAAAAAAGAAAAGAAACACAATACTATACATGAAATGTCCAGATCGTGACTTCTCACAAGTCTTTGATCGTTGTTTTTCTCACTTCTGTTCGTCAGAGCTACAAAAATCACATATAAGGTGTGTCTAGCATCGTAATAAAAAATAAAAAAACGATTGGAAAAAAACATGGTACTGCTACATACTTTAGAAACACATCAACTAAATATTGAATGGACTTGCGGTGCGCTTGATCCAATCAGCAGCGAATAATGCTCCAATCAGCCAGGTTATCGGCTCATGGCCGTCAAGGAATTATCCATGGCGGTAAAGCTGGGTTATTTGTTTTGTTTTTGGAATATATGTGAAAGGTCCTGAATACAAACCAACCAACAGTGCTTGTTAGTTTTATCAAAACGCATCACAAAAGACTTGAAGCAAAAGGCACATTTTTAGATTCCAATACATTTTGTTTCAGGTTATTTTCTGCCAAAGAGAAAACCTCAGTGATTTCGCCGTATAGTTTCCTACAATATGGATGTTACGTCAATACAGCGATGATAATTTGACATTACATTGCAACCTGTGTATTTCATACATGTTGGAACTCACCAGGCGCTCCCTCCCCAGCCCATCCCACCCCCTCGCTGCCCCCAGCCCGAGAGCTCCGAGGCATGGCTCTGCTCGAGCTTTTATTTCTTTGCTCATTTTTCTCACAGATTGCTACCTCCACACGCAGATCCATACTGCGCTCTCCCCTGCTCCTGAAGAAAGAGCCTTATATTTTCCCCTTGAGTTAGGACACCTCGTGACAAATGATAATGGCTAATCAATAAAGCGGGAAATATGAGGCAGCAAACTTTATGAAGCCGGGAGACGTATTACTGCCCAACGACACCGCTTTGCCTTAACAAAGTCACTACTCCACTCCTGCGCCTAATAATCTGAAGGAAAATCAAAGCGGCCGCGACCACATCAGCAATATTGGCAACTTATTCTACTGTAATGGCATTTTGATTGATTTTTCTCCCACCGCCTAATGGTCCTTTTATAGATTTGACGCTGCTCCTGCAAAACATCGGCGTGTAATAAAGCTCCCCCAAGGCAAGCGGCGGCCATTAAAGCTCTTGTCTTAGCAGGGCTCATAATTGGAGGCTTGACCAGCACGTTTTGGGGGGGGGGGGCCTTCAAGTATTCACACAATTCCACAATGATTAGGCCCAAGGTGTGCCTTCAGCGCTAAGCCACATTTTAAAGAGTGAGTGTTAGGCGTTTTGCAGGTGTAACCCAGCTAATATTAATAAATTCACTGCAGTTGCCCTAAGAACTACATTTCCCATGAGCCTTTGGCACCTTCCCGGATGTCCGGTTACCGGTAGTCGCTGGCCAATATACACTGTAGCCACTGGCTACCAGCTAGGTGCGTGGGACAAGCGGGACTCGGGTGCGGCTGCAGGTAAAACGTCAATCTAGACATCTAAATTGCGTACTTTTTATGAATAGTTTATGACATGTTGTGCACCTCAACCAGGTGGTTCAACCGCGACACTTAATCGTGACCGTGTGCCTCTGTTTTTGAATGGGATCGGTAAGTGTCGCCGTGCTATTTGAACGTAGTCATTCACTGTTTTCATCCTTGCGACGATTTCGCATATACATATGCATATACATATACCTGTACATATGGCTAGCCAACACTAAAATGAATCTGGTGGGACGCATACCTGTGTTCAGTATTTCCTTTAAGCCCTAGTTGTTTCTCCTGAGAGACGAACTTGAAATCTTAAGCAAAGCACTTGCATTATTTTTCATATCAGAAGTGTTACACAGGTATTTGGTAATAATGTCCAAACCCATCATCATCTCTATCTTACACTTTGTTGAAATATCCAGTAGTCACTTTATTCAAAAAGCTAACTCTAAGCCCCTACCACTGTTTAAAATAACACAAACTTGATACTAGCACCTAACTAAGTATAATCTGCTCTCTGTAATAACTTACACCTATACACAATGGAATAATGTGTACTAGTAGTTTATAGGTACGCAAATGCACACTGTCACACTACTTAATTCATGCAGTTATGAGTAATCCTGTTCACTTTGGTAATTTCTTCTTCTACGGTTGAACCGCTCCAACGTGCATTTAATGACTTTAACATGTTCGACGCCTCAAGTGGGCACCATCAATTTGCTAGCATGCCGTGAGCTGACAGTGAACGCTTGGTTTCACCGTTTTATCACAGGTCATTCATACTTCTCCCTGACCAGCATGTTTTGGGAAGTAGGGGAACCTCAGAACACTCGGAGGAAACCTGGCAGGCTGCCTTCAGTCTCCTCTGATCCTCTTCAAGCCTATTGGTCCGAGTAACGCCTTATTTGAAAGCTAAGACCTGCAAAACTGATCGTAACTTAATCACTGCGTTTATCACATTTTGTAGCATTTCTATCATGTTTTCATTTATTTATTTATTTTTGTGATATTGTTATCAGCACTTTTTGTCACATTTTTGTTTTGCGTCTTCATTAGGGCTGCAACTAACAATCATTTGGTAATCGATAAATTTACAGACTATTTTCACGTTTGTTGGAGGCTCTTGGTGCTAATTCTGCTTCTGATTGGATGAGACACAGATGGATATTTATGACATTTTCAATGTACAAAACACTACAGACCCGAAGTTTAGGTTTTCATTCAAAAAATACACAACTTTCCTGCCATTTTTGCTCTATTTGAGTTTGTATTTACTAGAAAACGATTAATCGATGACTAAAACAATTGTCTATTTCTATAATCAACTAGTTGTTGATTAATTGATTAGTTGCTTCAGCCCTAGTCTCCTAGCTTGTCGCTATTTTGACGCTTTTTCAATTTGAGTAAAGCCGAGCTGGACAAAATATGGTCGTTATGACACAAATTGATCATTTTTCCTTATAAAACGGTTTAGAAAAACATTGCAATGATATCACAAGACTCAAAACAGTTTCCAAATATCACCATTTCCTTTCCCTTGAAACCATGCGTGATTTTTGCCATTTCCAAAGGTTCTCAGGAACTCCTCAAAGTTGACCGGTGGCGATTTTGGAGTGAGCGGGAGTTTCGAAAAATTGCCATGACCTTGACGCAGACATTGTGGATTTTCTTTTTTTTCCACAGAGTCGCCGGCGCACTGACCTGATGAAAATGGAAGGCCGGCGCGCTAATAAATCAGGATGCTTTTAAAATGAGTTTAGCCTAATGCTCATTCATCACACGGGCTGTAATGCTATTTTGCCGGGCCCGGGGATCCACAAACAGAGCAGTAAATAACAACAAGCCTCTTCGCCTAGCGCCCCCCCTCCCCTCTTCCTCCCTCCCCTCCTGCCTACAACATCAGCATACATTTATTAAAGACGCCCCCGCCTCGCTTCTTCCCTGCATCCGTGCTTTCCTCCATGAAACCCTCCCTCTCCTCATGCACACGCCATTGTCTCCTTAAAGCCAGCCCGCGCTGAAGAAGAAAAAAAAAACAAAAAAAACAACCAAGGCATTAATGTTGCAGAGAGAACAAAGCCCCCGGCAGCGTCGCGACTTTGCACCTTGTAAACATTTGCCAAATTTACTGTAATTGTCCCCGGCTTGGTATAAATTCAGACTATCACAGGGCGGAAAGAACAGAGGATACAAAAAAAAAAAAGAAGAAGAAGGAGAGAAGAGAGGGAGAATAATAAACGCGATGCACGGCTCCGCTGGGGATTGGCCCGAGAAAAGGAACGGAAGTGTAAACAAGTCGCTTTTCAAAAACAAGGTAGCGAGGTAGCGACGCCGCAGCCTTGATTCTCTTTATTGTCTCATTTGTAAGTGCGATATTTCCGAGCGGGTGTGGGAAAACATACAGGGAGCTCGTTATATGGGAAGGCTGGTAGTGGGAGGGTAGTAATAAAGAGTAATGGATGACTAATGTTATTGGGCCTGACACTGATGAGCTCCAATGCAAGTCAAGCCTCACAGGGGGGACAAACTAGCACAGGTTAAAAAAAATGGGTTATTTTCTGGAGCACATTGTTGCATATAATATATATACAAAAAAAATTATAAGGAAGGCTTGGCATTATGAAGAGCTAACAGGTCAAAGTAGATTTCAGTGATAGAAAGGAACATGTTCTGGTCAATTAGCCACATAGTTGGGGTAATTTACAAATTTAACAAAAAAAAATACCGCCAGCAACATCATTAAATGAATATTTCAGCAGAGGATATTGTATGTTTCAATAAATGTATGACGTATTTCTAATCAATAATACCCTATTAAAAACCCACCTCTTGTGCCTATAATTGCAGTCTCAATCTGTAGATCTGGGTCATGCACAGCAGCTTGTGAACTCAAAACCTTAAGCACCCTTGGGCTATATTAGGCAATCAACTGTTATTTAACCTCTTACCACCCGCCTAAACCAAATGCATTCTGCCCTATTTTGGCTGTGGAACACCTCATTTGAAAGCTAAGACCCACAAAACTGACCTTTTTCCTGGCGTTGTTGCTGTGTTGTGTCCCCTTTTGTATGTTTTTTTTTTCTTTTTTTTCTTTTTTCCTTTTTGTCACATTTTTGTTGAATTTTTGTCACTTTTTGATTGAGCTTTTTGTCACTTTTTGATGAATTTTTGTATTTTTTTTGTTGAGTTTCTGTCACATTTTTGTTGAGTTTTTGTCACTCTTTGGTTGAATTGTTGTCACATTTTTGGTGTTTTTTTCCCAAGAATCTTTTTGATTAGGGTAAAGCCAAACTGGAGAAAAAGGGATCCGTTCAGGTGGGAGTTAAGGCAACAATTAGGTAACAATAAGGCATGATTAAAAACACAAACAAAAATAATAATCCAATACTTATTGTAGATACTGTTAAATCCAGAAGATATGCTGTAGTAGTATGACTTTTAATACTACTTTAATACATAAAAAAAAGTAGTCGACAAGATGATCCCACCTCGCCATGGGTGTTCGTCTACTCTTATTTGTAACGCTGAGATCAGACAACACGATTTTTACAGTCTTTTACAAAGAATGGATTTAGCACGATTATAGAACGACAATGGTTCACACATAACGACTGAGAATCGTGAGAGTGGACACACGACTGTCAAACAGCTGATGCTGATGTGTCATGATCCAGCGGTGCGTCTCTGTCCTCTCTCCAGCACAATTTCTCTTTGGAGGAGATAAACTGACCCCAGATCAGCAAACACAGGCCTCTGTTTGCAAGCGTGGGAAACACATGTGACCGGATTGGTCAACAATGTCATGTGGTCACTGTTGGCACAACAGTTCAGTGCCGCACGGATGAGTCTTCCTTAACTTGATTATAGTTCGCTCAAATGGAAATTAAAAGTCGGCGACAAAGAAGCGGGATGTATTTCCAGTGCAGAGACAGCGGAGAGAAGCTCCGAAGTAGCTGAATTGTCAGACTTCGGACACAGTAAGTGCCGCTAAACTCAGTTTGGGTTGAAATGTAGCTGAAAAAGTTGGTTCTCGTGAATTTTTGGTGATACGTTGTGCTGTTATGCGTGGTCTGCATGGGGCTCGCTGTGGCCATTAATTAGTCGTTAGTGCCGCCGTTATGACTTGCTACAGTGTTTGTCTGTGTGTATTCCACTCTGTAATTGGCCACTGCAGTCTGTGTGTCACTTTTGGGGACGGTGAAATAACCCAAGCTTTTCCGGTGCGTCCAAAATCAGGCTTTTATTGAAATATGTTTGATTTCCTGCGACTGGGGTTTAGTTGCATTCAATTTGCTTCAAGCGAGTCCAGTTGTTGACCCCCCCCCCACACACACACACACACACACACCCTACAAGACACGACTCTCTGCGACTGCCTTCAACTAGCCATGACTCGAGAAGACTCACCGCGACTGAGAATTATAGCAAAATCTGGGATAAAAAAAAAAGAAGATGGCTCAGCTTAAATGGGCTAGATGCAAGTTAGCCATTTTATACTCACTACTGCCATCTCAGGTCATAAATGTAACTGCACCTTCTATATTAAGCTCGTGCACGACGGCACTTCGGACCCGAATTAACACCTTTTTCAGTGACAGTGCAGGATTTTAGGACATGGCTGGAATATGTAGGGGGAGAAAACCACATTATTTCAACATTTTTAAACTCTATATTGTCCCTTTAAATCAATGTAATCAATGTATTCCCAATGACAACATAATGTTATATAATGACAACTGGACAAGTCAATCAATCCACCCAGTTTAAAAAAAAAAAAATTATAATCTGGATACCGTTAACTCCCAAAGACACGCTGTAGTAATATGACTTTTACCATTTCTTTAATACATAGAAAAGTATTCGACAAGATGGCCCCACCTCGCCTTAATTGCGCCTCTCTTCTCATTTGTAAGCACTATCTCCGCGAGGGTGAAAAAGTCATTATCTCCAAAACAGGGGGAGGTGGGGAGCGGGGGGGGGGGTGATGCTGAAGAAAAAAAAAACCTCATTATAGCGCAACATTTGTAGAGGGAGGGTCGTAATATAGCGTAACGGATGACGACTGTTATTGCCCCTGACACTGACGAGCTCCCGTGCAAGTTTTGTTTATTAATTAAAAACAAAAACAAAAAAAAATCCATTGCGTACGGGGATATGGAGCGAGATATGCGTGTGTGTGTGTGTGTGTGTGTGTTGTAAAGGGGGGGTGTCTGTCTTCTTACTATACCCCCCCCTTCCTTACTTTTGCTCGCGAACCGCTGGGCCGTGGAGGCGAGCTCGTTCATCAAACTTCATGGAGCAAGGGGGCTGAGACGGCTCTTGATAATGTGCGCCCGCTAAAGCTGATTCTCCATGATGAATCTCGGAGCATATAAATTGGCTAATATCTGAAAACATTTACAGATAGTGGAGGAATTGACTACTTGTGGGACATGATGGATGGGGCTCGCAGACAACGGCCGACAGCTCCGCGAATCCCGCCCGGCCGCCGAAAGCTCCCCCTCATTTGATTTTCCAATTTACTCCTTTTAAATTTATCCTCCTGGAAAGGGGGGGGGGGGGGGGGGGGGGGTGTCACGTGGGAACGATGGGTGAGGAATAGACAGGTTGGTGCTATTTTTAACCCAGGTGTTGTCTCGTAGGGTCAGAGTGATATCCACCAAATTAACAAGCATCTATTAGGGATGTGCAATTAATAGAAATTCAATTACAATTTCGATTATTATACTTTTTTGCAAAGCAGACTTGCATTATTTCATGGCGCTGGGATTATTTTCCCTTCGCATTATGCCTGACATAAAAACAAACAGCGCTGTGTGATGATGTCATCAGGCCGCGCTGCTCAGTTTGCTTGCGCAGGTGTGAGGGCTGGCCAGCAGGGGCAGGTGTAAAACAGAGACCTCTC
This sequence comes from Gobius niger, assembly GCF_951799975.1. Classification (NCBI taxonomy): domain Eukaryota; kingdom Metazoa; phylum Chordata; class Actinopteri; order Gobiiformes; family Gobiidae; genus Gobius; species Gobius niger. Next base: position 4,206,279 of record NC_136867.1, read on the forward strand.
CTTAATCGAGGCAAACTTGAAATCATTTGTACTTTTATGACTGTTCAGAAAACAGAAAATATTCAGCATAGGTTTTTTTATTAATAAATATATAAATAAAATAAAGACTTTTTTTTTTAAAGGCAACAAATAATCCTGATTTCAATTATGACAAAAATAATCGTGATTATTTTTTCAATAATCGAGCAGCCCTAGCATCTATATATTACATTTATTCATTTAAAACAGAGACAGACAATATGAAAATGTATTGGAAGTATTCTGTCACTTTATGCTTTGTTTTCATATAAAAATAAGGCACTTGAACCATTAAAATAGACAAAATTGAAAAGAGCCAGGTTTATATCAATGGTTTTATCACATAGAAATATTGATTACAAACTTTGGATCTTGTTAGTTTTTGAATAAACCATCTATAAGTGAAAAAAAAAAAAAAATGAAAACGTGACAATCATAACGAAAAAGAAGCTTAAAGGGGCTAGATGCAAGTTTGCCATTTTATGCCCACTACTGCCACCTCAGGTCACAAGTGTAACTGCAGCTTCTGTATTAGAGGGATATTTCAGGATTTTTGACATTCATTTGCTAGTTATCCAGAGTGTTGCTGATTTAATGATATTTTTGTGTTTTAATTCATGCAGTCCTTATATTTGAAGAGTTTAGTGGTGCTAGGCTAGGCTAGTGCATGTCTATGGTAACTAGTAGCCTGCATTAAAAACCACTTCCAAATCATTGGGTCGTCCTCCAAACGTTGCCATATCTGATTTGTAGAAAGCTCCTTTGTGAATTCCACTTGTAGTAATGTTGGCCGCAGGTAAACAAACTACTGTAGATCCGGTAACCGAGCAGATCACTCCGCCGCTGCGTAGCTACAACCAGGAAGCTGATGCTGCTCAAATATAAGTTTTTTTTTAATGCAAAATGGTTAAATTTGAATAATTATTCAGTCAACACAGACATTTATATTGGTAGTCTGGTGTTATAAGTGATTTGCCGCAGGTGCTCTGTGCTTGGGTCAGACGGTTTTTAATGCAGGCTACTAGTTACCATAGACATGCGCTAGCCTAGCACCACTAAACTCTGACTGCATGAACTAAAAATAAAAAGAATCTCCAGAAATCAACAACATTCTGGATAACTAGCAAATGAGGCCTTATGTCAAAAATCCTAAAATATCCCTTTAAGCGTGACAGTGCAGGATTTTAGAGGCAGTTGTGGTGAACAGGTCTGGCCTCATTCTACACATTAGGACATTGCTGGAACATGTAGGGGGAGGAAAATACAAACCGGTAATTGTAACATTTTTAAACTCCGTATAGTCCCTTTAATTTGTTTTGTCGGTCGTAGGTTTCAAATGAGGCGTTACCCTGGCCTGTCAGCAATAAGCTTCAGTCGAGAAGAAGAACTAGCTAAAAATGTCAAGAGTGACCACTGTGTGAAAAATCGGTGTTTTCACTTATTGTCGTGTGTCGCCTCAATGCATTTAAGTTTGGTGTTTTTCTGGCTTCGACATGGTAGACAGAATATAGACAGTCAACTTTAGGTCTATTTAGACCGTTTTTAGCCCGGTATAGCCATGATTTGATCTTGATCTAGACCTGGTGGTCGGATACTTCACTAATGAGATGGTACTTGATGTGAAAAGTTTGGGGACTTTCTACTTCAGTGAGAGCATCAATCATCCAATCCATGTGTTATATCAATCTGAAGGCAGACTTTTATCATATACTGCAACGCAAGTCACCATCCATCTATGGATTTCTTCTTCCCTGATGGCACAGGCATGTTCCAAGATGACAATGCCAACATTCATCGGGCTGGCATTGTGAAAGAGTGGTTCAGGGAGCGCGAGATGAATTGGCCGCCACAGAGTCCAGATCTCAACCCCATTGAGAATCTTTGGGATGTGCTGGAGAAGGCTTTGCACAGTGGTCACACTCATTAACACAAGATCATGGTGAGAAATTGTAAAAGATTGTAAAAAAAAAAAAAAAAAAAGGGCAATTGTGTTGTACAATTGTAAAATGACAACACAAATAAAGCACCATTTTAAAAAGTAAACAATCAAGCAGTCTCCTCTTCCTCTGCACTCCTGATAGGACCTGGCAGGCCGTCTCATTGGTCAAAGGGATGGCACCGGGGATTCTGATTGGATTTATCTAATCTAGGCAGATTTTGACTAAAAAGATGTTTGTCAAACTATGTGACAACATTTTTCACATATTGATTATTTGGATTTACCATCAACCACAATTCAATGCAAACTTCACACATCAGTTTTACTTTTTCAAAAACTACTACTTTGAAAAAAATACCTGTTAAACAATGTTACCCTACAAAAAAATGGAGGGGAAAAAAAGCCAGGTATAGGGCCTTTAATATTACTTATGGAGCGTCAAATTGCAGACCCAGATTGTAAGTTAATTTTTTTATACACATTTTATAGATTGTGTATAATTGGCCGAGTGTCACTTTAATGCAACAGTGGATCTTTTGCTATAGCAGAAGCTCATTGAAACAAAGCTTTCCATAATCAAAGCTAAAGGCATCCATCGTGTGGCCTTTGTGGGTCAGGGATAACTCATTACATCACAAAACACGTAATACCACTGTCGCACACACAATCCAGAATAAAGCACTGCACAAAACGCTGAACTGGACCCTTTGATTCCGGCGTATAACCCCCTCCATACTGCTGTGTAGGTGCTATTTGATTATATGGCGCCCTATCTCGGCGTGTGCAGGAGGCGCCCGCCCTCTCGCTCGCTCGCTGCTGCAGCTCCCAGCGGAGGAGGTTACTGGGGCAGAACTGATGGCTCGTCTACCTGATTCTCCCTGATAGCCGCAGAGATGAGCCCCGCGCCCCGCACCCTCTCCCCATCCCCGCGCCTCCGTGAGTGTGTGCGCGGCGGTAATAGCGGATCTGTGGAGAAGACGCTACCATCCAGAGCGCTTTAAACCCCGGGTCAGGCCATTAGACTGTGGCGAGGAGCTGACTGGGGAGAGGAGTAATTAGTATACTTGTCAAGTGAAGTGCCGCGCTGTTGCTTAGACCTCCCTCCTCTTTCTTTTTCTTTTTTTTTTTTTTTTTTCTGTCGGAACCAAAGCCTTGCATTATTACGGCCACACACGTTACTAAAGCCTGGCTAATAAAGGGCCCTCGCGCTCGTTATGTGAAGAAGCTGTTGTATACACACTAGACTTAAAGGAGCACTCGGGAGACAAGAGGAAGAGGCGATGTGGTCAAGAGCGCCGACAAAGACGGAGCGTCCACTTGAAATGGGTTCGGCTGTCAAGGTACAAAGGCGCTTCAGGAGGGCTTGAATTAGGAGATGACGCTTAAATTATATACAGATCAAATGAAATCACAGCAGAGTGGAGGCCAGAGAACCTCAGGGACAGACTTTTAGGCCCAAGACCAATAAGGTCCCAGGTTCGATCCTCAGCTCGACGGGGCCTCCCTGTGTGGAGTTAGCATGTTCCCCCTGTGTTTGTGTATAGGTTTCCCCTATCACTAAAAACATGTACAATAGGCTAGGATGAATGAGCCCATGGCAACAATTCGGCGAGGTGTGTTTAGTTTACATGCATGAATCTCATGTGTGTTCATTAACATGCACTGTCCCAACCAATAAACAATAAATCTACAGAGTAGAGGTTGACCGATGTGGGTTTTTTCTAAGGGCGATAACGATTTTCCTGTTTGTGATGCTTATAAACTGTAAAATGTGTCAGTGTTGAAATGTGGTGTTTTATTAAGGACACGGGGCTGATTTATTCAAGACATTCAGGTTTAGTTTAGGCACATTCATTCATTCGTTTTAAAGACAAACATCAGCAGGTTTAAAAACTAAAAACTAAGTCTATCATTTATCACTTATGGTTCCAAATGATAAACAAAAGTCTGTAACAAAGAATATATGATATGATCCAACATGTAAAAACTTGTAACCAATTCTGTCAGTTTGTCAGTTCCCCTGAGGGTTTGTTTCTTAAGTCTTTTACTTTCGGTTAGAGTCCGGTTCACTATGTAATTTCGCCAGATTTTTGTGGAGAGTATCAAAACGATACATTTTTTAAAAACTTTATTAAATAAGCAATCAGAAAAACAAGGTTTCCAGTTGCTCTGATATGTTAAAAAAAATAATAATAATAAAATAAAAAAGTGAGACAATACCATAACAACATTTAAATGGGGAGTAAAAAACGTAGTGTGGCGGAAATTTACAAAATTGGGCAGACAATGCCATTTGGTTGTTCCAATCAACAGTCAGTGAAACACTTGTCATATTTTTCATGGCGTTACCATAGCGATGACCAGAACTCCCCATTTACTCTAATGGAAAATGGTATAATTGTACAATTTTATCAAATAACAAGGGCAAATGGAAACATTGCTTTTCTCATTGGTTTCCGAAAATATATAGTTTACATTCCCACTGTTGTGGAGAATATGAAAACAGTGAACCGGACTATTACATAGATATCGGCTTTTATCATTAGATCGGTCGATAGCCAATATTTTAAAAGATATCAGCAACATCTAGCACATACCTTTTGAGATGTTACTGTAGATAAGACTTGGCTTATGAAAGTGTCCTCGGAGCTAAATGTTAAATCATATTCAGGGGTTGGGGAGCCATTGGTCAACAGAACTACGCATTTGTAGGTACAGGCTCAGCTAACTGTGTTTATGTGATTTCTGTGATTCCCCACCCAAAGCCCAAAGTAGTTGACTGGCAAGACAGTCACATTCACGAACGAATCAGAGCTAAAGCCAAGCAGTTGAACTAGAATATTCAGGAGTCCAGAAGTCCAGATTCCGCAAAGCAATCCTCAGCTATCAACAAATGCGATCCGCCATACGACTGAAGCATTAGGAATTCTGTCAAAGACATTACATTCTCACAGTTTTAACATCAAAAACACAAGCTAGCATACAAGGCGCGGGAAGTTAAGGAATGTGACAATAAATCTTAGACAATCGCATAGTTACGAAACGCGGAGCGGCAATCTAATCCGGACCAGGGCCCCGGGAAAATGGAAAAGGTCAAAATTGCCTTCTCAAAAAGTATGTGTGAATCTAGAGGCGCATCAACTCCTGTCAAAGGACGGCGGCAGGAAGAAAGATGAACCAATGATAGCAGGACAAGGACACCGCATGGGGGACTTTACAAAGACGGGGGTTTCTCATGAGACGCATCAAACTAGAGCTGCATATTATGTGGAGAAAATGATGATATTCAGGAACTGCCAAGAATCCTTGACTAGATAAAACTATTTCAACACAATACGGTCCATTAAATTCAGACAGAAATCTCAAGCGATTCGTTTTGTTCATCAAATTGAGTCATGACAAGACAAAAGCAGGATCAAAACGAGGCTAAAATGGAAGCAAATCATAACTAAACCCGAGCTTGTGCTTCTTTTTAGGTGGACATTAGCATATTTCACATTTTCCGTGATTGTTTGGACAGCTCTGTATTGATTTTTTACATTTCATAGTTTGATGATAATGTCTATGATTGTAGCCCTTCATGTCTAAAAGCACAACGGAGGCTAATCATCACTAACCACTAACCATATTGCATTTACTACTTTAAAATACAACAAATGCTTTTCAAACTTCCAAACTTAAAGTTTTAGACATATTTTCAATTTAAAAATACGTGTTACCGTCTGAGTTACTACAGGCTAATTTGCCGCCATGGTTCTTTTAAAGTCGTTAAGTCAATGGAGATGTTGTTTTTTTACTTCTAGCAAGGCAAAGGGGAAGAGCCATGAGGAGGGCGGGGCTGTAGCGCTCCATAAAAGAAGGATTATTCAAACCCGTGTGAATAAAGCAAAATACTACAGGTCTGTTCATGATGACCGAACAATGTCACTGCATGGTTGGGCGTCCGCACAGTGAAGTGAAGCCATTACTGCGCGGATTTCGGACTACTCCTAGTATTATTACGCCTTACAATATAGTTCCATTTTTTATCCGCTTAGAAAATCCACATTGTTTAATTTTGTGTAATTATACTTTGTAGTGTAACACTTCAATGTGTTCCCTATTTAAATATGGTTACGTGAAGAGCTTGGTACCTTCCATCTTCACCTGGTTTGGAGCTTTAGAGGAGAGAGGGAGAGGCTAAATGCTAACGCCGTCTGTGCTGTGTTTACGTGACTGAGGGCACGCGTGAAGACCAGACAGGTACAAATTAACTCGTCTAAGCTCAGGTAAGAACATATCTCAGTATGTAAAAACTGTGGCCTATTCCTTTAACATCTTAGTTTGTCAGAGTAAAAGATAGACGAAAGTAACCCTTTGTGATCCTTATATGACAGGGGTGTCCAAAGTGCGGCCCTCAGACAAATTTTTGGTGGCCCTCTGCCTTCTTGCTGAATCAGGACACATCATAGAGAATTATTACATTTCAAATAAAAAGGACAATCTCTTCCTTTTTATTTGAAATGTAATAATTCTACACAATTCTACCCAAACAACTAACCTTTTACTGTGAGACAGAGCTGGCATGAAGGTTTTGAGCAGAAATAAAGGTGTGGGGTGCAATTTAAACCTCTGCTAGTCAAAGGTTTTGCGGCACTAACCACCGATCTATGGCCCTTCACCCTGTGTACGCTTCAGTATGTGGCCCCCCATGAAAAAAGTTTGGACACCCCTGTTATATGACTTTTTGTCTGTCAACAAGCCGAAGATTTCATGGAATCAACATTGTGCCCGTTTGCCCATGCTTTTTCATTATTTTGGTTTACACGTGTAGCATGAAAGATGACCGAGATGATCCAAATAAGCATGGTCCGGTAGCACAGCGGTTCGATCCCTGGCCGGAGGAGGCCTTTCTGTGTGGAGTTTGCATGTTCTCCCTGTGTCTGCGTAGGTTTCTTCTGAGTACTCCTCACTAAAAACATGTACAATAGGCCACCACTTTCCACCACCGAGTATGGAGTGAATGAATAATGACAACAGTGTAGTGCTTTGAGAAACCTGGTAATATAGGCTTATAAAGTGCGATACAAGTGTAAGCCATTATTATTATTACTGAATATGGTCATTTTCTTTCTGGGAGACAGCCGCAGCTAAAGAAAACACACGCGCATGTTTATTCAAGAATTAAACAAGATCCAAAATCCCCTCTGAAAAAATCTTTGTAGCCAATATATCAACAGAATAAAAGCATGAAGCAAATTTTGGCCATTTTTGTCTGTATAAAACTCATTTTTACCAATAATTACCATAAAACGTGCAATCCTATTCACCTGCAGCGTCTCACCTTAAGAGCTAACTGCAATCTGCCCAGAGTTTATCTAGTGTTATTGAAGCAAAGCCATATTTGTTACTTGAAAGTAGCTCACAGGATAAATCAGTGGTTGGAGATTACTATTCTAAGTGAAGGCTAAGCCAACGGACGTCAAAAAGTAATTACAACTGACTCTGAATCGGAAAGACCACACATCCAGAGAACCTCCCGTGCCACAGCTGTGAGAGACCAAGTCCTATGTGAGGGCTTCATGTGAAAACAGCCTCCATCCAGCCTGTGGGACCAGTCGAATGTTTACAAGTGCCGGTGTGACCTTGCCCGTGTCCACCGGACCCGAGCGCATTACAGACGTTGATTTCATATTCAATACGTGATAAACGCGCTTTGACCGCATTGATTTATTTACAACCTCCATCAGATAGACTTCCATTCTGCTTGACTGATGCGCTCTCCAATACCCCCCCGCGACAGAAGACGGCGAGGTTGGGGAGGTCAGGCTGGCGGAGGCTCGTGCTCGCTAGTCGGTCGAAAACAAAACAAGGAAGGCTCAGGAAAACAATTTAAAACCGCCTATTGATCCGGCGCTAGTGATTGTACATATATTCCAGCTTCCCCCAAAGGGCCCATTCCGGTGTCTCTTAAATGCGAAGCCAAGGTAGAGGAGGAAATAAAAAAAAGAATGCGAGGCAAAGGCGATCCGCTCGCCCGGTTGGGGGTAATGTCCCTTATATAGAAGTCTATTGATCTTTTGCACAGCGACTGCCTTGCCCTTCTCTCCGGAGTGCAACAAAAGTAACACGAATGTGCGCGCCCACGCACACAGGAGCGCTATGGGGGGGGGGGGCATGACGGATACGGCTGCCAATAGCGCCGGGACCAACCTGTTAGCTAATTGCCGGCAAAGACAATTATCCCTTGCATTGTTTCATAATGGAAAGGCATTACTCTGGCTTAATGTACGCGGAGGGAGAGCGCAGGATTTGACCGGGCGGATCATGTGGGGAGCCATTTGTCTGAGAAAGACCAGGCAGGTCGTAGGGCGCAGACAAAATACTAGCCGCCGCGCGGAAAGCTAATGCAAAGTTCAGGTGTGCAGCGGATTCACTACAAGGAGCTTGTTTTATGTTTTGCTCTATCCTGCTTGTTATCACTGGCACTTTTTCCAAGGTATTTCACATTACACTTCAAAAGTGTGTGTTTCTCTTTGCATTTGAACGCTTAAATTAGGTTTAAGAAGCAACAGTGAACATTTTTTAAAGGATCAATTAGCAGCGTGGCTATTGTCGAAATGCTAACAGTCCAGTGAAGGGGATAAACTTTAAATAACATTCAGGAGCCTTCCTGGTTTTAGCTGCTGAATGTAAAGAGTTGATTGGAAAAATGGAAGTGGAGCTTAATATTAGAATCAACTTTTACAAATCATCAATTAAAGGGACACCCAGGATTAAAACCAGTGACAAGAAAACGTATTTCCTTGGCGGGATCTGCGCTGGGAATGTGTTTGGGGCCTTGATGATGCCCCGATATAGCGTTCCCTCCGGAGAAAGCTAATGCTACAAGCTAAAGCCCCGGTCATCACATGAAAACAAGAAATATGCACGAATAAAGTCAATAAAACCACCATCTACATAAAGAACCGTTTAACAATGATCACACACTGAGCCTGGCTAGTTGATTTTGAAGTTTATTGCTCACATTTCATCTACAGTCGGTCGTAGCCAAGTGGTTTTCTCCCGGAGCTAACACGCTACTAGCCGCGAGGAGCTACTAGGTAGCTCGGAGCGATTAATAGAAAACAAGCAGCATATTATACACAAATAACGTCAATAAAGCAAACGACTTGAAGCAGCCTTTACGATGACCACACAATGAGCCGGGCGTTACACATTTGTGCTTTATTGCAGACTTTTCATCAACAATGAGCTGTAGCGGATTGTAGCATGCTAGCGGGGGTAACCTCGAATAACCGTTGTCCACCTGCTCAGATAATGTCCCTGGGGAGATCCTGGTATAGAGCATGGGTGCATAGTTAAAGATCCATAGGGCATGGCAGTAGCAAAGAGGGACTAGAGCCTCTAAACAGCAGTTATTTTTCAGGCATGAGCTCCTTCGGTGTGGATACAGAGCCCCTGAACTCTCAAACGTTCATCTCCAAAGTCACTTTCCGGCGAGTCAGACGCAGGATCAAATCAAATCCCTCGTAGCCATTGTTCACAAAGTGATAAAGTGTAGCTCCTTTCCAACAGTAAAATTAAAATGCACCGAAAATCGATTGTAGTTCCAATGCGTGTGGAGGGAACGAGGAATGTTGTGACGATGCCATAGACAGCGTGTTGAAGGAGTCGTGTCGGAAAGGGTCAGGGCTTCTTAAAGGGACTATGCAGAGCTTAAAAATGTTAAAACTATGTATTTTCATCCCCCTACATGTTCCAGCCATGTCCTAATGTGTAGAATGAGCTCAGACCTGTTCACCACAACTGCCTCTAAAATCCTGCACTGTCGCTCAAAAAGGTGTTAATTCGGGTCCGAAGTGCCGTCATGCACGAGCTTAATATAGAAGCTGCAGTTACGCAAAAGGCCTGAGATAGTGAGTATTGAGTATATGACCTAGTGAGTCTAAAATCACAAACTTGCATCTAGCCCCTTTAAAGAGACAGAGGCCTATTTCAAGACGTTCAGTACAGCCATTCAGCGAGAGCAAATTAATTAAAGGCAGTTATTTTAATTTACTGCATTTACAGACCAACGTAAGGTTGCATCACCATGGTCGTGTGCTATAGACTGGTACTATGTGATAGAAAAAAGCTTAACACCCCCTCTTTAAGTAAAAAATTTAGCATAGCATTTTAAATAAGATGTGACACAGATGAGCAGAGACAGAGTTGCTCAGAAGATGGAACAGCAAAAACCTTGAGCTTTTAGAAAAAGGTGGAGACCCAAACCCAAAGTGAAATCTCATTATCTGATCTATATTTGTACATTTGTATAGTTTTTGGTAGAGGTTGTACATTTTGGGCAGAACTGTTAACTTTTACATTAATATCTTGTCACAAAATAAAGTGCAAATTTATATATACATAATTATCGGTGGCATTATCGGTATCAGTTCAAATTTCCATTATCGTGCATCGCTAAAAAAAAAAGAAAAATGATGCTGCCTGGGTTTGCTTGTGACTTAGATCACATGATACAATTGATGATACAAGCCATCAGAAGGAAGATGTACATCAGATCTTTAATTCAATTCAACTGTAATTAAATCAAAAAAAAGAAAAAAGTTAAACTCCTTTGAGCACCTTCTCAATATTCCGACACCATTACCGCTCTCTTCCAGGCAGCGAGCTTCGAGTCCCGACAACAGCGTTTTGAAATTAGACAATACGGAAAATGTTATCATCCCGGCTCCCATTGTAAGCAATAATAAAAGCTCTCGGGCGCGTATGGAGATGGGGGAATGCAGCGTGCCATTATCTGCGAGCGAGTGCTTCAGCGGCTGGATGAATTGCCTGTTGTACAAGGCGCGCCGACCGGTATTTTGACAGGCGCTGGATAACGGCGGGTCCAAAGCAATCACATCTCTGACTTTGACAAATGGCTGCGCGGCGCTGGAGTTGGAAATAACACACATCCACTGTAATCTCTTTCTTGATTAAATCGGAGGCGCGTCTTCCCTGACACGGCGCGCTTTTCTCCCAGAGTGCGGGTTTACGTTGTCCCCAAATATCATGGGTATGTTGTAGGGAAGATGTTGAGAATTAGAGTAGTGGTAATAGAAGTACTTAGTGAATACTGAAACGGGAGTAATCGCAAGTGAAATTTAAATCAAAATGTAATTCAATTTAATGGTCGCAAAGGCTTCATTTAGATTGGAAAGTCTTGTTGCACGATGTGGCTGTATGCTTCCAATAACCTGAAGTAGAGCACGCCGGTACTTCATGTTCTAATCCATTTACTAAACAAAAGGGAAAAGTTTGACATATTGAGGCAGGAAACTATGGCGATAAACAATGTTATTGAAGGCTTTATAAAATGGTAAATGGTCTCAACTTACATAGTGCTTTTCCACCTACATCAGGCCCAAAGCGCTGAACAGCAAGGATCCACTACCCCATTCACACTCTCATTCACCCATCAATTTACTCAGACACTGGAGGTAAGGTGGGTCAAGTGTCTTGCCCAAGGACAGAACGACAGTATGTGCCATAGAAACTAAGGCTAAAGTTTAAAAATGAAAAGGCTCTGTTTGAAAAGTTACCCGGGAGGAGCTTTGAGCCGAGTCGCTGCTCCTTTACATCGAAAGGAGCAGCTGAGGTGGCTCGGGCATCTGCATCGGATGCCTCCAGGTATGTCCTAGTGGGACAGGGCCTCGTGGAAGACCCAGGGCATCTCTGCTGAGACTGCTGCCTGCGCAACCCGGCCGGATAAAGCGGAAGAAAATGGATGGATGGGTGTTCAAAAAGTACTTAATTTTCAAATATCCCACAATGAATATGAAATACAAAGTATTAATTTATGAAAAAGGGTGCTAAAATGCAAATAAATGTACAAACGATAAATATTGAGCACTAAAATGCACCGTTTACCTGTAATTTGTTGAATAAGTTGATATAGTAATAATCGTAGAAAAAAACTCCTTTGATAAGGATTGATGTAGGACTGATGTAGGATAATATTTGTGAAAGCCCTAGAATTTTCCAAAATCGACTTTTTAAAGCTTTTAACAAACTTGAAAGGCTGTTCTCTCATCAGAAACAGAAAGAGCTGTGCAAGCCGCTAGGGCGGGGTAGGCAACGTCAGGCTCGGGGGCCAAATCCGGCCCTCTAGCACAAAACCTTAGGCCCAGCAAGATGATTTTGAGAAATATTATTATGCAAAAGAGAGATAAATAACTTTTTAAAGTGTGAGTGTAATACCACCACCAGTCCACTGCAAAAAAGAGATTCACTAGATTAGTTTACAATTCTCAATTTGAGCATAATAATCCAAATTTGAGTTGCTTTTGCAAGTAAAGATGTTGGGCTTTTGACCAAGATCATTGAGATGATTGAGCACTGACTATTGACTATTCACTATTCACTGCCAGTGGTGTAAGAACGTACTGTCCCATTGGCAGTTCTACTTTCTTATTTATCTTAAGTGAGTTTTACCTTAGAACTAGTCTGGAAGCGCTTTCCTCGCCGTACGTAACGTAATCCACTCATTATAACTTCCGTGCAGCCAAACTGTGTATTTTTATTTTTTGTCTTTATTAAAACAGCTGCGCAGCAAAGGAGAACAGAGGTTGGGGGGAGTGGGAGGGGCTTTTTCTTACTGGCTCAGGGGATCAGGAAGTGAAACTACTGGATATTACGTTTCCTGATAGTTGATCACTTACTGTGTGTTGACAGCTTGACGCAGGATGGAAATACGGGGGAGACGTCATTTTTATGAAGGTCAGGAAGCTAAAGCTATAGGCTAACGCTCAATAAAACATACCAAAATAAAAAGACTATAGACAAGACCTCTTTTTTTGCATAGTTCATATTTGTGGCAGTATTTAAAGTCTCAACTCATCAAATTAATGTTCGCCTTCCTAATTGCAGTCTGAGCGGCACGTAGCGATTTGCAACCTTTAAAATCTTGATCCGGCAGTGATTAATCATGCGGCCTTCGTAATTGTTGACTTTCTTTGCAGACTACTAACTCCTGAGTCCATTTCCCCTGGTGGACCGGTGAAGATGGAGGGATAAGCAGGCGGAGGCAGAGAGGGGTGGCTGGATGCACTGGGGGATGAAGGAGAAATCAGGCCCCGTTATAAATAACCCTGATGAGGTGAGCTCGCATTGATCCGCGCGGCTGCAGAGAGGTGGGTGGTCCTCCGTGGGCTTAATTGCCAGTTCTGTGCTTTGGGACGAGGCAACAGCTAAAATGTGGTCTGTCTCTTGTTAGGCCGGCTGGGAATAAAGATGCTAGAACAAGGTTTGTTTTACCGTGCAATTATATATTTTATATTAGAGCCACAAGATTCATTGCAGTTAAATCAAAAGGTGACTGGTCATGGTTAATTTAAAGGGGGGGTATTATGCAAAATTAACTTTTTCAAGCTTCACATCATGTTATTATGTCATTCCCTTATTAAAAACATGCCTGAAGTGTTGCCTTGGCACATTCACATATTTTTGAGTAATCTGTAAAAACTCTGATGGCGGCCATTTTAGGGACAGGTTTGCCTGAGTCCTCCTAGGAACGCCCCCACCTCCTGGAGACGCCTCCGAGCTTTCGTCACCAGCCGAGTAACCAACCACTGCTCCTCAGCAGAACCCCCTCCCCACTGATGCCACAGACAGCGTGTGGAGGGGGCGTGTCAGAAAAGGTCAAAGGTTCTTAAAGAGACAGAGGCCTATTTCAAGACATTCACTACAGCCATTTTGAGAGAGAAATTTTATACAAGGCAGTTATTCTAATTTACTGCATTTACAGACCAACAGAAGGTTTGGTCATCATTGTAGTGTGATATAGACTGGTGCTATGTGACTGAAAAAAGCACAATACCCCCTCTTTAATGTAAACATCACTCAAAATCAACCTTTTTGCGCAGTTGACAATGTTACAATATTGTTTCCTGCAGTATTTTCCTCATTCACACAAAGTTCACAGTGGGATGCAAATGTTTAGGCAAAACAAAGATTAAGAAAGAACATTTTGGCTGGAATGAGCAAAGGTTTGTTTGACAAAGAAAGGGCACAGAATTTCGTGAAAAGTACATTTTATAAATTTAGTCGTAATGGCAATATTTGTCCAAAAATGTGCAATTCAATTCATTTAATCTTTGTATGTTTTTTCATTTGCATTCTAGTTGAACTCAAAGATACTGTATATTTGGTGGAAAAGGGGACTGAAAAGATAAACCACGGTCACACACGGACGGGGTGGCGGACAGAACTCACTGGTGAATGGGTAAAGGGTTTCACTCACGTGTCCCGCAGTCCGAGTCCTGGAGGGACCGGTCCAAAATGAGCCGGGCCATGAGAGCAGGGGACAGATCCACCTGGACAGAGAATTATCAATTTTACGAACAATTACATCAAGTTTAACTGCCTAAGCATGCGCCACACTGAATTTTAGTAAATATTAGACTAGTATTATTTTAGAAAACATGTACAGGGTAGCACATCGACGTGGTTCATAAATACAGAAAGACATTATAATAATAAATCATAACAATCAAACAATATCTGCTTTGATATTCCTGCCGTCTACTGGCCAATATTTGATGGTGTAAGGTCATAATGCAACACTGGGGGCAGCATTGCGCACTTTCAGTTAATTGCCATTTTGCTGGAAATCATTTGAAGTAGAACCTCGGCCCGTAGAACATTCTGCAGGCTGAGGTTCTACTACTACAAACAATTCAACTCTTTCGCAAACCAAAGTTGAACAATTAGGGAGGAACACACAAAGTCATGTGTGGAGGACAAATGGAACAGCACATCAACAAGAAAACCCTCTCCCCAATGTGAAGTCTGGAGCAGGAGACTCATGGTGTGGGGCTGTTTTGTTGACTCAGGACCTGGAAAATGTGCTATCATCAATAGAAAAATGAAAAAGTTTATCAAGATATTTGAGAAAAACCTGAGACATTCCAACAGCGTGGAATAAGTAAGTGAACCCTTGTATTAAATATCTGCTGATCCTTCTTTTGCAGCAATAACTGTTTTTCTGTAGTTGCAGATTAGGATGAATCTTGGACCATTCCTTTGTACAAAACTGTTGCAGTTTAGCGACATTCCAGAATTCACATACTTTTTCCTCCCTGTCCTGCGAATGTTTCAAAATATGACATGTAATTGTTTGGGTGGTATTCGTTCATTTGGACCAGAATTTCTCACATTTTTGTCTAAATTGGTCATAAAATGTGAGAAATTCTGAAGATTTCAGCCTTTGACAAGTCCTGGAGAACAGTGGAGGCTCGTCACTGATTTGTCCACCCAATGATGATGGATTTTTCTGCGAGGATATCGCCGCTTGCCAGACTAACGGGTATGGAGGTGATACAGGATAGCAACATCAGCCAAATAGCTTATGATTCTTCATTGATTTCATTTCTTTTTTTAAAGAGGGGGTATTATACTTTTTTCAATCACATAGCACCAGTCTATATCACACTACAATGATGACCAAACCTTCTGTTGGTCTGTAAATGCAGTAAATTAGAATAACTGCGTTGTATAAAATTGCTCTCTCAAAATGGCTGTAGTGAATGTCTTGAAATAGGCCTCTGTCTCTTTAAGAACCTCTGACTCTTTCCGACATGCCCCCTCCACACGCTGTCTGTGGCATCAGTGGGGAGGGGGTTCTGCTGAGGAGCAGTGGTTGGTTACTCGGCTGGTGGCGAAAGCTCGGAGGCGTCTCCAGGAGGTGGGGGCGTTCCTAGGAGGACTCAGGCCAACCTATCCCTAAAATGGCCGCCATCAGAGTATTTACAGATTACTCAAAAATATGTGAATGTGCCAAGGCAACACTTAAGGCATGTTTTTAAGGAGGGTATGACATAATAACATGTAAAGCTTGAAAAAGTCGATTTTGCATAATACCCCCCCCCTTTAAATTCTTTTTTTTCTACACAACATTCAGCTACAAGCACTTTTCCAAAGATTCCAAAGATTAAAAGATTTTATTTGTCAATGAATCGAAACTGTTGGTTCTCTCATCCTTGTTGTGGAGCGGGGTTTGGGGAGTGAGGGGTGGAAGCACAGGGAGGGCAGGAGGTTCTGTTCTTCAGTCGACTGGACCTGGCCCGTGGATTACGCAGTCTCCTCCCTGAGGGCATCACCTTGGAGAGATGATGGGATTGCGTGGGGTTTCCCGTGATTCTGAAGGCTTTGCGGGTGGAGTACATGTCCTTAATGGAGGAGACGTGTCTTTTAACTTCCAGTGCTAAAATGTCAAAGGCTGAAACGCACTGTCCAACTACAATTTTGAAAACTCTGCAATCAAATAATTCATCAAAGAGCCCGTTTTAACATTTGTACGTTTTTAAATCAAATACACCTGTAATTAGCCCATCTAACAAACCGGGCGCTCTAAACTCCCCAGCTGTCGGTGTAAAGCGTAGATTAAAACAGCGCTTGCAGACAGTGCTGCTCCTCCTGGCCCCCTCATTATGGAGCGCTATATTCCCTCGGTTGGAGATCATTTTTTCTCTTGTTAGCATAATTGGGGAGCAGAAGTGAGAGTGCCGTTAGCCTGTAAAGAGGAGTAGTGCTTTTCATCTTCCTCTGTGATGCTTCCTTGCTAACACTGAAAGCTTCTATTCCTCTATCTAAACAACGACTCTGTCCCTGCAGCGGGATCTGTTCACGTCTCCGTAATATTGCATTAAGGCCAAACGTGTCTATAATAATTAAGGGAAGGCACAGTTTATGTCTTCATTAGGTGTAGATTGCGTTTTGAGCTTGGGGCTTTCCTTCTTGTCCAAGTACACTCTCCAGACAGTTTATCTTTTTTTACTGCAAAAGAATTACCACTTATTTCTAGATACAATTGCAAGCGAGGAGACTAGTAATTGGTAGGCTGTGCGCTGTCAGTGAGGGGGAGACTTAAATAAAAAGCATTATGCCTTGCTGAGAAAAGTGCTTGATATTTTTTATTTTTTTGTTACTTTTTTTACTATTGTGCCATTTTTACAATTTACACAATTAGCGTGTCAGAATTAACACAAATATGTGGGGGGGAAAAGTGCTTGATATTTTTGAACATTTTTTATCCTGAAAACATTTCATACTTGACCTGCCTCCTACACTTAGCAACTGGTGTGTGTTGTCAATGATGGGATGGTACACAAGCAAAAAAAAAAGGCTTTGCTGGTTAATAGGGTTTTGGCAAGCATTTTACTATTAGGTGTTGAGAAACCAAACCATTTTAGTCATACATTTGATGCTAGTTTGAAGCATATTTTGATTTGGATTTATTTTCACATAGTAAAAACAATAGCATGATTACATCTGGTTTCACAAATGTGATGGAAGGTTACCGAAAACCCTCAATGGGCTTAACAAGTGGCAACCTTCATAAGTTAAGATTAAAAGCAAATGTGAAGCACGCTATTGTCAAAAAAATAAAATTAATTAAAATACATTGTCAGCAAACACGATCCAACGTAGTTCAATACCAGGTTTAGAAGTGGATGAAGCATATTTGTTCATAAAACAAAATGGGGTGACATCGTTTATTTTCCCACTGATAGCAAACTAGCAGGTTTAACCAATAAAGGTACTTTACCTGATTTGCTTTTACAATATACTGAAAAAAGACATTTGTGCGCAGTAAATTAAAGCCTCTAAAGCAAAGTTCACTAAATGGCAGACCTCGGTGACGAACCTTGGATCCGAACTTTGGACCCAACTGTAAATCCCTTCAGATGAGTGGCTGTGTGTGAAACAACAGCCCAGATGAACAGAAAGATAAAGTGCTGCCCCGGAGCTCCTTGACACTTTTTTTTTTTTTTAAGAAAAGGCAGCGAAATGACTGAAATGCGTCTCGCTAAAATTAAATATACATGGGCAATCGTCAACCTGGGACATTGTCCTCAACCTGGGACTCAACCTGGGACTCAACAGACCTAGTTCCACATGCAGGTGCGCCTCAGCCCAATGCCTGGTCAACCGGGTTGGATAAGCTTTTCCATAGCGCAGACCAGGGTCAAACCGGTCTGACCAGGTATATTTAGGGACCTCTGACTGTGGCCAAAGCGGGCTCAATCGTACTAACGTGGCGTGAACAGACGCTGGCCTCTGATTGTCAAACGGGAGAGCGAACAGCCCTCGCCTATTTTCACGAAGGTCATACGGATTTAATATTTCACAACATCATACCACTGTACTAAAAGGATGCATGCTTATGAACTCATCCCTGTGAAGTATAAGGATAATAGAAGTAGAAAACTAGGATCTCTGTCAACAAAATACAACATCAGTGCACTGCGGAAATACAAGTACACAATTAGGACCGTGAATCAGTTGACATTTAACATTTGAAAGACGACTGAAATGTCCGTAGCGCTCAACGATCAGTTCAATTAAATTGAGACCAATCGAAATGCAACTTCAACTCCATTTGATTGCAGTTAATCTTGCAGACACTTCTCCCGGTATCCCTGACATTGTCTAGAGTATCCCAGGTTTTCCAGGACCTGTGGGAGCGCTGTAACACTTCATTAGCACTTCAGAATAATGAGCGCGGAGCGGAGTCTAGGGAGCGCGGAGCGGAGTTGACACATGAAAAATGGCGACATTACCAGCGCGGGGCCAGCCTGAATAAGGACCACCTGATTAGTTCAGGTACTTGCATCATCCTAATTTTCATATTAATCACCAGTCCATCCACAGTCACGTCGCGGCACATCACGCCGGCTAACGTGTGGCTAAGGCTCACAGAGGTGGAAACTAATCATCATTGTCCAGATTCTTTTGTTTTTCGAGCTGTAGGATGGAGGACTTACAATGCCATGTGGCTCTTAGGGATTTCTCGAGACATTAAAATAAAAGCCATGACAAAAGCTTGGGCATCCATTATATTGCAGCTTGTAAACTATTTTTGTAGGTCTTTCACTTCTAGTCTGAAGGATTTTGGCTCATTCTACCTGACAAAGGGTCTTCCAGTTCTGAAAGACTTCCGGGCTGTCTTGCACACACAGCTCTTTTGATGTCTTTCCAAAGATTTTTTATTACGTTTAGGAGACTGAAGGCTATGGCCAAAACTTGAGGTTGTCCTTGTGTATTCCCAGAATTTCTTGGAATAAAATTCTTCCATAGATACAAAGACATAGATGCACTGCTATGCAGACGTGAATGTCACAGGTACGGATTTGGCATCACTTTCTTTCTCATGTCAGGGGCAGGTTACAGCGGCGCTGGACAAAACGGGATATTTTGTCTGCATTTTGAACAGTTTTGCATCAAAGAAATTAATAAGTATGATTTCCACAAAAAGAAAAATACTAACAAGGAAGTAATGAAGTATTTTTTTTTACTTAAGACGCGACACAGATGAGCAGAGACAGACCTGCTCAGATGATGCAACAGTAGAAAACCTTGAGCTTTTAAAAAGATGGAGACCCAAACCCAAAGTAAAATCTCTTCATTTGATCTATTCTTATAAATTAAAGTCCAAAAACATCTACATAATTATCAGTGGCATTATCGGTTATTGGTTGACTTGAACCGAAACGCCGAAAATGTCCAATTTCCATTGACGTGCATCATTGTCACTAGCGTTGACAACTGTTGGCTGCGTAGAGCAGGAAATTTGAGCTCGATAGCCTCCCGGATCCGGTGCTTGTATTCACATTCTTCTGTCCCCATGATCCACGCCCCCTCCCCTGTCCATTATAGGGCTGTGCAATTAATTGAAATTCGATTACGATTTCGATTATTACACTAAACGATTATTAAATTAGCATAATCAAAATGTTTATTATTTCATTAATTTTTTATTTATTTATTCACTTTTTTTTGTGCAAAGCAGACTTACATTATTTCATGCCGCTGGGATTATTTTCCCTTCGCATTTCATGTGCCATGGCTCAAAAACAAACTGCGCTGTGTGATGATGTCATCAGGCCGCGCTGCTCAGTTTACTTGTGCAGGTGTGAGGGCTGGCCAGCAGGGGGCAGGTGTGAAACAGAGACCTCTCCTTAATCGAGGCAAACTTTAAATCATTTGTACTTTTATGACTGTTGAAAAAACATATATTCATTCATATTCAGCATAGTTGTTGTTGTTGTTAAATAAAGGTACTTTTTTTTTTTTAAAGGCAACAAATAATCGTTTGAATAATCGGGATTTCAATTATGACCAAAATAATCCTGATTATTATTTTTTCAATAATCGAGCACCCCCATTCCATTCCATTATTTTGGGGTCAGATTTTGGCTTCATGGATCTGGCTAGCTGTCCCGCTGTCACCTTCACGCACTCATTTTAATGTTGGCGTTTTGTGGTGCGTTGAATATTTGTTTCCCCAGTATATGCTTCATTACAAGTTTGGCATGGTATTTCGTGAATTGCATTGCATTCATTATCGGGTTGGATGTTGTCCTTGAGGTGCAATGAGTTCTGGTTAAAGCAGGGTTAGGCAACATCAGAGAAATGTTTTTACACAAATCAGAGACCAAATACTCACTAAAGAACGTTTTTTTCTGGCAAAAATATATGATTTGCAGAAAAAGGTGCTTTATGTGGGCTACAATAGTGAGATTCGGCTTGTTCGGCTTCCCTGTTGTGTGCAGTAGTGTCCCCACCCTATGGTTAAACAAAGCGACTGACCGAGCGCACAGGCAGAATCACGCAGGACACCGACACAAACCTCCAAGCGTCTGCGTACACATTCCTAACTTGGAGCATAAATGGGCCTTAAGGCTAAGCTTTGTGTGTGGTTTTATTTTATCTCTAATGCTGTGAGCCCTTTCTATCCGTTCTGTAACTTCTCATGGTAGGCGTAGCCACACTGAAAGAAAGAAACGGTCACAACGGCCACGCTTGGGAACAACAGGCTACAAAGAAAATGAATGGGATAAAAGTATTAGCGGCAACTTTTGAGCAGAAAAACTTCTATGACCAGTTTGAATGACCTTTCCTTCAATTTCCGCACTAGCCTCAAAAGAGCAGACACTGAAGTGACAGGAGGTTGAAAGCGGCACCTGAGCGGTCTCCATCACGGCCGTTCCTTCCCCTCTGCAGCGGGATATACTGTCTCATAAAGCCAAGGAGCTACGTCAATTAGCCGACTGGGAGACGGAGAGAGCCGTTTAAATGTTAAGTAGCGTATTAAAATGACAGTGAAATGGTTCATAGACAGTTATCGCAGAGCCAAATTTAATCCCCGCAGTAGAAAAATCATGTGCCAATTAAAGTGGATGTATAATGGCGGTTAGCTCGGAGGTGAGGCGGAGGTGTGGGAGCGGGGCAGGCTTCGGAAAGGCAAAGGTGACATGGATTATTTCAAACACACGGAAGGGAAAACAACACGTTTCCCAAAGGTAATCAGTCCAACATCATGCGAACAGAATATGTGTAAATAATGGCATTTCCAATTTAATATCTCCATTGAAAATGCCAAAGATTAGTAATAAACAACATTCCTGCATGACAAACTTCACATTATTCCCTGATTTTAAAGCAATCTCAATCTCAGGGACCAGTGCAGGTGGGCCCTCCGAGTTGGCAGTGTGGCTGACCGGTTAGATGAATTCTAGCCTCACAAGATGGTCTCGAGTCAGGCTGATGGTCAGAATCACATGGCTACTGAGTAATGTTACACTGCTAAATTGTAATGATTGCATATGCCCCAGAAGGAGAGGAAGATAAAATGTGTGGACCATGAGAAGTTTAGAGAAAGACACAAAAGATTAATCTTCCACATACTGACTCTTGGGCATGAACCTAGTAAAAGATCTGCTGATGGGTCTCTGAGCACTGCACTACTTTAGCCCACCCCTCTTCACAGGTCACACCCCTTTACTTTAAACTTAAAAAAGGTAGAAAATATCAGATAGTGTGAAATCTATTTGATAATACTAGAACCTGCCAAACTGTATACACTTCTGTCCCGTCTGTCTGTCCGGGGGGTAGCTTACCATCACCGTGTGCGGAGAGAATGAAGAACAAATCCAAAATTTCACTGGCCTTTTTCACATGAAAGTGCTTAAAGGGGCTAGATGCAAGTTCGTCATTTTATGCTCACTGCTGCCACCTCAGGTCTTAAGCGTAGCTGCAGCTTCTTTATTAAGCTCATACATAACACTTCGGACCGAATTAACTCCTTTCTGGAGGATTTTAGAGGCAGTTGTGGTGAACCAGTCTGGGCTCATTCTGTACATTAGGACATGGAGGAACATGTAGGGGGAGGAAAGTACATAATTTTAACATTTTTAAACTCTATATAGTCCCTTTAACACATACAAATATGCTTCCGTTGGACTCCAAAAGGTATACAAGCTTTACTTGTTACTATTGTGTCATTGCGCAAAACCAGTATCTTCGAGCTTTTAATCTTGCTACCATGTTCAATCTTATTACAATGCTGATCCCCATCTAACGGGGAAGTATTTTGCTTCCGTCAAGCAGTTTCACAGTTACTGTTTCTTCTTATACAGGTGAAGCGGTCCGTATTTGCGCTCAAAGTGTGTTCTTCCGGGCAACATCGATTTTCTAGCTTGCCATTAGCCAACAGTGAAAGCTTGTGTATATCTCATTTTATTCTGAGAACTACCGGTAGAAAATACTCCTGTCCAATTCGCAATCCTGACCAGTCCAATCTCCTCAGTCAATCTTCCTGCCGCATCCTTACATAGACATTTAAAATTGTATTCAGTCAAACATCCTTGAAGATAAGAATGTTAAAGCTTCAATAAAGCATAAATCCACTTAAAATATATTTACTTTATACCATCAATAATAAACAGTAGCCTCAACTCAGTCTTCCCTTTTGTTTTTTCTGCTGCCCTGCCCAGCTGACCCTCATTGGAGTTTGAAATACATAATTCTTATTGCCCGAGTCAAATTCCCCTATTAACCCCTGAATGTCAACAGGTGGGGAGTGATGAAAGAGAAGTTGACCCGCCGCCGCCTGGCCCGCCGTTTGTGGCCGCGCTGGGCGAGCTGCAATTCAGCCAAATGACACAATCCAACTCCCCAAAAAACTATTTCCACATCTGCGGAGGGAGGGGAGCGATAATTACATTCGATAATTGATAATGGACCGGGCCGTTTGACCATTTGACCAATTGCGGTAATGGCTCACAGACCGGGGATCGGTGTGGTGGTATTTTCAGTAAACGGCATTTCGAGCAGAGAATCTTCACAACACCACGGACAGCATTTGTCAGAGATGGAAGGAACTTTTTAACATTTAATCAAGTGCATGAGAATCTTTTTAAAAATACCTTTACTTCATTCAGCTTTGGCAATGTACAGCTTTTATTTTGAATGATCAGAGTTTGGTTTTCCAATAATAACTACTACAAATATTGGGTTTAATGCACATAAGGCATATCAGCAGTAGCGCAATATTGATCCTTTAATAATATTACAGAAACAGAGTACAGAAAATTCAAAAGTTTGTTTTTTTTTAGATCACACACATAACTTCATTCAATCATTCACAAGATCCTAAAATTTGAGCAACTTTGTTGAACGCTTTATGTAATATTGATGTTTATTCAGTCAAATTATTACCAGCTAATGTAAAAGGTTTCTTTACAATTTGAGAGAAACTTTATATTTTGAAAGGATATGGAGATTACATTGCCAATAACTCAATCCAAAAAAGCTTTTGTGTCTGTATGTGGAGTACAACTTTGGCATTGCTTCAGTTGTATATCCAGTTTGTTGCAAACTATCCATAGATTCAAAGCATTATATAAACATCGGGCCTGGTCGCAAAATATAGAGGTGGGTCTTAAATTTTACATTCATATTTTGTTTACTAGTGTTGATGTGTGCTTTGTTTCTTTACCAACTTTGATAGTATATAGTCTATTATCATGTTGTAGTGCAATATACACACAAGCTCTGTGTAAAATGCAAATACTTTGATGCATAAATCCCTGCATATTGCATAATTTCGCACAGTTTTTTGTCTTTACCTCATTAGCCAACTCCAGCATCACCGGGTCGTCTGGGCGCGTCTGGGCTTCACTCTTATACCTGCGGTAGGACAAACCACAATGAAAAACACAGACAATAGAGGCTTGTGGCGGCCTGGAGCAGGCTAGCCCAGACCTGCTAATGTCCCCGGTGACTGGGCCCCGGGTGGCAGATGGCAGGCTGCGTGAGGTCTGCTGCGGTTAACGCAGCACTGCTCGGGAGGCTTCGAATTTCCTCCAAACCAGACAGAAGAGTTGCCTAGAAATGGCTGCGACTCTCGCTCCCCTTCTGTGTGAAGTCCAAGTGCACCCAGGTCAGACGATCTTTTTTTTTTTAATCTTCAAAAAGTTGTTTGAAAATGTTTTGTATGTTTTTCATTGCCGTGCTTTGATAAAACACAGGGACAGTGAAAAAGGAGACATCTTTCCTAAAGCATAACGAGTTCAATTAACTACAATTATCAGGCAAGTTTGTGTGAGGAAATACACAGCCTGATCAAAAATAATGTCATACACTCTTATATTTGACGCCTTTGATTACAGCACACCTTCACTGTGGCATTGTTTCAATAAGCTTTTTTCACCAAGATCAACAGCCCTCCATTTGACTGTATTTACTATTAATACAGATGATTAAGGTTATGTCAAAAAAACTAAATCAAGCCTACTTGTCTCTATAGCATGTTTCTACAGAGCACAGCGGCACAGGTAGACAGACCGCGGGGAGACCGCGGGCGCAGCAGCGATGAACCCCGTGTGTCACGTCAATAGCGGCGTATCGAAAGTTTGGAAAGAAATTGCAAAAGTCAGCCAATACAGCGCAAATAAATGTAGCATTTGCAGCAGCAAAGCAAAAACGTAGAACTGACACGTTTAAGTGAATAAAGTCATGATCGAAGAGTTCTGCAACTTTATAAATGTTGTAAGAGTGCTTAGTTACGATGTTCGTGAATTCATTCAGAACATTCATTATTCCCGTGTTTTGTCAAACTCCTCCTACCTACCTAGGGGGAGAATTGAGATTGGGCCTAAACATCGGAAATCAGTCTGTAAATAGCAATATCTTAATACTTATTTATAATATAATACTTATACTAATTGTGTTATGTATTTATACATAAATAAATTATTATTATGAACTGCTGAAATCAGGTAGCGATTTTGCAGGTATTGTATTGCCTGGTTAACGCCAGACTGCTGTGTGCGCTCAAATCATTTGGAACTGCACAGCAGCCTGGGGACCATGGCCAAAATTTTCACATGGATTTGGGAACCAATCACAGAACGAGGAGGGATGGCAAGATGATGACGCGAAGCTTGTAGTTTATTTACGGCAAAAAAAAAACAAAACATGACAGTAGCAGATGCGACGCTATTTTTCGATCAAGCTTTAGGCCGTGTTCTAAATAGTTTAGCTCGAAAGTTTACAGCGGGTACGTCATACGTCATCAGATACGATGATACGATTGGCTGTGGCCACGTGCAGACGGATATGATAGACATTCGTAGCGCCCGTATAAACAGCTATGGACGATCGTACATCACACCTCTCCTACGAGAAAATGAAATGGTGGTCCCCAGACTAAATATCACTTGTGATTTTAGTCTAAATATCACTTGTGATTTTAGTCTGGCGTTAGCCAAGCTAGGTATTGTATTGGCGAGTACCTTAATTAATCAACTGCTTACTGTAAAATCACAAAATGATCAATCAGTGGCAACACTGCATTTTGACAGTATCGTGGCTGTGAAGGTTCTGCAAGATCTAAATATTCTAAAGATCGCTGACAGCAAAAAAAGGCTTTTAAACATTTGTTTTGGATATGGCATGAATGCCAACAAACCAAAATTCTCATACTAACCGTTTGTAGTAGCTTTCGATGGCATCTGGTGCGTGGTGTCGAGAGATTGTCCTTTTTGTCCTCTTCTGTAGAAAAAATAATAATAATGTAAGATGTATATCTTGATAAGCATTTGATTATTATTGGATAGCAAAGGGAAAGACACATAAACCCTGCTGAAACAGTAGTGCCCATTTTTTTGCAATCCAGCATATTCAAGAGTTTGCCCATTTACTTATTGTAATATTAGAACAATAGTCATCCAGGTTAATCAATCAAAACAAAAGAACTGGACTTTTCATCAAGGGAGGAAAAAACCTTCAGAATATTGTTTAGGATTCTGTGCGTTATGTGGAAACTAAACATGTCAATATTTGGGAGACATGTCAGTGCTCAGTGATTTCAGAGGATTTCAGGTCAAATCTGAGGCGCAAGTCAAGAAACATAACAAACCAAAAGTCTTATATCCATGTGTTCACCCGCCGAGCAGATTAACTATACGATACAACTGTACGATAAAGTCACTACATATGAAGCTGACTTTTAAGCTGTGCTGGTTGAATTTATAGTTTATTATTACACAATTCTCTTCCACAACGAGCCATAGTCTATCGTTGCATAGTGATAATCGGCCTCTTTATTAACATTTTAGGTGGATTTGAGCTTAATCCCTGGGGGAAACCCTGGCGTAAACTGTGGGTGTTTAGTTTAAGATCTGTAGGACATCACAGTTAACCCCAAAACAGAAGTTTAGTTTGAAAGCACCTTGGGCTAAACGAGGCACTGCTAAAAACAACATAACAGCCCAAAGTGAACCAGAAATGTATTCATTGGTTTATTTGGTCGGGAGAGTTAATGAACAACATACATGGGTCTCATGCATGTAAACACGGACAATCGGATCGGTGGTTGTCATGTGACTGGAACATGACTGGTTTGACAGGTGGATAGGAGTCAAATCTTTAGCCGAGTTGGATTAGACTTCTCATGTAAAAACGTGGTGATTTTCCCCCACACACCCCTGAGTCGTACTCACACGCCTGTTTGGGAACCCCTACTCTGTCTACTATACACCGCACACTGTATTTGAACAACCAGCCGCAGAGCTCTGGGGTCAGACTCATTTCATTTCAGTAAGTTCGGCCGGGGGTCAGAGTGTGCTGAAGCCGGCGTGTTCTACACCTCCATCTCTCCTCAAACCGTGTATTCATTTCCCCTTTTCCATCACGCAATGACCCCATCCCGCATCCCCCCCCCCTTCGCTCTGACATTTCTATGCATTCAATTACCAGGAGCAAGCAGCGCGGATAAGACTTTTAAAAAACGCCACTTATTTAAAAACTACTAACACGGAGAAGAAGGGGGAGGGAGGGGGGGGGGGGGAAATGTAATTCCGGGGAGACAGGGCGCGTGAGTGGCAGCTGTCAGCCCGATGATGAATTGCTCCATTTTGCCGTGCGCTCCCTTTCTGCCGCCGCCCGGCCTCGGCCATTTATCATCGTCTGCTGTCAGCCGGAGAAGCGGCAGTGACAGTGCGAGTCAGCAAACATTTAGCGCACGCCGGCGCACTACACGGGGAAATGATTATTGTCAGAATAATAATGGTTTAGCATAATTTATTACAGGTCCACCAAATAAGCAGGGGCTAGATGTTATTAGACAGATGGATGGGGAAGCCTTGGCAGACGTCCACCGAGGGCCCGGGCGGAAGGAGGCACTGCAAAAAAAAATAAAAAAAAATAAAAAAAATGGTTGCATGGACTTCGAAACAGAATTTTGATTTTGGGATAAAATTTGACTTAAGATTTGTGGCTTTCATCCAAAATGCCAAACTGGCCACAAATGCAAACAATTTTAAAGGGGGGGGGGGGGGGGGGGGGTTATGCAAAATCGACTTTACATCAGGCATGTTTTTAATGAGGGAATGACATAATAACATGAAGTGTTGCCTTGGCACATTCACGTATTTTTGAGTAATCTGTAAAAACTCTGATGGCGGCCATTTTAGGGATAGGTTTGCCTGAGTCCTCCTAGGAACGCCCCCACCTCCTGGAGACGCCTCCGAGCTTTCGTCACCAGCCGAGTAACCAACCACTGCTCCTCAGCAGAACCCCCGTGTCGGAAAGGGTCAGGGGTTCTTAAAGAGACAGAGGCCTATTTCAAGACATTCGCTACAGCCATTTTGAGAGAGCAATTTTATACAAGGCAGTTATTCTAATTTACTGCATTTACAGACCAACAGAAGGTTTGGTCATCATTGTAGTGTGTTATAGACTGGTGCTATGTGGTTGAAAAAAGCACAATACCCCCTCTTTAAGATTTGTGAATATAAAAGAAATTAATGATAACGACATAATTGACAAAATAAAAGGGGAAATTTATTTGAAACTATTTTTTCCCCCTTTAAAAAATTGCCATTGAAATTAGCCCAGAGTAACAAAAAAGCATTTGTGACCCTGCAACATTATATTTTTGCGGTTTTCAAAGCATCCCCCTACTTCTCCTACTCACTGGATACCATTAGCTTTCACCTACTTTTATATGGTGGATTGGTGGTTATAAATGGTGGTTAAATGGTTAATAAACTTGACTTTCTTTGCCATGTTGTTGTTGGCGCCATACCTAAGAATGTTAATGGGGCTATGCTACAACTTGTCAGAGTTCATCAAAAACATAAAACCCGAGCCTTTCCTCGCAAAGATGATCAACAACAACATCAGCAAAAGAGTACCGTATTTCCGGACTATAAGTCGCACTTCTTTTCATTTGCGGGGGGTGAGTCTTACACTCCAGAGCGACTAATATGTAATTTTTTTTCATCATTAGGCATAGTTTGGATGGTGCTGAGTAGTTTCAGTTACTGATTTTCACGCAATATCATAAGCCATGTTGTTGCTATACAGCAATTTCAATGAAGAGGGAAATGATGGCTAGAGTTTTCCCTTTGTGATGAGAGGATTAAGCTTAGCAAGAAATAATGGTGAAGAAAGCATTTTCTGGCTGCATAAGACCTTAAGAGGGGCTTCCAGGAGATATTTGTTTTGTTTCGTTTCTTAGCGCAAAGGTCAGCAATTCATGGAACTTTGACTGGCTCTCACGGCTGAATGTTCAGACCGGAGTCGGTGCTGTCAGTCTCACCTTGACTTCACATACAGTATCTGTTATCTGTGAGCTTTTCACCATGTTACAAAGTTGTTCTCTCAACGAAAACAGACCTGAAGTTGAGCTTCGGCTCTTATCTCATCTTTAAGTAATCCTGGGATCTTCCGGAGTGGAAAAAGCTCCTCCTGAGGTCCTCTTCTCCGTCTCTTGCCATCGAGGAGTAAAAACACTTAGCCTCCCCTTTTTCTCTATTGAAACAGCTGCCCATCGAACGGGAGCACAAGGACAGGGGCGTGGGAGGGGCTTACGGTAGCTCATGTGGAGGATCAGGAAGTGAAAAGTTTTGATCAATATTGCATTTTATAACCGAAAAAGTGTAAGATAGTGATAAAAATGTGTTTGACATTATTACCAAACACCTGCTAAAAGTATCACACCCCTTCTTAAAATAAATAACAGTTCTATGATGACTATGACAAAAGCATGTTCACAAACTGGGCATTAATTCCCTTGCGTTGTAAATTTATAAAACAAAAGTGTAGCCTTTTTCTAACTATCCACCAAAACATCAGGCGATTTTTTTTTTGAAATAAGCAACAATAGCGATCGCTTGTGTATTCACATCACGTTGCCGTCTTTTTCTTTCTTTTTATAGTGTAGGGCCCTTGTCCCTGAAGGGGAGGAGCGTACAGGGGAGCGTCGGCGAGCGGCTGCGGCGGGGCTGGTGGTGTGTGGGCGAGGGGTGGCATCTTCGCAAACCAATCCCGGCGCTGGCAGTTCAATTACGAAGAAATAAAGGGACATTCATCATTCAATTAGGCATCTGTCAGGGCCCAACAAAAGAGAGAGAAAAGTTCCAAACCTGGTACTCGAGGGAGAAGATGCTCAGGAGGGTGGACTGCGAGTGACTGCAACAAATAAAAGGAGGACAAAGTTAATTACCAAAAGAGCGGTGTGCGCGCAGACAAAAGGGGGGTGGGGGGGGAAGAGATAGGAATGGAGGGGAGGGCATCAAAGCAGCGGAGCCGGCTGCCCTGTAATCGAAAAGAACACGAAAACAAGTGTGGCAAAGTTGTTCCAGATGAACACCTCCGACAGAGGGGCAGCCGCCCGGGCGGGAGTGGAGGTGTGTGGGTGGACGGGCGGGGGGTGTGGGGGATGATGGATGAGAAATGAGAGAACGATGGGCTGATTTTCGAAGGGCCGCTCGTTTCATGTTTGCGTTCAATTGCGCTGCCCCCTGTCTGTTTAAAAAGATAAAGTGTCAAAGTTACCTCATCAGAGCCGATAAAGCGAGGCAGGTGAGTGAGAGACATTTAAGTATGACATACAAGTGACAGGCACGAGCGAGAATCTCTGTCCAACTTTCAAAGGGGTATTTACACAAAAATATTGGTTATGTTCCAAAGAAAGAAGAATTATCTCAAGTTAAACTAAAATTAGAAACTGGGATAGTTTCAGTGCATGTGTAAAAAAAACAAAAACAAATTTAACCCAATTTTAGAAATACTTCTGAGGAAGACAAGTACTGACAGAATTAAAATATTTATTTTTTGTGCTAATTTATGTCACAGATGGAGTCAGTGTTTGTTTTTCTCTGTAACAGACCGTTGCACCAAATGTTTATGACTATCCGTTTGGTGCTGATCCTTTTGAGACCATATCTTCCAAACAACATTTTTTTTATATTATTTTGTACATGATATATTGCCCACCCCTTCTGGTGTGACATTTTTCATATTATGTATTTAATATGAGTGACAAGTGATGTAAAACTGGCCAATAGCCATAGCAATCAATAAAACGTCACCGAAGCCATGGAATCTATTCAATTTAAAAAGGAGCCGTTCAAAAGAGTGGCTAACCTCAATGATTTTCTTTTAAGAAGCAGGGTTAGGCAAGTTTGCTTTGTGGAGAGCCGATTTTCTTCACTGTCAAAAGTCCAAGGGCTGAACTCTCAAATTGTAAGCTGAAGTAAAGCTTCTACAACTACAGTCACTGTCTATGAATCCTTCCTCACAGGTGAAGAACCTGGGTGTGATCTTTGACTCTGAGCTGGCGTTTATTCCACACATTAAGAATATCACAAAGATAGGTTTTTACCATCTAAAGAACATAGCCAGAGTCGCCCCATTCTCTCTCGGGCCAACACGGAGACGCTCATGCATGCTTTTATCACCAGTCGTATCAACTACTGTAATGCCCTGCTTTCTGGTCTTCCCAAAAAGAGGATCTCAGGTCTACAACTTTTACAAAACTCAGCAGCTCGTGTCCTGATGAAGACCAGGAGGCGGGACCACATTACACCGGTTTTAGAATCGCTGCATTGGCCCCGTGTGTTTCAGGATCCATTTGAAAGTTCTTTTAATGGTTTTTAAATGTCTTAATGGTCTTGGTCCTTCTTATCTTTCAGAACTGCTTTTACCTTACGAACCTTCACGGCCCCTTTGCTCCTCCGGCAGGGGTCTCCTAGTTATTCCTAAAGTCAACAAAAAGACTCACCGTGAGGCGTCTTTCCAATATTACGGCCCTCGCCTCTGGAACCACCTGAGGAGGAGCTCAGGGCTGCAGAGAACGAAAATGTTTTATATGGGAGGTTGTCCCTGGCGCATTGTTTTAAATGTTGTAAAGCACTTTGTGATACCTTTCAGTATGAAAAGCGCTTTACAAATAAAGTTTGATTGATTGACTGACAAGTAGTAAGTAGTAGTAGTTACGAAGTAAAACTTTCTACAAATCCTACCAACGTTGTACTTGTACATCATATACGGCCTAAATGGGTGTCCTGCTAATAATTTTCAACATTTCTACTTCACACACAACAGAGATCAAATGCATGTTAACTATATTTCTCAAAATCTTGAGGGCCAGAGGTTCTACAATGGAGGGCCAGTTATGGCCCCTGGGCCTGACGTCGCCTACCCCGAACTCCTGCTGTCTGAGAACAAATTTGCTTAGAGGTACGCATCTGGATAAACATTACTAATAGTGGGATCAATTTACAATAAAAGAAAAGGGGCTACAACTGCATTACCAAGTAACTGTGCAAAAATCTCTTTTGTGGTATTTCCTCTGGAGCCGCTTTGGTCATGAAGGTCACATCACTGGTCAAAAGTATTCAAAGTGGCAGGTATAGTACTCGCTGTGAGCAGTGTGTCAGCTCAGCCATCGTGCCAACAGAAACTTAACCAAATGTTTCCTGTTTTAAAGTGGACATACACTAAAACATGTCTCCTATAAAACTAGCTAGCGTAGCAGAAGCTCCAAAAAAGCTCCTCCTCAAGTCCTACATGTACAGGAAAACATTTTCTCACAATTCGATCTCTTGCTAATTCTCTCATTGTAAAGTAAAAACACTCCCCATAGCTTCAATACTCTTTGTTTTTATTCTTTTTCTAACCAATAAAGTGGTTGAGATCACCTGCATTACCTTACACGCTCTTTAAAACTCTGATAGTAAACTCTAAAGTGACGAACACAGGACAGAGGGGTGAGCATCTCCTCTGCACACATCCACACCTCCACCGGGGACGAAGACGGGGCCAGTGCAATTAAGTGGGCCATTAAACGCTCAACTGTCAACATGTGGACACTTAAGAGCGAAGGACTTCACCTGCACATGAGCGTTTCAATATCGCCGCAGCGGCACATCTGGGAGGTTTTAAATGGATTACTCACCATAATGAGCATGATTGCAGCTTAATTGCTAAATCTATGGCCAGTTAACTTTAAAAGGCAGTCAAACGGCCCTTAATATCAAGCAAAACATATCAGTTTCAGAAACAATAAGCGCTTCAGGGCACGGTTTTGTTTTTCAGACCAACTTCAAACACTCTACTGTCATCAGATCAAGTGCATGCCATGTTCTTGGTGACAATCAGTCTTGGAAGAGGTCAAATTGTACTGAGAAATAGGATTATGTTTACAAAGGGACAATTGACTGTAATTAAATGAAAATTGTTACTGTAGTTAGCAAACTGCAAAGGCATTCTCCATGGAGTCTGATTATGTCCAAGACCCACTATATACTTTAGTTCAGTGCTTCTCAACAAGAGCCTTCTATTACAACCTATGGCAATACTCATCTTACTGTATGATAAAAAGATTTCACAGATACACATTACACTGAACTAAAGTACATTCTACGTTCCAAGAGTTCCCCAAAATGCTTCAGATCAGGGGCCACTACATCTTGATATTGGTCTCTGAAAGGAATGTTTTAGCTTCATAATCAAGTATGTCCACCATTAGCCCGTGATGAAGTCCTACATGAGTCTGTTATGCGTGATTGTAAAGATATGTAGGTCCAAATGATAGAATAAATGTCATTATTTATTTAGAATATTACGCTGGCCAAAACTAACTATACAAGATTGACTCTAATGCTTTAAATCTACAGTTCTCCACAATGTGTAGCGCAGTGGTGCCTTAAGTGCGGCCCAGGGCAAAATGCAGCCCTCAGTCCAGTAAATGGTGGCCCACAGGTTTTGTGTTGAATTGGCACACATTCCCAGAGACGGTACTTTTTTACTTATAATTCTGCTGCAATTATAGCCTCAAAACCGATTTTTTTCCAAGTCTAATTTAAGGTGTGGAGCAGGGGTTTTAACCCAGCGAGCCATTTTTACACAACATGAACATCGGAGAGCTACTCATGATTCAAAAACACTTGTGTAAAATGTAACTGAGGTGGAGTTCACCCAGAAGAATTACTTGCAAAGGTGGTATTTCAAAGAAAGTGACTTATACTTTAGAGTTTGTACTCCTTATACTTTACAATATTGAACTAACTGTTTACAGATTGTGTTCAGCATGTTCAGAACAAACAGAAAATGCATCTAAAATGCAAGTTATCAAGCATGTAGAGATGTAGAAAGTCTTTGGCGAGCTACCTAGAAAGGCCTGGCGAGCTACTGGTAGATCCCGAGCTACTGGTTGGAGATCCCTGGTGTGGAGCAAAAAAAAACCCTCTTAAATGCACCCATTTAAATGTTTCACTGCATTGATAGGACTACACAGTTAATACTGTGTTGAGGACCACAAACAAAACACTGAAAACGTCCTTCATTTTGGGATGTGGTATTAGATTTCCATGGTCTAACCATGACCAAAAGTCAAGAAGCCCGTCAAAGTGTGTGTTTAATAATGACTAGCAAAAAACAGAGGGCCTATTTATTAATCTGTGAATGATCAATACAGTGGAACATGAACCAATTCATATTTTCTTAAACAGATGAAAATAGCCATATTAAAATCAACCAATTTGTTATTTAAAGCAACCTATTGTTTCAAATTGCTTGAATTCTTCTTCCATAAATGAGAGTTAACTGTAGGAAATCCAAATCAATGATGAGTTGAACTTATTATTATAGTTAAGAAAAAGTAAAGTAGAAATCTGGATGTCAGCCAACAAAGATGAAGCTTCTTTAAAACGGTGGTCAGTTTGCGCAGCACCCCGCTAATGCTCCATGTCCCATTTCCCATTGAACAGACATTAACAGTTCACTTATGGCAGTCTTTACATTAATGCACATCCAGCCTGTGCTCTCCAGGGCGCAGTGCGATCACTTCCCACTCCCATGTGAAGCAAAGGCCAGCCATACAATGAGCATTACATAGTGTCTGCGCCTCACGAGCATCGCAGGGTAACAGTAAGTCATGTTAGCACTCCATTCCCTGCATTAGCGCTATTGGTTTTGGCAAAGGCGGAGGTAGCAACAAATTACAGGAATCATCCAAAGGGGCCGGGAGAGCGAGAGCTGGAGAGGAACGCTAAATATTTTCAACAGGCAAAAGGTCAAATGCAGAAAAATGTGTGGTCAGTGAGTGGGCCGGGGACGTTACAGTTAAATAGTTAGCGTATTTAGTTAGACAAAGTGGTACTGGGTGCATGTTTGGTCTTGGCAACCTTTTGTGGGAGAAAGGGTACGTTTTAGCCATAACATTTAGTGAAAAACACTGTGGAGGGCAGCTATGGTCTCCGCTTCTTACGTCCACCTCTGCAGCCTCTACATTTCCTCAGTGACGCCATTGAAGTTAAATAATTTAGTGGCCAAGTTGGAACCTTAATGTAAGCCAATGCGTACAATTACATTTATCAATATTGCAAACACAAATATGGCTTTGCTCCCTTTGGATCTTTCTTTTGACCTTTGCTAGTGTTTAGGAAGAACTCTGGTGGATGTCATTTAGATCACGAGGAAACAGAAGGTTGGGAGACACTAGAGTGGTTTGTGAATTACTCTCTCGCAGGCTAATGATCCCCTTTAGCACTCGACACAGCAGTCATGTTCGTCTACCCAAAAAAGTGCACCCGACAATTCCGAACGCAGTGCTTCTCTTTGTCACCAGTTGGCATGAAGTTGGCTTTTTTAATGTCCAATTTGGGATCAACAACTTAAATAGAGTGATATGTAGGGATGGGAATTGATAAGATTTTATTGATATCAATGCCATCAATAATTTTACCTATCCATTCGATTCTTTATTGATTCCCAAATCGTTGCCTGACTTGTCTGTGTGTTGGGAAAACTAACAATGTGTCTTTGAGAGTTATCGAAAGCACATTCGTTCCTTGTTTTTCCCCAAGAAAAAGAATTATTAAATAAAGCAAGTTTCTAAATATATTGTGGCTCCTGCTGGCACTCAGCCTGCCTGGCATCCTCAAGACTATAAAAGTAACATTTGTACATACTTTTCAACAAGTGTCTGAAATATTGCGCTCCAAGTTATTGTGGGTGAACATGTGCATTTGTTTTGTTTCGCGTTTACGGCCAGGCCGATACGCACCACAGCGGGACATCTCTGTCTCTCAAGACTTAACATTGTTCAGCTCACAATGGGGTTAATAAAGTTTTCAGTTTGACCTGTGAGAGCCTGTAATGCTTAAAGGGATGTTTCAGGATTTTTGACATAGGGCCTCATTTACTAGTTATCCAGAGTATTGCTGATTTCTAGAGATTTTTTTTTTTTGTAATTCATGCAGTTCTGATATTTGAAGAGTTACGTGGCACTAGGCTAGGGCAAGGCTAGCGCATTTCTATGGTATCAGCTAGCCTGCATTAAAAACAGTCTGACCCGCTCCACAGAGCACCTGAGGCAAATCACTTATAACACCAGACTAACCAAATACATTTCTGTGTCCATAGAATAATTTTAACCAATTTGCATTTAAAATAACTTATATTTGAGCAGCATCAGCTTCGTGGTTGTATAAGCTACGCAGCGGCGGAGTGATCTGCTAGAAAATAGTCCCTCAAAATGCGATGTGATGCAAGGTCAGTTATATTCCAAAAAATATTCGATGGACACAGCCATTTATATGGTTAGTCTGGTGTTATAAGTGATTTGCCTCAGGTGCTCTGTGGAGCGGGTCAGACTGTTTTTAATGCAGGCTGGCTGATACCATAGAAATGCGCTAGCCTTGCACTAGCCTAGCGCCACGAAACTCTTCAAATATAAGACAGACAGACAAAAATATCTCCAGAAATCAACACTCTGGATAACTAGGAAATGAGGCCCCATGTCAAAAATCCTGAAATATCCCTTTAAGGAAGAACACAAGGCAGGGTGATGTAAAGGAGGAAATGAATGTCAGCGGTGCTCCCATCAGAGCAGTCACCTCCTCTTGCGACGCCGTCTCGCAAGTGGCAAAGGCGCAGAGCACAAAGCTCCGCCACTCGGGAAATCTCAATTCGCTAGAAGCCTGGCACAAGATCTGTCCTCTGGCTCTGCATTTGACCAGCAACGACCCGTAAGGAGCAGTAGGCAGGCATCCATGGACCCATCTCCAGATGTGAAGCCTGGCTAATGGACAGAATCACCTGGCCGGAGAATTAACCTATTGCACACGTTTTGATTGGGTGCTCCGTTTTCCCTAACCAGAGTGGATGGGAGATTTGTTTTTTCCAAGTTTAACAGGCATTAAGCACAGCATCTCCTCGGCGCCTGATGGTTGGTTATGCATGTTCTAAAAGTTTAACTGTTACGTTACTGTAAATAAAGGCAGTAAGGAGTGAGAGACGGGGAATGTCAGAATTTTTCATTGGGTTGGAGGAGTAGGCAAGTTTGCTTCATGGAGGCCGATTTTCTTCATTGTCAAAACCCCACAGGCCAAACCTCAAACTTGTAGCCCACAAAGCACTATTTTTTACAAATGCCAGTGATGGGCCTCTTGTTTGAGTAATATTTCTCAAAATCATCTGAAGGCCTGAGGTTCTATGCTTGAAGACCAGATTTGGCCCCCTCAACTGAAAGTAAAGGCTTGTGTCACTGTCTTTCCACTAAACATCACTCAACCAACTGATGGCACTGCGATGAACACACACTTTGGGGGTCATTTACCAAGCATTTGCTCATGTGCAAAGCAAATAGCACGTGCAAATGTGGACCAGCAGCAGAGCCATTTATGCATTTTTTACTCACGCATCATTGTCTCATTTGCATATCAGATTTGGGGCCCTAATACTGTAATACAGCCAACATCAAATGGTAAGTCAAATTCAAAATGCCAACAAAATAGCATGTTTTATTTTTCATCTTGCACCCACTATTTAGCACCCGCATTCATAAATGACCCTCTGAGAGCACTTCAGCAGAGGAAGAAAAAAAAATACTAAAATAAACAGGATGACTCCAGACTGTAAATGAAGAAATACTTCCTTTTTTGAAAATAAAATGTAAAATAAGATCTGTTGTTTGAATTTAGGGCTGCAACTAACGATTATTTTGTAATCGATTAATCTATCGACTATTTTTACGATTAATCGAATAGTTGCTTGGCTATGAATGGTGTAGGAAAATTTTATTTTTTCCATTTTATCACATAAAGCTAAAGTGGATCCGCTTGAGGACGTGTTGATGGAGTAAACGTAAAGTAAATGTTTGTTGGAGGCTCTTGGTGCTAATTCTGCTTCTGATTGGATGAGACACAAACAGATATTCATGACATTTACAATGTACAAAGTGTACTAGGGCTAAAACAACTAATCGATTAATCGCCGACTAATCGATTATTGAAATAGTCGACAACTATTTTAGTAATCGATTAATCGTTTTCTGGTTCACACAGACTCAAATAGAGCAAAAATTACATGAAAATGTAGTATTTTTTATGAAAACCTACGTTGTTTTTATAGCAAGTGTATGTACACTTTGTACATTGTAAATTTCATGAATATCTCTTAGTGTCTCATCCAATCAGAAGCAGAATTAGCACCAAGAGCCTCCAACAAACATTTACTTTACGTTTACTCCATCAACACGTCCTCAAGCGGATCCACTTTAGCTTTATGTGATGAAAAAAATAGAAAAAAATTAAAATTATCCTACACCATTCACAGCCAAGCGACTAATCGATTAATCGTAAAAATAGTTGATAGATTAATCGATTACAAAATAATCGTTAGTTGCAGCCCTAAAGTGTACTACATACACTTGCTATAAAAACAAAGTAGGTTTTCATCAAAAATACTAAATTTTCATGTAATTTTTGCTCTATTTGAGTCTGTGTGAACCAGAAAACAATTAATCGATTACTAAAATAGTTGTCGACTATTTCAATAATCGATTAGTCGTCGATTAATCGATTAGTTGTCTCAGCCCTATTTGAATTTAAACTTTTTTTCACAGCTTCCACACTATCAAGCATGTGGACCGTCTGTGGACAATTACTGTAAACCAGGGATTGGAGATAACGCCGCAGGGGGCGAAAGAGGCGTTGAAAAATATACCTCTACGACAAAAGCGCGCTGCTCCCTTACCCACAGACTTTTTTTCTTTGTTTTTGTGAATGAAACAGGTATGGACACAAACCCCGACCAGACGACAACATTTTAAATGTGAAAAGCTTAAAAAGGTTATGCGTCTTTATTAAGTAATGTCAGTCTATTGTCAGGGTTGTAAAAAGTAAAATGCTACTAATAGATATTGCTGCAGTTCAACTATACAACCATCATACACTTACTATAAACGCTAGGCACATTACACCAACGTGCTCCAATAAAATCCGCATTTGCCAATAATCATCTCAGAGGAAAAAAACAGTTGAACTAAATATTCCCATCAGCCTAATTAAAAGGAGCTGGGGGAAACCAAGCTATCAATTATATTCAGAATCTTCCTATTTACAAATAATTAATTATGAGCAATGGCTGTAATTTGGCTAATGAAAGCCACCTGGCTAATGGCACTGGCATCATATGCTGCTGCAGTACTTAGCATTTGGTGTATCCGCATGCGTCCCGGCGTTGCGTGGTGCACCTCTTCAGGGCATGCGGCTGGCTAATTGAGGCAAGCACAGATTTTTGTTTTACTAATGGAAGCTATTTTCAAACAAATCCAGTCATGAATAATATAGATTTGAGGATATTTCTCAACTTGATGCTACATTCCATTGATCTCTTCATGCTAGCTCCTCATCAAAAGGTATGTCATATTTAACAGAGGGACATTTATGTGAGGAAGCGCTCGGATAACGCCTGAACGTAGATCGATAATTTCAAGCGTTAAAAAACAAAACAATTAAACTTGCTGCATATGCAAATCTTGCTAATTACACATGCTGATCGGCTAAATGCTAACATCTGTTTTGCACAGCTTAGCCTAGCGTCAGCGGCGGCAAAACAAATGGGAAAAAAATGACTCGGGCTAATGTGAAAGTGTGATGTATTTTGACAAGTGATAAGAAACAAACAGTGTCACGCAGCTCCAGACAAATACTTGCTCAATCGTCACACTACGGATGAAATGAGCTTGACTTATCCGTGATTTCTCCGTCGCTGCGAGAAATCATCTGCCGCCTTTAATGATCGGCAATTACAGTAATGATGGCACACTTAAGTCAGCGCGCTTCAGAAACTTGTGTTACTTTTGGAGAACGAAGTCACCGATAGAGGATTAGAAGATTTGGACTTTGCCACTTCAGTAGTTACCTGTGTTGTGTTTCATGTCCATGGGTTAACCGCCGGCTGCTTAGCTGACACTGTTGTTTATAATTAATAATATGTATTTTTCCAAGGAGCCAATCTCACTTCTCAAACCAAATATTAAAAGGAATAAGCCACCGATTTTACATACTGAGATATATTCTTACCTTAGACGAGTTCATTTGTACCTGTCTGGTCTTCATGCGTGCCCTCAGTCACATAAACACAGCACAGACGGCGTTAGCATTTAGTCTCTCCTCCTCTCCACCATAGCTCCAAATGATGTGGAGATAGAAGCTCCCAAGCTCTTCAGGGCTGTAGCTGTAGCTTCTAACATAGCGTTCCACCACCAGTTATGGATTGAATAGAAAAATCCCCTCCTCGTGTGAAGCGCTTTGAGTAGGGCTGCTCGATTATTGAAAAAATAATAATCACGATTATTTTTGTCATAATTGAAATCACGATTATTCAAACGATTATTTGTTGCCTTTAAAAAAAAGTCTATCTTTATTTTATTTATTTATTAATCAAAACACTATGATGATGTTTTATGTTTTCTGGACAGTCATAAAAGTGCAAATGATTTCAAGTACGCCTCGATTAAAGAGAGGTCCCTGTTTCACACCTGCCCCCTGCTGGCCAGCCCTCACACCTGCGCAAGCAAACTGAGCAGATGACATCATCACACAGCACCGTTTGTTTTTATGTCAGACAAAAATCCAGCAAAAAAATGACAATAATCCATCAAAAAAAATGACAAAAATCCAGCAAAAAAATGACAAAAATCCAGCAAAAAAAATGACAAAAATCCAGCAAAAAATTAGAAAAATCCATCAAAAAAGTGACAAAAATCCAGCAGAAAAATGACAAAAGTCCAGCAAAAAAGTGACAAAAATCCATTAAAAAAGACAAAAATCCAGCCAAAAATGCAAATATATATATATATTGAAAAAAAATAAAAAAGTGAAAAACAAATTTGAAAAACAAATTTTGAAAAATAAATATATATATAATCGATTTTTTGCGATTATGCTAATTTTGTAATCGTTTACTGTTGTAATCGAAATCGTAATCGAATTTCGATTAATTGCACAGCCCTAGCTTTGAGTGACTTGTGTCAAATGACATTTCCTGTCTTTAAAAGTTGCCCACAAGAGCCACAATAGAAATCCACATCACTGAACCTTCGCCCTCCATATTCTTTCCCCCGTTACAGTCGTGAAAACTGCCGTCGTCTGAGGCGCCCCTGGCCTAGACATCACGAGAGCATGCAGTGAAGCCAAAAGAGCCCGCACTCAACTCTCTAATTGTGATCCGTTGTGAGGGCCAAATATCTCTGACTCTGCGGATGACAAAACCGGTTAGGGGGCCATTAGATGACACGCTTTGCAATGGCGGGATAATGGCCAGAGCTGTCCCTGCTTAGTCTCCCTGAGAATTCAAAGCGATGTGTATACGCAAAGTAACGAGTGTCCACCGGTAGGGGAAAAAAAGATGTCATTACGCTGACCTAATGTCCAGCACTGGATAAAAACATGCAGCACTCGGACCATTCCGGGCAATTTAGTCCAGTCATATGCTGCGGTGGGATGCTAGCGCTGAGATACCACTTGTTTTGCTGCTCCTTTCAGTATACACTGAAAAAAGTGAAACACTGCTGTTGTTGATTCAATATGTTCTTTGCTATTGGCTTAAATAAAGAAAATCAAATTGGTTAGTCCAATTAAAACCATATAGATTGAACATTGTGTTTTGATACATTTTTGTATGTACATCCAATGGTCTATTGCAAATTGACAGTTATTTATAAAAGTTAATTGATCTAATGAACAATCGTTCGTCGAGTTATCGAACACAGGGGGCAGCACTGACAACCGCAGCACTTGACTCTACCAATTAACGCTGAAGAAGATGACACACCACGTGTTCCAGATTTCAAATGTGGCCAAGACCTTTTCACTCAAGATCTAGCCAGACCCACTGTTGGAACTTTACA
Organism: Gobius niger; assembly: GCF_951799975.1. NCBI lineage: Eukaryota > Metazoa > Chordata > Actinopteri > Gobiiformes > Gobiidae > Gobius > Gobius niger. The sequence goes on from NC_136867.1 coordinate 4,248,035, forward strand.
GCGAGAAAAGGTAAGTTAAAAGCATATTTAGACTTGTAAACTTAATACATGTGTCCTGTATGTATGCACAGAGGCGTCAGATAGAATTCTCCTTAAGTTGAATTTTAATTGAACATGTTTTGGCACTGAAACTGAATAAATTGATTGTGCATCAAATCTCTAAAATGTTGTAGGCTATGAGTATTAGGTTGAAGGTTTTATTTTTGACCAATTGCACCCTTATGATTTAGATATTACACTAACTTAGGAGGGTTAAGCGCAGCCGCCATTTTGTGTCGTGACATCGCCTGGACTTTGAAATGCAACTCGCATAAAATAAATACTATCTACCTTTACTGTGCTTTAAGCTGACATGAATATTATTCCTTAACGTGTTTTGCAAGCGCTTAAACCAGTGATGTGACGTTCACGAACGAATCGAGTCTTAGTTCGTCTCTTCACTGAGAACGACGGGAGCCGAGCGGAGCCAAGTCCCTGTAGAGAACATGAACTCTTTCTTTATTATTCTTCTTCGCGCTTAAGTTGTGCATGCTTATTTTGCGAAACAAGTGTGACTGCTGGAGTGGGGCGGAGATAGGAGTGGCACAGGGACAGACCGGGACGTGAGCGTGGCCTGCGGGGAAAGGGTTTAAGCGCGCGGCTCTGGGGAAACAGCGAGTGAGCGCGGCCGAACGTTCCCAGCGCCAGCTCTCCCGGGCCATGGGAGAGGAAAGGTGCGCGGGGTCGGTGAGTGAGGAGGCGGCTACAGGCGCCCTGACACGAAACATCTTCCACCTGTTCGCTCAGCTCCACTCCGCTCTTGGCCGCCTCCGAACGGCAGCGACATCACCGCGCCCACTGCCTCCTCCGCCCCGGTCACCTCCACCGCTGCTGCTGCCCCACAGGGAGCTCAAAGTGAGCAGCATGAATGAAATAATAAACAACTGTTTAGGGGCAGACGAGCCCCTAAACGAGGAGATCGCGTTGAAACACTATTATATGACCTGTAATTACAATTAAAGGACAGAAAATGTTTGACCCAACTTCCAAAAGTGACTGTCATAAAAAAGTCATAAAAAGTCATTTGTAAAATAATTTGTTCAAAAAGCTGAACCAAGCAAATGTAATTAATGTTCAGCTCTTCTTTATTGTGTACTTTTTGTAATTTTAGCATGAATATGCGTTGCACTTTTTTTCTTAACTTATTTATTACATTCACAAGACTATATGCATTTTAGTCTGTTAAATTTGCTGAAAAAATGAGACCATTTACAGTTAAGTAATGTATTTTTCTGTGTCTCATCTGCACAGGAGCCGTCCCCCACACCAGCACTAGGACCAGGACTCCTGTTTGCTGGTCATCTCCATTTGAGGAGGTAGGTCTATGCATTATTTGAAAGGCATAATGTTATGCAACCTTATTGTACCAGCACATTTTCAAGAATATATCTATATATTTAAATTACTACAATGTCTGTACATACTTGTTTACAGTTAAATCATTATTTTACAGGCTTCCATGAGCCGTACACTGGATGCAGGTACACACCATGTGTACTGAAGTTAGTGATGCTGTTCCAGTGGACGCGCATTTAAAGAACATCAGGTATGACTGGGCTTGAAAATAACCATGTCTTTGTAGTGCTTGTGCTCTTACTGTAAAATCTCTTATTATATTAGGTATGGTATTAACAACCGCCAATTTTACATAATTTACAAAACTTAACTGTTCAGATTTGAGCAACATCAATGCTATTAATCATTTCTCTATTTGATCGGTTCTTTATTGGTTCTCTGGGTTCCTGATCAATGGCCTACATAACATATGTGCATCTTGTAGTTAAACAATTGATCAGGGCCAATAAATGGATCTTTTTTGACAAGTGTGCGAGCTGACAATGGGCTCTATTCACACAAGTGACACGTGACTTCAGACTGGACTCTCTGGGAGGCACTGCTTTCCTCTCCCATTATTTCCCTATGGAGGATTAACAGTGTCTCATCCAAATAAATGAATAGTACTAGATTACATGGCAGGTTGTAAACATCATACTGGATGTAAAGGCTTCACTGAAGGACATGTCAGTGTTCCATCGTGGTATATGTTTTTGTCCTCAAGCTAAGGGCTAACTTTTTTCTTCGGTCAAGTATTTACATCCAACATAATGTTTTTAACATGTACCTTCAACTGTTCATGGGTAATTCACTGTCCATGGAATCTAGAGCTTTTCATTAATTTGGACGAGACACTGCTAATCCCCGACAAGGAAATAACGGGAGAGGAAGAGCAGCGACTCTCGGAGAATCTAGTCAGAAGTCCCTCATATAGAGCCAATCATGTACTATAATGCATTTGAAAAAAATCTGCAAATAAGCCTTTGGATGTTATGTACATAACATCGGCCACTGAGTTGGCAATGTTTTCTTGAACTGTCCCTGTCAAAGAAACATATAAATGAATAAGGGTATTGAACAAATATTAGAAAATGAACTGAAAGCTGAAGATATTAGAGTTGCAGGAGAAATATGGTTTTATTTTACCCAAAAACTAAAATTAGTTCTCTTGTGCAATACCTAAAATTTTGCAAAAGATCAATATCATGTAAATACTGGAGCCAGTCCTTTTGTCTAAAATTGGTGTGTATATATATGCTTCTTTATATTTTAATTAAGAAATACCATAGGAATGTATCATTTTCTAACTTTACTTTACAAAATGGGGGAAATCAGGCTTTTTCATAGAAGGAGAAGATGAACGACATTTCAAATATTGTAAGATTCTGGTTTGTGTTTAACATGAAGTGCACATTTATTACTGATTTGGGTATTTTGAGAGCGGACATACTTACTTACATACTTTCTCAGAGCTCCCCTTTAATACATGTATTTTCAGTTTTATCTACAGCTGCAGTAATGTTATTTACAAAACCCTCATACTGTAATTACAAAGTTAAAATACCAGTGGCTCATTCAGACTCTGTTTGACCTGGTTAAGGCTTAGTTTAGCCGGGTTTAGACCCGACCATGAAAATAATTGCATTATTTGTCAATTCTAATATGTGTTATTCCACTCATGTTTTGCAGATTCAGCAAGATTTCCGTGTGGAGGACGAGCCGATGGCAGTCGTCGTAACACCCATCGTGAAGATTGTGACAGATCTGCATTCAATGGTTCAAGACTTTGCAATTCGGACTCATAACGCCTCAACATGAAGTACCCAAAGAAATGTGAACGCACAGTTGAATTCATCCTGAAGGTACTCATGGGACTGGATAACAAGAAATGAACACGGATCACAGGGAGACTGATGCAGTGATTAGTATGCTGTACCTTGGCTGCACAGTTGTTGTTTTTTGGAAAATTCTTGTTCATCCAGTTTTGCTGTGAAAGTGTTTGAAAATGCATAACAATGTGGCTAAATACATTATACTACAGTTTTAACACTTTTTCTCAAAATGTTTAACCAGCTTTTGAACCTTGAGCCAAGAATTGAAAAATTAGAAAGTATGAAATGTTTGTGTGTACCTACATTACTCATATTACAAAATATTGCAATTTGCATTTGTACATACAATGTCTTTGGCAATAAAAAAGTAAATTAATCCAAATGTGTTTTAATGAAATTAATCAATTTAAATGAAATCAATAAATGGCATTGATTAAGCCATTAAAAGTACATTGGTTCAATGAAACAATTTAAATTGGCTCATATCTGCTAATGAAGAGTTTTAAATTGACTCAATTAACCTTTGAACATTCAAGTCAGGAACATTTTTTTGTTGAACCAATTTAAAATGTTCACAGTTACAGATGAAACATTTATAGTTGGACTAATGAATATATATCATTATGAACAACTAGTAAAATGCGGATGTAAATGATTTCTAAACAATTTGCAGATTAAGCCAATGTTTTATTTTTCTCAGTGTACTGCAACATCTTTGTACCATCAAACTGGACAATGCCACCATCAGTGGACAGTGTGAGACTGTTGTGTTTTTTGTTTTGACGTTGTTCTGATGGGAGCTGTTTGGGAGTAATGCAATTTTAATGATGTGTTTCATTTGAACTGTCAATACAGCAACAAAACTGAACTGAACAAAAAGCCCATTGTCCAACAAACACCAAACGGGCGCATTCTACAGTTTTTCTTATCGGAGTCTGTCGCATTAGATTGCAATCACAATTGAACACATTTGTAGTTACTGTGCCCGTGTATTTGCTTGCTAACTTCAAACCCCTCACAGTAAGATACAAACTACTATTACTACAGGTGTCGGTATTGGTACAAAAGCATTTGTAAAAGTATTGGTTTGTAAAAGTATTGGCCATGAATCTAAAGGCAGCTTTTATGCAGAATAATTAGCGATGTGCTCTTAGTGTTGGTTGCGGGTTCACCTCGGGCTGCCTGCAGATTGGGTCGGGTCAGGTCAAGTCCAAAAATGCCGCCTATTGCTAATGTCTTTTACTGTCCCTAAACATACTTCATTACAATCGAAAGGCCTTTAGCGGCAGATAGAGCTGAAACTATAATGCAGTATTTTCTGCTTTGTGAAGGGGCTTCTAATGCTGCAATTTCAAAAAGGGCTAAAAAAAACTTCACATGTTTAAAGAAAAGCCTGTAATAGACGCCAACTTGGTGTAACTACTGTACTAAAAATTAAAAATTGTGATTAAAATACATTACATTAATACAAAAAAAAGAGTAGATCGGATCGGCATCAAACAGCATGGAGTGTTAAAAGAAGCTCAAAAACCTGGATCAGGACATCCCTTCTGCATAACTCAGGCCTTTCCAGCAGGGAGGCAGGCGCTACACAATCTATAGTGCGCCTGGAGAACGTCTCAGAGATATCAGGAGGAAGTAGTCATCCCTGGGCTTCCTAATCATCTCATTGATTGCATCTATTATTCATGCGCTCCTTAGGCTGACATTAGCTTGTGAAGTAAGCATGTGTGTACCTTCTCTTCTTACTCCATCTCATCCTCTGCCTCACACTCCATTCATCCCTGCACCTCTTTCACCGCAGGAGAGAGCTCGGAATGAGTTTGCCGGCATCCTCGGCCTCTTCCAGGGATGCTGCCCCAGCTGCCACTTTGGGTTTGCCTTAATCTGGGCAGCCCTGAGGTGAGAAGGTAGTGCACACAGTTAGCAGGACGAGATTGGAATCTGGCTTCCAAGATGCTGAACAAAAGTGGAGTAGTATATATCTTCAACAGACTGCTGATTAATATGAGAGTTCAGATTATGAGTGGAATCTATTGTCAGAAAAGGCAATTTAGAGCACACAGCCAAACAATCTTGGAGAACAAAAAATATCAATTTTTTAGTAAGCTGTGTGATTTTTCTCAAAACCAAGACTCAGTTCAAGGAACACATTTTAAAACTCGGGGGGAATCATGCGTGAGAAGACTGAAATATGAACTGCTAAACTAATATAAGGCCCACACGCATTTAAGCAGTTTTGTAGAGATCTAATATACTGTTTTTCTTGGCAGAAAACAATGCTTCTTTGTAATTTCCTCCAAATTCAACTGCAATTTGATTTTCCATGCAAATAACCATGCACCTCTACATAGCTCTCAATTAAAGGTATTAAAAAGTAAAGAGCGTCATTGTACGCTTGTACAATGACAAAGCATACGAGTTCAATGTGGACACTTTAAATACATGGATTTACATTTAAAATAACTAACATACTAGCCAAAAACTAATACAGTTTAAACTACGTAATCTATTCTCCACCCCATGGAGACAGGATATTTTGTTGTTTGCAGTGGATTTAAAGGGAAGTCATTATGTAAAATAATATTTTTTATTCTTTTACCCATGTTATAACATTCTCTCGTCAAAAACATACCTGAAGTAGCATTTCACTTCAATTTACATAGTTTTGAGTAACGTCCCTTTCTTCTTTCTACCACAGAAGCCTCCTGTATTTCCTAGATTTTGTTATGTAACAGTTCAAATCCAAAATCATCCTTAGCAATTTTAAAGCCCATACACCATCACCGGAGCCATTCTGTGCTCAAACTGCCCTTTATCGCAGCGCCATTGATCTGTTAGCATGTTATTTGCAAACAATGCAGGTTCATATATTGATTGATGAAGGATTAATTCCCCCTGCTGCCAGTAGGGGGCTTGCCGATCACATTTTGGAAAATGTGACTATATCGCCATGGGTTTTGTTGGTTTGCATTTCAGACAAATTATTTCAAGTTATAGAAACGTAGAAAAATACGCCCATAGTTCGTTTACAAATCAGTAACAGTTGTACTCTTTTTATGCTATTTGCTACCATACGAATCGTAATTTCAAACCGACTGATCTTACAGCCACGCAGCATGGAATAAACAAACATGTTGGGATATTTAAAAATGGCTGCGAAGGAGGCAGTATTGTCAACACTGGCAGCAAAGCCGACCCAAATCCCACCTCACATTATATCCAAATACCCACTCAGAAAGATCACTCAAGCCTGTAATTAGCTCTTTTAAAGGTGGACAAATTTCACACAGAGATTAGCCGTGTTGCGCACCGTAGGAGTTAGCAAATCCTTTACTTAAACCAGCACGTTAAAGAACACACGCGCGCACATCCAACAGCAAAACCACAATAAATAATCAATGAGCCAGTCTCCAGTCTCCCTGCCCTCCAAAACCCGGCCAAGAAATCAGCATATCAATGGCTTCTGAAGATCACGCTAGATAAACCCCCCGTAACACAGAAATTAACAACTGCTTGACATTTGCTCGACATCCATTATTCTGACACTTGTTCTGAATTTCAAAGGGCTGAACGCATGCTTAATCAACATTCATATTCCCCAAGCAGAGGCGCACGGCCATATTGCAAGCCCGCCTCGGTGCTGATGAAAACGGCACATTAGGGCCCCATTGGAGAAAGCGTCCCGGGAGAAGGAGCTGGGAGTGTGGGTGTGAGGGGACTGGGTATGAAGAGTGTGTGGGGTATAAGCAAGGAGGTTTAACCACTAAAAGTGAGGGAAATTAAAGTACTCATGCAACTGCTTTGGACAAGAGTCAAGTAATCACACTCACGTCAGACTGAAGGGTCGACGCAATGAGTAAAAAAGCTTGTTTTGCAAATGCCACGTTCACAAACGCCACAGTCCCATGTCACTGTGGCTGCACAATCATCAGCAAAGACCACAACTGTGGTTCCAATTCTATGCACTTTGTCTTTAATGTTTGTCATAATTATTTAACGATCGAAAAATTGGTTTTACATTTTTTTAATGTTGATTGGTGTTAAACAGTTGAATATGTCCAGGAGAAATTATTATATATTTTGCGGCCCCAGAATGCTGCATCAGCATCTAGATAGGCTAACTGTTCTCATGTTCAAATATTTTAAAAGCAGAAGTACTTTATGGAGTACTGATTTAAACTTACGGAGGTTAGTTGTGAGTGAGGGATTCGTTTTTCAAATGTGTACATGGAGATTATGACTGGATTTGTAGATCATACTTCCGTTGTCGTTCTATTCCTATATTATACTCACTTAATACTCAATACATAGTACTTTGAAGATTATGAGGTAGATATGAAGTAACCGTTAGATACTAACTAAATATTGAGCGATACAGACGGAAAAGCTAAATGAATTTGGGATAATATCTCATTGCTTATAAATGTACGAGTCTTTATCTTCATGTCAAAGACAAACAAAGCTGAAAACTATTATTTTGCTTCCCTTGTGTGTAAATCCAAAGGGTCACTCTGTACTTTATTTTATTTAACCATAATTGAGCAATATTTTTGCCAAATCTAGACACTCTTTTTGGTCATCCACCTTTTGAGCACTTCTAACAGTACAATTTGAAATAGTAGTCGTGTTTTTAATACCACTCAGAACCAGAGCACTTTAATTGGTCCCACATAGATGTTAACAGGTAAGGCAACCAACCAAATCAATCCCAATAGCAAAACTGGTCAGTAAAAATCAACATTTGACATTTTTCCAGAGCCGTTTCACCCCCTTCATTCAAAACAGCATTTGGAAAAGCTACCAAGCCAATTATGTAAACTTAAACAATCTGCCTTTTTTATTTGCGCTCATTATTTGTGAAGAGGGGGGGGGGACTTTCCGCACTTTAAAAGCTCATTTCCCAAACAGTGGCATCTGCCCCATTTGAGCGCCCCTCCCTCTCGTACCGCAGCCATACGCCGAGTGGGCTGCTTTACGCCACTCTCGAGTCATTACAACCAAATTCATTCATGCCACGGCAGCAGGACACCAAGCACTGCCCCAGACCCCTCCAGGGACAAAGGGAGGTGGAGGGTATGTACCGGGGGTCCCCTCGTGCTGCAGACTCAGGGGAGGAATATTTGGGCGAGGCCTTAGAGAGAGCTAGCCAGCCCATCATTTCCAATTCTAATGCGAGGAGGGAGGAGGACCTGATGGCACTGATGTCACTCTCCTGCCCACGCTGAATGAGAGCGCCCCTCCTACCACTAACAACAACTGAACACCCCCACATGCTCGGGCTGGATGGACTTGGGGAAATATCTAATTGCAACCATACAGAGATGTACAGTGCAGCAATTTTCAAAAGTAAGAATTGGTTCAAAATGCACGTTTTATGCTCAGGACAACAATTAATTGGCTTGTTGCACAGTGTGGCTACGCTAGTTCCCCTGAGCTGAAGTTGTGGGCGCTAGTACTTCCTGTCCGTATTAAATTCCATTAAAATTAACTTAGACCCGTTTGAATCTTCGTGTTTCCTAAAGACTCTGTGGTGGACAATGACTTCCTGGTAGATGATCACTTCCTGCAGGTTAAAGAGTTGCTGTACAGTGTTAATATTTCCATAGAGGAGATGTCTATGTTCATAAGGATCAGTGAATTTGTCTTGAAGCTAAAGGCTAACATTCATTTCATGCATTATACAATTGGAAATAGTGCTTTTATTAACTTTTTTTTAATAGCATGTTAGCCTTTAGCTTCAAGACAAACTATCAATCCTTTATGATCACAGGCGTCTCCGATCTGAACTCCTACATCAAGATTTGAACACACAGTAAATGATCATCTACTGGGAACTCTCTGCCCACAACGCAATCTTTAGAAAATAGGATTATTATTCCAGGAAAAGAACACAGACAGGAAGTACTGGCGCTCACAAGTCCAGGTCAGAGGAACTAGCATAGCCACACCGTTGCAACAAGCCAATTGATGAATGCTAATCTAGTGGTTCCCAAACGTGGGCCGTTAGAGGGACTGCAAGGGGGTCCCCAAGGCCCACCTACAAAACAGGTTAAAAAAGAGGTAGTTTGAAAGGACATTTTAATGTATTTCATCAAATGTAACCTTTTAAATTCGTATCTAGCCTGGACTCTTTGCTATTTGCTAAAAAGTCTCACACTATTATTTGGCGAGTGTGACCAGTGACCAAAAGTGCACAGCCTTCTCCAGCACATCCCAAAGATTCTCAATGGGGTTAAGATCTGGACTCTGTGGTGGCCAAACCATCTCATTCTCCCTGAAGAGAAGAAGAAATCCACTGATGGATTAACCCGGTCATTCAGGATGTTCAAGTCGTCAACTGATCTCATTCTTTGGGCTCATAGTGTTGATGAACCGAAGAAAAGGTGGACACTTTCCTTTGTTTTGGTCAGAAAGTGTATATTTATGGACTTTTTTGGTCAGTTTTATGGTTCTAGATAATACAAAAATAGGTTAAAATAGTTCAGAAATTGGAGTAGTAAACTAGAAATCATTACCAACTGAATGTTACGCCAGAGGACATTGTGTTTGCAAATAATGACCTAGTCCTACATGGCAGGACTCTATTGGACTGAGGGAGTTGATATTTGACTGTGCCGTCTTTGTGACTTTCTTTTAGGGAGGGAGGGGGGGGTGCAAAATGTGACAGCACCGTGTCCAATTGTTTCTGCCCCCCAGGGAGGACCAGCCCGAGCCCGGCCGACGAGAGACGGGAGGAAGGAGGGGGGGTTGGATCCATCTATGGCTGACAGATGACTCCCAACATCTGTGTTACGCAGCCGTTCCAGATGAGGGGGTCCGCATGGCGATCCTCAACTCTCCTATCTGTCTACGGGACACTCCCCCTCGGTCCCACCCATCCGACACACTTCCCCAGCCACCAAAAGGCCTGGGACGGACCGAGCGTGGAAATCACACCCCGATACGGAGACGCTCCAGCTCTCATTTCAGCCAAAGTTTACATTTGACACCCTTTTAAGCACCGATCAAACGCGATGAAAATGGATGGACCAAAGAGGAGGATCATTCAGGGCCATTACAGAGACCATGCATTCATCGGAAAAAGAGAATGGGCAGAGAATGACATTATCTTGCTGTAGCACACGCTTTGAACAAAAATCTCTGTCTTTAATCGTAATCGTAGTGACGTCAATAAGTCAATCATATCAATTTCAACTGAAGATTCATAATTCAATTCCTGTAAATAAAATCCCTTCCATAGCATGTAATAAGCAGTTCTGAAGTTTTACTTTTACAAATTGAGCAGATTTATAAAGACAAAAACTAATACATTTTAGCTTACTTCATCAATTCACATAAGATCACATTGGAAGAAGAAGCTACAATATATTGCAAAATCTGAGACTCACCTATTTCTAAAAAACTAAAATGCATGGCAACTTGAAAGTTCAGTAAAAGCTCAGTCGACTTGAGGTTCAGTTCCAGTCATGATTTATTTTTATTTAGTATTTGAGCACTGTTTTGGTCCTGATTTTGTAATTCTTTAAGTCTTTGACCCACACAAAAAACACTTATGATTAGGGTTATCTGGAGGCATTGGATTGGAGCCGATTCAATGACAGGATACTACTAGCGGCAGGAGTAGACTTAGCTTAGTGGTAGCAAGGGCTATGAACATAAAAATGTCAGAGAAAAGATCCCTGCTACTTTTGCAGTGCTTTCAGCCAGCCTTTAGAGTGGAGTCAGACCTCTGGCAGAATGGAATCCAACGAAGCGGTGATACAAAAAGACGGTATCGCACATTCATAGTCGATGTCAAAAAGTGGATTTATTTAAGATTGTGGCATAGCCTTCTTCAGATCATTTCTTTTTTTTCTTTTTGGAACCACAGTGTATCCGTGTGACGTCCTCTCAGGCCGTTAAATTTCTTCAACTTTTGCGCTGCTCTATGTAGTGATGAATCGGTTCACGTTGCATGAAGCTCCTCGTTTCCTATCATGGAAAAAGTGAAACGGAGAAAGACACAGCAGGTCCATGAGCTGCGCCTGACGAACACTTTCGGTTTGGTTTTTCCTGAAGAGCCGCAGACAGGACAGGCGTCAGACTCGTGTATGCGCCATTTCTCTGTAAAACCAGGGTATTTGAGGTTTAAACAACTGTAGAAGTCTGGCCTACTGAAGGCAACATCTCGCCAAGACACAGAGCCACTGTTCTCAGCTGCTTATGCGCACGCAGGCGAGGCGCTCTCCAGTCCTCATTTCTCTCCTTTAATTTTTTTTTAGCAAAAACATTTCACACAAACAATCATCACTCTGTCAGTAAAACTTTGATATATCGTTTTTTATAATGAAATCTTATTACCCAAAGTCAAAAGATACCGTAAATTCTCTAATACTGGCCTGTATTCCAATAGTGGCCGGGTCTCTAACAGAGGCCGGGTTCGCGGCTGGCGGAGGCAAATTAAAGCCGGTCTCTGAAACAGGCCGGGGCTTTTATTAGAAACTATAGCGGTGGAAATATTCCCCATGTTAGGAATTTGTCTCATACTGGTGTAAATGAAAACTCACGTACAGGAAGTAAACAAACGGGAACCCGGGCCGACGGGAACGCTGCGGAGGAGCTGATCCAAGCATAACTTTGACAGATTTAGCCACTTTTCAAATCTCCTTTGACTATTTGTAGAAACAGGGCAACAAATGTTGTGTGACCCTCCAGGGTTTTAATAAAGTCACCATCGCGTCTTCAAAGCACGTCCAGCTGCTCCGTGTGCAGGTAAGTCCCACGCCTCAAAATAACTCCTCCGATCAGCGCGAGCGTCTCGTCTTCTCTCGGGTCAGTCTCATGATCGATCACGAACACAAACGCTCCATCTAAACTCGCCTTTTACACAAGATAACAACAAATAATCCAAGTCCGCGGTAAAAACGAAACAGAAACATGCAGTAACATTGATGTGGATGTTCCGCTAACAGCAACGAAACACTTCCTGTTGTCCCGACAAAATTAAAGGCGTCAATGTTCCAGCCACTGGGAGAAGGTTTGCAATGTTAATTAATAAATTAACCTAATATTTTAGGTGCAAATGGACACAAATCTCGTTTTTCTTAATTTTCCTGGTCGTCCGTTTTGCTCAAATAGAAATAAAGGCCTGTCTCTAATTGTGGCCTGGTTCCAAAAAAGGCCTGGTCCTAGATGCCCTTGAGTAAATAAAGGCCCCGGCCTCTATTAGAGCATTTACGGTAGACCCTGCCACAGGCCTCTGGCGTGTAGCATCTTATCTGTTGCAAAAGTGCGTGCATTTAGTCGACCAATGAAAATCTTGGTCGACCATGACAACATCGACCAATTAGTTTCTGGCCCCGGCCAAGACCTAATGAGCCTAACTGGATTAGCATAAAATATAAGATTGGATCTGGAGTTAAAAAAAAACAGTATCAGGACATCTCTGCTTAAGATATTTGTTCAAACAGCGCTGCAAAAATGTCACGGGATTCAAAACAGTTATCGAATATTGCAATTTGCTATATTAATTTGCTTATAATATTATAATCCTTGCTGTATATACAGTGGGAAAAAAAAGTATTTGGCCAAAATCCAATACAATGTCTATGTGAAACCCCACTGTATATATATATATACACACACACACTTTGAAATATTGACTCGACCTCACTGTATCTTACAATATAACCCCCTGCCACCCCAATGCCACTGCCTCCTCCCTCCCATCTCCACACCGGGCCAATATTTACGTATAGTGGCAGGGCTCCCACGCGCTCCCAGACATGACAGGACGGGAGGGAGGGGGGGGTCCCACTGCTGCTGCTGCTGCCTTTGCCCGGGTGCATGCTAACGGATGATGGATGGCCTAGTCGATATGTTATGTCTTAAGAGCCTGATTTCCTGCCAGCCCAATCACTGAGCCTCCAGTGGCCGCGCTCAGCTGATTGGACAAGCAGAATAATTTGGCCGGCTGTGCAAACACCGCTGTCTGTCAGGCCTGCCGTTGACGAGACTCAGGCCGGTTTTTCGGGAGAGCTGGGGGTGGACGGCTCTCCGGGATCCGTTGCGCCGGGCGGGACGGGGAGGGGAGAGGGGGGGGGAATCATAACAATAAGCGGGCGAGACTAAACAAGAGCGCGGCAGCTTCAGGAGAGAGCCTGAGCAGAGGGGCTGGAGTCACGCCGCACCTATGTTTACGTTTCATTACTGCACTCAGCGGAGGCAATGTGGGCCGTGTTACGACCGTGTGTAAAAGTTGTTTCATTTGTGTTGGTTTTGTAGTTGGATCCTTCTTCATTAAACATTTTCTGTTAGTACTTCTTGGTTGTACGAAGTTGTGTTTGACATAGAAAGTTAGAACTAAGGGCAACAAAGGACACACGCGCCACACTCTTATTTGGCTGTGCTCATGGATGTATTATAATTCATGCACATTTATTTTATTCATTCCATTTGGTTTCATTTTTGTATGGTTATCCATATCCATATCCAGGGACTTTTTCTTTTTTATTACTACAATATTGTCCGTAATGTTGCTCAAGCCCTTTAATAAAGTGCAGGCAAAGTCAAGAGGAGGCTCACTCTGCAACTAGCCTTCCAAAATATCAGACACTGCAAAACGCTGGCGTCAGAACAAAGCCGGCAGTCCGGGCCGCACCGCTGCCCTCCGGGACACCGCGCTCCTTGTAGATTGGCGATTAAGGTACAACGGAGGGAGGAAGCTCCAAATACATGCGACTTTGGGGAAGTGACCTCGGTGGGATCAGTCTGTGTCCCGCAGCCTTGGGCGATTTACACATGTTACAGTCAATAACACTACGGCCCTCCGTGTCAAGGAGAGAAGCAAACACAGCCATTAACCTCCACTTCCATCTCTGAATGTGAAGACGGGCGTTACGTTGGATTATGGCGACGCTGAAGGACAAAAACTACAACAGACGCAGCGGTAATGGATATGAGCAATTCTTTTTTTGAGATACCACCAAAAATGTTAGCGTACTTCATTTTACATACCGAGCGATATGTTGATATAGTAACTATGGCGACAGGCCTCGTTGTAAAAGACGAGACCTGTAAATGATCAGGTGTTCTCAGAGTTTCCTATAAAAACACTGAAAGGGACATCTGCACATTCTATGACAAAGAAAACTGTCAACGTTTTCAAAATTTTTAAATGATTGAATAGGTATTGAATGAGCCTTTCTATGTGGAGTTTGCATGTTCTCCCCGTGTCTGCGTAGGTTTCCTCCGGGTATTCCTGTTTCCCCACCACTAAAAACATGTACAACAGGCCAGGATGAAAGAGTGTGTTGGAGAGTTCGTATGGGGGACGACGGATGGAAAATAGCCCATGGCTACAATCTCGTGTGGCATGCTTACATGCATGTTCATTAACATGCACTGTCCCGACCAAATAAACAGATAAATAAGTAAAAAAAACATTATCTCCTCAGCACAAGGAATGCTTCAGACTCTTATAGTTCACATAACAACTATTAACTGCTAAATAATTGATTAATTCATTTTGTATTGATATTGATCACAAACACTTATGCTGTTGCAGACCAATAAAACAACACATTTATGATCCAGGAGCACACGATGCAGATATTTGCTTTAAGAGCTTCATTCACCAGGCTGTCAGGAAGCTGAACTCCCTCCCTCACCTTCCCTCCCCTTCCTTTGCTTCTATCTGTATTGGCAAACTGTAGAGCCAACAGCCCCCTGCCTCCATCCCAATCTTTGGTAAATATTGGCACATATTTTCATATGCAACGGACAATAAAGCGAGCTGGCACTGACATTCATGATTGTATTTTTGAAAATATGGTGCAAATGATATACTCTGTCATGTTAAAATAAAAAAATATTACCCATCTGGTAATCATAGTCACAGCTCTACAGATTAAAGAATAAAATAACATTATATTAATATAATAATAGGGGAAGTCCCTGCCACATTCACTTACATTTACAATTACATTTACTGCATGTACTTGAGTTACTTTAAGAAGTAACTGATCTTTTTGGAATTCTTTCTTTCTTCTTGAGTATTTTACACTAGAAAACTTTAAAAGCTCTTGTGATTTTGATACAAAGTGCACAGACCACAGACATGAGGGTATTTTTCAACAGTGAATCATCCGTCACTCGCACAAAGCCACAGACTAAACGTTCAGATAAATGTAAGACATTATGGAGAGATATAACAGGCCTGTTTAAGTGTGACGTGAAGTAGAAGTGTCTACTCTGTGACTGCTCTCACATCTGAGCTGACCGGTCCAAAACTAGGTCTCCAGATTGGCTGTCGCTACAGTATCTTATATGAAACATATTGGTTCTGGTTATGATTTGGAGGTCTTTGGAGGCTCCAGGCCTACACATAATCTTAAACACAATAACACAGATACCACAATAAGCAGCACCGCCACAAATGAGCACCAAGAATCTAGCGGGCCACACCTCCCCGAGCTCGGAGAGAGGCAAATTGGGCTCAACATCAGGCCAGATCAACGCGCATTTGAAAACTAAGATCAATAAATCTGAAATATAAAAAAAATCCTAGCGTTGTTGTCACTTTTTTGTTTAGTCTGAGTCACATTTTTGCCACTCTGTCATCACTTTTCTGTCACCTTTTTGTCACTCTTTTGTCGCTCTTTTGTCATTTTCTTCACGCTTTTTTTTGTTTCGTCTTCATTCTCATTTTTTTCTTGAGATTTGACGCTTTATTGAAGAAGCTTTTACATTTGGGTAATGCCAAACCCAAAGAATCTAACGGGCCACATCTCCCTGAGCTCAGAGGGAGGCAAATAGGGCTCAATATCCGACCAGATGAATGCTTATTTGAAAGCTAAGATCAATAAATCTGACATTAAAAAAAATTCCTAGCATTGTTATCGTGTTGTAGTCACTTTTTCATCTCTTTTTGTCGCTCATTTGTTGCATTTTTGCCATGTTTTTGTTTAGCCTGAGACACATTTTTGCCACTCTATTGTTGCTCTGTTGTCGTTTTCTTTAAGCTTTTTTTTTTCCTTTTCATTCTCATTTTTTTTGTTGCCATTTTGACGCTTTATTCAAGAAGCTTTTACATTCGGGTAATGCCAAATTGGAGAACATGTGCTCAGTTAAGGTGGGGGTTAAGATGTTAAAGTAACTCTTACCTGAGTAGAGTTTACTCTCTACCCACAACAAGTTACATGACCATGACCCTTCACAACATTTCCAGGACCCTAATGCCATAATTTTTTAAGATTAGGCCTACTGTAGTCGAGACCAGAATACTAGAGAAAGATCAATGATACTGAGACCATGACCAGAGCGCCTTCTGACTGGGCTGCAAACTCAGGCTTTTTGAAAATGGTGACAGCAGGCGTGCTCATGCTCCTGTGCACGTGCCACAGAGCAAAACTGAGCAAAAACAACACTGGGAATTGATAACAGTGTCACACACATTGCAGTCTGATATATAATTATGAATCAGTTTCTATAAGGTGCTTCTCATTAATTGTGTGTCTGACAGTTACATTAAACTGGGGGTTAGTATAAGGTTTAGGGTCGCCCCCCCAACAGATTTATAGCATATATCTCATATATAAGCACATATATATATATCATCCTTATTTTCCTGCATTCTAGTGCAATTCCAAACGTTAGAATGGTCCGAAGATTAAGTCGCTTTAAAAGGAACATTTTTTTAGTTTTGAAACAACTCACACAATGTAACTCACTAAACATCACTCTTTTAGCTCTAATGATGTTTCTGAGCATCACAGGCTCCATATCGTGCAGAGGTGGGGCAATAGTAATATTTAGGCTGAGCCACTGAACTTTTGGATAAACTGTAAATAAATGGTACTTCCGTGAGCTGTTCTGTTATTGACTTGTGCTTCAGTAATACATAAGAAAAGCAGGTTTTCTGCTAAATATTATGGTACATGAAGGGTAGTGGGGTAATATTCTGTAACTCTGAGATTCACATTTTTACTGTTTATTGTTTTAGGATTTTAAACAATGGTTTACTCTCTACCCACAACAAGTTACATGAAACTAAGACTATGCACTGTCCTGGTCCTAAATACATTATTAAGGCACATCAGCCCCTCTGTCTCGTGCGTGCACAGGCTCTTTAAACGGACTTACTTGGGGAATTTCTCTCTGAGCTGCTTCATACACTGACGAGTTGGTCTCAGCTGCTCTGTCCATCTCGCTATTTCCTTGTATTCTGCTCTGGACAGCTTCATCTCTCCTTCTCCCGCCGGGGTTTCTGGACCTGCACACACGAAAACCATTTCACACGCCTGCCTCATCGCTACAGCTGTCAAAACAAACCGGCGTGCGTAGCTAGCATTCCGTTAGCATTGTGCCCATTTTGCGCGGGACTGAGCGGATGCCCGGTCAAAATTCATAAACCGTAGTGTCTCTGATGTTGTACAAGTATGCACGTATCATTCAACACGCAGTCAGGTTGAGAAAGAGTGTTTGTTTACCTTCCTCGCGCTGCAGAAGTGGACAGCTCCCGTCTTCCCGCTAGGAAGTTGAAGCGCTGCTGACTTGGGCATAAGGAGCGCGCTGATTGGCTAACAAGAGGGAAAGGCTGAGTAAGCTCGAAGGTGATTGGTTGGCTGCGTCAAGGGCTCAGGACATAAGCTGCAGATACTTGATTATTTTTGGATGTTTCTCAGGTTCAGGTCAGAATGTTTTATTTATTCTTTATCATGTATTATTTCTGTGTTTTTTTCTATACGTTTTGTAAGATTGCCAACACGTTTTAAGTTTTATTATTATTATTTTTGTACCAATTAACAGCCAAAAATACTTAAAATTTTGTCTCATGTGTCCTTAATATATTGTTACACTAGGAAGTAGCATCATGTGGCTATGCAATATTCCCTGCACAGAGCCAATTGTAGCAGTAGTACTTTTAACCTCTTAACCCCCGCCTTAACCGAGCACATTTTCTGTAGTTCGGCTTTAACCAAATCTGAAAGCTTCTCAACTGGAGCTTCCAGACTATAGACCAGTGTAACGCCTGATTTTAAA
Organism: Gobius niger; assembly: GCF_951799975.1. Lineage (NCBI taxonomy): Eukaryota > Metazoa > Chordata > Actinopteri > Gobiiformes > Gobiidae > Gobius > Gobius niger. Next base: position 4,266,265 of record NC_136867.1, read on the forward strand.
GCTTTTCTTTTTTTTTTTTTTTTTTTTTTGCATTTACATACATACAATATGTGACATTAGACAAAGACAAACTTTATGTTGACAAGACAAGTGTGTAAGTGTGGTGTGTGTTGAGGTGTGTGTAGTGTGGCTCTGCATGCATTTGAGGGTCCGAGGTAATGCAGTTCTTACAGTATCGGGGGCTAGGTGGCATGCGGGTTAGCTAATGTGAATCGACATGGTGGGACAAGACCGCTGTAAAGGGATATTGGGGGGAAACAGGTACAGAGATACATCGGCAAAAAAGTACTTGAAGTAAGTACTTTGAAAGCTAAGACTACAAAACCGATCTTAGATTTTTCCTGCCGTTGTCGTCACGTTTATTTGCGTGTTTTATCACCTGTTCTGTCATAACATTGTTGCTTTTTTGTTAGGGCTGAAACAACTAATCGATTAATCGACAACTAATCGATTACTAAAAAAGTTGTCAACTATTTCAGTAATCGATTAATCGTTTTCTAGCAAACACAGACTAAAATAGAGCAAAAAAGACATGACAATTATGTATTTAGGATGAAAACCTACTTTGTTTTTAAAGTGAGGGTCTGTAGTGTTTTGTACATTATAAATGTCATTAATATCTGTCTTTGTCTCGTCCAATCAGAAAGCAGAATTAGAACAAAGAGCCTCCTACAAACGTCTACTTTTAGTTTACTCCATCAACATGTCCTCAAGCGGCGCCACTTTAGCTTATGTGATAAAAAAAATGAAGAAATACAATTTCCATGCACCTTTCACAGCCAAGCGATTAATCGATTAATCGTAAAAATAATCGGTAGATTAATCGATTACCAAAATAATCGTTAGTTGCAGCCCTATTTTTTGTCACTTTTCTGTTGCTTTTTTGTCACTTTGTCACTTTTTCATCGCCTGTTTTTGTCTGTTTTGACGCCTTTTTTGTCGCATTTCTGTCACCTGTTTTGTGTTGTTGTTTTGTTTTGTTTTTTACTTTTTCATCACTTTTTTGTCACCCTTTTTATTGCTCTATTGATGCTTTTCTTTTGCTGCGTTTTCATCCTCATTTACGTAGAATTTCAGTCTGTTTGATGTCTTTCTCAAGAAGCCTTTTAGGTTTGGGTAATGCTGAACTGTAGAAAATGTGCTTGGTTATGGAGGGGGATAAGACATTAATAACCCAAACCAAACAGGGTGAAGCCAGTGCTGAAATCCGTGCTTTTTTACAGTAGCCTCCACAGGCTATCTATATATAACCAACCTAAAGCCATCTATATTGTTTGTGCTAAAATTGTTGCTAAGGGGCCCCACTCCACCCCCCGAGACAGCACTCACAGTCTGGGCTATCTTTAATTAATTCTCACAACCTGAAGGAATCCCCCCACACCCCCACGCCCCAAATCATACGCCCGCATAGGCCACACATACGGCCATACACGCGCACACTCATCAACACCTCTGGCCCCAGCAGGCAGTGACGGCGCTGCTTTAAATGGCCCCCAGGAATATGTAATGAGACCAGGGAAGACGCTATGGGCTACAGCACGCCAGCCGAACAGAGGAATACCCACAAGACAAGGCTGTACTGTTGAATTAGAGGACAGGCCTGTGCTATGGCTAAATTAAATACATTGGGTCCATAGAAGAAGTGGCCGTGATGCTCATTTTCGTGTTATATAGGATACTCTTCTTTTTTTTTTTTTTATGGAACAAAACATCAGTCACTCATTGATTTAAGATGAAAACTTTATGTATAGTGACTCATTTTCATTACGTTCTCATGCTGTGGAAACATGTGTGTATCAAATTTGATGCTGCGGGTGATAAGATAATGATGGTCATTAACCTCTTAACTCCCACCTGAACGGATCACATTTTCTCCAGTTTGGCTTTACCCTAATCAAAAAGCTTCTTGGGGAAAAAGCACCAAAACAAAAAATGAGAAGAAAACAAGGATGTAAATGCAACAAAAATGTGACAAAAATAAAAAAAAATGTGACAAAAATTCAACAAAAAAGAAAACTAAGAAAACAAAAATTCAACAAGAAAATGACAAAAATTCAACAAAATGTGACAAAAAATCAACCAAAATGTGACAAAAAATCAACAAAAATGTGACAAAAATTCAATAAAAAAATGACAAGAATTCAACAAAAAATCAACCAAAATGTGACAAAAAATCAACCAAAATGTGACAAAAAATCAACAAAAAATCAACAAAAATTCAACAAAAAAATGACAAGAATTCAACAAAATGTGACAAAAAATCAACCAAAATGTGACAAAAATTCTACAAAAATGTGACAAAAATTCTACAAAACCAAAAAAAAGACAAAAATTCAACCAAAGTGTGACAAAAATTCAACAAAATGTGACAAAAAATCAACAAAAACGTGACAAAAATTCAACAAAACCAAAAAAAAGAAAAAAATTCTACCAAAGTGTGACAAAAATTCAACAAAATGTGACAAAAATTCAACAAAAAAGTGACAAAAATTCAACAAAATGTGACAAAAATTCAACAAAACCAAAAAAAAAGACAAAAATTCTACCAAAGTGTGACAAAAATTCAACAAAAAAATGATAAAAATTCAACAAAAAGTGACAAAAAGGAAAAAAAAAAAGGAAAAAAGAAAAAATACAAACAAATGGTGACACAACACAGCAGCAACACAAGGAAAAAGATCAGTTTTGTGGGTCTTAGCTTTCAAATGAGGTATTACACAGGCCTATATAATAACCAGAGGACAGAATGCATTTGGTTTATATCTGGAATGTATTGCATTTTAAGGCTTAAGTTTGTGTAAGTTTTTTTTTTACATTTGTCAGAAAGTTCAAAAAGCACTCCAGTTTAGCAGTTCATTCATGGTTTGGTTCCTACAGGGTGAATAACGCGTTATAAATTAACAAAATCTCTGTGCGGTGCAGCTTCTGTGACTTGAGTCTATATTACACCGCTTTTCAAACAGGGCCTCGACACACTGAGGTTAAACACCTATTATACACACGTGACCTTGGCCTTGCCTTGAAACATCTCATCACACAATCGGACCCCCCCCCCCCTCCCCCGGTCTCCTTTGGAGGGGCGCGGAGCGTGAGCGAGTCGCCCGGCCCCGGCTGACCTGCGGCGCGTCCCCGTGTTAGGGGCGCTTTGTTGCGGGCCAGTGTGGGATGATGGGAGATGAACTCACGGTCTTGCATCAGAGGGGGTCTACAAAGGCGAAGGGAGAGGGGGGGGGGGGTCGGCTATGGTGTGTGCCTGCTGGTTGAGATAAGATCGGAGCTGCGAGGAAGTGGAGCTCTGATTGCTACAAAGGGTGGAGGTCAGGGAGGGCCAGTTTACTCGCGGAGGGATCAGTGTGTGTGTGTGTGTGTGTGTGTGTGTGTGTGTGTGTGTGTGTGTGTGTGTGTGTGTGTGTGTGTGTGTGTGTGTGTGTGTGTGTGATGTGATGGTATGAGATCAGAATCACAGAGACGGGGGGAGAGACATGGCGGGGACATCGGCGCACTAATGCATCGTGGGGGAGACAAAAGTTTGACAGAACCTTTACACTTCTTTTTAAACCAGGGGTAGGCAACGTCAGGCCCCGGGGTCCAAATCCGGCCCTCCAGCATAGAACCTTTGGCCCTCAAGATGATTTTGAGAAATATTATTATACAAATCAGAAGTACTTTAATCGTTTTAGAGTTTAATCTTAACCTCTTACCGCCTGCCTAAACCAAATGCATGCTGTCCTCTTTGGCTATTATATAGGCCTGTGTAACACCTCATTTGAAAGCTAAGACCCACAAAACTGATCTTTTTCCTTGCGTTGTTGCTGTGTTGTGTCACCTTTTGTATGGTTTTTTTTTCTTTCTTTTTTTTTTCTTTTGTTGAGTTTTTTTGACTTTTTGTTGAATTTTTGTCATTTTTTGTTGAGTTTTTGTCACATTTTTGTCGAATTTTGGTCACATTTTTGTTGAGTTTTTGTCACATTTTTGTTGAATTTTTGTCACATTTTTGTTGAGTTTTTGTCGAATTTTTGTCGAATTTTTGTCACATTTTTGTCACATTTTTGTTGAATTTTTGTCACATTTTTGTCGAATTTTTGTCACATTTTTGTCGAATTTTTGTCACATTTTTGTCACATTTTTGTTGAATTTTTGTCACATTTTTGTCGAATTTTTGTCACATTTTTGTCGAATTTTTGTCACATTTTTGTTGAGTTTTTGTCATTTTTTGTTGAGTTTTTGTCACATTTTTGATGAATTTTTGTCACATTTTTGTTGAATTTTTGTCACATTTGTTGAATTTTTGTCACATTTTTGTTGAATTTTTGTCACGTTTGTCGCGTTTACATCCTTGTTTTCTTCTCATTTTTTGTGGCTATTTTGGTGCTTTTTTCCCCAAGAAGCTTTTTGATTAGGGTAAAGCCAAACTGGAAAAAATGGGATCCGTTCAGGTGGGAGTTAAGAGGTTAAATGAGGCGTTACACCTATTAGGCTGTGAGATTTAGGTAAAGCTGAACTGGAGAAGATGTGCTTGTTTAAGGCAGGGGGTTAAGTACTGTAAAAATGTGAGAAACTCTGTCAATTACTTAAAACGTTCCAAACAGGAAACACCAAATTGGTCATAAATGATGCACAGCACTGGCTATTGTAGAAAATGGTGCTTTACTTTTGGCTAAAATTGTCAGGTTCGGCCCTTGGTCCTTTTACAATAAAGAAAATCGGCCTCCACCAAGCAAACCTGCCCACCCCTGTTTTAAACCATCTCTTCTCTCAAGCAGCAATTTTGTCATCACAGGGGTGGCCTCAGACACCATTTGGCTCTTCCCTGGCCTTTGCCCTTTTTAGGGAGTGCCTTAAAGGAACAGCCCACTGTTTTTCCATACTGAGATATGTTCTTGCTTGAGTTTAGACGAGTTGATGCGTACCTGTCTGGTCTTTGTGCCCGTGGAAAAGCTTGGTCGCTTCTAACTTCACCCCGTTTGGAGCTGTAGGAATACATTGGGAGAGGCCAAATGCTAACAACATCTTTGGTCTTTTTGCGTGACTGACAAAGACCAGACAGGTAAGTATCAACTCGTCTAAGCTCAGGTAAGAACATATCTCAGTATGGAAAAACGGTGGCCTGTTCCTTTAAGTAACTGATTGATTTAAGATGAAAACTTTATGTATAGTCAGTCATTTTCATTACGTTCTCATGCTGTGGAAACATGTGTGTATCAAATTTGATGCAGCGGGTCATAAGATAATGATGGTCATTAACCTCTTAACTCCCACCTGAACGGATCCCATTTTCTCCAGTTTGGCTTTACCCTAATCAAAAAGCTTCTTGGGAAAAAGCACCAAAATAGCCACAAAAAATGAGAAGAAAACAAGGATGTAAATGCAACAAAAAATGACAAAAACTCAACAAAATGTGATAAAAAATCAACCAAAATGTGACAAAAATGTGACGAAAATTCACAAAAACTAGAAAAGACAAAAATTCAACAAAAAAATGACAAAAATTCAACAAAAAGTGACAAAAAACTCAACAAAAATGTGACAAAAAATCAACAAAAACTAAAAAAAGACAAAAATTCAACAAAAAGTGACAAAAAATTCAACAAAAACTAAAAAAAAGACAAAAATTCAACGAAACTGTGACAAAAACTCAACAAAAAAATGACAAAAACTCAACAAAAAAAAGACAAAAATTCAACAAAAAGTGACAAAAAGAAAATAAAACACACAAAAGGTGACACAACACAGCAACAACGCAAGGAAAAAGATCAGTTTTGTGGGTCTTAGCTTTCAAATGAGGTATTACACAGGCCTATATAACAGCCAAAGCTATCTCAACTTCACCCCGTTTGGAGCTGTAGGAATACATTGGGAAAGGCCAAATGCTAACAACATCTTTGGTCTTTTTGCGTGACTGAGGGCATGCACAAAGACCAGACAGGTACGCGTCAACTCGTCTAAGCTCAGGTAAGAACATATCTCAGTATGGAAAAACGGTGGCCTGTTCCTTTAAGTAACTTCCTTCAAGGCCTTATTCCCCCCCAAAAATAAGCATTTCAGAGTGAATGGAAGACTTGAATTAAAAGCAGTTCATGAGGATCAAACCTATGACTTAAATCTCCAGATGTTTTGGTGATAAAATGAAAACTGAAAAGGGGACACAACAAAGATCTTTAAAACGATCTCTAAATGAAATCAAGGCACATTCACAGAGAGTTCAACGTTGTTTTGCCTCAGCATTTCAGGCTCTCCTTTACAGGCAAGGAGCACAGTGGCCTGGGAGCTCGGACCAGAGTTGCTGCTCCCCTTATTAACAAGTGGGTCCTCATTCCCTGCAGGAGCTGGAGGACACAGGTCCAAGGAGAGGAAGCTCTGTGGAGGGTGAGAACAGATAGCCACTTAAGATTCATTTCTTATTTTGAATCAGCATATTGCGTTACACACAATTGAGTAGGCTACTTAAAGCAGTACTAAGCAACTTATTTACCTTAATAAGCCCTTTTCGTAGTCCCTCAGGGATGATTGGGGGGGTCTTGCATCTCCTCCTGGTGTCTCTGGCCAGAAAACCATAATTGCAACTATCTTGCCTCCGGGTCGGAGCCAACAGGCAATGTCATGCCCAGGCCCTCAAGAAGATTTTGAGAAATAACTGTACACAAATCGAGAGATCGAGTCTCTCTGTTAATCTCTCAACCCCCCCTCCTGAACCCGAGCACATTATCTCCAGTTTTGGCTTTACCCAAATCTTAAGGCTTGAAAAAAGTGTCAATATAGGATGCAAACACAACAAAAAAAGACAAAAGAGCAACAAAAAACATGACGAAAAAAACTACGAAAACAAACCAAAAGTTATGATCAGTTTTGTTGGTTTTGGCTTTCAAATGAGGCACTGCCCTATCGGCCCGTAAACTCCAGTCCAGAAGCTTTAGATTTGGGTAAAGCTGAACTGGATTTGATTTAGGTCAATTGGGCGGTTCGGCCCTCGGTCTTTTGACAATGAAGATAATTGGCCCTCCAAAGGGGTCGCCAAGCAAACTTGCCTACCCCTGCACTATTGGAATCATGAAGAAGCTAACAGGCTAACGGGCAAAGCTAACTGAGGGCTAGCGCCACTTAAACAGTATTTACAGCCAAGTTTGAGTGTAAAAAATGATCTCCATTGTGTAACGGGATGTACAATATCCCTCTCTCCCTTTGTCTTTTCTGTCAGCGTAGTATTTACTCTCACGGATAATTAATGAGTAAAAAAACCAACATGCTATGACACCTGCAGTGGCGCTTGTGGGACTTCTAGGGGCATGAGTCACTTAGTACTGCTTTAACATTTATGCACTGGTCATGGATAGTTGTGGTTGTTTGGGGCCCATGTGTGCACAGAGCAGCGGAGCCCGAGGTGCGGAAACCAGCTGTGAAGCTCAACTCTGCAGGAGACCACTTCACTGGAGGAAATGTTCCGTTCATGTGTCTCCAACGGACGGTGCCCACCACCACTGCACGGACAAAGACCCAACAAGCTAAACCCTCCCTCCCAGAAAAGGTGGCATACATCGATAACAACAGTTGGTAGGAGTTTTAACACTATTTGGTACATGAATAAAGTTACACACACTTTTTTGTCACATAAACAATAAGTCAGATAGAACCTTTACATTACACGTTTTGTTCATTGCTCTTTATATAAGCTCAACGGTCCCTGTTTGAGAGCGTGGTGTCCTGCACTGGTCAGCCTCTCCACCTCCTCCTTCCTCGAACATTCGAACATTAGTCCGAGCCAGTGTTAAAGCAGTACTAAGTAACTCTTCCCCCTAGAGGCCATAAGCGCAACTGCAGGTGTAGTAGCAAGTTACGATTTTTTAACTTTTAGCTTTGCCCGTTAGCATGTTAGCTTCTTCTTCGTGATTCCATTAGTGTGTATTGCTTTCTCCGGTCCAGTGGCAGTCAAGTTGCAAACATGGTTTTCTGGTCAGAGACACCAGGGAGAGTTGAAAGACCCTCCAATCATCCCATAAACACTTGTATTACCCCCACAGGGACTACGAAAAGGATTTAGTAAAGTTAACACGTTACTTAGTACTGCTTTAATTTCGTCGACTAAAATATTTAGTCTTAATTTTAGTCAA